>NC_140592.1:1096024227-1096626013 GCF_964204655.1 Triturus cristatus | reverse complement strand
TGAACACCATCCACTCCGGATCCCCATCAGACCCATGCCCACACCACATCTTCAACAAAGCCAGCACAGCCATCGCACCCCATCTCCAAAAAGTTATCAACATCTCCTTCGAGACAGCAACCTTCCCGGAGAGCTGGAAGCACGCCGAGATGAACGCCTTACTCAAGAAAACCAAGGTGGACCCCAAGGACCTCAAAAACTTCCAGCCCATCTCCCTGCTCCCGTTCCCAGCGAAGGTCATCGAGAAGACCGTCAACAAACATCTGACTCACTACCTCGAGGAGAACGGCATCCTGGACCCTTCCCAGTCCGGGTTCCGCAGCAACCACAGCACTGAAACGGCCCTCATTGCCACCACCTATGACATCAGGACCCTGCTATACAACGGAGAAACAGCGGCCCTCATCCTCCTGGACCTGTCAGCCGCCTTCGACACGGTCTGCCACCACACACTACGTACACGCCTCCACGACGCCGGGATCCAAGAGAAGGCCCTGGACTGGACCACCTCCTTCCTCTCCGGCAGAACACAGAGCGTCCGCCTTCCCCTCTTCCGCTCCGAAGCCACCGAGATTATCTACGGCATACCCCAGGGCTCATCCCTTAGCCCAACGCTGTTTAACATTTACATGGCACCGCTCGCCCACGTCGCCCGACTGCACGACCTCAACATCATCTCCTACGCCGATGACACCCAGCTGATCCTCTCCCTCACCAAGGACCCCCATACCGCCAAAACCAACCTCCACGAAGGAATGAAGGCTGTCGCCGAATGGATAAGTAACAGCCGACTAAAACCGAACTCGGACAAAACGGGAGGTCCTCCTCCTCGGATCCACCCCTTCGGCCTGGGACGACTCCTGGTGGCCGACCGCACTGGGAACCATCAACCACGCATGCAACTTAGGGGTTATCCTCGACTCCACACTCTCCATGACTAAGCAGGTCAACGCCGTCTCTTCCTCCTGCTTCAACACCCTCCGCATGCTCTGCAAGATCTACAAGTGGATCCCCACCAAAACAAGAAAAACGGTCACCCAGGCCCTCGTTAGCAGCAGGTTGGACAACGGAAACGCCCTCTACGGAGGAGCCTCGGTCAAACTCCTGAGACGACTTCCAACGCATTCAGAACGCCTCTGCACGCCTGATCCTCGACATCCCTCGCCACAGCCACATCACTCCCCACCTGAGAGACCTGCACTGGCTCCCCGTCAACAAGAGGATAACCTTCAAGCTCCTCACCCAAGCACACAAGGCACTCCACAACACCGGACCAGCATACCTCAACAGATGACTCAGCTTCTACACCCCCACCCGCCAGCTCCGCTCTGCCAACCTCACCCTCACCACAGTCCCTCACATCCGAAGAGCGACCTCGGGAGGCAGATCGTTCTCCCACCTCGCCGCCAAGACCTGGAACACCCTCCCCACCCACCTACGGCAGACCCAAGACCTGCTGACCTTCAGAAGACTCCTCATGACCTGGCTTTTCGAGTAGTAGCAGCACTCCCCACCCCCCAGCGCCTTGAGACCCTCTCGGGTAAGTAGTGCGCTTTACAAATGATTGATTGAAACATAAATGTGCTTGGTAAAGGTATGCCCTCACCACCTTAATAAAACAAAGAGCTCCATTGTGTGTCTTTTTCTGTAAACAGTTGTACAGTATGCTCATTACTTAACAAGTCAGGGGTGCCGCTATAATCGTTATATAAAAATTAGATGGACTAGTTTTAAGTTAAAGGTAACAATGCACTATTATGTTTTTTACTTCCCACCTCTACACCTCGCCAGATGCAGGACTGATGAGGAGTTTTCTATCCCTTCATACCTGATAACTGTTGACTTAAGACATTCCACCTACTGTTTCTCTCAATCTCTTGACTCGCCAGATACAGGAACAGTGAGGAGGCCGCCATCCCAGCATTGGCGAGATAATCATGCTTTGTAAATTTGTAGTTTTTCCATTGGTCCAACCCTTACCACTTCAACTTTTATTAAAATGTAACCACGAGCGAATCTGCAACTTTTAGATATGTAACTCTAATCACTAGTATCTGTAGCAAGTAGACTTTTGTACTTACTACCATTTTTAAGTGAGTTTAGAATTTTTTTGTTTGTATCTTTTATATTAATAACAAACAAAGGGGTCTTAATGAATTTAAAGACCTACCTCAGGTTTAGTCCCCAACCTCAACATATAAACAACCAGAATAACCCGGGGGTCTATTCACCGATTACCAGTCTACTAAGTGTGCCCACAATGATCATGAACCCATATCTCCGCCAGAACAATTACAGAGCAGAAACAATACCCTTACGAGTGGTTGGATTCCCATCAAACCCGTAACCTTGATCAAACTTATCATCTGGGTTTCCAGCCTTCCATCCACTTCCCCTCTTGATCATAGAGGGTTGAGATGTGGATTAGATCATGAAGGGGTCTTCAGAAGAGACCACAGAAAAGAGAAAGATTAGGTACAGACAAACCCTATAGAAGTGGTCCTACAACGGTGTTACAATGGGAATGTTTTGTGCAGCGCAAAGTTTAAGTTCAGATTAAAAAGGATTCATAGCAGAAAAATATTTTATTAAAGTATCTGTTATAATCCTCATTAAAAACAGTGCATACAGGCAGTTTCATACATCACTGCCTGTCTATATGGTCAACGTGTTTCAGCTGACGGGACTGTTAGTCCCTGGCTTTCATCAGGACCTACTGGTGGTATTGCTACTGCAGCGGTGTCTTACGTGTAATAAGTGTGAAAAGTTTTTGCAAAAAAGAATTTTATAAAAATTATCTCAAAGTGCAGATTGGAATGAATACAACCTCACCTATCGAATGTATATCCTCTGAATCCACAGGGTGTAAATATACCTGGAACAAGAAGATCGTGCAAGGTAATGATACATTGAGTCACACAGTAATCACTTGTTAATGCAAAACACTTTGCACTGCACAAAACATTCCCATTGTGACACCCTGTTGTAGGACCACTTCTATAGGGTTTGTCTGCACCTATTCTATCTCTTTTCTGTGGTCTCTTCTGAAGACCCCTTCATGATATAATCCACATCTCAACCCTCTATGATCAAGAGGGGAAGTGGATGGAAGGCTGGAAATCCAGATGATGTTTGATCAAGGTTACGAGTTTGATGGGAATCCAACCACTCATAAGGGTGTTGTGTCTGCTCTGTAATTGTTACGGCGTAGATATGGGTTCATGATCATTGTGGGTACACTTGGTGTAGACTGGTAATCAGTGAATAGACCCCCGGGTTCTTCTGGTTGTTTATATGTATCTTTTATATAACTCATGTACTCAGAAGTCCTTATCTAATGTAACTGGTCCTTTTGTAAAGCGCTCCGACACCTTTGGGTAAAGTTCGCGCTATATAAAACTGCATTAAATAAATAAACAAACAAACTGGGGAGGTAGGGACGGGGGGTACATCTCCGGTAAAAAAAAATAAAAAAAATTGGGATTTTAGGTTACTTGAGGTACAGCCGAGTCACGCGAAAAACCAAAAACATGAATGGGCAAATAAAGTAAATTCGCCTTATTGCTTTTGTCACTTGGGTAACACAGATGGGCTTCTCCGCGGGTTCTACCCCCTCCATGCATTCTGTCTTTTGGTTGGAGGTACCAGCACCATTGTCTAGGACGAGTGTTTAGCTGTGTTGGGGGTGAGGGGCTGATTAGCTCACTGACAGATGCCTATCTGCTCCATTAGCAATGCTCACTGCGCAGTCAAGGGATCGCCAGCTGCTGAGCCCAAACCCACCTGCCCCCGTCAACCCGCCGTGCGCTCTCCCTAAAACATCTCAGGGGGGAGTCCGAGCCGGGCCCATGTTGCCTTGGCTCTCATTTCCATTGGCTCTTCTGTCATTGCGATCAATTATTGGCCAGGCCTCATTGGTATATGGGCTGTCTTTCTATTTCACGCCCTGAGGAGGGTAAACTTGCAGTCAAACTAGGGTGCCAACCGCCCCTAAAAACAGCGGGCACGCTCTCCTTCTAGACCATATGGCAAATGCAAGCATTTTACGCACACACATGCTGTTGTTTCTTTCATATTAACATTTATTGGGGGGCTGCATTTCTTGGCGCACATGCCGGAGCTGAAACTCACGTTACAAGAATTGGTTAAGGAGCATAGTTTTAATTTTTTTCCGAAACTGAAAATAGATTAGGTGATGTATACGATCTATGTTTCAGAGCAGTGCAGGGGTGTGTGTGTGTGTGTGTGGGGAGTGCTCGGAGCCTCAGTGAGTGGCAGAACCGAAGAGGCCTGACCAACCTTCGCTGCACTTTTGCCCTAATCACTGTTTGCATATATTCTACAGACCAGTTTTGTTACGCCCCCTCACAGAGAGCCTCATACGCCGCAGCTCCCATCTCTAACCCTTCGCAAAAAAAAAGGCTGGAATAGGAAGCCGCCCGGGCCGCCGCTGCGGGGCGCTTATTGAGAAATTAGCACCTATAAGTCAAATTATTAAGGAGTCAAGAATGGGGGTGGTGGAGGGTTTAGGCTTCACCATCAATGTGACGTAGCAGCCTCGATGAGCACTTAAAAACAACTACTACTAGCACTATAAAAAAAGCATAATAGCTAATTTATTTTAAGTTCTTTGGACTTGATCCTTCTCTAGGAATTATTCAAATGTTGAATTTGCATGCGCACCTCCGACCCCTGCTTACTCTTCGAAGGCAGTCACCCTGCAAAACGCCGGTTTTCTCATCAATTTAAAGATGAGGGAACGTGCGTTTTGCTTTTATTCATTCTGTGGATGTAATTTACGAGTGGTACCTCATTACGGTTAAATCACAACAAACTACCAGCAACTACTAAAAAAGCACGGCCAAAAGGGAACCCCGCGGAAAGCGGACCGTGCTGAAAATGAAAATAAAAAAAAGAGTGCCAACAGACTTACAAAGGAGACTGTGTAACTCCGCCAGTAAACGATCCAGTCCGGGTGGGCGGGGCCAAAAGGGGACAGGGTGGTAACAAGGAGGGACTAAGAAGCCTCCTTTACAATGAGAAGCCACTGTTTACCATGCACTATGACGCAAGCCAATAGGAATCATGGGCGGGGCTTCAAGTCCCCTTCCGAAAGCGTATTGACGACAATAAGCCTCGCAGAGCGAGGAGCGCATGCGTGCTCCAGCGCTAGGTCTGTGAGACCTAATAAATGAAGTATTTACTTAAAGCACTAAATTCAGCATTTTGATTTAGCAGCTCTCTCAATAGCTGTGATGATTTGCTTCCTTGTTTTTCAGACGTTGTCACAGGTGCAGTAGTCTTGACAAAATAATGATAAAGATACACATTTTCCAACAAAGGGTGGCCTGTGACTGATTTTAGAATGCGAAGGAATATGTTGTATGGTTGTCTTCTTAAAGACTATGGTTTAAATTTGCTGCGACAATTTATTTTTACTATGCTTAGATATGGATGCATCTTAAGAATCTCTTATCAAAAATGAGTGGGCCAATCGAGAAAAGGATACATTTATCCCAAAAAATATTTATGAGCACGGTCGTCTGCATCAAGCAGGAAACTCAAACATTGTAATCCAGCAATCAAAATACTGTCCCAAAACATAGTAACACCTCAAGCAAAGAACTGCACATGTACGCAAACACGTTAAACATATAAAAAGACAAAAAAGCAGTTTTGTTTTCCAAAGCAAACAAAAAAAAACATTCATGGTATGGTTTACTAAAAAGATATCACAACACAAAAAAGTACATTCTACAAAACAGTTGCCTTCTTATAAGCAAATCCAGCTAGGAAAAACTAAAAGATGGTATAAGTGAACATACCAAGAAGGCATATTTCAAATTAAAGCGTGGCAAGGCCCAAAACAGTTAACAAATATCACAATACCATCACTGCACAAAAGATCACAGAATGCCTTGTACCTGGAAGGCTCACCATCAACATTAACAAAAGCACTTCTAATACCATCAATTCAACATCCCAAAGCATAACACGGGCTACGATGATGGAGTGAACCTGCAATACGACCGGAAACTTCATAAGAATGCAGCCATACTTGGTGCATAGAGCCAAGTGAAACCTGAAGAGGATAACAGCAGAAAAGAAGAGCAAGTTCCAATAATACTGCTGCACTCTGAGGTTACACAGGCAGGGAATGTATGGAGGGGTGGGTTCGGATTCAATGAACACCACCTGAGACATACTCACCAGACACCAACAAAAAAAACACGTCAAGTCATGGAGACCAAGATGCTAAGCACACTATGCTACTATGTCTAGGAGTCAGTAAGGAGAGTCACTAGAGACAAAATGATCTTCTCAAAGCTATCTTTTGCGTTCAAGTCGCATGACAAGAAATGTCACTGCCCCCAGACACCATACCAGATGTAACAAGCAGAGTGCGACTGCAACAATATCAGTGGCTTTCCCTCACAATAAAAGTCACCAATTGCACACATGTCCTCAAGAGTACCCACAGAAGGCCTTTATGTACTTCAATCGCAAAGGATAAACCAGCCTGAATGTCCTTGTATCTCGTACAGGGCCTCTCCATGGCTGATGCACTTGATAACATTTGTGAAAGATTCTGAATCCATGCTTGGTTGCAATAGGTGAGGTGCAGTTGTCCTGTCTGAGTTGGTGAGGATGAGTTTATCATGCGGGTTCTGGTCGGCTGGCAGTGGTTGTCAGGTGTGCTTCCATATCAATCATCTCAATGAGATTAATTTGAAACAGAAGGGCAGGTTCTAGCACTGTCCAGAGTGGAGGTGAGTTGGCAATCATATTGGAGTATGTCTTCCCTTGCTTTAGATCAGCCTGGATTCTCCTTTCTCCAAATTGAGCATGGTTTTCCCCCACATGATTGATGTGGCTTTCAGTCTGCCGAGTACACTGCAGCAGAGACAGTTGCTTGGTGGTACCAGCTGCAATTCCACTAGTTTGTGTGCCAGGACGGAAATGCATCCTGGTGCCTTTCTGCAGTTGAATGGAATGGGAGCAGCTTGCAGGTGTGTCAAGAGAGAAAGGGCGGATAGGGCTGGTGCCTCGTGTGTCCTTGTGGCTATCCTGGACTTGAACGGATGTAAATAGAAAACACTGTGAAAGCCCAGAGTACTCTGCAGAACCTAGGTCAAACAAACATATCAATAAAAGGGTTCTGTAGAGGGATAGATTGAACCAGCGGTATTCATTATTGGAAATGCAACTCAATTTGCAATCATGAGGTCTTTCCCAAATTCTTTCAGTACATTTTCCTAATAGAGTGCTTTCTGTAACATTCAAATGCAGACGTGTAGGGATGCACAATGGTGGGACTTTCAAAGTATTTCTTGAGTAGGTTTTACCAATTTACTAGGCATCATTAGTGTGTTGTATTCATAGCATACTATTGTTTCGTTCAGCACAGCCCCAAGTGTCGGTTACATCTTGCAGTCAGGGTGATCTATGTGTAAAGTGGCATAAATATTTATACTGTGTACAGATACGGTTGGCATACTAAAATGTGGATTCTCTTAAAAAATCTGCGTGGATTGTGCTTTCCTTCAACAGTGACGTTTCTGATCATAGTTCTGTGGTAAATAAAAATTCCTTTACCGGGACTGAATTTGATACAGAAACATTATAAAATAGCTCAGTAAAATGAGAGGCAGAATCCGTGATATTAGAGTTTCGGAATGGGCTTTATTCCGGTGATCGATTATAATCGGATGCTTCAAGTTCCATCACCACGGGGGTTCAGGAAGTGAAGTACATACTTTATTGACAAGAAGTAACTTTTATAGTACATTCATTATAATGAAGTGAATACAGTAGGCGTAACAATTGATAAGGACATTGACGTTTGGTCTGTGTAACCGAAAATGGGTGTAATAATGAGTAAAAAGGAACATGATTGGTTGTGATGTAATACATAGGTGGATCTATAAGATAATACTTGGCATAGATGCGCGCGCAGCAGTATGACGTATAATTGACGTGTAACTAGGGGGTGACGGGGTCTTGACATTTAGCTCTACATGTGGAGACAAGAAGTCTGGGGGGTCAAGTCAACCTAATCCCAAATCATATCTAACATCCTATGTTTAAAGAACTATGTTATCCATAAAAGAAGGACTCTCGAACAGAATCTATTCTATACTGACTGTGCGTGCGTGTACAAGCGTCTAAGTGTCTACACTGAATGCGAGGGGGTAGGAATATTCCATGGTAACAGGGCTATGAATTACTTGCATGAGGACAGAGAAGATGGGCCTTTTTGCTTGGTAACTGGAAGAATGTTTACTTAAACTACTAGGCAGGAATGCATCGGCTGAGGGGGAGGCAGATAATTCGAAGGTGAAATACAGTTCTTGGCAGAGAATGGGCTGATGTCAGGCTTCGTGAGCTGCGCAGAGAATGAGACAAAGTTCATGGTCACAGATGCAGGCTCAGACTGGAGCTTTCAGAGGCAGAAGGCAAGAAGAGTTCGATGACAGAATCAGGGCCTACTTGCCTGGACTGTAAAATGGCATAAGTGAGCCATATAAAGGCGGTGGCCTTTCGTACTTAGGAAGGGAATATCCGGCCTATTCATGGCGGATCTGACAGAGGGCATGTTGACGGTGGACGCACATGTGTTTGCGTCTTCATAACTGGAACTGGAGGGAACATACATGTACTTGTGATTTATACATGAAACCGTTGGGGTCCAAGATAGGGGACATAACTGACCAGAAAAATCCATATTTCCACATTCCCTCCTTGTCCCCTACTTGCCCTTCAAGAGATATCAATCTTCATCAATCCATTGATCTGTTCATATAGCATCATTTGTTCTTCTTTCTTCTTCCGGGATCTTGAATGAAAATCTTGATGTGGAATGCACGATGTGGCACACAGACCACAAATCGCTGGTCCACATTGTAGACATAGACAGCAACTGAATAGTATGAGAAGGCCAATACCTAGGAAGGATAAAACTCTCCATCCCCAGGCCGATACCGCATTCCAAAACCAACTGGACCAAGTCCAAGTGCCTGGGTTCTGGTGTATCTGGCTTACAATCTTATGAAGGCGAGTGATGGCTTTATATACAGATGGCGAATTTTCTGGTATGAATACGCAGCAGCTTGATCCGATGACCCTACAAGCTCCGCCCCTATCAGCCAGGATGACGTCAAGGACAAGACGATTTTGAAGCACAACAATCCGCATAGCAGACTGCTCTTCTGTTAAATTGCCTAAGGCGGAAATAGTCTCATTCACTACTGCTTCAAGGGTTCTAGTTAATCTACGTATCAGCTTACTATTAGTAACAGTACCTATATAGGGAAAGATGCCTTTATTAAAATCTACATACTTGTCCCATGCCGTCTCAGTGTAATCGACAATGGGGAGATCTCTCCGTTCTCTGTTGTGTACTAAATGAATATTTCTGTAATAATCAGGAGGAGCTAGGAAAACAGGTGGCAAAAGGAATGCAATGTAGCAGGTACCATCCCAATCTAGAGGTAGACGCATATATGCAGTCTGACCACATAGAAAGTAGGAGTGGCGAGAAGCTCTAAATGAAGATTTTCCTTGATCACTGAATTCTACTATAGTAGTGCATTGACTATGGCCCATATGTATGGAACCAACCTTTCTTACACACAATTCACCTTTTGCTGGGAATACTGACATGGTCGGTAAGACTAGCTCAACTTCGGATACGACATTTAGAATCATGAGATTAGGTGTAAAATTACCTAATCCATACACTTCATTTTCTAGATCAGTTCCTGTTCTTTTGGGGCGACCCTCCTTGTCAGGGTAGCAGACTTTGAGTAAAACTAGGTTCAGGTTTCCCCATATCCAATGATCTTGGTAAACTGCTGTGTCTGAGTCTATGGAATTGATTAAACTGAACCATGCTCCACAGGAGCCATTGTGTGTAAATGGGTGTGGAAAGAATGGCAGGACTCCTTCATAATTCTGATAGGGAGGGAGTCGGCCACACACCCAACAATTAGTAGCATTACTAGTCTGATGGGAATGATGTAACATACTAATGAAAGTGTTATTGCGCAGCGCAAGTCTATAGGACAATTCATGCGGAGGTAAGTCACTAAAAGAATGTTCAGCAGCAACATTATAAACATGTCTAGAAATAGGGTAATATATGTGCAACAACATACTTGTAATAATTATTAAAAGACTCAATAAAAACAAAATTAATAATGTCACTATGCAGTGGCTACGCAGTGATTTACAATACGCCTGTCGTTTCAACATTTTTCGGGTATTTTCTCTACTCAGGTCCAAGGGATACATGTCAGAGACAATTCAACCGCTTCACCTTGGAGAGGACTTAAACAATCAAATTGCTCGACTTGGTGGGCCTAAGCTTTAGTTTGTAATTTTCAGATTTGTTCGGTTCAACAAAAGGGAGTTTTGTATCAGTCTGTGGAGGAGTGCAGGGCACAATGTCTATATCCGAGGATAGTCCATGACATTTCTTGATGTGGCTTGAATGAATCCAGCCCTTGCGGCCCTCGATCTTCACGGCTGTTCTTGTGGTCAACAGGACCAACTTGGGTGCTTTCCACCTGGGCTCCAGCTGAGTCTTTCGGTCGAAATTCCTCACAAAGACAAGATTACCCGGAACAACGTCATGGGGTTTCACCTCAGTGTTGTCGGGAAAGGCTGCAGCTACCTGTGAACGAGAAGATTGTAGTGCAGACATCAAGGAAGCCAAGTAATCTGTCAGCATATTACAGTCAATATCAGTTATTTTGCGTGGTATAGGCGTCCCCCACATATTTGGTGGTCTACCGAAGATCACCTCATACGGGGATAGCCCTGTTCGTGAATGTGCTACCATTCTCATGTAAAAGAGTGCAACGGGTAACGCTACTACCCAGTCGATACCTTTTTCTCTGCATATTTTGGACATTCTGATTTTCAGTATCTGGTTATGTCTTTCTACGAGACCTGCTGCTTCGGGGTGTCGGACACAGTGGAATTTCCACTGATATCCTAACAGAAGTGAAACGTGTTTCATTAATTCGGATGAGAACGGCTGGCCGTTATCTGAGTAAACAGCACGTGGTAAACCGTATCGTGGGAAGAATTCTCGAACCAACTGTTTGGCAGTAGTCGGGGCAGTGTAATCTGAAACCGGGTATGCCTCCGTCCAACGGGACAGAGCGCAAACAACTACGAGAACATATTTGAATCCTCGACATCGTTCCATCTGGATATAATCCATCTGTAGGACTTCAAAAGGGTGATCAGGAGGATGAAATCCACCCTGTTCTACGGGAACACTTTTTCCTGGGTTGAACTGGCAACAGATCATACAGGTACGGACCTTTTGTTTGGCTGCTGCTCGTAAATGTTTATTAAACCAAATGTGTTGAATGCTGTCTAGCATAGCTTTTTCTCCTAGATGTGCCGGACTATGTATAGTGTTAATTATAACTTGGACCATTGAATCAGGAAGGAACCATACAGACTTTTCCTTCATCATCCATCCTTGGTCCGTTTGGATCCCTCCTAATTCAGTCCATTTCTTTATTTTGTCTGGTGTAGCATGTGTCTGTATGTCAATTACGTCAAGAGTAGGATCTTTAACTGTCATACAATGTGTCGGCATCGGGACTATTGTCTTTGTCATGTCGGGAGTTTGAGTTTGAGCAGTCTGTTTAGCCGTTCTGTCGGCTAGATCATTGCCTTGGGAAATGATATCAGTAACTTTCGTATGAGCTTTACATTTCATAATTGATATTGCAGTAGGTAGATGTATTGCATCTAATAAGGCATGAATGAGGGGTCCGTGCTGAATGTGGGCACCGTGGGAAGTTAAATAACCTCTCTCTCGCCACAGCACGCCGAAGTCATGTACAACTCCGAATGCATAACGTGAATCAGTGTATATGTTGACTTTTTTATTCGTGGCTTGAATACAGGCTTGTGTCAGAGCGATGAGCTCTGCGGCTTGAGCTGACAAAGTATTTATACGATTAGTTTCAATGACTTCAGTATCTGTTGTGACTGCGTAGGCGGCTACTAACTCTCCTGTATTTGTTCTCATGCATGAACCATCTACATACAAGGTCAGGTCTGGATCTGACAATGGGACATCTGTCAAGTCTTGTCTGGGTTTTGTCGTTATAGTAATAACTTCAATACAGTCGTGGGCTAGTGGGTCTGTTCCGACTACTGGTAAAAGTGTGGCAGGATTCAATGTGTTACAGCGTCTGATTTCTATATGTGGCTGAAACAATGTAAGCTCGTATCCTGTAAGTCGCGCTATAGTCAAGTGTTGTGTTTGCGTTCTATTTACAAGAACCTCTACTGCGTGTGGTACTTGAACTGTCAATGGATGTCCTAACACTATGGCATCGCTTTGTCTGATTGCTAAAGCTGTTGCTGCTACTGATTTTAGGCATGCAGGCAAAGCCTGAGCTACGGGATCTAATGTACTAGAAAAATAAGCACATGGTTTGTGTGCTCCTGCTTGATCCTGTGTGAGTACTGACAAAGCAGTACCTTCGCGTTCTGTAACAAAGAGTGTAAACTGTTTTCTGTAACATGGTGTTGCTAAAACAGGTGCTTGACATAAAGTTTTCTTTAGGCTTTCAAAAGCTTGTGTATGTTCCTGAGTCCAAGGGAGGACAGTCGATGTGGCTGCCTCCTGTGTTGTCAACTGAATGAGTGGTTTTGCTAGAAATGCATATTGCGGGATCCACTGTCTACAGTATGAAGTGAGGCCTATGAAAGCCCGCACCTCCTTTTGTGTCTTGGGTATTGGCATGTTAGCTATTAACTGAATGCGGTCTGGTGTAAGCTGCCTTCCCTCCTTGGACAGCGAGTGTCCAAGATAAATAACTCGCTGGACACAGAATTGCAGCTTAGAAGGGGACACCTTGTGCCCTTTTTCGGCTAGAAATTGTAAAACTGTCAGTGATGCTTTTTCACATTCAGGTTCGCTTCGGGCGGTGATCAGCAGATCATCGACGTATTGAAGCAGAGCAGTGTTAACTGGCATGTGGATACTGTCAAGTTCTCGTTTCAGTGCTTGGCTATAGATGCTGGGGCTTTCTGTAAATCCTTGAGGTGCGCGGGAGAATTTAAAGCTACGTCCACTTAAACTAAATCCGAACAAATATTGGCTTTCCGGATCTATTGGGACGCTGAAAAAGGCATTCTTGAGATCGATTACAGTGAAGAATGTCGCTTCGGAATCAATAGCTGTCAGTAATGACGAGATATCTGGGACCACAGGGAATTGTGGCACAATGCATTTGTTTAACTCGCGCAGATCAATAACCAATCGATATACTGGCGGGGCCTTCGGATCTGTTCGTTTAAGAATCGGTATTATCGGTGAATTACATATATTGGAGTCTGTTTCCACAACTACTCCTTGGGCAATGAGCTCGTCAATGATTTGTAGTAAAGCCACTACAGCATCTGGTGGTAACTTGTATTGTCGCATTCGTGGTAGCACCACTCCTGCCTTTAATGTGACTCGATATGGTGTAATATTCATGCATCCAACATCAGTAGGGCCTTGTGCCCATAGACGTGTAGGTAAAATCTGTAATCGGGGATCCATGTCTCTAGACACATAGTGACCTTTAAAATCACGTAAAAACAATCTTACTCCTTCCGGAGAACAACATATAATAGCTCCTAGAGCTTTTAACGTTTTTATTCCTAATAGATTTTCTGGACATGATTTAGTAAGCAATAAATCTGTAGTTCGGGTCAAAGGTCCTATCGTAAGTGGCAGAGGTTGTGACACTTCATTAACAATAGGTTTTCCTGAAAAACCAAGGGAAATATTCTGTGAGCCTGAGAGGGGTGCCCCTGGAACTTCACTACGTTTTATGGTCGTTCGACTTGCCCCTGTATCGAGTAGAAATTTTCTATCTTGGCCTAATAATTCACTATGTACATAAGGTCCTTCTTGGTCTACTGGGATTTCAATAAGGGGTAAGTCAACTTCCCTCTCTAGGCTTGTTCATGCGTAACGCTGATACTCGGGATATTCATACTGTGCGGTCTGATACATTTGTCGTGTTGTTGTTTGTGTGGCAGCAACAGGCAATGGGGGTGCAGCTGGCACAAACTGTATTGGCTGTTGTGCGGCTGGCATGGCCTGGGCATGCTGCATAGCTCCTTGTTCATTCTGATCTTGTCTGAGCGGCCGTGATCTTTCTTGTGTTTTACCTATGGCGATATTATGTTTTAAAACTGGACAATCGTGTACGTAATGGCCTGGCTTTTTACAATAATTGCATGTCCCTTTTACAGGTCCTGCTGAATCGGAATGCGTCATACCCCTTTTATGCCCTTCAGCTGGAACTGTCTGGGAAACTAACATTTTCATTTTCGTGTCTTTCATGCGTCTGTGTTCATGTTCTTGTTCCTCTCTAATTCTATTGTGATGGTACTGTAACATTTGTAACATTTGTGATGGAGTGTTACCTTGCCAGGTACTCTCGAATTTTAATACTCTATTCTTTACTGGGGGCAGAGCATTTTCTACTAATTTTGTTACAAACAGATGTGGGTATGATTCGCTACTTGCTTTTATGCCACTATTTATACCAAAGCATTTTTCAAATCGGGCATAGTAATCACTAGTGTCTTCATCTTGCTTCTGCTTACAGGCTGAAATTGTACCCCAATCTTCCTTTTTCGTAGTTAATAAACGTGGCAGTACCTGTACTAGTAATCCTGGTAATGCCTTAGTTTTGTCCCCAAGCCCTGCTCTTGCAGTTCGGGCCTTTTCTTCAGCTTCTAACACTGACCATTCTATCTTTTGTTCTCCCACCTCCCACTCTTTTTCCTTGAGTTTTTCATAAATGCCAGCAGGCATCAATACCTTTAATATTGTCATAATGTCGGGGTAGGTATACTCTCCCATGAGTAACATGTCTTTAATTTCTCGGTGAAAACCCGCTGGGTCTTTGTCATGACTGGGTACCACTTTCTTCATTTGTAACAATTCTATTTTCGATATGGGCGTATATACAAATACGCGTTTAAACTGATTGTCCTCACCCTTTATTGGGTGCACTTCTCGTAAGGGATTCTGTCTATCTATGTGATACGTAGTTCTTTCCTTGACGGACAATGGGACATGTTCTGAACATACAAAAAGAATATACTGCTTTCTTGATTCTAGAATTTCTTTAATTAATTCAGTACCTGGACCTCTCCATTTATTCATAAGTAATTCAGTCAGTATGTCAGGCAAGGGACCAGGGTCCGAATGCTGACTCCGATATAGTATAATGAGTTGTTGAATCATATAAATCCCAGCTAACCTTTGTTCATCTGGGGTAAGATTCAAAAATGTGCGTACTACTGTATCATCACTATATTTTCCGGGACTGTCCACCCAATGGACAGCTGCCCTGGCTAAATCTTGTTCATCCATAGAATCGAGGAAATGATAACCCCTTCGTTCTCGGAGTAGTTTGTCGGCGGTTTGGAACGAATGCTCGTTAGACCTTATATTAATTGTAGGTATTTGAAAATTCCTGTTATTATCTGGACATATCGGATGTATTGAGTCAGTATGATATCTAGTCTGATTCCTATTACAAGATCTTCCTCTACCTACATAGGCTATGGTGTCCGACTGTCCTGTGGGCAGTCCTGACCCTTCTTCCTCGTTTTGTTCGAACTCGTCTACCTCTAATCGCTCTTCGTGTAGGCGTTCTATTTCTTTACGGATCTTTCGGCACATGGCTATTATACAATTTTGTTTATCATGTCTCCCTTCTGATATATTCTGGCTCCATCTTGTAAGAATTTTCATTACTTCCGGGTCTACCCCCGGTCGGTCTTGATTTCTGATCACACAGTTTATGAGGAAACGTAACAGTTCCCCCTGTATCTCTACTTTCTGGTATTCCATAGCCCTGTAAATACATTCTGGATCTCGCCCTGTTTGGACAAAATGATATATATTATCTAGATGCGCAGTCATTCCTGGTAACTTCGCTAAATACACTGCGGCTCGTCTGATACGCAATGATGCTAGGGTCATTTCGTCCTCTATACCGGGCACCGGGTCATATCTACAATCTATAAGAAGTTCCTTAAGCGCACGGGCACTAAGGAGTTTGGGTGTACGTGAATGCGCTGACTCTTGAAAAGTAAGTTTATTTATTCTGGGTGGCGTAGAAAAGATATTGGTAGCTCCTCCCGCGGCCCCATCTGGGGCGTCGGGTGTAAAAGGATTCGTC
Source organism: Triturus cristatus (assembly GCF_964204655.1). NCBI lineage: Eukaryota > Metazoa > Chordata > Amphibia > Caudata > Salamandridae > Triturus > Triturus cristatus. The sequence goes on along the minus strand of NC_140592.1, from coordinate 1,096,609,784 downwards.
GAACGTGACACAGCAACTACAGGTGTGGACACAGCCATAGAAGTAGCTGTAGGAGCGGATACAGAAACAGATGTGCTTGCCGGAACTTGTGACTCGATTTGTTGCTGTAGGGATACGGGCACTGGATCTTGGCGTTGAACCTCCCTGGTATGTGGTCTATGTGGGGCGGAATTAGCATACTCGGGAGCTGCGTCATCTAAATATGAGGAAAGAAAAACATCTTCTGCGGTTCTAGGATGCCCCTTAGGATGTACCTTTATTGGGAACAATGGGGTTGGCAAGTCTTTTGGTGTTTCTGGAGCAGCCTTAGGTAATCCTTCGGCCAGGAGGGGATACATACCATTCATAAGGGCATTTCTTTGTCTGTCTACTTGTTCTGATTTCACTCGGATACCTTCCTCAATTAATAGATTCTCTCGAACTTTATTGGAATTCTCTTTACTCTTCTCTTCCTGTCTACGTGCTTTTTCTGTTCGTCTATGTGATTCTTTACGCCATAATTCAACGGCGTCTTTCTGTGACTGTCTGACTTTTCTTTTCCATAACTCTTCCTCGACTTTCATGATGCACTCTGCATCCCAGGTCCCCGCTGTGGGCCACCTCTGACTTTCTGGTAATCCCTTGGTATAGTCTACCCATAAATCAAGAAATAATATAGCGTCTAAGCCATGTTTGTGATACATAAAGTGCCCTGGAGTGTCCCTAGGAGGAATAGGGACGGCTTCTTCGAGAACCCCTTTTCTGGTAGTGATCTGTCTTAATTTCGAAAAGAGCGGCATATTGAGAACTGACCTTATACTTGATTTTGACCTGATACTTGAATTTGAACAGACTTAATACAATAAACACGATAATGAACAGTCATTCATACCACGATATACAGAACATACTTAAACACTTTAAACATTTAACATTAAACCTTTAACTGAAACAACAATGATGATCGTCTGCATAACTAATCACCAAGCTTAATTCTCGACAATAACTAGACAATAACTAGATACTTCGGAATACTTCGGAATACTTGATATACTGCTAAACAGTACAGATACACTGCTAAAACAGTGCAGACCGGATTTGTGTACCCAAACCCGTCTTGACCGGCACAACCTATGTGCACGTCAGAAATGCCTCCCCAGCAATGGTACTCACCGGGTAGCTTCGGAAACGGAAGGCCTCAGTAACTTGAACTTGAACCGGACTGGACTCGACTCGACTCGTCGGACACTGGGCTTGACTTCGGACTGGTGGGTCTCTGTATACCTCGGATCTTGCTCTCTCAGCTAGGCTCTGGTCGGGATACTTCGCACTTCTCACCGCCTCGTCTGGGTGTTGATCGCAGTCTCAGTCGCCCCCGCTTGACCGGAGGGAGATACAGGAAATCCTGCTGGTACGCGTTATTGTCCGTCCAGCTGTGGCAGGAGACCGGGCCTGCAACGCACCGCCGGCGCGTGAGATGAGAAAGTGTCCCTATTCGGGCGCCATCATGTGGTAAATAAAAATTCCTTTACCGGGACTGAATTTGATACAGAAACATTATAAAATAGCTCAGTAAAATGAGAGGCAGAATCCGTGATATTAGAGTTTCGGAATGGGCTTTATTCCGGTGATCGATTATAATCGGATGCTTCAAGTTCCATCACCACGGGGGTTCAGGAAGTGAAGTACATACTTTATTGACAAGAAGTAACTTTTATAGTACATACATTATAATGAAGTGAATACAGTAGGCGTAACAATTGATAAGGACATTGACGTTTGGTCTGTGTAACCGAAAATGGGTGTAATAATGAGTAAAAAGGAACATGATTGGTTGTGATGTAATACATAGGTGGATCTATAAGATAATACTTGGCATAGATGCGCGCGCAGCAGTATGACGTATAATTGACGTGTAACTAGGGGGTGACGGGGACTTGACATTTAGCTCTACATGTGGAGACAAGAAGTCTGGGGGGTCAAGTCAACCTAATCCCAAATCATATCTAACATCCTATGTTTAAAGAACTATGTTATCCATAAAAGAAGGACTCTCGGACAGAATCTATTCTATACTGACTGTGCGTGCGTGTACAAGCGTCTAAGTGTCTACACTGAATGCGAGGGGGTAGGAATATTCCATGGTAACAGGGCTATGAATTACTTGCATGAGGACAGAGAAGATGGGCCTTTTTGCTTGGTAACTGGAAGAATGTTTACTTAAACTACTAGGCAGGAATGCATCGGCTGAGGGGGAGGCAGATAATTCGAAGGTGAAATACAGTTCTTGGCAGAGAATGGGCTGATGTCAGGCTTCGTGAGCTGCGCAGAGAATGAGACAAAGTTCATGGTCACAGATGCAGGCTCAGACTGGAGCTTTCAGAGGCAGAAGGCAAGAAGAGTTCGATGACAGAATCAGGGCCTACTTGCCTGGACTGTAAAATGGCATAAGTGAGCCATATAAAGGCGGTGGCCTTTCGTACTTAGGAAGGGAATATCCGGCCTATTCATGGCGGATCTGACAGAGGGCATGTTGACGGTGGACGCACATGTTTTTGCGTCTTCATAACTGGAACTGGAGGGAACATACATGTACTTGTGATTTATACATGAAACCGTTGGGGTCCAAGATAGGGGACATAACTGACCAGAAAAATCCATATTTCCACAGTTCTATCGGAGTTTGGTTGCTAGAAGAACCTGGCTTGGCAGTTCGGGGTGGACAGTTCCCATGAGGCACAGGGTTGTGACTGATTTGCATATAGCTGGGTCTGATCTGAGGTGGCAAAGTGAGCTAAAAAATGATGATGGATTAAACCCAGATCTGTGACTGGAGGTGAGTGTCTGAAATGTTTCAGCGCTCCGTCCATCATCTCCTTGTGTTTGCTAGAAGAACTTCCCATGTTTGCATGGCGATCCCCATTTATGATGCAAAGTATATAAACATGTTATTAGTTATATAATTAAAGGATCTGATTTAGTGCCATTTCCACATCATCGAGCCATCTTCATCTGGACTATGTTTGCGAACTTCGGGTATATTACACATGAAATTGAGTGGTAAACTGTTTGACACAAGTCTGCTTCTCTACTGTGTCAAACAATTGCTGAAGTTTGTCTGCATGAATATAACAAGACCATGTATGCTGTGACGGGACCCTGCTCATATGACTTTTTTAAATAATGTGCTAAAATAGATACAGGATTACATACGTTGTTAGATGAAACTTCTCACAAATATAGCTTAAGAAGCTGATCTTGTTTATCCAGCTATGGTTGTAACTCCGAGAAATTTGGAAACTGCAGTTCCACCCCCCCACCCCCCCCTCCCGCCCCCCTCACCCTACATTACCCCACCATGGTCGATTCAGCTCTTAACTGCGTGACATTACAGATAGTGTCAATCCAATAACCTTCTTTGAATCTTAAAGAGATCAAGCATACCAATTGTGAAAGTGCTTTCTGAAGTCATCACAAGAATAACTGGGAACTACCTCAGTGAAAACCACAGCTTAATGTTACTAACGCTGCTTAATATTAATGAGCTATACGGAAAAGATAAGGTCCAGAATTGTGTGGTTAACTGGCGGAGTATGAAGACGCACCTTTTGCATGAAGCGTGAAAACATACGTTTTCTGGAGTTCATTAACCTCTCAAAAAAGTATATATCAATCATAAACATCTCACAATTAGTGCTCGAACAACCTATATTTTTCATAAAAAGTGCCCGAGCATCCATTTTATGCTGCTACAAGTATAATTTCATTCAATGCATTCGTTTCTATGAATCACTCCTTGAGAAAAATAATCATGTTAATAATCATAACAATAGGGTGGAGTCACACAAAATTCAACAATCCATAAATGACACCAATCACACAATGTAAGCTCATTTACAATTACATTTTTATGTAAGCCCAATAACACCATCAATAGTATAATTGACACAAAATGCCAACTTTTAATCAAAGTGGCCATCCAAACGCTGAACCTATCTTTAATTGGTCCCGTGACTCGCCCAAGAGCACCATTGTCTATATCTTAGTGAGACTGTCAACTTGTTTAGATTAATATTTCAAAGATTTTGGGTGAGCATCCTCCTAAAATATTGCGCGTTACTTTGTTTTCTTATTCACGTTTATCTTTTCAGCATGTTTAACTTTTCTTGGATCGCTTAGTGTGTGTAATGGAAAGCAACCAAAACAGCAGCATTAATTTACACTTAAACCCCGAGTTGAAACGTAAAATCAGTATAAATAATGTAAAACATGTCAAGCTTGCCAGAAAACATCGACAAGAGTAAGGAAAAAACTTAAAACGCAATTCTCATTAGAGGACATCGGTCCTATTGATGTGTACGAATACTTATTCTGAGATTCCACCTCTACTATATAGGTCTAAACTCGTCCAGAAATGTCAGCAATTTCACATAATTACAGATGAGTTTGTGATGGAATGGAGTTCAAAATTCCTCACCGGATTCTAAATGTCACTTTCATCTGTTCACGGCCAATGCACACTTGCAACAGAACGGGCACTTCGATGTTGTATACTGAACAAAAAAGTCAGTTGAAGGAAAACAATGCAGATAGGATGCACCCAAAGGATAGCGTGGTTAACCTTCAAATAGCCCCATGTCATGCTTTTTAACATGCTGGAAATTGTGGCCTGTACCGTACCAATAATGGAAATCTAAATAAGGGTATCACCAAGGACGTGGGCGGGGGTGTGGAGGGGGCTTCTAGCAGTTTTGTATTCCAACATCCTGTCGGCAATTTACGCACACACAACCTAGCCCAGCTATTTTTCACTTCAATTCTTATTAAACGTTCCTGCCTTTGGATACATGCCATCGGTTTTTTAACCCTTAATACTGTACATCTGCTTAAAAAAAAATAATAACACTCCCCTCCCACCCAACTGGCTGCAGCAGATTCGTCCTTTTATACAGAGGGTGATATTTGGCTAAGCACACACGACGCTTCGCTATGGGTCTCTTCCATTCCGAATCCAATGGGCTGTTATTTGCATTCTGCGATCAAGATGAGAAAGCAAAAGTGCAAGTAATTGAAAAGCAAATAGAAAAACAAGGTCTAGGATAGCCCTGCACACCTGCCACGCAGTTTTCAACGTCCTCTCCCCAACACTGCTCACGGAAAACGTAGCTACTGCAAAAAGGGTACCCAGTTTGTTTTCTAAACTGTCTTAAGAGATGTATTCAATTAAAAGGTGAAGTGTTTTGACAGCCAAATCGATCATGGGAGGTTACAGCCCGAGACGCCACCAAAGGGTGACACCAAAGGAAAAGTGGTCACATCTGCTTAAACTTGCAGGCGCTGCACTTAAAATATAAAGGCCGTGTACATCCTGTGCAAAGCCTTCCTCCGACACTACAGGGGAAGCAGTACACAAACTACAGCGCCAGTTAAAAGCTAAACAAACTCCAGTCTGCAGACTTCGTTAAGTCTCCAGCACCATTACACTGACAGGGCTGGTCCCACCCTCCGATCCCCTAAGCCGGACTCCCCGAATTGGCGGATCATGATGTCATGAAGTCACTCACCTTGTACACATCGCCGTAGGTTCCGCTGCCCACCTTCTGGATGAGTTCGAAGTCCTGCTGTGGGTTCCTCCTAAGGATGTCGGCGCTCGGCCGCCCCAGCCCGTCCATACTCTGCGCGGCGATGGCCCAGCGGGAGGGACCCGATCAGTGCCCCCTGGCTCCGGTTCACTACCGGCCACTGGACCCAAATAATACAGCTCTGAGGCGACGAGGCTTCGATGCAGGCAGAATCCAGCCTGCTCCGGCAGCGGATATATGAAAACTTCTGGAACTCTGTCTGCCGTTGCCAGGGCTCGGACAGTGGCCCTTGAGGGGCTTTGTCTGAGGTCCCCACAACTTTCTCAACAGAGACACCGGCACTTTGGCATAGCGCAGACAGCTGTGCCCAACTCTGCCAGGAAACGTCACACGCAAGCCACCCAGCACGCGCCCTGCTCACTGACACCCAAGAAACACATCTTCCGTTTCTACTCAGGCGTTTCTGTCAGAGAACTTTCACTGAAAACAAACAAAGGACACGAATGTTCGAAACCCAAAAGTAACACGACGGCCATCTTGAGGTGGGCGGGAGTAGGCTGAAATCCGCAGGAACTACAGAAGAGTAGAGCCGCTGTTAGAAACGCTTGTTAAAATATGAGTCGACGCTATAAGTCTCCAGAATCCAATGCTGAAGAATATTAATACTAATTATTTGTAGAAAGACTATTCCCAACAATTGTTAGATTAACATTAGAGGCAGAAAAAAGAATGATTTGAAGTAGTAACTAATATTTCGTCTTTCACTTTTGGGCGTGCTTTTTCTAGGCTTTTCGCGTTCGTGTAGTTATTCAGAGGTTGGCAACACAAACGACTGCTTTGCAGCGTAGCCCGTTTTCCTTTTCAGTACCCTACATCCCCCCATTGTGAAATCCTCGTGGACCAAAGTCAACAAGTTGTCTCCGGTTGAAACATTTTAAAAACACAAAAAAGCAAAATATTCAAACTTGTATTTGCTGCAAAAGAAAGAACTGCAATTCTGTTAAACCTTGAACTCGCAGTTGCTGACGGTTTCGTCTTGGGGATTAATCCTATTCGTACAACAAATAATGGCAAAGCAAAGCCAATAGGTAGGACACTGGCTACCAAGCCTACAGATTTGCCAACGTTTGCTTTTCTTTTGTCATGGTTTTTGCACAACTTTTATTGCTGGGTTAGCTGGCGGTTTCGCTACGAGTTAAATAAACATTAGCTAAATACAAAAATATTTTTGGTGTTAAAAAGCACATTTCACAATAGTAATACCTGCTAGGCTGCTACTCGGTGTGTGGACGTGCTACTTGCAAGAGGGCAGAATGCTGTCACATAGTAAAGTTAGGCAATTGTTGCAGTGTGCAGACCCATTGCCCCACACTGTATGCTACAGTACAGTTAGGCTTGCGCCCTTTCCAAGAGCCATTTGTTATTGTTTTAGGAGTCTGCAAAGGCCCAGACATGATACTGAACATTACTTTAAACAAAATCGAATGGTTTCTTTTGTAACATGAGTTTTCTGCTATTGTTTCCTTTAATGTATTAGTTAGGGGTTGTTAACAAAACTCTAGACAAAAGTGCTTTATATTTATATCTACGGTTTGAAGTATGTACAGATAAGGGCTAAAAATACTCGCTCAGGTAATTTTGCTTATTTTTGCAGAATACCTGTCACGTTGCAACCCTAGCTGTCCTGGTGGTTATCATTAGTACTTTTAATTATAACATGCGAAAATGAAACAGGTATTCGGCTCTAAAGTAAAAACCCTGCTCCATCAGCTGCAGTGGGCGGAAACAAATATAAATAACACAATAACAGACAAACAGAGAGGGCTGGCTGAGAGCTCATATAAGTAAATACATTATATATATATTTTTTTTGTAAAATCAAAAAGTCTTGGGGGCATATCAGCAAGGCGAGGCGATAGAATTATCGCCTAATTAGCAAGCTCACGCTAACGTGTGAAAACTTGCGTTAGCGTAGGAATTCCTAACGCCCACCTTTGCATCTCTAATGAGATGCAAAGTGGGCGTTCCTGACCTGACATGACAGGAGAAATCTCGCTAAGCGACATTTCTCCTATCATCAAGCCCCACGCTATGAAGCATAGCGGCAAGAAAAGTAGCAATAACTCCTGTTATCGCTACTTTCCTTACGCCTGCTTCAGGACTGACTTAGCCATGATATCCTATGGAAGATGGATATCATGGCTAAGTTTGTGGGGCCCTATCAACAAGCTAACGCCACATTGCGTGAGATTATCGCTGGGTTTCCAGCGATAATCTCACGTTAGGCAGTTAGCGTGAGGATTTTATCACTTTTGAGATAAGCGTTGCTAATAGCACGCTATCTCAGCGATAAAAATCCACGCTAGCCGGCGATAATTATCCTAGCGCTAAGTGCGCTTAGCGATAATTATCGCCGGATGTTGCTGATATGCCCCTTGGTTACTCTACTACACTAAAAAAGCACTGCCTAGACTTAGGCAAGACCATTACCTACGTAAATGCTTGGGCTGTTCATGTCACCAAAATTAGAGTCAGTGTTTCCAGTTTGGTTATTACGTTGGATACATTCTGTGGCAAGAATTAACTTCTTTCCCGGGTCAGATCTTGTTTGATTAATGTTTACCATTGTATCAAAAAAAGGGGTTGGGGAGGAAGAGGATACACTGAGTTTGACCTCCTCTACCATTAACATGATAACTTTGTTGCAAATGTTTTTGTAACACTTGCATTGTGCCAAGGATAATTTCTCTCTTCTGTATTTGTAGTAAAAACAACAGTTGATGGACAGAATGCAGAACAATGTCATACATTCACCCCAGTACAGAGATCTGGGCCTGAATCCATCGTTTTTTTGCTCACCATGCCATTCCAGTTTGAACCCAGCCATATGCAAATCAGTCTTGACCCTGTGCCTCATGGGAACAGTCCAGGCCGAACTACCAAGCCAGGTCCTCCCTGGACTGGAAACAAGCATCCTAGGACCGGTTTCGGGGTTTCACCCCTCTTCAGCCAGGATAGCTTGATTCCAGTGGCATGGAGGACCTGGCTTGGCAGTTCGGGCAGGTCTAAACTGGGGTGGCATGGTGAGCAAAAGAATGATGGATTTAACCCAGATCTCTTGACTGGGGTGAATGTTTTGATTTGTTCTACATTCCGTCCATGAATTGTGTGTCTTTTGCTTTTTCGCCCTAAGTGCGCCAGGTATGCCCAGACGTGGGACCTGGGCTCACTGTGCCACTGAAATTAAGCTATCCTGGCTGAAGAGGGGTGAGACCCCGAAACCGGTTCTAGGATGCTTGTTTCTGGTCCAGGGAGGACCTGGCTTGGCAGTTTGGGCTGGACTGTTCCCATGAGGCACAGGGTCAAGACTGATTTGCATATGGTGAGGTCTAAACTGGGGTGGCATGGTGAGCAAAAGAATGATGGATTTTACCCAGATCTCTTGACTGGGGGTGAATGTTTTGATTTGTTCTGCATTCTTTCCATCAATTGTGTGTCTTTTACTTTCTCGCCTTCTGTATTTGTAGTGTCGCCTCTATGAGAAACCTATCTAATTTGCTGTTTACGTAGGGGGACCAGGGATCACCTATCTAATTTGTCCTTTAAGTATGGTGACCAGGGGTCCTAGATTTACAGGAACAGTCTTGTTTTCCCACCATCTGGCCCATTACATATCAGTAAATTTAGCACATGTCCAAGGGTTTTAGAGAGGGAGAAATTAACACAAAGTGACACATGTTTTCATGTGTTCCAATGCAGAATTAACATTCCCAGCAGAAAGCACTTAAAGTTACACAAATATTAGTTCCTGTAAAATTTACATTGAATTCTCCTTAGTTCCACATTGTCTGTGTTTTCTATTTTACTGAGAGCTGTGAAGTCAATCTGTTTGTCTCGGCGATGCAAAATTGTAGTCCCATTTCTAGTTTGTTGAATGCTTTGGTTTTTGGGTTTTCAAAATCAGATCATCCAAACTTTGAGGTTTTCTTGATTATTGCACTTACCACATCTCATCCAGTGATGTGGAGTTCCTAAGTACAATTAACAGTTTTAACACAGAAATAGACCATGTGAACTTGTAACTGTCCACTGTACTTCGTCTCACTTACAAGACTAGTAGGACTATGGTTTAGCCGTTTAAGGTTCATCCAGGAGGAAAGAATCCACAATATATCATTCAATGGTTTGAGGCAAGGAACAGAATTACGTTCCACTGAAGTATTTTAAGTTCTATTAATGAAACCTGTAGTATTGGGTTTCATGATTTTCCGTCATCATGGAATGTAGAATGTAGCCTGGGAAATTTGGTGGGAGGAAGCAGCAGTTGAACGGTGGCAGCAAGAGGTCAGGTGTGGGAAAGAGCACTCTGAGATGGCTCTCCGTATCGGTATTACCTGAAGCATATTTGTGATATGTACCTGTGTGCTGATTCATTACAGAAACCCTCAATTCTGACCTCAGCCTCTTCAATCTTGGGAGGGGATCTGTAGAAATTAAGGTGTGTCCTCCCATGCACAACTATACTACCATACATACATTCACATATATTTCTCATTTGCATTTACACATTTGCATGCATTACACTTTCCTCTCTGTTTGTATTAGTATGTTGTCCACATTCGTGTACGTGCTGTTGCTCCTTTACTCGAGTTCAAAGTTTGAGGTAGTTTCCTGTCATTGAGAAGGATGGAATTCAGTGCAAGTAGCCTCCTATTAAACCCTATTCTTAAGGTTTCTGTGTGAGGTTCTTCATTCAATACCACATCATTTGATGACAGGTTCTTCAGGCGGAGCCTACCGACAAGCCCCCTCTCCCTCCTTCTGCTGAGCTGTTGGTTTCTCACACTTTCATCAGAACTTCTTTCCCAGGAGTCCCAACTCTGCAGATCAAGGACACCACTTTTGGTTACGTGACAAAGTAGATGATGCAGTTCTAACAGAGGTGCATTTCACCGGCCATTCAGGTCCAGAGATAGCATTGCATCATTTCCATAAATGCAGGTACAGGTATGTATGCTCACTGTTAAAAAACCAATGTTATCAAACACCACATTTCCATCAACAATCACTGGTGTGCGTCCCCTGTTGTAAGCCACTAGGCAGGAACACATCTAGTGGGTTGGCCATCTTGTGTTATTGCTTCTAATGCACTGGAGAGACGGTGTGTCTTTTGTGTTGATTAAAGAAGAGATAATTGTTCCCTCTGTTTTAAAGTAAAGGAAAGCAGCACAGTATTGAACCTCTCTAAGTGAGCAGCCTCTTTTGGGAGTTCCCTAGTAAGTTATAAGCACAGCTGTTTCTAAACTGATTTCACACACTCAAGTTTATGGTCAAGGCTCATTAACAGTTTCATCCAGCATTTTTCCCTAATCATTATTACCACAGAAGACCAAAATCATGCTGTGTTTTACTTAGACTCCAACTTGCCTGGCAAACCAAATATTAGATAGGAGAAATGGCTCAGGGTATTTAATAACTATTTTCTCACTATTGAGGAGGAGCCCTTTGACTGTAATTAGAGCTTCCAGTTTTCAGATAATCCTGATTAAAACTTATAAAACTCTTCAATGGGAATATATGTTTTTCTGTGGAAACCCAAAAACACTGTTTTTTGTTTTCGTGGCCTCTGGTGTCAAACCGTATAAATGCAGTCCTTCTCTCTAAGCTCTTTTCTGGGATGGATGCTCCCCATATGACCCACGTGGACCATGCTTAAGCCACTTAAAACGTCCTTGTGGTCAGTACCCGTAGGACCTAATTCCACTCTCGTTATGGGAACATGGCTCACATCATATTGCTTAATTTCATTGTTCCCTGCATGATTGCTGTGTAGTGGCCAGCAAGTTCACAGCTGAACCCCCTGCAGTATGTCAGTCCAGATCGAGGAGCACCTCCATGATTTTATCCTCCTTCATTGAAGGAAGGACAGCGCTTTGCTTCTGAAATCTCAGGAATTATGATTGTGGCAACAAAGACTACTCTGCATATAGATGCCTCCAGAATCAGTGTCTTTCCAAAAGCACACTACTCAACATGCTGTTCTGATTGTCTAAAAAGCATGTCTACAGGAACGGCATCCTTCCAAACAGAAATATCAGGGGATATATCATAAATATGTTCAGTGCCCATAGGTCCATGAGCCGTTTTTGGTAAAACTGTGCTGCTTTTAGTGCATACATTAACTCAGAAAATATATGAGGTTAGTACATAAACCGTAGACAATACTGCAGGTATGTTCCTAGTATGTGCTGCAGATGGTGTACTTTCAGCTAAAACAAATGGAAGGAGCCATTCTAAGCATGCAAACTGATACAATCCCAGGATCACCATGTTCAACTTTCAATTCTACTGCTTCCATACCAAAAACATGCTAGGAACTTATGGCACCAAAAAAAGGCTTGAAACTTGGCAACATCACCTATACAAAACACTCAGACCCCATTTAATAGAAACATATTGAGCTGTGCTCGTTCTTACAGTGAAGATATAAAATGCACTAGAACAGTGCCTATTGCACAAAATACAAAGCTAAAGTGCCTTGTACAACTGTCCCGGATGTCTGGCAGCAACACAGTCCCCTCACTGCTTGTAGAAAAACAAAGACTTACTTGCTGTTAAAAAAGGAATGCTTCAAACTTCTTTAGATAAACAAAATCCCACAGACTGGGACCAACAATGTAAAGTAAACAAGATTCCTGTTGTGAACTGCATATACAAATGAACTAAGGCATCCAGCTGGTGATGATACTTCTTTACAACCTTTGCTGATTCTTCATACAGCATCACAATTTGCTGTAACAAATTCCCTATAGCTAACAATATGCATGTAATCGTTTTTTGCAAGATTCCCCCCAGAACCAGGTGGAGCGGGAAGAGACCTGGATCAGACAATGATAATGCGTTTCTTAGACCAGTTCTTTCTTGGTTTCTCAAGCCAAGGAAGAGAACAGAGGCTTCTAATAATTGAGCATGGAGCACCCCATTATATATATTGCATGTCCTATGTGGAAATTGTCATTCAGCAAATCCTTGCAATTTATGAGAACAGAGCAGCAGGAAGGTGTGTTAAATGCCCACCATTAACCTTTAATCTGCTCCAATCAAATCTTAATGGAGTGCAAACATATCCCCAGTCATGCTCATCCTTTACATAGGGTGGGACTGGACTGCTGTAAATGAGTTGAAATACTGGGGAATTAGACATGCAGGGAGGTAGGAGAAATAATTAAATGTTACTTGAAAGAGCAAATTCAATGAAAGTGCACATAGAAGGGAGTTAGGCGCAGGGAAAAATGTAGGAATACTTGACAACAAGAATTAATGAGGGAAGAAGTAAATGAAAGCAAATTTCTTTGTAAGCCCTAGAAAACCACTAGCCATGTGATTATATGTGGAAAAAAATGAATACACACTGACAATCGCTGATTTTAAAACATTTTTAAAACATTGGAAACCACTGAAAAGATCCAACAAGAATTCACAACAAATAGAGACTGAAAACAGGAAAGCCTAAATGTAACAGTAAAAAAGCCCAGCTGCTTAATTTAATTGGTATGGAAAGTTAAGAGGTATTTACCTTCTCTTATGCCTCCAAAGGGAGTTGAAGCAAGGAAATATCACGTTTTCACTAATGCGTTTGACAGAAGCTTCATTTTGCAAAGGTGCGTTGCATTATTATCAAACATTTTAATTTCTACACCAGGGATCAGTTCGTTGATGAGCATACAGATTTGTATGTGATGGCGCTCCAAGTACTAAAGTTAACTGTGGCTTTAAAAATATTGTTGGTCTTTACATTCAAGACCATGTTGTAATTTATTGCTCCAATATGGAGTTTCAGGAACAGCTTTTAAGATATAGGAATGCCACCATAACGGATACAATTGATGTGACGAATAGGGTCAAAAGCTCAATATTGTCAATTAAGGCACTTATTATAGACACTGGTTCAAAGCTGAAAGTGGCTGAAGTTTTCAACAAACAGTTTGGAGACAAAACAAACAATGAAAGACTTAAAAACAAAAGTTTGTCTGAACAGCATGGCCCTTCTAGGAATAGATGTACACAGTGTGGCTCAATAAACCATAGATTTTCTAGTAGGTTTTGCCTGCTGTGGGAAGGGAGTATTTTAGTTGTAGTAAGATAGGACACTTCTCAAACACAAGCCTAAAGAAAACTGGTAACAAAGTTTCTGTCATCCACAAGAATCCATCTATTGTATATGAAACAGTCCGTGTGATGTTGAGAGTAGTGCAAGAGGCTAAAAACATCTTGGGAAATCAGACCATGGTTATGGGTGAGAGCACAAATATGGAGGCCGGTCAGATTATTGGAAGTTCAAATTTGTGTGATCATGAGTGCAATAGTATGGATACGTTTAGTGAAAAGCAGGTAGAAGAGGAAGTTGTGTAGGAATTGATGGAGAACAATACCCTCCACTGAATTGTAAACTGGAAATTGATGATCTCAGGGTGGAAGTTAAAGCAGTTTCAGGTTCTCCTTCACCAGCATATCTGATGGTTTCTTTCTCAAAAATTGTAACACCAGAAGTTAGAACTAAATGTTATCACGTCTTATGGGTATGGTGAGAAGAAGATTGATATGTGGGGATATTTTGAATCAATAATTGCCTTTGAGAGAAGACAAATTATTGGAAAAGTGTATGTAGCAGTCAAATGGCAACATGTTTTGGGTTTGCGTCATCAAGGAACTATGGAAATTGCTCTAAATCTACATGCTAGAAATCCACTGCATTGTGTACCTGATTTTTTTTCACCGCTATATATTATGGCAATTGCTGATGAAAGATTGCATGGCATGTTATCAAATTGGTATTTCGCAATAAATTGGGAAAGGTAAAAGGATTTTCACATCATATCCAACTTAAAAATTGCAGTGCCAGTTAAATACAAGTTAAGAAATGTGCTTATTACTGTATGTAAAGATCTGACAACTATAACTAAGGAGCTATGAGACCCAGGTGTCATCTGACCTGTTCATTCATCTGAATGGGTGTCTCCCATTGTTGTGGTTTGAAAAAAATCAGGCAGTTTGAAATTGTGTGCTGACCGTCTCTCAATTAACAAGCAGATTGTTATGGATTGTCATCTTCTTCCACATATTCATCAGATTCTCACCATGTTAGAAGAGCAAAACATTTTAATACCGTAGATCCTAAATCAACACACCACCACATAGAACTGTCACCTAGTTTAAGAGGCATTACAATATTTATCATTCCAGAAGGGGCTTTCTGTTGTATGAGAATGCCATGTAGGTTGACTTCTGCCACCTCTGTTTATCAGAAGCTGATGTAAAATGTGTGTAGATGGGCTTATAGACCATCAGGATGAAATATTGGTTTTTGGCTGATCAATGGTTGGACACAAGAAATGGCTAGAAAATGTTGTTAATCCTACAAGAAAGGGGAATTACCTTGCAAATGGAGAAATGCGAATGCTTAGCTAATGAACTTGAATATGTGGGTTTCAGAATTTCGGTAGAAGTAATTTTTTTATTCAATTTAGTTAGTTAACCTGAAGACAAGAATCTGTTGAGATAATTTCTTGGTCTCTGTGAATTTTATTAAATGTGTAATAACAAATTCTTGCTTAGGGCTCTTTTGAAAAGAGGTGTTAAATACGAATTGACAGATGAACAAGAAATGGCATTTGTATTTCTTAAAAAGCAAATAATTAGGTCTTCAATTCTCATTCCGCATTCACACCAAACTAGAAATATTGTAACAGTAGATACGAGTTCTTGACGTTTGGTAGCGATTATGAATGATAGCAATAGAAAGAGAGATATTGCCATGTGCATGGAGTGTTAAATATTTTGGGTGTTATTTGCGAGGGAAGAATGTCAAGATAAGAACTGATTATAAACCTTTATTGGCTTTGTTAAATTGTAATAGCACAGGAAGAGCATCTTCCAGAGTGGTAAAAAGAGCTTTTTTCGTCAAAGTTATATGCATATAACTTTGAAGAGTCATATATTCCAGGGGATGTGAATGTCAGAGCTGATTGCCTATTAAGATTACTATTTGGGCATACCAGTGAAAAAGATGATCAAACTGGTGAAGAATGTGATATTCTAACTGTCAAAGAAGCCATAGGGGAGTGGGCAACAGTAATTTCAGAGGAGTAATGGAAGGAGGCCATAAAGTAAAAAACTATGTTGGGTAGGGTATGAGAGTATACTAATACATTCTCACCAAAGGAATAGCAACTATTGCTGTAGCTCCAAGTTGTTTTGAATGCAAGGCTGGAGATTTCGATAATGGATAACATAGCGAAGAAAGTAGACAGTTTTTATAACACCAGAGGGCATTTGCAAGCAGATTATTAGTTCACATAGGGCACCTTGATGAAACGGCTACCAAAACGGCTACCAAAAGAAAAGTTAGACTTGTGTCTTGGTGGCCTTATATGGTTAACCAGATATTAAGGTATGTGCAAGGTTGTGAACGCTGCCAAAATTCTGACAAGTCACTGAAACCGTGTAGGGCAACAGTGTTATGTTCTGAGTTTCCAGAAACCATTTGGCAGGATTTAGATATGGAAGTGGAGGATATGAAGGACAGACTCATGGAAAAGTATACACAAATGATTATTTTTCAAAATGTGCTGAGTTAAAATGGGTCAAAAATCCGAAACCTGACTTTGCAGGCGAGTTTCGAAAGGACTGTTTTCACACGGAAGGCATACCCAGATGCAGATGTTTGGTTGCTTTTGGAGCTCCACAAATATGAATGGGTTGTTTGAAAGAGTCAGCAAAGTGGTGGTGGAGGGTGTACAAATCAAACTGAAAACAGGTTTCGATGTTCAAGACCACATCAGCAAGTTGATAATTTCTTACCACTGCACTCCACATAATACCACAGGGTTTCACTTTATATGTTGTTAAAAGAAATGAATCCATGTACCAGGTTAAATCCTGTGTGTCTCTGTGGTCATAGTGAACCAGTGTTGCTAAAAGAAGTCTACAGGGAGAGTAAACACAACGTGATGTCAAAACTTCACTCTGAGAAGGATGTAAGTGCTTCAGGTAGAATTAAGAATCAGTGTCACAGTTTAGTTTTTGGAGACCTGGTGAAAGTAAAAAAATCTACTTTGTTTACATTTTCAAAAGAGTTCAGAATTGCAAGTTTGGAAATAACTTTGGGGCTTCTTAGCAATGGGTCGTGGTGAATTGTATGCAGAAGTTGTTAAGTTAAAATGTGGTTCTGAGAAGTTTAGCATCCCCAGTTCATGAACTCCTTGGATTCAGAGATGTTCAAGCCTGCTTATCCTACTGCATAGACTGCAAGGAATACAGAAGTGCCCTCAAGAATCCATCGTGAATTAGAGTCAGAGGGAGCTTGTGTGTGTGTGACATTCCTTCTCTACATTATCAAACAGACTCTAAGGAAGCGTCAGATAGACCTTGTTCTAGATTCTCAGGATGAAGAATTCAACTTCCCAGAAGATATGCTTATTATGTCAGAACAATATAATAGCTTGGGGTTTGATTTAGAGTTGGGCGGACTGGTACTCTGTCACAAACATGACGGATTTACTGTTTACACTATCAAAAGTGCCTTAGACTATAATGCACTTGTAATGTTATGTTATTGGTATTTCTAAAGTGCGAACGGTTACCCAAGGGTGTCATGGCGCTAAATGCTTTCCTCTGGGCATTAAGATAAAGATATGAATTATAAGTTGAAAAGCCAAGTTTTCAGTTGCTTCCTAAAAATTAGCAGATCAGTGAAGTTTCTCAAGTAAAAGGGGAGATCATTCCAGGCTCTTGCTGCACAAGCTATAAAGCTTCTTCCACCCCATGAAGCTTTTTTTGTGGCTGGCACTGATACCAACTTTACCCCCAAGGAGCGCAGTGTTCTTATAGGCTGGTACCAATTCAGCCGCTGCTTAAGATAATCTGGGCCAGTGCCCTGCAGAGCCTTGTACACTGTACACAGGGCCTTAAAGCGCACCCTTTTCCTCACCGGCAGCCAGTGGAGTTTTTTATTTCATTAGAAATAGGCATACATTTGGGAGTGTCTGTAAGCAATCTAGCGGCTGCATTTTGCAGCAGTTGCAGCTTATTCATGGATCGTTTTTGCATGTTTAAGATGAGACCATTACAGTAATCTTCCCTAGACATGATAAGTGCCGTGACAACTGTCCGCCTACTATCTACCGGCAGGAAGTGTAGAATGTTCTTAATCATTCTCAGAGTGTAAAAAGTGATTGAAGCTACAGCATTTATCTGATCACTATAATTGAGCTTATCATCAATGATCACTCCCAGATTCTTTACCTTCCTAGTAGGTGTGGGGAGGGTGCCCAGATTGTCTGGTCACCAACTTGGGGCCCAGAAATTAGGGTCATTTCCAATTAAGATGACCTCTGTCTTACTTGAGTTAAGTTTTAAACAGTTTTGCGCCATCCACCTCCCTACTGCCTCCATAAAGTCGTGAAACCGACTATCTATGCTTGCTGTCTTACCAGGATGCAGAGCGACCACAATTTGTGTATCGTCTGCGTAGGAGGTAAGGTTGAAACCGTAGGAACCAATTAGAGATGCCAAGGAGGAGACATAAATATTAAAAAAGTGTTTGGCTAAGGGAGGACCCTTGTGGCACTCCACAGGGCAAGGAGAAGGGTCTTGAACAAAATTCATCCAAAGCCACAATTTAACACCTATCCGTTAGGAAGGATTTTATCAACTTCCAGGCCTTACCCTGGACTCAACAACTAACAGGAGATGCTCAGTCCGTTCATAGAGAACAGATAGCCACTGAACGCTGTGAAAAAATACTAAGAAACCTCCTCAGATAATTTGCTCATCACCTGGCAGGAGTTAAGAGCCCATCAGCCCACCCTTACTGGCGGAGCTTCATCATCTGAGACTCTAGGAAGTCAGGATCTAGGGCCACAGTTTTGAGCCACCGGGCCCTGCTGGGTACCTGACCTGATACTCCTGAAAAGGGCTCCTGCCGAGGTGTGTGTTCAAACTATATGAACTCTAGTGACGTGCAGTGCTCTGGTGTAAGTGTGAGTTAAAAATGGCTACCTGGGCAAAAAATATGTGGTGGCTCGTAGTCTGGCTTGAAGTACCGACGGACAGAGCGGTGCCTCCATCTCTGAGCAGTCAGCCGGGTGAGGTGAGGTTTTTCTCCCACAGAAAGCTGGGAAAGAAGAGATAGCTCTTACCTCCAAGTACGAGGTTTGCTTGTCCGGTAGGGTGGCAATTGCCACATACTTACCCGATTATTGTATTTCCTTTATGAGTATTGTTTTTCACGATTTTATGCACAAATTGTGTTTATCCTGCAGTAGCCTTTATTCCACTACATCTAGGTCCTGAAGAAAGCCGGGTTAGTTGACCAATTCGGCTGAAACATGTCGACCGCATTAGACTTAGCCAGGAAATAGTCAATTTTTTCAAGACTATTGGTTTTTTTAAGTATGACACCTGGACAATCCTCAATAAACATATTTTTTGCCCAGGTAGCCCTTTTTAACTCACACTTACACCAGAGCACTGCACGTCACTAGAGTTCATATAGTTTGAACACACACCTCGGCAGGAGCCCTTTTCCCAGCAGGGCCCGGTGGCTCAAAACTGTGGCCCTAGATCCTGACTTCCTAGAGTCTCAGATGACGAAGCTCCGCCAGTAAGGGTGGGCTGATGGACTCTTAACTCCTGCCAGGTGATGAGCAAATTATCTGAGGAGGTTTCTTAGTATTTTTTCACAGCGTTCAGTGGCTGTCTGTTCTCTATGAACGGACTGAGCATCTCCTGTTAGTTGTTAAGTACTGATTGGGGATTGGAGGTGTGTCAGTCCATAATTAACTCCCCTGTGACCCTTATGTACATTGTGTTTTTGCTTACCCTGGAATCCGCAGGTTGACAACCGGTCCATCAATAAATCATGATGGATCGTGTCAAAAGCCGCTGACAGATCTAACATAATCAGAGCAGCCTTGCCTCCCCTATCCAAAACTTCTCTAATCTCCTCGGTGGATTTGATAAGAGCGGACTCTGTACTGTGCCCCTCTCGAAATCCATATTGAGTTGGATCTAAGCCTCTTGTCTTGCCTAAAAAAGTCGTGAGTTGTCCATTCATAGCTTTTTCGACCAATTTAGCTGGTAACGGTAGGCAAGATATTGGGCGGAAATTATTAGGATCTTTAGGATCCAGGTTAGGCTTTTTTAGGGGGAAAATTGAGGCGATCTTCCACCGTTTAGGGAAATCCCCCACCTCAAACATTGAACAGAACAAGGAGCTAAGTGAACGGGCAACCGGTCCCGAAGCCCGTTTGATTACAGATATCGGGCAGGGATCATAGGGGGAGCCTGACCTTGCTGTCACCAAGAGCTTCTCTGTTTCAGCAGTAGAAAGTGGCTCAAATTTATCAAAAACAACAGGTGGAATAGCAGTGTTGGTACTTTCCTCCAAGTACGCCCCCATCCCCATCACACTTGGGTGTTGGAAGGCCGAAAAAATAACATCAACCTTTTTTTGAAAAAACAAGGCAATATCCTCACATAGTTCCTGTGTTGATTCAATTTTTTTAGGACGAGGGAAAGCCAAGCCAGACACTATATTAAAATGTTCCTTGGCCGAGTTCCCTGCAAGACTGCGGTTTGAGAAGAAATCCTTTTTGCATTACATATCATTTGCTTATAAATTGCAAGACTTTATTTGTAACTTTTTATAACAGCTTCCTCATAATCTCTCCTCTAAATCCGTTCGCGAGATTTACAGATGAGTTTCTGTTCCCTTAGATCCTCCGTATACCAGGGGGCCGTATGTTGGGATCTTCTGGGGACCCGCACGTTTTCTGGGGCGATATCGTTACACGCTGTTTCCATCCAATTGGTGTAATGTGTGGTGGCCTCTTCTAATCCTGGGGGAAACTGGCCCACACTTACTAAAAGAGCATTAGTTAATGCAGGGCCCTCAATTTGATTCCAAGCCCTACTTTTAATTTGACTCTTCGGTCCCTCCCTATCCTGACCGTGCACTGAACAAGCCAACTCAAATTGCACAGCGGAGTGGTCAGTCCAGGTAAGGGGCAGTACACCTATAAAATTGAGTTGTGGATGGTTTGAAAAAAATTCCACCTAGGGTGTGCCCTGCCTCATGAGTCGGGCCTATCACCCATTGACTGAGCTGTGCACTCTTCATTAGGTCTAAAAGGGCCACTGTGTCTGGTTCAGAGTGAACTTCTAGATGATAGTTGAAGTCACCCAAGATGGTAAATGAGTCAGCACAGAGCCCCGCCTCCAGGAAATTACCAACAGATGTTAAGAAGGTGCTTTTGGGGCCAGGGGTTCTATATAATATAATACCCTTACATGTAGAGTGATTAGTAAGGTTAAAACTAAAAGATAGTGCATCACAGTCTACGTTTGAGGCTGTCTAAAAACCCGCCTTCAAAGAATCATGGTAGATAATCGCTAGGCCCCCACCTCTCCTACCTGGCCTATTAAGGGTATAGCAGATAAATCCGGGAGGCGTGGCTTTCACTATATCTGGCCCTGAAGCTTCATCAGTCCATGTCTCTGAAATGAAGGCCAGTTTGATGTTTTCTTCCTCTAAAAAGGTAGCACACTCTAAGCTATGTTTCACCAATGATCTGGCGTTAAGCAGAGTACATTTTAGCAATGTTTCCTCTGGTTCCACCCCTTTAAACTTTTTGTTATTAAAGGGCCTGATTGCCTGATATTCCAATCTTGGTAGAGAGCAGTTCCAGTTGGAGCAAGTGATATATGAAGAGGGGGGTCTTGAACTCAGCAAAAGGCACACACATCCCTGAGTCTTCACAACCGGCCTCAGTTTGCATAGTTGAGGTCTGGAATAGCTCAGGGTAGGTATCTTACCTGATGAAAAAGGGACCGGGGTTCTGGCGCTGAGCGTGACCAGGGCGCGGACGGGCGCAGATGAGCTTGCCTTTGGCACGCCCGCTGTGCGATCGCGTCAGCGCTCCCATTTATGTCGTCCTGGGAATAGATTAGCCCGCTAACCCCACAGTGCTTTCAAAATGCCAGCCGCAACTAAACAGCTACCCCCGCTGGGGAAAGCATGCAGAACATTGTATTGTTGTTAATACGACGCATCACAGGGCTTCTAAAATGACGCAGCTAGGCGCAGCAAAATGGCTTGCGGCACCGTGCTCCGTCAATTTGTAGTAAATGAGGCCCTCAGAGTAAAAAGCCCTGCCTGGAACGCAGTCAGCTGCCATTTCAGCTCCTACCAGGCGCTTAAGATGTTGGGTGGTGTGAGCATGGGTGGAAGGGAGATGCGGTGTAGGAGTGGAAGTGGGCTGTAGGTTAAAATGAGAGACCTGAATAAAAGTGGACTTCCTTGCTGAATGGCACTGTGGCATAGTCGAACTAGTATTGTTCTGGAAGGCTTAAAGTGCCTTACGGTTATGAGCCAGTTCTATGGTTCAAGCAAGTTCGCTTCAAAGTGCATTAAGTTGAATGTGACTTCCATTAACTGTAGGGCTTGATGAGCAGTCAAGTTGCTGAAACAAACTATCAGATACCTGGGTGTCAAGGGACCTTTTTTATAGACGGCACTAAGTCCTACCCATCTAAATGCCTGAAGACTGAACAGTTCAGACAACCTTCAACTGAATTCCACAAAGAATGGAGATAGTTGATGGAGAACATCAGACCAGGGTTCCCGCCCACTCCTGCTTCTGTTGAGACCTAATCCATGTTAGCAGGAGAAGTGTGAAGGGACTCTCATTCCTAATGATGTGTGTATGGAGTGATGGGAGATTACATCTCATGATGCATATTTAGGCTGAAAGGGCACTGGTTCCTCATAGGTTAGCCAGAAGGTGCCGGAGGAAGAACCGGGTCTGTGGGTGACTGGCTAAACACATGAATGGCTGTGTCTGTTTGTGCCTAAATTATGAATATGCCAGTAGGTTGTGGGAGTTTTAGCTATTAACAAAGAGGTGACTGGCAGGTGAGGTTTAGGGTAATCCTGTAAGAGACTCCTAGCTGGAGATGCACCTGGGAAGGACAGAGAACAAGCTCATCAGGTGTTTGTGGGCTCTGGAGTCTGAACTAGGTGTGTCCTGAGCCACCTGTGGACATATTCCGCAGAGCTCTTCTATCCTAACCTATCGCTGTAGAGAAGGCTCGGGTTCAGATGAAAGAGCAGTGTCCTGGGACTTGGATCCACCCATGTTCCTGTGATGCAGTAAGTGGGGGATGCAGGTAAGTACAAGATTTTGATATCAACCTGTGGACACAGCTGGAAAGGCAAACCAAAAGCACCCCTGGCAAAAATGCTCAAACGAGCCCGCACCATTCATCGCCTCGCACAATCGCTTTATTTCCGTTTTTTGATTCTCTCTCCCTCTTTTTCTTCTCTCTCTCTTCTCCCTCTCTGGTTGATTTGTCTCTGCCTTCTCGCTGCCTTCTCCCTCCCCTTTTCTGTCCCATGACGGCTCTCAGTGCCGGCTGTAAAACTTCAGGGTTGAAAAAGTGACAAAGGCACCTGGAGCACTGAGCAGCAATGAGCTTTCAAACCCGGCCTCCAAGGGCTCCTGCCCACTAGGGAAATGCCAGTGGAATAAATGTCCTGCCCTCCCCATGGAAGGGTCAGAGACTTCTTTTTAAGTAGGGGATAACTTGAAAGCAGATGTCCACAGTGCGGCCTGGATTACGCCAGTTCAGGGATGCAGCAGGCAGGAGTGGACAGCAGTCATGGACAAGCACAGCATGTTGCCCTGCTGGAGGAAGAGAGCCACAACAAAGCCAAGAAATCCAGAGCCCAGGCAGGGGACTTGTCTTTCTCTCCAGTGGTAGCTGGACCTCCTCTCTGAGAGACTTTGGGAGCAACCGATATAGTAAGACTGTGCACTGACCTTAGAGGGCTGGTTCTAGCCCATGGCACTGACTTTGTGCTCTGAAATCAGAACCCACTCAGTCCTATCTGGTTCTCAAAAGCCCCAAATTAGATCTCCATGGAGGTACAGAGAGAGTTTAATCTGTAGTTTTCCTATATCTTCTGCAAGTCCCGAAACATGTCTGCAAGTACACTTGGGAGCACCATGACAACTGGCCTTAGTGGTGACTAAAGCCGCCCCCTGTCCCTTTTCAATAGGCTTTCCCGCCTGCTCCAGAGTCAGCTGGGATACACCATCTCTGAGCCTTCCATGGAAGGGGCTGGTACTACTCAGGATTTGTGACCCATTTGATCTAGTAGGCTGAAGTACTGCACCCAGTCATGGCCTTAAAGAGGAGGCTGATCTTTTCAAGCACTACTTAGTGAAAGGGTAATGGGTAGGAGATTGACAAGGGAATGCCTGAAGGAGAAATGTAGAGGCTATTTGAAGGGCAGTTAGCGGGAGGTGGAGCCCCAGTCTGCAGGGTTTCCCACTGTGTATTCCCACTTTCAGATCTCCCCTGCCCCCCGAAAGGCTCACCTGCCTCAAACCCTACTCTGCTTGCCCATCTGGGAGTTCAATAGGGAAGTCAAAACCTTAGCAGACAGACCACATGTATCCACAGCCATCGGTCAAGAAAACATGTCTTGAAATATTTAGTGAAGAAGTATAAAGAGTTGCCCCTTTGAAGCATGTTTTACCTTTGGCCCTTGTGGTGTGTCTCAGACACATGCAAACCTTCTAATGATTTCGGAGAACGAACATTACCCCTCCTGACTTTTCTTCGTCAGTTTATTACTGGGGTTTCTTCCAGTGATCCCATAGGTGAATATTTTTTCTATTTAAGATCCTGAATTTTGAGAATCTGCTCGACTGTTCCTAGTCAATGCCCATTAGCAAGTCGGGGGCAGGATGTGCTTTTCTATTTATTCTGTTTCTCCCTTTGGCGCTTGTGTGTCACACGCCCACCCTCGAACCTCGATGCTACCAGCCCAATCATGAGCTTCTGTCCTACCTTCATACACCTCAGCCTGTGCAAGACCTGTCAAGGCTGAGTCGGAGTACCACCCGCTCACCCGCTCACCCCTGAACCTTTCTGTTACACACTCCCCTTTGAGCCATTGCGCTACCTGCTCACCGTGAGCATGTTTGCTTCTTGTTCACCCCTGTGTCTGTGTGCTGCTGACCCATTCCTAACCTGTGCACAACCTGCCCACCCTAAGCCTGTGTGCAACCTGCCCTCCCTGTGCATGCGTCCTACCCACCCCTGAATCAGTGTGCTATCCACCTACCTCTGAGCCTGTGTGCAACCTGCTCTTCCTGTGCATGTGTCCTACCCACCCACCCCTGAATCAGTGTGCTACCCACCTACCTCTGAGCCTGTGTGCAACCTGCCCTTCCCTGTGCATGTGTCCTACCCACCCACCCCTGAATCAGTGTGCTACCCACCTACCTCTGAGCCTGTGTGCAGCCTGCCCTTCCCTGTGCATGTGTCCTACCCACCCACCCCTGAATCAGTGTGCTACCCACCTACCTCTGAGCCTGTGTGCAACCTGCCTTTCCTGTGCATGTGTCCTACCCACCCACCCCTGAATCAGTGTGCTACCCACCTACCTCTGAGCCTGTGTGCAACCTGCCTTTCCTGTGCATGTGTCCTACCCACCCACCCCTGAATCAGTGTGCTACCCACCTACCTCTGAGCCTGTGTGCAGCCTGCCTTTCCTGTGCATGTGTCCTACCCACCCACCCCTGAATCAGTGTGCTACCCACCTACCTCTGAGCCTGTGTGCAACCTGCCCTTCCTGTGCATGTGTCCTACCCACCCACCCCTGAATCAGTGTGCTACCCACCTACCTCTGAGCCTGTGTGCAGCCTGCCTTTCCTGTGCATGTGTCCTACCCACCCACCCCTGAATCAGTGTGCTACCCACCTACCTCTGAGCCTGTGTGCAACCTGCCTTTCCTGTGCATGTGTCCTACCCACCCACCCCTGAATCAGTGTGCTACCCACCTACCTCTGAGCCTGTGTGCAACCTGCCATTCCTGTGCATGTGTCCTACCCACCCACCCCTGAATCAGAGTGCTACCCACCTACCTCTGAGCCTGTGTGCAACCTGCCCTTCCCTGTGCATGTGCCCTACCCACCCACCCCTGAATCAGTGTGCTGTCCACCTACCCCAGAGCCTGTGAGCTATCAGACAACACGAAGCCTGTGTGCTGCCTGCCCACCCCTTTGTGTTACTGCCCACCCCTGGCCTCTGCGCTACCTTCCCACAGCCCAAGCCTGTATACTACATGCTAACCTGTGAGCCTGCGTGCTACATGCTCGTCACAAGTCTGCAACACAGAAACATGGATATAAAACTACTCACTGGCATTTGGGGTTGTTGTAGGATAAACCCTGTCAATTGCTGCAGTTTAGTCAAGTTATGTCAATGCGTACTACTAAAACATCTAAAACAAATCGCCAAAATTGTTTTGTCCATTGAGTAAGTCTAAGGAATTGTAGATGAAATGCAGATAAAAAAAATTAATTCCACCTTTCTAAAGTTTTCTAATAGTTTGGCATAAATTGGGCTCTGTTGGTTCAAAATAGCTAAATATAACTATCGAGAAGAAGTACCAATTTGAAGGAGGTTGGTATTTGAAGCAAAGCAAAAAAGTGGCTCCGTAACAAATACATTTTTTAGCATCAAGTTTGTAGTATTATGGTGTGGTAGGACAGATGGATCTATGACGAAATCCAGCTACTTCAAATTCATGGTCCTTTAGAGAAAGGATTTGAGATTTATAATTCCTTTGTCTTTCCTTTTAATGTCTTAGTATGCACACAAGTCACATATTTCTTTAGACATCATTCAAAATTATTTGTAGAGGCGGCAACTGAAATCTGTTGCCCGGCCCTCACATTAAAATGATCGTGTCCCATGTTAAAGTTGCATTTGTTTAATTGGGCCATACATACATCTGATCTTCCATGCATCATTTCCTTCGAATCGAGACTGTTCTATTTCTTTCGAAATATGGGCTCTTAATTTGTTGGGTACAGGAATGTTGCTTCCATGTTCATACCAACCTGTAACAACCATAGTCTTTACTATATGATTCTGAGTGATAATGCATATTAAGGATATAGAGGGCAAAGCTTCTAGCTTTGGCAAACCTTTATTATTTTGTTGTGACTTTGCATATTCTCGCTTATTATTTACTTCCTAATTGAAAATAAAATAAAAAAAGTATCTGTGGCGTGGATCTAATAATTAAGGCTGTGCTTAATTTGCATAATTTTACATTTGCATAATTAGGGAACATTTCAGGACAGTAATGTGAAATTATATGTAATTACCCAACATGTAGCAGGTATCTTGCACCATAATTTAGTGAGAAATGCAGCCGCGTTTTGATCGTTTGTGGTGTTGCCGTGCGCTTCTGCTGCATTTTTGCCATGAAAACATGCAATTATGCTACATGTGTTATAGTGTAATTTCGGGATTTCACATAGCAAGCATAATGTGAAATTGCTGAAATTATGTGAGATTATGCCAGCATAGCGTACATTTCAATGGGGCCTACCCATAATTATGATGGGGAGAATACCTGCTCTTACCAGCTCCGTAAGGGCTGCCTGCTGCAGTTCAAAAGAGATGTGGCTTTGTAGTCGCTGTGATAGAAGCCTACTCCCTTGACACCATCCTACTCAAAACAGACATGGATTTATACAATCTATGTCTGGCATACTAGGATACTGACTGGAAATGCCAAATCAGTGTTCCATGGGATGTTTCACTGACTGGTGTCTAGACTTCTCACCCAGTGCAGAGGAGAGCGTTTTACTGAGTTCCCAGGCTGGTGTCCTTGACAGCCAACTTCCCTGCCAGATTGGGCCCAAACCTGAAATCCAGCATCCTGCTACACCTTATTTTAACCCCAGACTTTGCACAGAGATCACTGTGGATGCCAGCCATAATGGACCGAGAGTAATACTAGCACAACATCACAAAGATGATGAGCGATGCTACATTTTGGCATATGTAAGCTTCAGTCTGACCAAGACCGAAAGGGCTTACTCACAACCAGAAAAAGAGAGCCTGGCAGAAGCATGGGCATCTGAAAATGTTCACATTTCACCATATGGCAAACACTTCACCATAGTCACGAATCATAAAGCCCTTCTGACAATCTTCAGCAAATGATTGGAGACACCTGGATGAAAACAACTCCTCAGCCGAGATGCACTAAAAATACTGATCTCACTCAGACACATCCAGGACAAGCTGTGAGTGGAGGAACTTAATTGTTTGATTAATAAAAATCATTACAATGGTAAACATGCATCTATAATAATAATAAAAACATGAATCAATATTTTCCTTCTTATTTAGAAATCTTCCCAGGAGCGGCCAATTAGTCCGTTTGCATCGTGACAGTGAATTGAAAGATAGAGTTCATCTATAAATAAATAAAAAAATCCGGGAGGCGTGGCTTTCACTATATCTGGCCCTGAAGCTTCATCAGTCCATGTCTCTGAAATGAAG
The DNA here is from genome assembly GCF_964204655.1 of Triturus cristatus. Lineage (NCBI taxonomy): Eukaryota > Metazoa > Chordata > Amphibia > Caudata > Salamandridae > Triturus > Triturus cristatus. Next base: position 1,096,581,786 of record NC_140592.1, on the reverse strand, counting down.
GCCAGTTTGATGTTTTCTTCCTCTAAAAAGGTAGCACACTCTAAGCTATGTTTCACCAATGATCTGGCGATAAGCAGAGTACATTTTAGCAATGTTTCCTCTGGTTCCACCCCTTTAAACTTTTTGTTATTAAAGGGCCTGATTGCCTGATATTCCAATCTTGGTAGAGAGCAGTTACAGTTGGAGCAAGTGATATATGAAGAGGGGGGTCTTGAACTCAGCAAAAGGCACACACATCCCTGAGTCTTCACAACCGGCCTCAGTTTGCATAGTTGAGGTCTAGAATAGGTCAGGGTAGGTATCTTACCTGATGAAAAATGGACCGGGGTTCTGGCGCTGAGCGCGACCAGGGCGCGGACGGGCGCAGACGAGCTTGCCTTTGGCACGCCCGCTGCGCAATCGCGTCAGCGCTCCCATTTATGTCGTCCTGGGAATAGATTAGCCCGCTAACCCCACAGTGCTTTCAAAATGGCGGTCGCAACTAAACAGCTACCCCCGCTGGGGAAAGCATGCGGGACATTGTATTGTTGTTAATACGACACATCACAGGGCTTCTAAAATGACGCAGCTAGGCGCAGCAAAATGGCTTGCGGCACCGTGCTCCGTCAATTTGTAGTAAATGAGGCCCTCAGAGTAAAAAGCCCTGCCTGGAACGCAGTCAGCTGCCATTTCAGCTCCTACCAGGCGCTTAAGATGTTGGGTGGTGTGAGCATGGGTGGAAGGGAGATGCGGTGTAGGAGTGGAAGTGGGCTGTAGGTTAAAATGAGAGACCTGAATAAAAGTGGACTTCCTTGCTGAATGGCACTGTGGCATAGTCGAACTAGTATTGTTCTGGAAGGCTTAAAGTGCCTTACGGTTATGAGCCAGTTCTATGGTTCAAGCAAGTTCGCTTCAAAGTGCATTAAGTTGAATGTGACTTCCATTAACTGTAGGGCTTGATGAGCAGTCAAGTTGCTGAAACAAACTATCAGATACCTGGGTGTCAAGGGACCTTTTTTATAGACGGCACTAAGTCCTACCCATCTAAATGCCTGAAGACCGAACAGTTCAGACAACCTTCAACTGAATTCCACAAAGAATGGAGATAGTTGATGGAGAACATCAGACCAGGGTTCCCGCCCACTCCTGCTTCTGTTGAGACCTAATCCATGTTAGCAGGAGAAGTGTGAAGGGACTCTCATTCCTAATGATGTGTGTATGGGGTGATGGGAGATTACATCTCATGATGCATATTTAGGCTGAAAGGGCACTGGTTCCTAATAGGGTAGCCAGAAGGTGCCGGAGGAAGAACCGGGTCTGTGGGTGACTGGCTAAACACATGAATGGGTGTGTCTGTTTGTGCCTAAATTATGAATATGCCAGTAGGTTGTGGGAGTTTTAGGTATTAACAGAGAGGTGACTGGCAGGTGAGGTTTAGGGTAATCCTGTAAGAGATTCCTAGCTGGAGATGCACCTGGGAAGGACAGACAACAAGCTCATCAGGTGTTTGAGGGCTCTGGAGTCTGAACTAGGTGTGTCCTGAGCCACCTGTGGACATATTCCGCAGAGCTCTTCTATCCTAACCTATCGCTGTAGAGAAGGCTCGGGTTCAGATGAAAGAGCAGTGTCCTGGGACTTGGATCCACCTATGTTCCTGTGATGCAGTAAGTGGGGGATGCAGGTAAGTACAAGATTTTGATATTAACCTGTGGACACAGCTGGAAAGGCAAACCAAAAGCACCCCTGGCAAAAATGCTCAAACGAGCCCGTACCATTCATCGCCTCGCACAATCGCTTTATTTCCGTTTTTTGATTCTCTCTCTCTCTTTTTCTTCTCTCTCTCTTCTCCCTCTCTGATCGATTTTTCTCTGCCTTCTTGCTGCCTTCTCCCTCCCTTTTTCTGTCCCATGACGGCTCTCAGTGCCTGCTGTAGAACCTCAGGGTTGAAAAAGTGACAAAGGCACCTGGAGCAGCAATGAGCTTTCAAACCCGGCCTCCAAGGGCTCCCGCCCACTAGGGAAATGCCAGTGGAATAAATGTCCTGCCCTGCCCATGGAAGGGTCAGAGACTTCTTATTAAGTAGGGGATAACTTGAAAGCAGATGTCCACAGTGCGGCCTGGATTACGCCAGTTCAGGGTTGCAGCAGGCAGGAGTGGACAGCAGTCACGGACAAGCACAGCATGTTGCCCTGCTGGAGGAAGAGAGCCACAACAAAGCCAAGAAATCCAGAGCCCAGGCAGGGGACTTGTCTTTCTCTCCAGTGGTAGCTGGACCTCCTCTCTGAGAGACTTTGGGAGCAACCGATATAGTAAGACTGTGCACTGACCTTAGAGGGCTGGTTCTAGCCCATGGCACTGACTTTGTGCTCTGAAATCAGAACCCACTCAGTCCTATCTGGTACTCAAAAGCCCCAAATTACAGCTCCATGGAGGTACAGAGAGAGTTTAGTCTGTAGTTTTCCTATATCTTCTGCAAGTCCCGAAACATGTCTGCAAGTACACCTGGGAGCACCATGACAACTGGCCTTAGTGGTGACTAAAGCCACCCCCTGTCCCTTTTCAATAGGCTTTCCCGCCTGCTCCAGAGTCAGCTGGGATGCACCATCTCTGAGCCTTCCATGGAAGGGGCTGGTACTACTCAGGATTTGTGGCCCATTTGATCTAGTAGGCTGAAGTACTGCACCCAGTCATGGCCTTAAAGAGGAGGCAGATCTTTTCAAGCACTACTTAGTGAAAGGGTAATGGGTAGGAGATTGACAAGGGAATGCCTGAAGGAGAAATGTAGAGGCTATTTGAAGGGCAGTTAGCGGGAGGTGGAGCCCCAGTCTGCAGGGTTTCCCACTGTGTATTCCCACTTTCAGATCTCCCCTGCCCCCCAAAAGGCTCACCTGCCTCAAACCCTACTCTGCTTGCCCATCTGGGAGTTCAATAGGGGAGTCCAAACCTTAGCAGACAGACCACATGTATCCACAGCCATCGGTCAAGAAAAGATGTCTTGAAATATTTAGTGAAGAAGTATAAAGAGTTGCCCCTTTGAAGCATGTTTTACCTTTGGCCCTTGTGGTGTGTCTCAGACACATGCAAACCTTCTAATGATTTCGGAGAACGAACATTACCCCTCCTGACTTTTCTTCGTCAGTTTATTACTGGGGTTTCTTCCAGTGATCCCATAGGTGAATATTTTTTCTATTTAGGATCCTGAATTTTGAGAATCTGCTCGACTGTTCCTAGTCAATGCCCATTAGCAAGTCGGGGGCAGGATGTGCTTTTCTATTTATTCTGTTTCTCCCTTTGGCGCTTGTGTGTCACACGCCCACCCTCGAACCTCGATGCTACCAGCCCAATCATGAGCTTCTGTCCTACCTTCATACACCTCAGCCTGTGCAAGACCTGTCAAGGCTGAGTCGGAGTACCACCCGCTCACCCGCTCACCCCTGAACCTTTCTGTTACACACTCCCCTTTGAGCCATTGCGCTACCTGCTCACCGTGAGCATGTTTGCTTCTTGTTCACCCCTGTGTCTGTGTGCTGCTGACCCATTCCTAACCTGTGCACAACCTGCCCACCCTAAGCCTGTGTGCAACCTGCCCTCCCTGTGCATGCGTCCTACCCACCCCTGAATCGGTGTGCTACCCACCTACCTCTGAGCCTGTGTGCAACCTGCCCTTCCCTGTGCATGTGTCCTACCCACCCACCCCTGAATCAGTGTGCTACCCACCTACCTCTGAGCCTGTGTGCAACCTGCCCTTCCCTGTGCATGTGTCCTACCCACCCACCCCTGAATCAGTGTGCTACCCACCTACCTCTGAGCCTGTGTGCAACCTGCCCTTCCCTGTGCATGTGTCCTACCCACCCACCCCTGAATCAGTGTGCTACCCACCTACCTCTGAGCCTGTGTGCAACTTGCCCTTCCTGTGCATGTGTCCTACCCACCCACCCCTGAATCAGTGTGCTACCCACCTAACTCTGAGCCTGTGTGCAACCTGCCTTTCCTGTGCATGTGTCCTACCCACCCACCCCTGAATCAGTGTGCTACCCACCTACCTCTGAGCCTGTGTGCAACCTGCCCTTCCCTGTGCATGTGTCCTACCCACCCACCCCTGAATCAGTGTGCTACCCACCTACCTCTGAGCCTGTGTGCAACCTCCCCTTCCTGTGCATGTGTCCTACCCACCCACCCCTGAATCAGTGTGCTACCCACCTACCTCTGAGCCTGTGTGCAGCCTGCCTTTCCTGTGCATGTGTCCTACCCACCCACCCCTGAATCAGTGTGCTACCCACCTACCTCTGAGCCTGTGTGCAACCTGCCCTTCCCTGTGCATGTGTCCTACCCACCCACCCCTGAATCAGTGTGCTACCCACCTACCTCTGAGCCTGTGTGCAACCTGCCCTTCCTGTGCATGTGTCCTACCCACCCACCCCTGAATCAGTGTGCTACCCACCTACCTCTGAGCCTGTGTGCAACCTGCCTTTCCTGTGCATGTGTCCTACCCACCCACCCCTGAATCAGTGTGCTACCCACCTACCTCTGAGCCTGTGTGCAACCTGCCTTTCCTGTGCATGTGTCCTACCCACCCACCCCTGAATCAGTGTGCTACCCACCTACCTCTGAGCCTGTGTGCAACCTGCCCTTCCCTGTGCATGTGTCCTACCCACCCACCCCTGAATCAGTGTGCTACCCACCTACCTCTGAGCCTGTGTGCAACCTGCCCTTCCTGTGCATGTGTCCTACCCACCCACCCCTGAATCAGTGTGCTACCCACCTACCTCTGAGCCTGTGTGCAGCCTGCCTTTCCTGTGCATGTGTCCTACCCACCCACCCCTGAATCAGTGTGCTACCCACCTACCTCTGAGCCTGTGTGCAACCTGCCTTTCCTGTGCCTGTGTCCTACCCACCCACCCCTGAATCAGTGTGCTACCCACCTACCTCTGAGCCTGTGTGCAACCTGCCATTCCTGTGCATGTGTCCTACCCACCCACCCCTGAATCAGAGTGCTACCCACCTACCTCTGAGCCTGTGTGCAACCTGCCCTTCCCTGTGCATGTGCCCTACCCACCCACCCCTGAATCAGTGTGCTGTCCACCTACCCCAGAGCCTGTGAGCTACCAGACAACACGAAGCCTGTGTGCTGCCTGCCCACCCCTTTGTGTTACTGCCCACCCCTGGCCTCTGCGCTACCTTCCCACAGCCCAAGCCTGTATACTACATGCTAACCTGTGAGCCTGCGTGCTACATGCTCGTCACAAGTCTGCAACACAGAAACATGGATATAAAACTACTCACTGGCATTTGGGGTTGTTGTAGGATAAACCCTGTCAATTGCTGCAGTTTAGTCAAGTTATGTCAATGCGTACTACTAAAACATCTAAAACAAATCGCCAAAATTGTTTTGTCCATTGAGTAAGTCTAAGGAATTGTAGATGAAATGCAGATAAAAAAAATTAATTCCACCTTTCTAAAGTTTTCTAATAGTTTGGCATAAATTGGGCTCTGTTGGTTCAAAATAGCTAAATATAACTATCGAGAAGAAGTACCAATTTGAAGGAGGTTGGTATTTGAAGCAAAGCAAAAAAGTGGCTCCGTAACAAATACATTTTTTAGCATCAAGTTTGTAGTATTATGGTGTGGTAGGACAGATGGATCTATGACGAAATCAAGCTACTTCAAATTCATGGTCCTTTAGAGAAAGGATTTGAGATTTATAATTCCTTTGTCTTTCCTTTTAATGTCTTAGTATGCACACAAGTCACATATTTCTTTAGACATCATTCAAAATTATTTGTAGAGGCGGCAACTGAAATCTGTTGCCCGGCCCTCACATTAAAATGATTGTGTCCCATGTTAAAGTTGCATTTGTTTAATTGGGCCATACATACATCTGATCTTCCATGCATCATTTCCTTCGAATCGAGACTGTTCTATTTCTTTCGAAATATGGGCTCTTAATTTGTTGGGTACAGGAATGTTGCTTCCATGTTCATACCAACCTGTAACAACCATAGTCTTTACTATATGATTCTGAGTGATAATGCATATTAAGGATATAGAGGGCAAAGCTTCTAGCTTTGGCAAACCTTTATTATTTTGTTGTGACTTTGCATATTCTCGCTTATTATTTACTTCCTAATTGAAAATAAAATAAAAAAAGTATCTGTGGCGTGGATCTAATAATTAAGGCTGTGCTTAATTTGCATAATTTACATTTGCATAATTAGGGAACATTTCAGGACAGTAATGTGAAATTATATGTAATTACCCAACATGTAGCAGGTATCTTGCACCATAATTTAGTGAGAAATGCAGCCGCATTTTGGTCGTTTGTGGTGTTGCCGTGCGCTTCTGCTGCATTTTTGCCATGAAAACCTGCAATTATGCTACATGTGTTATAGTGTAATTTCGGGAATTTCACATAGCAAGCATAATGTGAAATTGCCGAAATTATGTGAGATTATGCCAGCATAGCGTACATTTCAATGGGGCCTACCCATAATTATGATGGGGAGAATACCTGCTCTTACCAGCTCCATAAGGGCTGCCTGCTGCAGTTCAAAAGAGATGTGGCTTTGTAGTCGCTGTGATAGAAGCCTACTCCCTTGACACCAACCTACTCAAACAGGGATGGATTTATACAATCTATGTCTGGCATACTAGGATACTGACTGGAAATGCCAAATCAGTGTTCCATGGGATGTTTCACTGACTGGTGTCTAGGCTTCTCACCCAGTGCAGAGGAGAGCGTTTTACTGAGTTCCCTGGCTGGTGTCCTTGACAGCCAACTTCCCTGCCAGATTGGGCCCAAACCTGAAATCCAGCATCCTGCCACACCTTATTTTAACCCCAGACTTCGCACAGAGATCACTGTGGATGCCAGCCATAATGGACCGAGAGTAATACTAGCACAACATCACAAAGATGATGAGCGATGCTACATTTTGGCATATGTAAGCTTCAGTCTGACCAAGACCGAAAGGGCTTACTCACAACCAGAAAAAGAGAGCCTGGCAGAAGCATGGGCATCTGAAAATGTTCACATTTCACCATATGGCAAACACTTCACCATAGTCACGAATCATAAAGCCCTTCTGACAATCTTCAGCAAATGATTGGAGACACCTGGATGAAAACAACTCCTCAGCCGAGATGCACTAAAAATACTGATCTCACTCAGACACATCCAGGACAAGCTGTGAGTGGAGGAACTTAATTGTTTGATTAATAAAAATCATTACAATGGTAAACATGCATCTATAATAATAATAAAAACATGAATCAATATTTTCCTTCTTATTTAGAAATCTTCCCAGGAGCGGCCAATTAGTCCGTTTGCATCGTGACAGAGAATTGAAAGATAGAGTTCATCTATAAATAAATAAAAAAATATCTAAAAATCTATGTTTGTTGATATAATAAAATATTGACTTCATCTAGGTGATACAACTTCATTGGGAACAAATAGAAGACAGTTAGGGGCCGTAATTGGCCCTTCTGGTTTAACGCCTACTAGGGCCACAGAACAGGACCCTAGTCGTTAAGAGTTAGTGATTAATACCACTGGTGGCGCAGTTCCATTAATATGGTAAAATCCCTACATGTAGTGGTTTGAATGATCCTGGGGCGCGCAAGAGGGCAAGAAGTGATCCATATGAAGACGGCCATGGTCAACTGCTGTTTAGTGGAGCAGAGGACTTAATCCTCCCTTTTGTGGTTGACCCTTGTTTGCTTGCTGGCTCTCTCTGATGGTGAATCTTCTTCATGCTCTTGTCAAAAACTTTGTGAACCGGATGTTGAGCAGTGAGTTATCCGGGTTCATTGATGCAAGGATAGCTTGTCGGCACGTGCGAATGCCAAGTTTATTCCATTCGCTCTTTAACAAGATCTTCCGGTCGTTGAGTAATTTGGGACAGAGACATGCCACATGCTCAATTGTTTCCTTGCTACTCCAGCACCCTCTGCACATTACATTGGTGTTTACGCATTGCCAGCTCGGCAGATGGTGCAGGAATGGCCATTCGCCCATTCTGAGGGCCATGAATCTTTTTTTTCACAGCACAGAGTAGGTGCTTGACAGATATGGGGCAATAGTCCCTGGTTTGAACCGTGATACAATTGTCCAGGCATGCTTACGTTGGGCCAGTTGGGCTCTATCCGAGTGGAAGGACCAAAGGCGGACATTCCTTTTGATGTGGATTTTGAGGGCCTGCTGCGATGGATTCGAGCTCCAGATTTCTTCTGAATCCAGGAGTTTTATGGAGTCTTGCAGATAACGCCAGTATGATCTTCCAAGTTGACCGGCTGAGATTTCCTGCCACAGGAGGGGCTCCAGGCTTCCTTTTCTGGAGGTACGCAACTTATTGCACTGCCTGATGAATGCTCCAGCTCCTACTGCTTGGGGGTCTTGAAGGCCAAACTCAAGACGTATTTGAGCAGGAGATGAAGATTTCGGAAGGCTCAACACTTGTTTGAATATTCTTGTTGATATTTTATTCACAAAGGTGTTGTCCTTCCCTTGCATGATCTCCTGGCTGTAGGTAAGGGAGTTGATAATTTTTGCCTTCATAACTGTTATGAGTGGAGTCAGGCTAGGCCCAGACAGTTGCCTGGCAAGGGTCTTAAATGCCACCTGGATTTTCAAGGCTTTGGCTTCTAACTCATCTCTATGTTTGGAGAATGAGCCCCTTCTGTCCATGTGAACCCCCAGGTACTTATATGAGAAGGCTCTATCAACACTTTTACCGTTGTATAACCAAACACCGCCTCGGTATTTCCTTGACCCAAAAGTGATTGCCCATGTCTTTGTTAAGTTCAATTCCAGTTTGTTTCCGATGGTATAAAGGGACAATCGATCAAGAAGTCTCTGCAATCCGACCCTGGTGTGACTTAGCAGAACTAAATCGTCTGCGTACAACAGCTTACTAACTCTTACCCCGGCAAGTTTTGGTGGATGAGAATTAAGTTTATCGAGTGACTCCGACAGGTCAGAAATAAAGAGATTGAAAAGAAGGGGCGCAAACACACAACCTTGTTTCACTCCGCGTGATGTTTGTATTTTTCTTGAGGTATATGATCCATCCCCAAGTTTTATGCGGATCCATGTGTTGGTGTGAAGCACGATTATGGCTCGAAGAAGCATTGGTGGGATCTCCTATTTCTGCAACTTGAGCCACAATAGGCTTCGGGGTACACGGTAAAAGGCGGCCTTAAACTCCACAAAGCAGCCATGCATTAGCGATCCTGATGAAGCCGCTTTGTCCAACAGAACAGATATGGCAAGCAAATTTGTTATGGTGCCTGATTTTTGCACAAATCCTGTCTGGTTAAAAGGTATTAGATGATCTTTTATTGCCCAGGACACCAGGTCTTGAAGGAGCAGTTTGGCATAGTATTTTGATTCTACGTCCAGTAGAGTAATCATCCTATGATTTTTTGGGTCTGATCTCTTGCCTCCTTTATAAATTGGGTATATGATGGCACCGCGCCATGATTCTGGTAATACCGAGTTGGACCAGCAGTAGGAAAAAAGGGGTGCCAGTTGATTGGCCCAAAATTCTGTGTCTTGTTTAAATAAAGACTGGGGTAGGCCATTTGTGAGTGGTGGAATGTGAACTGGTAGTAAGAAACAAGCACAATATCATGCCAAAGAAACTGCGTCAGGGAATAGTGAAAATGTACATGGTGCAGGGTGAACTGGAAGAGAACAACGCCTAGGAGGATGAGAATAAAAGTGGCAGGCCTTGCACTGAATAGAGCCGCTGGCCAAACTCCTCGACAACAGTTGCAGAAGACGTCCCGGAAACTAACATGACTGATGGAAGAAATGGAAGACACTGGTCAAAAGACAGCAGGGAGATGGGGGATTGGGAGACTCATCAAGTCGGGGGGGGGGGGGAGATGTGGGATAGCAGTAGGCAGAGATCAGGGCAGGACATTGGCTGATCAGTGGCCATTTGGCCAATCCCTTGGGTGGGGCCTAAAAGAGAAAGTAGAGGAGGAGGAAAAAGGGGAACAGAGGCAGTTGGAGAGACAGCATGGGACAGGAAGGAGATCCAATACTGCTGTGCAACAACAAAGGATCTTATTTAGCACCGCTGGTGTGGCGTATCCTTGCAAGCAAACACAGTGCTGTGCACACTGAGTTCTGTGCCTCTAGCCTGCATCACTTCCTGGAGTCAGGTTTGGACTCTCTGCCAAGTCAACTTGAGGGTGGCGTGCTAATGTGGTGTAAATTTGGGGCTCAATTGTGGGTCCATAATTAAGGAGGTCCTATGACATCAGAGGTAAAAGGCCTCAATCGACAAAAGTGGAGACTAGTAACCCATTTGGCCCATGACCCTTACCCAACAAGTTCCCCCAAATTTCATACATGGTTTATCAGTTCTTCTTTGTTGGTTTTTCTGTAAAGATATGCCCGCCTACATAGTTGTTCCTTGTACATCGCACTGACATCTTCTAAGCAAAGTGGCGCTTTACACCCACAAAAAAAGTACATCCCCACAAATGGCAGAATTTGATTATTCATTAATCCCTGGCCTATGATACGGAAGTGTGAACTTCTCCACTAGTTCGCCACCTCAGGGTAGTCGGGTTGAAGCTCTTTCAACAATGGAAGGACAACTCCATTTATCAGTGCCCCTGCCATAACACTATGTTTTAGAGAAGAGATGGTTGCAGCTCAGATTATAGTGTGTCATTTGGCATCTTGCCAATACTACCTGGGAGCTGAATGAGTAACATCTATCTCCTAGTTTGGCATCCGTCCATTGCACCTTCACATTTCTTCTATGTATTTTTCAACATGCCTGTTAGTGAATTAAATTGGTTCTACATGAATCAGCCTGCCTCCAGTAATCTTGGCCTAAGGCTAACAATGAATTTCACAACAGTAAGCCAGTAAGCATTGGCGGAGTCACAGATCCCTGCAAGGATTGTTTGGAGAGTCCAGGTTTAGCAGACTAGTGCTCTGCATTCACATAATAAACATGAAAAGTAACTCATACTAAAAAAGTAAAAAAGGGCTTAAAAATGGTATTTCGATCGAATATTGAAAACACAAAAACAGTGAGGCCAAAGTATTGTGTCAAAATATGGAGGACAAAAATATGGTGAAGGTAAGTTTATATAGGCAAGTAAAATGTTACTATATATAATTCCACATACATGTACCTTGACGATATATATTTCTTCAAAGTACGCAGATGAGGAGTTAAGAATAGTAAATCTATGTTTATCTATTTGCACTTACCTTCTCGATATTTTGGTCCTCGATATTTTTGGCCCAATATTCTGTCAACACGATATTTGTGTTTTCGATATTCTGTAAGTGATCCCTTAAAAACACCTAATGAAGAGAGGAATACAAAGCTGTGCGAATAAAGTGCCCCGTGGACGAAACTCATTTCAGAACCCCAGGGTTGCATGTTCATGAGGTCAAGCAGTTGACCAATCAGAAGAGAAATATCACTACTATAGACATAGGGTATTGTTCTGGGAATATGATGATTATAGGTAAATCGAATAAAGGAACTTAAACCACACCGAGGCCTGTATTAGGGGAGCAAATCCTTTTCAAAATACACGTAATGCAAACGGCCTTGCATCCTCAAATCTGTGTTATCAATAGGTTTGTGGCCCTGGATGTTTTCAATGGAAAGTCTTAGGATGCTATACATGACCTCTGTACTCCCCCAAAGTTAACTGGTTTTACAAGGCTAATCTCGAATTAAGACATTAAAATGTGTAAAATAATTATGAAACCTTAATGGGTGAAGATGTTGCCTAAATTACAACCCCAGTTTGCCAAACACTTTGCAGAATCTAATTGGGCTACAAAAACTGTCCAAATCCACACCATAGTTGAATCAATAAAATTGTCCGGTTTTAGGGATATGGGAGGTTTGTGCAGTTTGTATGGTATTCCATGGCCATCATTATTTGGTCTGGTGCAGAAAGAATCACATGAACAGCCCTGACTGCACAAACTGTCAGAACAAACCATGAATCATGTCGTTTGAGGTTCATAGGCATGTTGGTTGCGGTCACCGTCCTGTTTTACAACCTAGGAAGGTAGAAGCTTATTGGAAAAACTTAAGGGATACGCGCTGTGTTCTGCTTTCACTTACGAAGTCATAAAAATAAAATTCACCCAGTCCTAAATCTAATCTAATTAAATCGATTTGTAGAGCGCTTGGCCACCTGAAGGCTTACCAGCGCTAATCCAAACCAGCAGATCATAATAACCGACCCTCCTGATTGATGGCGAGAGATGACTATTTGACAAATAGCCATGTCTTCTGAGCCTTTCTGAAGGTGGATTCGGATTCAATTTGACGCAGTGGCAGAGAATTCCACAATTTAGGCACCAGGTACTTAAAAGGGAGACCACTCCATCTGGATCTGTGGATTCTTGGTGTTGTTATGAGGAGAGAAGTGTCAGATTTTAGGGACCTTCTGGGTTTATAAGGCTCGATGACAGCACATAGTATTTGTTGTCTGTTGCTGTGGGAGGCCCTGAGCGTGATGAAAAGAGCTCTGAACCTCACCCGCTGCTCTATGGGGAGCCAATGAAGGTCAACCAAGGCCTTCCTTGTGGACAGGTGCCTTGGAATTTTGAAAAGGAGGCGGGCAGCCGCATGTTGGATGATCTGTGACCTTTAGATGTAATGTGGGGATCCTAAATATAAGGAATGCCCGTAATCCAGCAGTGAGATTATCAAAGCCTGTACAATGAGTATTTGTGACGGGGGACAGAAGAACCAACACTTTTCTTAGTAGTCTGAGAATTCCAAAACAATTTGCCTGTGGTTCCATGGTAAGTGTGTCATGGTAAGCTTATCATCCAACCAGATACCCAGACTTTTTTTATTTGTTTTTATATGTAGTAAAAGGGGAGTTTACGGCTCCGCAAGTAGTTTTAAATGTCAATTCGAAGTAGCAATAAATTGCAGCCACAGGCCTTACAATAGCAGGTCTGAGGCAGGTTTGAAAGACTACTTGTGTGAGAGGCACAATCAGTGCTGCAGGCCCACTAGTGGTACAAAAGGGGGTGGTGATGGACGGAGCATCAGAACCAATCAAACACTCACACTCAGTCAAGAGATCTGGGTTTGATCCATCACCATTCTTTAGCCCACTCTGCCACCCCAGTTCAGACATGGCCATATGCAAATCAGTCTGACCCTGTGCCTCATGGGAACAGTCCAGCCCGAACTGCCAAGCCATGCCTTCCCTGGACCGGAAACAAGCTTCCTAGGATCGGTTTCTCGCATTTCAGCCGTCTTCAGCCAGGCTTGCTTGAATCCAGTGGCAAAGTGAGCAAGGGACTCACGTCTGAGCATACCCTGCCAACTTACGGCGAACAAAGCGGTACAAAAGGGGGTGGTGATGGACGGAGCATCAGAACCAATCAAACAAGCAAGCCTGGCTGAAGACGGCTGAAATGCCAGAAACCGGTCCTAGGAAGCTTGTTTCCGGTCCAGGGAAGACATGGCTTGGCAGTTCGGGCTGGACTGTTCCCATGAGGCACAGGGTCAGACTGATTTGCATATGGCCATGTCTGAACTGGGGTGGCAGAGTGGGCTAAAGAACGGTGATGGATTAAACCCAGATCAGTTGACTGGGGGTGAGTGCTTGCAATGTTCAACACTCCGTCCATCATTTCCTTTGGTTTTTGCTTTGTTCGCCATAAGTTGGCAGGGTATGCTCAGACGTGAGTCCCTTGCTCACTTTGCCACTGGATTCAAGCAAGCCTGGCTGAAGACGGCTGAAATGCCAGAAACCGGTCCTAGGAAGCTTGTTTCCGGTCCAGGGAAGACATGGCTTGGCAGTTCGGACTGGACTGTTCCCATGAGGCACAGGGTCAGACTGATTTGCATATGGCCATATCTGAACTGGGGTGGCAGAGTGGGCTAAAGAACGGTGATGGATTAAACCCAGATCAGTTGACTGGGGGTGAGTGCTTGCAATGTTCAACCCTCCGTCCATCATTTCCTTTGGTTTTTGCTTTGTTCGCCATAAGTTGGCAGGGTATGCTCAGACGTGAGTCCCTTGCTCACTTTGCCACTGGATTCAAGCAAGCCTGGCTGAAGACGGCTGAAATGCCAGAAGCCGGTCCTAGGAAGCTTGTTTCCGGTCCAGGGAAGACATGGCTTGGCAGTTCGGGCTGGACTGTTCCCATGAGGCACAGGGTCAGACTGATTTGCATATGGCCATGTCTGAACTGGGGTGGCAGAGTGGGCTAAAGAACGGTGATGGATTAAACCCAGATCAGTTGACTGGGGGTGAGTGCTTGCAATGTTCAACACTCCGTCCATCATTTCCTTTGGTTTTTGCTTTGTTCGCCATAAGTTGGCAGGGTATGCTCCGACGTGAGTCCCTTGCTCACGTTGCCACTGGATTCAAGCAAGCCTGGCTGAAGAAGGCTGAAATGCCAGAAACCGGTCCTAGGAAGCTTGTTTCCGGTCCAGGGAAGACATGGCTTGGCAGTTCGGGCTGAACTGTTTCCATGAGGCACAGGGTCAGACTGATTTGCATATGGCCATGTCTGAACTGGGGTGGCAGAGTGGGCTAAAGAACGGTGATGGATTAAACCCAGATCAGTGGACTGGGGGTGAGTGCTTGCAATGTTCAACACTCCGTCCATTATTTCCTTTGGTTTTTGCTTTGTTCACCATAAGTTGGCAGGGTATGCTCAGACGTGAGTCCCTTGCTCACTTTGCAACTGGATTCAAGCAAGCCTGGCTGAAGACGGCTGAAATGCCAGAAACCGGTCCTAGGAAGCTTGTTTCCGGTCCAGGGAAGACATGGCTTGGCAGTTCGGGCTGGACTGTTCCCATCAGGCACAGGGTCAGACTGATTTGCATATGGCCATGTCTGAACTGGGGTGGCAGAGTGGGCTAAAGAACGGTGATGGATTAAATCCAGATCAGTTGACTGGGGGTGAGTGCTTGCAATGTTCAACACTCCGTCCATCATTTCCTTTGGTTTTTGCTTTGCAGGCCCACTAGTAGCATTGAATTGACAGGCCCTCGTGTATGGTAGACCACTTTACAAGGGACGTATAGGTAAATTAAATATGCCAATCATGTATACACCAATTACACACATTTAGGGAAGAAGCGCATGCGCTTTAGCACTGGTCAGCAGTGGTAAAAGTCCTCAGAGTCCTAAGCCCAACAACAAGATTCAGCAAACGTGGAGGTCAAAAGCAAAATGTTTGGGGGAAGACCACCCTAAGGATGACAAGTCTAACACAGTCCAATCACCTACAATTAATAAAGAACAGGTGAAAGCCAGTTTGCTCTTTGGTTCCTCGGACAAGGCTGAAAGTGAAATGCGCAGGCTCTACATGATATATTTGGTGTGTTAGAGTCTATAGCATGTAGGCAGCCGCTGTCCACATTGACCTGAAAGCTCCGTAGTTGAGTGGGTGTGTATCTGATAGTTTTGTGTGTCCAAGAGGCAGTGGTCCTGGTCCCTGCTCCTCGCTGGGTGCGGACGGGAACAGACGGGCTTGCCTCTGGTGCGCCTCTGGCTACCCAGACCCCCACCTTAAAGATAATGACCTAAACACAAATAAAAACACTTAAAAATGCAACAAAAAGGAATTCTGATCAGTTTGCCTTGAAATGGATTTGGTAGAAACTGGGAGTGTTGACATTTGGGGTGCCGAACTTCAGTCAATAAAGGTAAGGTCCAAAGTGGATATCCATGATATGTCAATAATCTTACATGCAATATAGCTAAGTGAAAATATTGTACACAGTCAATGGTTAGATGAAAAATCTGTCCTGAACTTAGTCAGCCTTGTGTGGGGATACCAAAGTGCTGCAAGCTATCATTCCAGCCAATATCCCTGCACCATAACCAGGTGATCCCGCCTTTTCTCCCTGCCATGGGAAATAAATGATGGGACCATGCAACATCGGCTCCATTTCCAAGCAGTTTTCCCTGAATTTGCTCGGAGCAAACGGAACATGTCAGGTCGGGGGTGGGGTTAGTATAAGACAGGCTTCAACCTGTCACTGGGGCAGTAGAGGCTGGTGCAATTCGGAAATTGGAGGGCAGAGGGCGGAGGGGTGTCAGGAGAGGGGGTAAAGAAAAAAACGCATCTCCTCGCCGCATCTCGCCGCTTTCTCTACCGTCATTGCCGGAACGGGAATAGAGCACCTAGGGAGCACCCAGGCTCCCTTGAGGCAATCACAACGCTGCATGTTCTCCACCCAGGCTGTAATGCAGCCTGGGTGGAGAACCTTCATGCGCACCTTAGGGAGTGCAAACTACTCTTCCCCTCCCCTGGTCTGTCAGCAGAGCAGCTCTGCCCCACCCCGCCAACAAAGCTGCCACAACAAGAAAAAAATAAAATGATAACTGAGATATCAGTTTACTTTTCCTTTGGTTACACTACTTGAAAGCTGTGGGGCGATGCCACTGCATTGAGGAGGGCATGGTCTGCTCCCTGCACACTCCCTGCAGGAATCAGGCTTGTGCGGGCTGTGCTGCTGCCCTCAGCCTCTGCCAGCAGCCTGGAAAAGGGTCCGGTGTTTCTGGACCAAAAATGATACGTTCCGGAGTTTGTGGACCCCATAATTCCAGGCCAGAGACACTTTGAATATCGGGGGTGGAATTTCACCCAGAATAAACATTGCTCAGGGTGAAATTGTGTGACTCGGGTATTCGAGACTAGTGCTCAGTGGCGTAACGAAAGTTTAAGGGGCCCCCCTTGCAATGTACACGGAGATCCCCCCCTCTCCGGATTTAAAACGGAGCGCTCAGGTTTAAGTACTGTGCTGAGTGGGGCCTCTGCAGCTCGGGCCCCCACGCACCGCGGGGTATGTGGGGGCCTGTGTTACGCCCCTGCTAGTGCTTGCTTTGGGGGATGCGACCGGTGTGGTCACACTGGGCGCTGACCTGGAGGCGGGCAGTGACCTCAGGGGGGTGCTGTGTTTAACAGTTACTTACCATTTAAAAGCACCTGCTGCAGAGTTCCTTGTGCTTCTAGCTTTCAGGCAGCAATTAAAATGTGAAGATAACTCTTGTGGTTAATGTTCCTGCTAGAGAGAGAGATCTGAGTTTTGTCTATTGGCAGTTTTAACAGAGAGTTAATATGCCTGCTGCTAAGATCAGATCTGTGTTTTTAATGTGGATAGCCGAGTGGATTAGTAAGGCCTGCATTTACCAGTGCTTTCAAATAAATGAAATGTATGTGAGAGAAGGGCCATGGAGAGATGAGGGGCACTTTTGCAGGGTGGTAGTGAGGAAATCCGAGGAGGAAGTCATGGGCAGGGGTTGCCAAAACAGATTGTTGTGCTGGGCGCCACCAGCGCTAAAGTCGGCCCTGAGTGTGTCTGTTGTGTAGGTGACATATGACAGCGGGTCAGATGACAGTCTAGAAGCAGCACTCTGGGAAGTGTATGATAAAGATGACGCCACAGCGTGTGCAGTGACACCCTCAGATATACCAACATGAGGAGACTTTGTTTTCTTTGTTGTAAGATCGTCACGTGACACTGACGCTGCGCTTTTGGCATTCTGCTCTCTCCTCGGTGCTTGAACCCAGGTGTCGTTTTCTGGGAAGGAAGACAGAAACTGACACGAGTGGAATTCAACCTGTTTCATGAAGCAGGGCGGCGCCTGACAGCACCGGCTGCCACATGTCGAGGTATTTGTACTGCTTACAGCTTTGGCGACGTGCCGTCTCTTCACCCTTGAGCAAGTGTGTGCAGAATTATTCAGGCGGGGAGGGAAGGCCTGGCCCGTGGTTTAAAATCCATTTTTGAATGGAAAGACCACCTAAATATCGCATCATCACTGTTTGTAATCAGATTGAGTCCCGAAATAGACACAGAAGGGGCTGACACCTTTTTCATGAAAAATGTCAGTAAATTGTCCTTATACGTGAATGAGACAGCTTGTAAATTCCTCTGTAGTATTTTTTTAAATACGCAATCCTAATAATTTAGGAATAGTTTAGACAACTCTAGGATAATTTTGAAATTATTTCTTGGGTTTCTTGTTTTAAGTTTTTATTTTGAAAGCAAGAAATACTGGCTTTTCCTAACTATGCCATTTTTAAAGCAGCTTTGGCATAACAATAGCCATTTCCTAAAAGCAGTGAAGTACAGATGGTTTACATTTTATTTTATGTAAACATAAAAGTACTATTTGCCTCATAAAATGTTCTTATAAACTGATAGTTCTATAAAAAATAGTTTTTCTATGATAAATTATGTGATGGTCTCTGTAGACATTTTCTTTCTTCCTACTCATCATATATGCAGACTGTGCATCTCCTATTAGAGAAACTATCTTAAAAATTCACACTGCCAAAAAATGTCTTTTGGGTCCTTTGCCCATCGCAATGTAACCTCCGTAATCAGATGTTAGCCATGGAAATAAATTCAACCATAGAGTTGAACGCAGCAATGAATAGATAGCCAGGATGTCGCGATAGGAGACAGGACTTCCTGTTTCACTGTCAGGTGGCGGTGCTCCCTTATAGATTTCCAAAGAATTAGGCCATCTTTCACATCCGTGAATGCTGTGTGTGAGAATGAGGTTGTATGGTGAATGCTAAGTGTGCCATGCATCAGGTGGGCTTGTTCAGCAGGGCAGCTCTTCAATGTCCTACAAGTGGCAGTGAAGTAATTGCCCCTTAAGGACCTAGCTATCATTAGAAGCAGCAGATGCAGTGGCACCATCATTTGAAGCAGCGGATGCGATGGGAAGCCCTCTTTTCTTGCTTGCATTAAGGCTCATGGCACCCTTGCCACGGCACAGCTCTGCTTAGAGGTGGCATGGCAGTAACTATTGTTTTACAACAAAGGAAGTGATTTGGAAACTACCTTTGCAGAGCATGACGAGTCTTTGGGGCTGATTACAATGGCGGTCGGACCCCAACCAACGGCTCATCGGGTGCAGTCCGACCGCCATCTGCTGCTGCGGTCCAACCGATGCATTGCAATGTGTGTGGTCAGCGGCAGTAGGTAGAGGGACGATCCGCAGCGCTTCCGACAGGCTCAAGGAGCCCGTCAGTGCGTCGGAAACACTTCATAATTCCTTGGTGACGGCAGCTCCACCGTCAGGATTATGATGTCAGTTTCTGACAGCTATTCCATGTTGGCCATTCCGACATAGAAAGGCTGTCGTAAAGAGACATTTGGGGCCCCTTTCCCTCCTGGCCCTCCTCTCTGGGGCCTGTACCCCCCAAAACATCCCTCCACCGTGTGGCAGGCACTGTGAGGTGCCTATAGTACATCTCCCAGGGGGGAGAAAAAGGGTCCTAGGGAAGAGTTTAATGACCGAGCTACAGATTCAATCCCCCGTACAATTAATAATAACTCTAAGAAAAATCTGGTGGTCTAAGGAAACAACTGTAGGGGACAAAAAACCATAATCATTACACCTTTGTAGAGTATAACCGCAAAGTCAGTCACTAGAAAACAGTGATGCAGGTGAAAGAAGGAAAGAAAGGAAAAAGCCTTCGCGAATTAATAGGATTTCCATCGACTACTAAGAGAGGCCAGTGTCATCACTTGGATATCCTTCCATTTTGCTACTACTCCTCATAACATAGAGGGAAATCATGTAGCAAAGATTGCGACTAGGCCATAGAAATAATGCCAGAAGGAAATGCAGTCAGAGACAAGAAGTGACCGATATGGTCATGATTTAGCAAGAATCAAGCATGGTAAACCATCACTTGTGTAATGGAAATTCTAGTGCAGTGCATATAAGTGAAAGGTAAAAAGGGAGTTGGGAGAGAAAAAAGGACTTTAATACACATCGCTCTGCCAATCCTATTAAAATAATGCAAAAGCAACTTTCAGCAAATAGGCTGCTTCACAAATTGGTCAACTAGTTTCAGCCTTCAGGGCCCTTTGCCCGGCTTTCTTCAGGACGCAAACAATAAACAGCTACTGCAAAATTGTGAAAAAGGAAAAGTCCTCAAAAGTTGCCATCGAGTACAACCTTATTCGGTGAAATCTCAGAACAAGCAGGGTACTCATCACTCCTGTAAGATACAAACATATATATTCTATTTGTAAAGTAATAAAAACGGTTTATAATGTTCCCTACAATATTATGTATTTCAACTGGATGATATACATTGGCTCTATTTGTGCCCATTATGTTACTGCACTGTCATATCAATTGGAAAGCAGTGCACTCACCTGTCTTGTGTGAGATATAGACCTCACCTCACCCGGTATCTAACTCAGGTGTAGGAGACCCCGCCCTATAAAAATAATGAAGTAATTATATACAGCGGACAGGGAAATGTATTCAAAAGTTGTATACATTACATTTACCAAACTCTGTCATATTTACTTATGTTGTTTCAGAAAAACGCTTCTTTGTAAGTTAAAACAAAAGGAAAAACATTCACAGAGATCCTCTCAAACGATAGACAAGAAAAAAGGGGAAATGTCTTTCTGATGTCTGCTTGTTACCTTAGGATTGCAAATCATGAACAATTGTTCAATTTATCTACTAAGATTACGGATTGTAGGATAAATACGAGGTATCAGTAATATAAAACAAGGTCGTTCGTAAGACAAACTAACTGTCGACTCTTTGTTTTATCTAAGTCCCTTTTTGTTTGGACTTTTACATTGACATTGCCATAAATAGAATGTAATTGGCTGTATATGTTAGAACAGACTTATGGCACGTCTATATTAGAATTAGAAACATATATACAAATGTTAGCTTCATTTTAATTCGTAAGGATTATCAGTAAATCTCTGGTGACACGACTCTCTCTCGTTTGATTCTGATGTTTAAAAACATGGCAGTTCGGAGCCTCGGTACCTCCCACAAACTCAGGAGAGTCCGAGGCACCAACGGAGAGGTGAGTGGCGAAGTTGCACGCTGCCCGTTTCATTTACCTTGCCTTAACGCTATCGCTACGCATATAGCAAATGCCGCTTAACAGTAGGTGGGCAACACTACTCTCGAAACGTCAGAATCAAACGAGAGAGAGTCGTGTCACCAGAGATTTACTTTTGTTTAGCTGCACATATCTAGTAAGGCTGTAGGTTGTTACCGCTTCATCTTGCATTAGTGGTTATCGAGATACTAAAAAGTAGGTTAAATAGGATTAGTAAAGATCAAAAGGGCTCGAATGTTGAGCGGTATCAGACGCATTAACGGAATGTCACAGCAATCCCAGAGCGGGAGAATCCCTACGAATTAAAATGAAGCTAACATTTGTATATATGGTTCTAATTCTAATATAGACGTGCCATAAGTCTGTTCTAACATATACAGCCAATTACATTCTATTTATGGCAATGTCAATGTCCAAACAAAAAGGGACTTAGATAAAACAAAGAGTCGACAGTTAGTTTGTCTTACGAACGACCTTGTTTTATATTACTGATACCTCGTATTTATCCTACAATCCGTAATGTTAGTAGATAAATTGAACAATTTTTCATGATTTGCAATCCTAAAGTAACAAGCAGACATCAGAAAGACATTTCCTCTTTTTTCATGTCTATCGTTTGAGAGGATCTCTGTGAATGTTTTTCCTTTTGTTTTAACTTACAAAGAAGCGTTTTTCTGAAACAACATAAGTAAATATGACAGAGTTTAGTAAAAGTAATGTATACAACTTTTGAATACATTTCCCTGTCCGCTGTATATAATTACTTCATTATTTTTATAGAGCGGGGTCTCCTAAACCTGAGTTAGATACCGGGTGAGGTGAGGTCTATATCTCACACAAGACAGGTGAGTGCACTGCTTTCCAATTGATATGACAGTGCAGTAACATAATGGGCACAAATAGAGCCAATGTATATCATCCAGTTGAAATACATAATATTGTAGGGAACATCATAAACCGTTTTTATTACTTTACAAATAGAATATATATGTTTGTATCTTACAGGAGTGACGAGTACCCTGCTTGTTCTGAGATTTCACCGAATAAGGTTGTACTCGATGGCAACTTTTGAGCACTTTTCATTTTTCACAATTCTGCAGTAGCTGTTTATTATTTGCGTCCTGAAGAAAGCCGGGGCAAAGGGCCCTGAAGGCTGAAACTAGTTGACCAATTTGTGAAGCAGCCTATTTGCTGAAAGTTGCTTTTGCATTATTTTAATAGGATTGGCAGAGCGATGTGTATTAAAGTCCTTTTTTCTCTCCCAACTCCCTTTTTAACTTTCACTTATATGCACTGCACTAGAATTTCCATTACACAAGTGATGGTTTACCATGCTTGATTCTTGCTAAATCATGACCATATCGGTCACTTCTTGTCTCTGACTGCATTTCCTTCTGGCATTATTTCTATGGCCTAGTCGCAATCTTTGCTACATGATTTCCCTCTATGTTATGAGGAGTAGTAGCAAAATGGAAGGATATCCAAGTGATGACACTGGCCTCTCTTAGTAGTCGATGGAAATCCTATTAATTCGCGAAGGCTTTTTCCTTTCTTTCCTTCTTTCACCTGCATCACTGTTTTCTAGTGACTGACTTTACGGTTATACTCTACAAAGGTGTAATGATTATGGTTTTTTGTTCCCTACAGTTGTTTCCTTAGACCACCAGATTTTTCTTAGAGTTATTATACTGTGAGGTGCCTGCCACACGGTGCAGTGATGTTTGCAAACATCCATTTTTCAACGGAAGCTTGTGCTGCTGGCCTTTTCTGTCTGCCACATGAGCTTTCATTCAAAAAAGGATGTTTGCGGTTGCATCCAAATACTGCCGTCGGAACAGCCGACCTAAGGTCGGGCAATCCACCTCCGCCCAAAACTGTAATTAGCCCCTGTGTGTTTTTTTCCAAAACTTTATTTAAACTCGTTCAAGGTACAGCACAGCATTTTCTAATGAGACAGTGTCATACTTAATCATCTCATTTTGAGAGGAGCGCAAGGTATTTGACCATAGAATTCAATTGTATTTTCTCCCATGTTCTTGTTAGTCATCCTCCCTTCTTCGGATTTTAGAAAAATAACATCATATTTAGAGCCCATCCCTACTCGGCTGCTCATCTTTTCGTTTCTTCTTTGGATGTTAGCGATTCTGGAGGTAAGCTAGGGTGGAATATCCCTGATCTATAGAATATAATTGACATGTGGCCTGGGCCCACTCTGGGATACCACTGACCACCTAGGAATGGCAGTTCATTTTTCCATGAGGTATATCGACCACAGTTTAGCCCACCAAATGTTCAGCTGAGGTGGGCCTTGCTAGTTGTCAGCAGTGCGTAATAGGTAACCTTGTGCGTACGGAGTTTGCTAGTTGCTGTAGTTAGTGGGTATTCAGAGCAGACTGCTGTCTCCTTATAAAAGAGTCGGTTTTAGTTCTGGTCGGCAGCTGTCATGTTTGTGATTTGTGTTAATATCGCTTTCCAGAAAGTTTGTACCCCGCTACACGCCCACCTCTTTCCCTGCATCCTCGCCAACAAGTATCGGTGCACCGAACACTGTATGGAGTTTTGTGGGAACTAAGTACCACCTCATCAGGCTTTTGTAACCAAATTTCTTGATGTTGATTCAAATCGATGTTGTAACTGTCCTAGTCCAGGCATTTTACAGGGAGTCGTTGCTAATGTCTAGTCCAAATGCTGTCTCTGGTTCGTTGTGTATGTGGGTTTAGAGAAGGACTGTGGACTACCTCGGAGTCTATATAACATATTTATGCCCTTTCTCATGTTATTAAGAAGTGTTCAATGACAGTTAAATATCTAACAATTGCTGCTATTTTTCTTTCCCTCTGCCCCACCGGATAATTTGGTTATATCTGTAAGGGTCGTTTTGCTGCAGTTGCCATTTCTGTTAGCATGAAGCTTGGGTTCTAGGTTGTCCGTTTCCAAATAGATCTTCTAACACTGCCTTTATTCGTCTTAGCCATTTTGTGAATCTCCTATCTTGGCATCCTGGGAAAAAATCTGGGTTCTTCACTATGGGTGTCATTGGTGAGGAAAAGGTTGCCATACCTCCTCTCCTGACTACATTGTCCAATATTGTAGTGTAACACAGGTAGATTGTAATAGGGTTTTCTCCTCTCTTCATTCAAGGTACTGCAAAATGTTCTTGTTTCACTTGTACCCAGAGCTTTCGATTCTGGGTAGTTGTGAGATCAATTAGGGATCTCAATTGTACGGATTGTATGGTCGCTATAGCTTCCTCATATTTCTCCTTGTACCTTCCGCCAAATAAGAAGACAAGTAGTTTCACCTGGATGCACTTAAAGATCTCAATTGGAAAGATAAGTGGTAGGATTTTGAGTAATATAGTGGCTGAAGGAGGAAATTAGGGGGTCATCACGATGGCAGAAGGGCCGCCACCGCCAGCTGCGCGGTGGCGGGCCCTCTGCTATCGGACCGCAATTTTCCCCCCGCCAGATTACGATGGCGGGGTGAATCGCTTTCCGACTGCGGCGATCGCAAAGACAACTGCCACACTTCCACCACAGGGAATCGTACCGATTGCCTGGCGGAGCGGTCAGCATGCCTAAAATAGTGGCAATGACTAGCAGGCACGGTCCGCCAAATTACGATGCTGGCTGTAGCCAGCCTTTGCATGGCGGTGAAACCGCCATGGAAAGGCTGGTGGGGATTGGTTTTGGGGGCCTGTTGTGGGCTCTCCTTGTGTTGGGGGGAGGTGGTTGTGCACTGGGGGGGAAGGGGTACCCATGGTGCCGCCCTGTATTTCCCTGCACTGAGTAGCAGGCACTGCGTGGTGCCTGCCACGTAGTTCAGGGAAAGGCACTACATGCATTTTTACTATTGCGGCGGGTGCTGCAGCCAGCAGCACCCACCGCAATGGTAAACATGCAAGATACGACTGCCACGGTGGCGGTCGCATTGTAATTTCACGTGCAGGACTGCCGCCATACAGGCGGGCGGTCCCAATCACCATCTTGATGGCAGGCGGACTCAAGCCTGCCTGCCATCATAATCACCCCCTTAATTTGTATGCTGGCTATGCGACCAAACCATGACATTTCTAGCTTGTCCCAGCGGTATAGTTCTTCAATAAAATGTCCAGTAGTGGAATAAATTTGACATCATATAGATGGTCTAGATTCATTGGCAATTTGACCTCTAGATAGTCCAGGAGGTGTGTATTTAAAGCGAAACTACAAGTCTGTCTCATTTCAGCAAGAGGACGGAGGATCTCAAAGATATCTTGGCCAATAGACTTTGAAAAATATATTTTAAATCCCAGTAAAAAGGAGAATCTTTTTAAAATTTTTGGGCCAGTTTTGGTAAGGGGTGTTCTGTCATGAAAGCATAATATGTCATCTGCAACAGTGCTATTTTAAAGGTAGACAGTCCCACCTTAAGTCCTCTGATCACAGGGTAGGTAATTATTTTTTGCAGTAGGATTTCCATGGCCAGGGAGAAGATAGGTGAAGACGAATGGCATCCTTGTCTCGTTTCCATGGTTAGAGTTATGTAAGTTTGGGCTGCTGGTGGTATTAACCTTCAATTTGGTGGAGGGATATACAGAGTTTGCTAGACAAGATCTATGACTGAATATTTGGACCAAGGCTATTTTTTTTTACCATTTTGTTTAAAAAGTCTCTAATAAATAATATAAAACACATTCTCTGCATCGGGGAGAGAAGGAATGTATAGGAGTTTTCCATAGGTGCGAGATCACTAAGATTTAGAACCAGGCAAATGCTATCTATTCTATGTTTTATAAATACCAGTTGTGAGGCATGTTTTGGTCTAAAGGCAGGATTTTAGTATTTTTGATTATATCTCGAAATTGCTATTGAATGAAGGTATTGGTCTATATTTCCCACAAGATATCGGATTCGTGTTAGGTTTGATAAGTAAATACCTGTTCTAACAGTTCTTTCTGGATTCCTTGAAATACCTTATTGAAGGATGCTGCAAAGCTAGCAGGGTCTGGTGCTTTGTTGGTGAGGAGTTTTTTTTATTGCTTTTAGGGCTATCAATGGCGATATCAGCGATTCTTATCAGAGTTGCATTTCTGACTGCGCTGTTCCTCAGCGATTCTTTTGGAAACTTACTCTCGCCACCTTCTTCCATTCACCTTGAAGAGTTTGGAGAGATTCTTCACGTCAAGTTCACAAGGCCACCCATTGCATCTTCGGTCCTGAGTCTCTTCTTCAAAAACCATTGAGGTTCAGTACAAATCCCTGTGTTGCGCACCTGTGAAAGCCTTGACATTTCAATACACCTCCCCTCAACTTGTGTAGTGCTACACGGACCCCACTCTTTCGTTGAACCCTAACTCAAATCAAATCAAATTAAGCAAATAAATTCTTTATTTAAACATCAAAGACAATCAGAAAAGATTTATACAAAATATCCATACAGTTATATTTACATATAATATGATAAAACATGCAAAGGCTTAAAATATGCCCCCGGCCGCTACCCCCCCCCCTGGAAATCTGGACATTAAGGATAGGACACAGCTGATTTAAGCAAAAACACCAAATCTAAAAGATATGTCAGCATCAGGTAACAATTGCAAGAAATGAAGAAGGTAATAAAAATTGTGATCTAACAGTTTAATAAAATTTACAAAATAATGTAAAGCACAGTAGAGTTTGGGATGAAACCAAATTTATTAGTCAAATTCAGGGCTCCTAAGCATCTATTTCGTTTTCATTAAAGTCATGTTTGTAATCGTTCCCCAACGGTACAGATGTGTTTTAAAGCGATGCAGCGCTTGTCTGTAAGTTTTGGTGGCTCCATGTCAATCTTTCCTACTCAGGGCTAATCGGTAGATGGTTTCCTTCACGGACTGTGTTGGGCTGTTTGTCCTTTGGCGCCCACAACTACCTGACGTTTCGTTTTTCTCCCTCAAAACTGATTAGGTCCATGCGGGGCAGCTTTCTGCTCCATATGTCTTTTAGGGAGTAATTACAATATGACCTTGGTATTGATGACCTCAGGTTCATACACAGGTTCCAGTTACCGCAGCTGAATACCTCAAATATTAGCTGCAATGCTAAAAGAAATCTCCCTCAGCCTCGGTGGTCTCCTCTGCTGGGAGATGCATTGACCATATTGAATTTCTGAGCTACACAAGGGGGGCGAACCTCAAACTAAATTGCCATCTTTGGACTCCATTGGCTGAGTCCAGATTTATCATCTTGTGTGATCTTGCATTTCATGGCAGTTTTCTGTTTACAAGGTTACTTTGCTAACACCGAAGCTGCAATTTTTCAGTTCCGATCGGCGAAGCTCAACAGGGGCACATCCTGTCTCAGGTCACTGCCATGCCCATGCCCATGCCCCCCACATGATGAGTCTTTGTAATTGGTCAGGTGATGTTTGGATGCCTGCGTGAAGCCTATACATGTCAGGTGAAAATAGAAGTTTAGGGAGCTTATAAAAAAGGCCGGGTCTGGTTCTCTTGGGGGTGCCCAAGACTGAGAAGCCCCCCCAAACCCATGGCCTGGACAGGCTCAAGGGATGGTTATGGTTGTACAGCAGAATATCGTGAACAACAATATCATGACACCAGAATATCATGTCACATACATGGTATACAAACATTTAAAATAATGTCTCAAACAAATTGTGGGATAGAATATTGTCAAAAAAAGGTAAGCATATCACAATTTTAATATTTATAGCATTACAAGTAATTTATTTAGAATAGTAAACTGGAAAATAATAATATAATAAAAATAAATAGTTGTTTCAAGTAATATATATTTTTTTAAATTAAAAAGAACATTTAAGAACTTTTAAAACATTACATCAATAATATCAATACTAAATTCAAATGAACAAACATAAATTACCAATAACATATCATGAATAATGGAATATAAAAATAATATTTAATACAAAACTAAAAGTGAAATAACAAAATGACTTAAAAAAAATAATATAAACATTTTAGAAAATAACTGCAATCAAAAATAAACAAAACTAACAAAAATGTCAGACTCCAAAAGAATCAGATTCGCTGCACTAGCTCCAATTGAAACAAATGTAGCAAGTGTAGGACTTTGGAGGGGATACATTTACTATTCCCACTCCAACCTAAGCAAAAGAAGGGAAGGTCTTGTACTTTTATAGGGTTAGATACTATGTTCAGTCCATTGTAATCAAAAGCACAGGAAGTGTGATCTTTGGAGAGGTTAGATTTATCGACTCCAAAGTAAGCAAAATCAAGGAAAGTGTGAGATTTTGGAGAGGGTTAAGTTTACTGTTCCCACTAATCAGTCTTATCAATAGTAGGGAACGTTTTGGACTTTGAAGGAGTTCAATTTACTACTCGGGCTTTAATCTAGCAACAGTAGAGGAAATGTCGGACTTTAGAAGGATTACATGTACTATTCCTACTCCAATGTGAGCAATAGTAGGGAAAGTGTCGGACTTTGGAGGTGTTACGTTTACTATCCCTATTCCAAAGTAAGTGAAAACATGAAAATTGTGGGTTTTAGAAAGGGTTACATATACCACTTCAGAGTCTAATCTTTTTTTATAAACAAACATTTAAATTCATAACAATACTAAATTATTATAACTTTTTCAAAATTGAAAAGATATGGTATATACATCAATGAAATTAAATGTAAAACAAAAAAACACAAATGTAATTGAAGAAACAAAAATAAAATACATTTCCTTCCCAACTACCCAAATAAAAACACAGCACCCAAAATGATATTAATTTATAAATAAAGCTATAATAACAATAAAAAATAGTATTTAAACAAAGCAAATAACATTTAAACCAATAAACAATATAAAGTACAATGTACAGATATTATTAAATATGTTAATTAGTCAATTAACAAATACGAAATCACATAAATGATCAGTTAACAGTTTACATAATTAATTATCAATTTAAAACATAATTTAAAAAGTTATGATTTAAATAATTACCCACACTATTTCCGTACGAACACAAGAACTTACAACTAAAATAGAAATTACTAATTTAGCTATACAAAAATACTTTTAACATTATAAATCACACACTACAATAAAATAATCAAAATTACAACCAATTTACATAATTTATCACCAATTAAAAATTTACTTAACATAAAAAGCAATTTGAAAATACAAAACAATACTTTATAATTGTTTTATAATATTTTTTTATAGAGGTTTTGTGCATGAACAACAGTCATAAATATTACAATGACACATCTTTCACAGCATCCCCTTGTCCCACACCCACCTTCTCCCAACACAGGCAGTGTATAAACATCAACCAAAGAATACTTTAAAATCAATATAACTTCCCACCCTATTCCCCTTCAAACCTAACAATTCCCTAAAAAATTATAAATTACTAACTAAATGTACCTAAATATTTATTACACTAGAAAATTACCAACTATACTTTCTTTTTAAATAATTATATTAAGAATATTTACACCTATAATTCATAAAATTAATGTATATGAAATAAACTAAAAATGATAATAAATACAAGTATATTAAGGTAAACGATATTATATACAACTATATTTTTAAAAACAATATTATATACATAAAATAATAATATTCTTGCCTTCTTTATTCTACTCCTCTATATTTTTGTTGTGACAATATTTTTAATATGATATTTATGTGAGTGAGGACAGAACAAACTGAAATCAGTGGAAAGCATGTTTGAATCACTGCATAGGCTTAGCAACCCTGCGGAAGGATAGAGTAGGTGTGGTCCTTACTTTAATTCCTAGGTAAGTGCCAGCCCATAATAATTAGCAGAAGGTCTTTCTAGTGCTCTGATAGCTTAATCTAACTAGTGGTAGCCCTGTATCGATTCACCACCCCTCGCCTCAGATAGACATGAGAGGGAAGCCTCTAAGGTACCTGCACATCTATGTCTCTGAATTACTAAGATGAGACAATTCTAGCTACATTTAGGGTGCACTGCCAGGGTTTTGGGGTTCTTCTTGCTCCTTTGTATTGTTATGGAGGGAGGCCAGTTCAACACCCACACCTGAGAACAGTTTTGGACCATCTTGCCTTTAGTAAGGCCTTAAAAACTGTTCAGAAACCACACTGACAAGGAGTGGACAAGTGTATGAACGAATCCAATATGTGTTCATTTGAAGAGACTGCATGTTCATAAAGTGTTTCTGTCCTGTTCTGCAATGGGGAATACGACTGGGTCTAGACTGCATGAGGAGGATTCCTATTGTGTGGTTGTGGTAGATATTGCTTATATATGTCAACCTTGAAATAAGCCATCCTAGCACCGATAGATATTTAGTGTTATTTTCGAGTGTCTGTTAAGGCAGCAAAGAAAAAGTGGAGGCTTTGCTTTATGTAATGTCCCACGGGGTGACTGGAGTATACACAAGATCACCATATAGGTGAGGTAAAGACAAACATGCATCATCATTGTGATCTCAACACTCAGGAATAGATTAATATGAGTCATCTTCTGTTTACCCACACAGGCACTCGCAGGTTGGCACTATACTGGATGGAATTGGCAGGTGAACAAGGAGGGCAAGGGGCACATGAGCAAAGCGAGGACACCTATGCATACACTATGTTGTTACATCCGTTGTATTCTACTCCTGACTCTTGCTGTTTGTGGTGAAAGGAAGTGCTTTACTGAAGTAAGACACCACAGGCCCTGCTGCAAGTTTTACTTTACAAGGGTTGTTCCAGAGTGCAGTCACAGTATGGGAAGGACAGTGCTTAAGGGACAATAGGTACAAATAAGTAAGCATTGCCAAAGTCTTTAGGACTGGCTGTAATGAGCTAATGCATTCAAACGCATCCACAAATGTGCAACTTTGTGCTGTTTTTTTCTTCACCTATATGTTTTGCCTGTCTGTGCATTAGGTCCCGTTGAATTGTACCCGCGCTTGTGAAATTCACAAAGTTTGGGTTTCAAAAACGTTTTTGAAATTTCTCATTACATGATTTCACCGAATTTTCAGCAGCGGGAAAGGTAAATCTGCAGCTGAAAGATACTTTCTGCTCAAGCTAGCTTCCTCCCAGTAGCCCGCATGACTTTTGTATGCAAGGTATGCTAAAAACGGGAGATAATGGCAAATCAGATGCAGAATATCCTATAGTTTTGACTATATTTTGTAAAATAATGTGTACACATTCTAAAACCCAGGTTTTATATATGTTATCACATTAAATACTGTCTGTTGGCTTTGCCATTGCTTGTTGTCATTGTATTTGAGAACTGAGAAATTAAGATGTGGTCTGCCCAATCCAATTTCAGAAGTTTTGAGATTTGTAAGAGGTGTTTATTTTTGAATATCCTATCCAAGTTACATGCTCCTTTTGTGTGGTAGGGATGTGGCAATGTTTTAAAAGGTTGTTTTCCGATACAAAAGGTCTCAGGTGGGATAAGGGTGTCTTCGTCTCTTTCCCAGAATGGGGTGATTTCGTTCAGAAACATCTGACAGCACGAGGAGATGAGTTGATCAGTGCCATAATCAAGGAAACCTTCAACTAAACTCATTTTGCTGCAAAATAAATTTTGCAGTATCTGGTGTCCAGACTCAGTGGTTTATGTGTTGTGTTTGTAATATCCAGTGAGGCACTCAAACAAGAAGGAGTTTAATGATTTTATCCAATTTGCATGTAAGGGGGGCCGAACGGTTGGAGGACGGAGTCTGCCTCGGTGATGCGGTGAGGAGATAAGGCAGCGACCAGCAGGGGTGCCGGCTGCTGTTGCACCGCACTGCAGGGACGACAGTCATCGGGGAGCGGAGCGGGTCCTCATCGCTAGGGCCCCTCGGGGAGCACGTCATCGACGGTTGGAGGCAGGAGTGAGTGGCGCCCTGTAGCTGGTGAGGAGACCTGCCGTGCCCACTGTTTTGGGGACTTGTTCTAGTGGTAGATTGCCTTGCGGCCCCCTGGTGGGCTCCCTGACCTGGGAGCATGGGCAAACCAAGACCCAAGCTGGGAGCGAATCCGGCGGACTCTGTGGGGGACTCAGCCAGTGGCCGGGATGGCGGGACGAACGTGGACTCTGCGGTGGGGCTCCAGCAACATCAGATGGACCAAATCCTGCAGGCCATAGCGGACACCCGAGCTGCGTTGCAGACGGACATTGCGCAGGTGTCCTCCGATCTGGGATTGCTTCGCGCAGACCACAGGAAGCTGGTGGACAGGGTCAAGCAGACGGAGGACGTGTTGGACTTGGTGGCCCCGGCGCAGAAGGCATTGGAGGCTCAGTCGGCGGACCTTCTACGGAGGGTGACGGTCCTGGAGAAGAGGGCCGAGGATGCGGAGGGGCGTAACCGCCGCAACAACATTCGCGTGGTGGGATTGCCCGAAAAGATTGAAGGAGGAGACATGCTGACTTACCTGGAGACCTGGCTGAAGGAGGTGGTGGCGCTGGGGGGACTGACGCAGTTCTACACCCTGGAGAGGGCGCACAGGGTCCCGGCCCGGCCCCCCAAGTGGTGGCTTGTCTGCTGCACTACAGGGACCGCGATATCATTCTTCAGAAGGCTAGATCCATGGGCCCCTATCAAGTGGAGAATGTCCCGGTATTTATCTATCCAGATTACCCCATGGAGGTCCAGCGCAGGCGCTCCTCCTTTCAGGCGGTGAAGAAGGCGCTACGGGACGAGGGCCTGCAGTATTCCTTACTGTTCCCGGCTCACCTCAGAGTGGTACTGGACGGAAAGACATCCTTCTTCACGGACCCCGCAGCGGCCTGGAGTTGGTTAGAATCGGCCCGAACGGGGGCAGCTGCACATGTGGACGAGGAGGGGCCGTCGGGGACCCAGACGAGGGCCCGTCGCAGCAGACGCAACAGGATACGGACAGCAGGGGTCCGATCACCGGGAGCATCCCAGACGGTGCTGGAGCGGCGGGCTGCGCTGCGGGCAGTCTCTGTGATATCGGGGGCCGCGGCCTCTCAGC
This sequence comes from Triturus cristatus, assembly GCF_964204655.1. Taxonomy (NCBI): domain Eukaryota; kingdom Metazoa; phylum Chordata; class Amphibia; order Caudata; family Salamandridae; genus Triturus; species Triturus cristatus. The sequence goes on along the minus strand of NC_140592.1, from coordinate 1,096,548,983 downwards.
CCAGTGAAGAATCGGGCTCCAAGAGGGGCTCGGAGGCCTCCCTTTCGGATGGCCCTGGCGAGGATGCGGAGTTGCTGCCTGACGTGACCCCAGGGACAGCGGATGAACTGCTGGACGCTTGAAGTATCTGGGACTCCTCAGGGCGCAGTAAGAGGGGCAGGGCGGGAGCTGTATGTATGTGGGGAGGGGGGCCCTGGCCTGGCTTTGCGGGGTTGGGAGTGCGACCGGTACCTGATGACGATTTGCGGACGGGGGATCGTTGGGGGGCCCTGGAGTAGAGAGCGGGAGGTCTGAGGGGCAAGGAACACCGGGGGAGGATTTGCAGAGACTGGGCGCGGATGCACAGCAGGGGACAGTCGACCGGCCCGTCTGGTGCAGAGCCACCACCTCACCCTCACGGACATTGTGAGACGCTGGTGGCTACCAGAGTGTTAGATATTGTTTGGGGTGGTATTTGGATGGGTAACTGCAGTTTAGCACCTGTTCTGGGGAGGGGAGGACGTGTGGGGAGTTGGGGAGTTGTGGGGTCTCAGGGGAATGTCAGTGTGCCTCGGAGGGCTAGGAAAGGGAGGGTGGTTAGGTGATGGGATGGGGACCCCACCTGAATTGCGATTCCTGACCTGGAATGTGAGGGGGCTCACCTCTATGGGGAAGAGATATAAAGTTCATGCCTACCTGGTGCGGAGAGGGGTCCAGGTAGCCTTCCTCCAAGAAACCCACTTAGATCGCGAGGAGGGGAAGGCATTGCAGCGGCGCTGGCGGGGCCATTTATTCTATACTACCTTCTCGAAGTTTGCCCGAGGGGCCCTGATTTGGGTGAGGGCGGGAGTTCCTTTCCAGCCGCTGGCGACACTGGTGGACCCGGAGGGCAGGTTTGTAGCAGTGCAGGGGCGACTGGATGGGAGGGACATGGCCTTCTGTAGTGTGTATGCCCCTAATGTAGACCAGGCCGCCTTCTTCTCCAGGCTGTCGGGGCAGCTCGCGGCATATTTGACGGGGACGGTGGTGATGGGAGGGGACTTTAATTCGGTGGCTGATGTTGAGCTGGATCGGTCCCACCCGCCCCTTGCGCAGTCGGTGGTCCGTCGGGTGGCCAATAGTAGACGAGCTTGGCAGGACACCTGGGGGTTGGTGGACACGTGGCGGACACATCACCCGATGGATAGGGATTACTCCTTCTACTCAGTCCCCCACGAGTTGTATGTCCGATTGGATAGTATACTGTGTTCCCCGGATGTCCAGACTCTGATGCGTCATAGTGAATATTTGGCTAAAACCATCTCGGACCATAACCCTTGTATGGGGGTGCTGCAGTGGTCTAGACAGCGGCAGGCGATACCCACGTGGCGCTTAAACCCCTTGTTGCTGGAGGACCCGGTTTTCCGGGCTGAGGTTAGCGGTTGCATAGAGCAGTATTTTAGGACTAACTCGGAAACGGAGTCGAGCCGGGCGACGGAATGGGATGCGTTTAAGGCGGTGGTTCGGGGAGTTTGTATATCGTCCACCGCTGGCGTGCGGAAGACTTTGCTGAAGGAGGTGGCGGGGGCGGAGGCACAACTGCGGACGGCTGAGCGCGCGCATCAGGCTGGGGAGGGCGAGTTGACTGCGGATGTGGAAGCGCGAGAGGGCGTGGCAGTGTGTGTGGAGAAGCTTCGCTGCTTAGATCATAAGGATTATCTTGCCCGGGCGCATGCGGAACGGGATAAGGTGGGATCTCTCCTGGCATGGTTGGTGACCCCGACGGCCCGAGGTACCCCTATATTATCTTTGGTCGAGGCGGGGGGGATCCCGGTCAATTCTCAGATGGGGATTAATAAGCAGTTTGCCAGTTATTATGCAGGGCTGTATGATAGTACCATGCAGGGGGAACCTGAAGGCTTGGCCGAGTTTCTGTTGGCGGCTCGATTGCCCCGGCTGGACCCGGAGAGCGAGAAGGACCTCGGGGGTGCTATATCGCTGGGCGAGATTCGCGCAGCGATTAAGCATATGGCTAGACGAAAGACCCCGGGAGCGGACGGTTTGCCCATTGAGTTCTACGCGGCTTGCCCGGATCTGCTGTCGCCACAGCTGCAAGTCCTATACGGTGAGGCTTGGCAACTTGGGCGCTTACCGACCTCCGCTCGGGAGGCAATTGTGGTGCCCCTGTTGAAGCCGGGAGGAGAGGCCGGCACACGCACGGCGTACCGCCCGCTCTCCATGTTGACGGTGGATTACAAAATCTTGAGTAAAATTTTGGCGTCGCGCCTGTTGACTCATATGACCGCCTTGATCCACCCGGATCAGGCGGGCTTTATCCCTCGGCGTAACACGGCCACTTCGGTTCGACGTTTGCTGCGGGTGATGGAGCTGGACCGGGACATATATCCGGAGGCCTGCACACTGTCGGTTGATATAGAAAAGGCCTTTGATAGTGTAGAGTGGCCCTATTTATACCGAGTGCTGCAGGCTTTTGGTCTGGGGGACGGCTTTGTGCGCTGGACCACCTTGCTCTATAACGAGGCCACGGCCCGGGTGAAGACGGGGGCTACCATATCGGCCTCCTACCCGGTGCGGAGAGGGACGAGGCAGGGTTGCTTGCTCTCCCCCTTGTTGTTCGCCCTGGCCATTGAACCGCTGGCGGCACATGCCCGACTGGGGCGTTCTTATGCAGGAGTTCAATTGAGGGGGTACGCCCACTATATCTCCCTGTATGCAGATGATCTGCTGATGTTTTTGGCGGATGCCGATGGCGCACTGCGTGGAGCGACCGCCTTGTTGGAGGCCTTTGGGCGCCTGTCCGGGCTCAAGTTCAACTGGGGCAAGACATGCTTGTTCCCGCTGGTGCCAGGCGGCCGGGCCCCCCAGTCGCTGGGAGTGATCCGATGGGAAGGTAGCTGCCTGCGATATTTGGGGGTTAGTATCTACCACACCCAGCCGGATTTGCTGGAGGGGAATATTGGCAGAGCCATTCGCGGCTTGCGTGGTAGCATGAGTTTCTGGAGTACGCTCCCACTTTCGTGTGCTGGGAGGGTAGCGCTGTTGAAGATGGTGGCGTTGCCACGACTCCTCTACTTCTTTCGCACCCTGCCTATATGGATACCTGCGTTGTACTTCGCACGGCTCAAGGCACTGTCCACGGGCTTCATTTGGGGCTCAGGGAGAAGGCGGGTGGCTTTGACCACACTGCGGCGGCCGAGAGCGGAGGGGGGCCTGGCAGTCCCGGACTTCGAGTGGTACTATCTGGCGGCCCAACTCCAATGGCTTACGCAGGCGGTTGCCAGGGAGTATAGAGGCCCGGAGGGCCCACAGGGCAGGTTGATTCCGCGGCATGTGCTAGCCTTCATAGTCTTACAGCAGAGGTTGGACCTTGCCCTGCTTACTTTGGAGGAGCGTACACTCCGGCTGTGCTGGAACCGGTGCCAGAGGAGGGCGGCGATCACTCGCCCCTATGCCCCGGAGATTCCTTTGGGAATGTGTACGGCGTTCCCGCATGGGGGCGATTGGTCTGGGCTGGCCGTTTGGGAGGAGCTGGGCGTGCAGATGGTGGGCGACTTATTCAGGGAGGGGGTGCTGCTGCCCTTCCAGGAGTTGCAGGACTCCTACGGGCTCCCACGTGGGGACTTTTTACTCCACGCGGCCCTTGTAGCGAGCCTTCAGAGACACTGGAATGTGGGGCTCTCGGAGCCACCGATCGCTGCAGGTTGCCAATATGTAGTGATGGCGGCGGGGACGTCCAAGGCCATTACTTGTCTCTACCGCAGACTGTCGTCGGAAGGCCTGCTGCCCCTTGCCGCCTTGAGGGGCAAGTGGGAATTGGACCTTGAGAAACCGATCCCCGAGACTACATGGACCACGTTGGTGCGGCGGGCCTGGAAGGGAACGCGAAATGCCCGGTTTCAGTTGGTTCAATTTTTTACGTTGCACAGGGCGTATTTGACGCCGGTTAAGATATTGCAATATTTTGGGGGTGCGCACTCTCAATGCCCGCGGTGCGGGGGAGAGGGTGCTGATTTTCGTCACATGTTTTGGTCCTGCGTTCAGTTGGGTGACTATTGGGCAGAGGTCATGGATTGCCTGAATCAGGTGACGGATCGCGTTATTGACCCGGAACTGGGGGCCTGCTTACTACTTTGGTTCCCACACACCCGCCGGACGAAGGTTACTAGCAAGTTTTAAGACTTAGGGTTGATAATGGCCAAGAGGGAACTGACTATGCACTGGAAGTCCAGGGCGGGGCCTAGCTTCTTGCGGTGGAGGGTGGCGTTTGCGCGATGGGCGGGGGCAGAGGGTACGCTCCGGTTGCAATTAGCTCTTCGGAGGGATGACGAGAAGGCGCTGGCGACGGCCCGAGCGTGGGAGGCGCTGGTGGTGGAACTTCAGGGGCTGATGTCTGACACCGGGAGAGAGGGGGACACCTCTGACAGGCAGGAGGAGGCGTTGAACGGGGAGTAGAAGGGGAGTAGTAGCGAGCGCTGGAAGCAAGGGTGTGGCTAGGCACGAGGGAAAGCCTTGGTTCCCTAGAGGAGGTTGAGCACCCATGCCTGATTTATAGCAGGGAAGGGGCACATCAGGAGAGAGGAGGACGGAAGGGGGCACACTGACATGGGGTGGGGAGGGAGGGGGGGGGGCCCGCATGGGCTGAAAGTTCATTCTCCCAGATATTGGCTGGTAACAATATATGTGAAGTACCTTCTTTAACGGGGGAGGTAGCGGGGTTTGTACTGAGTTGATGCTATGAAAACAATAAAAAAATGTTAAAAAAAAAAAAAAAAATGGAAGACGAGCAGAACCAGGTTTTCATGAGTGCAATAGCATCAAGGTCACAGTCTTGGATGAGGGTAGATCTGAAATTTCCATTAGTAACCTCTGTCCTACAGTTCAGGAGGGGAGCTTTGATGCGCTGTTTAGGAGATGGGTCAGTGGGTGAGAGGAGTGATCTGGCTACAGCAGATTGATCCTTGTGTTTTAGATGAACGTATTTTTGATGCAATATTTTTGCAAGACAATGATTTTTCAACAATATTTTGGTACCGCACCTCCACTGCCATCAGTCTTCATTTTTGTGTGGGACTAAGTGTGTTCAATATTCTCAGTCTAGTGTCCCAATGCCAACATAAGCTTTGACCATTGGGAAGTGTTGTTCTTGGTAGTACTTGTGAATATGTTTAGTGGAAGACAGTTTCCAATACTGTTACCTACACTTTTTGACAAGAAGATAGTTCCCTGACACACAGGGCCAGTTCACAGATTGGTAGTGTTTTAAGACAAGTAACATTTTCCAAACTTTTTTTTTTGATAAACCAATTAAAAAAAAATCTTGACAGCAAACAAACATTAGAGTCCGTAGTAAATGCGACACCGCATTAATCAGTAACCATTCCATCTGAGACACCCGGCATAACAGTTCATCACCCCACTTTCCCCACACCCTAATGACCACCACCTCCCCCAAATATTGGTGTGCTTCTGTGAGCACTCCAAAGCATCATATATTGGTTATTCCATCTTGGCACTCCAGTCCACCCCCCTTCGACACTGACAGGGCAGAAGGTTGGGAAGATTTCCATTTACGGGCAATGTCCCGTTTGGCCACCAGGGTAGTCTCTCCCACCAGTATCTATTCATAGTGAGATCCACTAATACACACCGTAATTCCAAGAAGGCCCACTTTCGGGGTGAGCACCACCAGCTTATTCAGAACTCGAGACAATGTCCTCCCAATGCCCTGCCAGAAGTCCACTATTTGTGGGCAGGCCCACACCAATTGAAAAAAGTCAGCATCCATTTAGAAGCAGTGAAAGCAGGCCAGCTGAAAAAGCCTCCTGGTCCTCCACAAGCACCTGGGTGTAAGGTACGCAGCATAAAGATAAAATAGTTGAATCAGAAATTTGGATGAAATGGCTTACTTGTGGGGGCCAATAGGGCACCTCGCCAGTGGTCATCCTCCAGTGGTTCTACTCATCCCACCCAACTCTGCCGGAGAGATAACAGGGTCTCTGGGTCATTGTTCACCAGTGTGCGATCAATGGAGAACACTGCGCTCCTACCAAGGAGACCCGTCAGTAGCTTAGCCTTGAGGGGGCTATAGTCTGGTAGCTCAATCAGGATTCGTATGTAGTATGATAGAGCATGGCGAAAGTACAGAAATTTATGGAATTGTGTAGCGGATAATGACAACTGGCGTTGTACATCCTGGAAGGAGTGTAGGTGGTCCCCTTCCACCACATCCCCCAATGTGGAAATCCCACTTCTGTCCCATATCCTAAAAACATTTTCTGAACTTATCCTCCCCATCTGGCTTTTAGAGGCACCATGGCGACCATGGCTAGAGGCAACTTAGGCAGCCCCTGGGAAGACTAGTATTTTGTCGATTCGACATTGGTGCTGACAGTAGGAGTGCTGGGGGTGCTGAAGCACCCCCAAAATAACTATGCCGGAGTTCTGAAGGTGAATGAGTAATAAAGATGCCTTTGGATTTTGTGTTTATCTTGTTAAATTTTGTGCATATTTAAAGACAAAAGAAGGTCAAATGTCAGTCTTTGTCTTCTGACAAGATGCTGCTTATTCAGAAACAGGAATGTACTTTTATTTCTCTGACTTCAAAGTGAGTGGATTTTGTAAAAGTGATCTAAGTGACAATCCTGCTGGGGTACAGGAAATAAAAGGAAAGGCCGTACGTAGCATGTCAGGTTTTTTTTTTACACCCAACATTGAAATATTGGTAAATGAACTATAAACTTTTTTTCCAACTCTGAAGTGTGATGGAAACAAGGATTTCAGTAGGATCAAAACACATGAAGACACTTGGTGATACACAAATGATATATATTAGCTGGAAACCGATTTCTGCACATTATTGTTTTTTCGCCATATAGTTTTACCAGTAAAACTGCATGTCTATGCAAATTTAGTGGCCATTTCAACTGATAATGTGGTCTGTAAATGACAGTGCGCTACCTCACCAGTGCTCCAAAATGCACCCCCAGCTACATACCACACCCATACCACTCCTGCTGAACGGCGTACCACATTTACTTACTTGTTTTTTTCAATGACGCTTGGATTTTTCACAATCCCTATGACTTCACGGATATAACATTAATGGCAGCAGCCCCACTGTGAAAATTGTCACAGCCACCACTGCGCTCTGAGAGCTTCCTCCATAATAAATATGAGAGCGCATGAATGGGTGGGTAACCGTGGTGCAAAAGCCATTCATTTCTGGGGTCTTTTTTTGCAGAAGAGCTATGATTGATTTCAAAGGCCAGTGCACGAAACAATATACAGATATAAAATATATAAAGGTACACTGTATGAGTTGTGAGAAAACGTGAAGGATTATGCGAAAAAAGATGTTGAATTTATTGATAAGAGTATGTGTTTACAACAAATACTAGGATGGACGATAAAAGTTAAAAAGTCCACCACTTCCTAAAATTATATCTTTCGCTGACACTCTTCGTGCTAATGAATTGCAATTCTAAGAATTGAAGTCAAAAGTTGTATAAAACATGTCAAATTCTGCTCCACTCGGGGAGTTTTGAGCCAAGGGGGCTCGTGTTTACAAACTCTTTATCCTGGGCTCCAAATGACAGTCTCTACTGTGGAATGTTGTTTCCCGAACTGGCCTTAAGGCATCTGTTAAAACAGACTGTCGAAACTAACCCACCTTGACAAGAAATCCCCACGGTCTCCTGCGCGTGACTTTTGTTTGAAGGGACATGGATACGCATTCTACAGTGAAACCCGCAGACTACTGTGTGAACCCAGAAGTACAAGCTCTAGTGACTATTGTTTGAAGGGACATGGATACGCATTCTACAGTGAAACCCGCGGACTACTGTGTGAACCCGGAAGTACAAGCTCTTCCCGAAGCACGGATCTATGTGCACAGCTTTGCGGTTGGCTATTTGTATCAAGGCCATTAGTTTTAAACTTCAGGCACTGATCTGAAACTAGAAACTGCTTGAGAAGTGACTTGAGAATTCAGGTACAGTTTTTATGTCTGCAATAAATCATGGGCACCTGTGGGCCCTAAATGTTAAATTCTCTGTGTAACAGGTGCGGACATAATTGTCTCTAAGAATGGTGCATGGGAAAGGAAAAAGCGTGAAGGTGCTGCGGTGAGGTATTTCAGGACAATCATGTTTCTAAATTAGATACACAATTCGTCGGGTTAATAATATTTATTCTAAGGACATCAACAATATATATATATTTTTAACTTTTAGAAGCAACACACATTGATTTAACAAGCCCCGGGAAAGCCAGCAGGTCTCTTTTCATATGTGCTATTTAGTATCTGCAAATAAAAAGTGCTGTGACGGGCCAGGTGTTGGCGGTTGTGTCATTCTGTAGGTCAATAAAAAAGAAATTGTGAGTCCGTTAATGCGCTTTTATGGGGGGGCAAACAGCAGTTGGCTGCTTGGCTCTCCCCAAAAATATGAAATATATATAAAAGAACGGCGAAGGTGGGGGGAAAAAGTGAGCAAGCGAGTGGGTAGAGTGCATGATGGAGAGGATTGGAGGAATGCGGCTGCCCGCGGCCCACGCATGGGGCCACCCTAAGTGGGCGGCCCCTTTAGTGCCATGTGGGCACCAATCCACCCCCCTCTGATGACGGGACTCAGGGAGGAGTCCCCCCTTGCCTGTGGTGCAATATGTGCGGCACTTCCTGCGAGACAAGGAACTGGGGAGGGTATATATGCCCCCCCCCGGCCATACTGGTGTCCTCGTTGATCGTCGCCATCGTTGGTCTTGCGAGTGCTGTCGGTCAGGGACCGTTTCAAGTAGCGAGGTGAGTTGGCAAACGTCCACCCCCCCTTCTCGGCCCGTGTTAACCCGTATCCCACCCATCACCCTCGTGGTGTTCGCTGCCCGGCAACGCTGAATGACCGCGGGTTTGCGTGCATGTGGCAGGGGATACAGTGTGGGGACTGGCTGGGGGTCGGAGGGAGGCTGGTCTTGTCGCGGGCCCTCTACCGACATATGGGCCCTCGTGGGCTCCGTCTCCCTGAACGCTGCCTGCAATTCGTCTCCAGTGTTACAGTTAGCGCTCTAGCGTTAGACGCTAGAGCGCAAGAGGACACTACGCAACGCGTACGCCACGAACGTGGCGTACGCCACTGTATAAAATAAAGGGGCGCGGCCTGCTAAGGCAGTCGGGCGCCGAGACCCAGGCACAGAGTGTGGTGTCAGTTATTGCAGCGGCGAGCGCATGCGACGAGGGCCTTCACCGGCGCTAGCGGCTCCACAACACTGGCGACGAGTACGGAGATCGACCCCGTGTGCCCCAGCTGAGATACGCGCCACGCGGCAGTCCCGCGCGTGCGCACGTGGTCCTGACGGCCCGACTGAAACCGGCTCCTTCTCACGCAGGCAGTGCAGCTGGGCCCCTCTGAGTCTGCCACGACCAACGGTGAGTGCACGTGTGCACCGAACAAGGCCCATTTCGGCAGATGAACATTCCTGCCACTGGACTGAGTGACTCTATTTCCCTGCTGTGCCCTGGCTGGGCCCTGAAGCCCTCTGTCCCAGTTACCTGCTGTGCCCTGGCTGGGCCCTGACGCCCTCTGTCAATCCCGGGTGTGGGAATCTCTTGGCACTGCGGCCTCCTCTGTCTGCTCCCGCCTCTCCTGCTGTGCTGTGCCCCAGGGAGCCATGGGTGATGATGAGCGCCCCGCCCAGGCAGTGCCACTGCACCCCGCGTCCGGCGTCCTGCCGCCTTTCAGTGAAGCTGCTGACCCTGCCACTGCCGCCCCACGCTGGCAAACGTGGATTGGCCGACTCGACAACTATTTCGCGGGCACCAGGGAGACAGATGGCACCGTGAAGAGGTCCCTACTACTCCACTATGCAAGGGAAGAAGTATATCTCCTATTCAAGCATCTCCCCAACACAGGGAACGCAGACGACTATGACGCGGCCGTGAGGGCCCTCAATGCACATTTCGACCCCCAGCTGAACCCGGATTTTGAACATTTCAAATTGCGCCAAGCGAGGCAAAAGGAAGGGGAGTCGGTGGATGCATTCCACGCTCGACTGAGGGTGCTGGCAGACACGCACCTCGTCGGTGATAGAGCCAAGGAAGAGATCAGAGCACAGATAATATGCGGCATACGCAGCAAAAAGTTACGAACACTCATTCTCCGCCAACCGAACATCCCGATGGCGGACATTCTAGTGCTGGCACGGTCCCATGATCTATCCGACGCCCGCGCAGAGGAGATGGAGATGGCGCTCACACGAGGCGCCGGGTCAGGAGTAACAGTCAAAACGGAGCGGGCCGACGCAGTACAGACGCGTGAAGCTTCCCGCCGACCGGCGGCAAAGAAGCCTGCAGCCCCGTGTGGGTACTGCGGGTATGACGAGCACGGAGGCAGGACGTGCCCTGCGAAAGGAAAGGCGTGTGACAACTGCGGCGTGATGAACCACTTTGCGTCTGTTTGCCGCAAACGATCCACGCAACGGGACCGGAGGGGAAAGAGGCCTGAGAAGGCAATGGTGAGACAGCTATCCCAGCTGTCGTTGTCCTCCCCCACCAACCCAGGGCGCAAGCAAGCACAGGCCCTGCGGGAAGATGCAATGGAGTCCGATGATGACGAGGGGGAAACATACCTGATTTCATTCACCAGAGCCCTCAAGAGCTCGAGAAGACCACAACCGAGGTGCGACGTCCTAGTCGCTGGATCCCGGATAAACGCAGTGATCGACCCAAGCCCGAACTCCGACGGTCAAAAGCCAGATCTATGCCTACGGAAGTGACACACCGCTGCCCCTGGCAGGAAAGATGACGGTGCCGGTGAAGTCGGATGACGCAGAGATAACGATTGACATACATGTGATCAATCAGGAGGCAGACACCCTCCTCAGCGGGCACGCAGCCGAAGACCTAGGGCTGATCGCATTCCTCCGGAAGGTACAAGAGTCCCAGACGACTACCCTGCTGGACCAGTTTCCGGAGCTGTTCACTGGTCTGGGGAACATCCGACGACCACCAGTCAAGCTCCACATTGACCGTTCAGTCACACCCACAGCGTTAAAACACAGGAGGATTCCCTTCCACCTACGCCCGCTGGTAGAGGAGGAGCTGAGGAGGCTGGAGGAGCAAGGCGTCATAGAGACGGTAACCGGACCCACCCCCTGGGTATCACCCATGGTGATAGCGGAAAAGCCCCGGCAACCAGGCAAGATTCGAGTGTGCATCGACATGAGGCTGCCCAACAAGGCCATCAAAAGGGAGAGGCACATCACGCCCACGATGGATGACATAATCGCAGACCTTAACGGAGCCCGGTGGTTCTCCAAACTGGACCTCAATGCGGGGTACCACCAACTAACGCTGGCCGAAGAGAGCAGATATATCACTACTTTCAGCACGCACCTGGGGCTACGCAGGTACCGACGCCTTAATTTTGGCATCTCTTCGGCGGCCGAAATATTTCAGAACACTATCAGAGACATCTTGCAGGGGCTACCAGGAGTACTAAACGTCAGTGATGACATACTGATACACGCCACAACAGTGGATGAACACTACCGACGGGTCCGGTCCACACTGATGAGGCTAAGAGAGTTTGGGGTCACGTTGCACAAGGAGAAGTGCCAGTTCTTTCAGCAAAGCATCGAGTTCTTCGGATACACGTTTACCAACCATGGCATTCAAGTGGACCCGAGGAAATCCCAGGCTATCAAGAACGCCCCAGCACCGACTTCCGCGTCGGAAGTCCGCAGTTTTCTCGGGATGGCCACGTACTGTGGGCGGTTCATCCCAAACTTGGCTACCACGGCTGAACCTCTCAGACGCCTCACGAAGACAGACACCCTGTGGCGCTGGGGGCAAGAGGAAGAGGATGCCTTCCATGCTATCAAGACCACGCTGCTGGACCAAGCCACTCTGGTCTACTTTGATCCGACCAGGAAGACCGAACTGCTTGTCGACGCCAGTCCGGTGGGGCTGGGCGCAGTCCTTACGCAAGAGCAAGAACCAGGGAGATGGGCCACCCTGGCCTACGCCAGCAAGGCACTCACCCCAACTGAACAGAGGTATTCTCAGATTGAACGCGAAGCACTAGCCATCCGATGGGGTTGCCGGCATTTCCACCTCTATGTCTGCGGGCACCCTTTTACTGTGGTGACAGACCACCAACCATTGGTGCCCCTGTTCAAGGGGACAGCGCCCCCCCCCCCCCCGAGGATCGAAAGGTGGGCCATTGGACTACAACAGTACCAGATGGAGGTGACATATCGGCCAGGTGCGAAAAACCCGGCGGACTTTCTGTCACGACACCCGGAAAGTGGGGTGACGTCCCGGATCGGGAAAGAAGAGGAAGATGAAACCGAAGCACACATCGACCTCCTAGCTGCTCTGACCTGCCCTCGGATACTGACAATCCAGGAGATCATACGTGCCGGGGAGCACGACGCCGTGCTGGCAAGGACACGGGGAGCTCTTCAAAAAGGGTCATGGGCTGATTTCCTACACACCGCCAACTCGTGGGCAGACGAGGACAAGAAGGACTTGCAGCAGATGTGGCGAGTGCGGAATGAACTAAGTATGACCCGCGATGGTGTCGTCCTGCGAGGGTCTAGGATCGTCATGCCCACCGCACTACGCCATCAAGCCACGATCATTGCTCACGACGGCCATCAAGGGACGGAGAAGATGAAGACCAGGATGAGGGCGAAGATATGGTTCCCGGGGCTGGATGGCATGGTGGACGAGGTGGTAAGAAGCTGCGCCGCGTGCCAGGTGACGAGCGGCCCGGAGCCTCCGGCCCCCATCGTGACAGAAGTACCAGGAAGGTACCCATGGGACAAGATTAGTATAGACTTCGGAAGCCTCCCAAACGGAAAAGTGTCGCTGGTGGTCATTGACAACTTCTCGAAATATCCCATAGTGGAAGTTCTACCGTCCACAGCCTTCATGTTCGTGGGACCAGCGCTGGAGAAAATATTTGCCATGTTTGGGCGCCCCTCGGAGCTGAAGAGCGACAACGGGCCACCCTTCCACGGTCACGAGTTCCGGGAGTTCCTCCAGCACCAGGGAGTACAACACCGGCGAATCACTCCTCAGTGGCCACAGGCCAACGGAGAAGTAGAACGATTCATGAGGACCCTGAATAAAGTGATTCGAATAGCCGGCGTGGAGCAACTAGACCCCGAAAGGGAAATCCAGCGATTCCTGGGAGAGTATCGGAGCACGCCCCACTGCTCCACCAAACAAGCCCTGTGGTCTCTCATGCTCAATGGCCCCCGCCGCGATGGGCTACCCACAGTCCCTGGGTGGGCGCCCCCACCGTTCGAAGCGGAGCAGGTTTTTCAACGACGAGCACACCGCAACCGGCAAGTGAGCCGGGCCAGAGGCAGTCGAGACCGCGACATCAGACCAGGGGACAGCGTCCTCGTGAAGGATAGAAGGCCGGGAGGAAAATTCAGACCCCGGTATGAACCAGGTAGTTGGACTGTGGCACAGAGGCGGGGCACAATGGTCACAGCGGAAAGAGGGGTGGAGTCGACCACCAGGAACATCTCGTGGTTCAAACGCATTCCGGAGGCCACTGACCGCGGCCAGAGGGGGCTGAACAGAGGGGAGGAAGAGATCTCAACCCCAGAGCTGGGACCAGGACTGACGCCCAGCAGCGCCAGCAGCGCCCCAGAGCAGAGCCCTCAGGCCCCGACGGAAGGTGAAGCCCCGAATAGCCACCCAACCAGCTCCGGCACTCGTGCCACTGCCAGGTATTGTCTGAGAGAGAACCCCACGCCAAGCAGCCGCCTTAAAGACTTTGCCTGCCAAGCAAGTGAGTGACTGTTATGGACTTCTGTTTATTTTGTTATCCAAGTTGGGGAGGGATGTTACAGTTAGCGCTCTAGCGTTAGACGCTAGAGCGCAAGAGGACACTACGCAACGCGTACGCCACGAACGTGGCGTACGCCACTGTATAAAATAAAGGGGCGCGGCCTGCTAAGGCAGTCGGGCGCCGAGACCCAGGCACAGAGTGTGGTGTCAGTTATTGCAGCGGCGAGCGCATGCGACGAGGGCCTTCACCGGCGCTAGCGGCTCCACAACATCCAGGTTCTGCGTCGCGTTCGGATCGGAGGCCATGGGTTTTTCCTACTCATAGCCCTCATCCCTGGCATTCCCCAGCCCCCGCAAGGGTCATTCCATGCGCCACGCCGTGGTGCTGTTTCCCTAGGTCCGGCACAGAGCGAGGGCTCCGGGCGTGCTGACGCCGGGGCTCAGTCAAGGGCCATGGCGCATAGATTACTGCGCACAAAGTAGCTGGGCAGCAACTCAGTAGCCATCTGCGGCAGAATGGGCATAATTCATATGGACAGCCGGTCTGTTGTATGGTACATCGGGGAATATGTTATGGCCCGGGCGAGTTGTGTCGCCATGGGGGAGGGAGCGTTTCGTCGGGTGCGCTTGTGTGGGATGAGAGGGTTGCAGCCTGGGCAGTCATGTCTTGTTTATTGCTCTCCCTAGGGCAGCACACGCGCTTGTGGGGGATGTCTGCATCCCCTGGGTGTGGGGCTCTCGCCACTTTCTGCTTCCTGGGTGCACACGAAGTGGGGGACACGCACCACCTTTCATCGTTCCCTCGACTGCACGGGCTGCGAGGCTGGTGCATTCCCTGGATCTCCCATGCCAGTGTTCTTCCCGGCAGGCCCCCTCTGTTTCTCTGACTCTTCCCCGTGCCCGATGACAAGTCTCCCTGTATACGGGTAGCTCGTGCCCCGCGCCCCTCTGACTATTGTTTTGAGGCGAGGTTGCCGATTGTGTGAGATCGGAGTGTGGGCATCGCAGGGGCGAGGCTGTGGCTTCACGGTTTGGGGGATGACTTGGGATCCGGGTTTTGGTAGTGGTGTGGGTGGAGTAACCTGTGATTCTGGGCAAAACACTTGATTTCTGGCTTTGTTGTGTGTAGCTGGTTCTCTGGGGGGACAACTTCCGTAGTGTAATTTCTTGAATGGGAGTTCCATCGGGTGGCTTTTGAAGCGAGGGTGGTATGAACGGGTAAAAAGCACAAAATATACTCTACCTATGCCATTTAAAGTATGCTATACGTCATAAAATTTTGTTGACCACTTTGGCTAGACCACCCACTCCAATATTCACATGATTCGGGATATTTTAGACATTACTTGATTTATTATTTTTCGTTTTTTGTCTTTTCAATACAAATATATTAATGTATTCACAAATAAATATCTTAACAAAAGGCCGTAGAAAAATCAGATCCCATTATAAACTTACACTCACAACATATAATCAAATTCATACTCAAACATCCTCACGCAAAACCACCAATACATACAACACATTTATAACACAAAGGCATAATATGCACCAAGTTCCCTCACTGTGTATATCAATACATAAACAAAAAAAAATAGAAATACAAAACCAAACATTTTTTAAACGATTAATGTACCCTCATAACGATAGAAACTTCAAAATAAATATAATCAAACACCAATATTATCACATCGAAGAAAAAGGCTTTTCTGAATGATGTATCAATTTTCCAAAGCAAGTAAATCAGGTGTGTTCATGGAGGGAGCGGGTGGTTTCAGGGCGTGTCAAAATGCATTTCCTGTGTTCCCCCCTCCCTGCCCATTGTTGCGTGTGTGGGGGAATGCCGACCTGCTGGCGAGCCGCTCGTCGATGCCTTAGAGCAGTGTTTGGGGCGCGTTTCGGGGCCTGGGGCCCATGTGGGCCAGTTGCTGTTTGGATGGGCAGCGCGATCCCACAGCAGCCATGGCGGCGCCAGATGGGGCAATGGTTGGTCACCACGGACCCCGAGCAGGGATTGAGGGTTGTGGTGTCCACGTGTACCGCTGGCTCAGCGAGACGCGGATGGTGGTGGTTGTTAAACGGTCTCTTTGTGTTGCAGGCACGTGTCATGCCGCCTTTGATGCGGCGATCACTCTATCCCTCTATGCCTGGAGACAAATATGTCCGTCTGCGTTGTATCTGGGGATTATGTACAACGCTGTGGTATCTTATGTCTTTTCCACTATCAGGCTGGATATCCTGTGTGGTATATGGCGTGTTGGGGTTTTTTGGTAAATGTTTCAGCAGCCGAGATTTACCGAGCTGAGGCGTTTAGATAGGTATCGCCTGATTGAACCCAAGCACCATCACTGGTCCCCAGTCAGTGCCACAACACGCCTCTCTGTTACATATGTGTTTTCTGGTGTTTTGAGCACGTTGTGGCATTTAGTTTCTTTGAAAATGTGAGTTTCGATTGATTAACAGAGGTTAGAGCATTTTGTTTTGTTTTCAGCTTTGCGTAACACTATATTACTTTTGGACAATGGTTGACCTAACACCTTTGGGTGCGAGCTGGTAACTTGTATATGTGTATAATTGTTTTGTGTATTGCAGGGTTTTTTGCGCAAGTGGACAGGGCACCGTGATGGTTGCAGTGGTACAGAGCTTTCAGGCATCGGAACAACCTAGGGTCAGTCCCTGTAGGCGTGGTCGCTCCGGATTATCCAGGACAGTCACGGTCATGGACGAGTAGACACTGGTGAGGCAGCAGTAATCGGATGCGGGCGACCCTGGCACTTCTTATGAGCTTACGGCGAGGGGCCTAAGGGGACATGAGGCAGTAGGTGAGGGAGGGGGCCAGGTGCGGGGGGGGGAGAAGCGCAGGGATGTGGGTTGGCGCGCCGACATGTGTCTCTGGAGATGTGCACGATGTGACTGCGAGGTGTCTTAATTTGCAGTTTTGAATTACAGCAAACAATAGGCCCCTGGAACCGCAGTTGAGGACTCCTCGCTCCCATAAGTGCACCTACCACCCACATGCAGGAATATTTTTCCTCCCCGGGACCGCTCAGCAGGCTAGGTGGTCAGGAATCAAGAAGCAAAGTAAGTACCGGGGCACACGTGGGTTGGAACGCGCCGGGGTTAGGGACTCAGGGCACCTGCAGCACGCGTGTGGCGGTGCCCTCAGAAATTGGCGGGGCAAGTATTTACGTTTCTCTATCCCCTTAGGATCCTTTTAAGGCCGTCAGCACGACAGTCCGGAGACATGAACAGCCAAGGAACCCCCGCCCTCTTGTTTTCTCAAATCAGCTGCGTGGACGAATCCCAGCCCATCACGTTGCAGGAGGCAGTCTGGGCGAACTTTATGGAGATGGCGAAGGCCAAAGGAGTAGAATGGGCTCAAGGAATCCTCAACTTTCAAGGGCAGGAGGACTCTGGGATGGTGGCGGACCCCCCAAGTGGGCCACAGGCAGGATCAGCGAAATCAGGATCTGCCAAGCCCAAACAGGTGCGCAGGCCCACTAATAAGGAATTCCCTGCGGACCCTCCGGCACCGAAGGTCAGGGTAATGACCAGTCGTGAAGAAGTAGGGCCTGTGGTGGCACCGGCAAGCCCACAAGACACTCCCACTGTCAGCGGTGTGAACATTGATAAATGGGGTAAGGTTATGGACACCATGTTGAACATAATGGCGAACTATCATGCCCGTTTAGATAACCATATGGCATCCCCCCGCACGTGCCCCCCGGGACGGTGAGAGCGGGGCCGCCATCCATTGCCCAGGTCTGGCTAGATCAGGCTAGCAGCATGAATGCACTAAGTGCCTCAGAGGCAGCCGCCGATGCAGAGAGCTCGGGCTCCCGCCAGGGGCCTGGGGTGGGGGCAACAGCTGCACTGGTCCCCAGCGGCGCAGCACCAAGTAGCACCCCCCTGGTTTCAGGGGAGAGCAGCTGGCGTCTCCAGCTCCTCAGTCGACTCCTGCACCCGCGCCCAGCCCCGTGGTCCCACCCACAGTTGAGTCCCCGCTGGCTTCCCCTCAGGAGGCCAGCACCCCCACACCCCCTATCGAGCCAGCAAAAACAGCTGCAGCGGTGGCACTGGCGTCCCTGCCACTTATCACAGTGGCACCACTGGTGTCTGGGCGGTGCTCCTTGGCCTGGGAGGTGCCGTTGGCGGCTAAGGAGGGGATTTGGAAACAGGAGTTTCCAAATCCCCTATTGATGCATGGTGTGGACAGGGTCGATACCAGGAAGATGGGGGTAAGGAGGACGACAAGAAGGTGAGATACAAGTCATGGCCAGAAAAAACTATCAGAAATTGGGGGGATGCATTCGCTATCTTATCAGCTGTAATCATGGAAAAATATCCAGAGCAGGGGTCGGCGCTACTCCAGTACTCTCGCACCATAACCAATGAGGCGGAGAAGACCAGGGGGGTGGGTTGGTACAATTACGACCGGGATTTTCGGAAGAGGATGGCTATCTGTCCTGAGCTTACATGGGACCAGAAGGAAATTCAGCTCTGGGTTGAGCACATGGGGAAGTTCACTCCTGAGCAAAAGGAAGGGGTGAGCAAGAGCGAGAAGGGGCGGGACAATTTTAAGGGACAGAAGCAGGCGGGGAAAGCTACTTTTAAGCAGCCCTTTCGAAGAGGTCAGGGAGGTGGACAAAAGCAAGGGGAAAAAGATTCAACTCGGGCACATGTAGGTTGTACAATGTTGGGTCCTGTTCTTGGGGCAAAGCTTGCAAGTTTGCCCATAGCTGCAGCAAGTGTGGGGCCAATCACCCAGCTGTGTCCTGCAACAATAAGCGGGAAGGTCCTCCAACACCGGCCGGCTGGGCAGTTAGTCCGCTGGTGGCATCTAGACCCTCCCTGATTACACCCCCGCCCCCGGTACCACCCCCTTCAAGCACACATGGCCCCCCTTGCCCACCTTCACAGGTGATGTTAGCCGCCAAGGAGTTTATGGTCAAGGGTCCCTCTCCTATTGTCATTTCCAACCTCCTCTCCCTGCTCTGAGACTACTCGAACCCCAAGGACAGACGGCTCATAACAGAAGGCTTTGTGGAGGGCTTTAAAATACCATACCTAGGCCCCTTAGTGGACAGGGATGCAGTGAACCTAAAGTCAGCCAGAGAGCTACCTGAAGTAGTAAGTGAAAAAGTTTGGAAGGAATCGACACTGGACAGGGTTGCAGGCCCCTTTGATCAGCCACTTTTAAAGAATTTCTTGATCTCCCCGCTGGGGGTGGTCCCCAAGAAAGACCCTGGGGCCTTTCGGTTGATCCATCACTTGTCTTATCCGGAGTGCAACTCAGTTAACCATTGGTTGGAGGAGGGGACGTGTTCGGTCTCCTACTGCTCCTTAGATATGGCACTTGACATGGTTAGGAGAGCAGGCAGAGGGGCATGGCTGGCGAAAGCGGACATTGAGTCAGCATTCCGCCTGCTGCCCGTCTATCCAGAGAGCCAACACCTCCTGGGGTTCAATGGGAAGGGAAATTCTTCTTTGACAGATGCATGCCCATGGGTTGTGCTGTGTCCTGCACCTACTTTGAAGCTTTTAGCGCTTTTTTCCAGTGGGCGCTCACCTGGGCATTTGATGTGCAGGCAGTGACCCACTACCTAGACGACTTTCTGTTTATTGGGGGCGCAGGTTCACAGGAGTGTAGTAAAGGGTTGCAGAGTTTTCAAGAACTGGCAGGTTCTCACGTTTTTGGGCATTGAGCTGGACACGATTAAGGGCGAGTCCAGGCTCCTGGCTGAGAAGGTGCAGGATCTGCGTCAGGACATTCAGGCATTGTGAGGTAAGGACAAGGCTACCCTGGGTGCCATCCAGTGCCTATTGGGAAAGCTGAACTTCGCAGCTAGAGTGCTCCCAGCGGGCAGGGTGTTCGCCAGAAGGCTAGCAAGGGCGACGGCAAAGGTAAGCATCATCTAGTCCGGCTGGGGAAAGGTTTGAAAGAGGAATGGGCAATGTGGCATGAGTTCCTCGTGCTATTCAATGGCACTGTCATCTGGAGGGCACCTTGGGCAGACAGTGTGGAGCTCTGCCTCCTATACAGACGCATCGGGCAGAGAGGGCTTCTGCGCAATAATGGATACCGAATGGTGTGCACAGAAGTGGCCCAACGCCTGGCGCAAGCGTAACATCACAGCAAACATCACTGTCCTAGAACTTTTTCCCATTGTAATTGCTTTGCATTTATGGCCCGAAGCGCTATCAGAGAGAAAGGTCCTATTCTGGTCTGATAACATGGCGGTAGTGCACGCAATCAAAGGGCAGACAGCCAAGTGCCCATTGGTGCTGTGCTTGCTAAGGGAGTTAGTCAGGGCCTGCTTGCGCTGCAATGTAGAGTTTAGGGCGAGGCATACTAAGGGGGTCAAGAATGTGGCGGCTGACGCTCTCTCTTGTTTTCAGTGGCTTGGTTTCCGGGAGGCCTGGCCGCGAGCGAGAGCGGAGATGACCCCCTTCCCCGCACACCTGTGGCGCATTCTGCAGTGGAGCAGCGATTGAGCAATGGGGGAACGCTTCCTAGCACCAGGAACTATGGAGAAATACAGAGCCCACTTAACCACTTTTTGAACGTTTCAGAGTATCAGGACCATGTCGTGCTTCCCTTGGAACACAGAGTGCAGGCATTTGTAGTGTGGGCAAAGGAACAGGTGAGGAGCCATGCCTGGGTACGCGGTCATTTGGCTGCAATCAGCCTTGATGCTCAACTAAAGGGAGGTCAGGATCCAACCAAGTCCTTTCTCATCAAGGCAGCCCTCAAAGGTTGGGCCAGGGAGGTGGTCAAGGTTCCAGACAGCAGGGCGCCCATTGACTTCTTCACACTCCAGGGCATGTTGGATGTAATTGAGCACGTCACCTTCTCACAGTTTGAGGCCAGACTCTTCTCAAGAGCATTCTGTCAGTCATTCTTTGGGGCTTTCCGAATCAGTGAGCTGGTGGCCAGGTCCAAGACATATAGGTCCGGCGATGCCTTAAGCAGACAGGACGTCATCTTGGATGGTACTCTGTCTATTCATATCAGAAAGTCCAAAACGGATCAGACAGGGTGGGGGACAATGTGGTATTGAGTCCGGTAGGGGATCAGAGATACTGCCCAGTTGCCCAAGTAAAGGAGTATATGGCGCTGCGCCCCAACATTCCTGACTACTTCTTGATTCACGCTGACCAGGGGCCCCTTACCAAATTCCAGATAGAACACATAATGAAGGATTGCCTGACCCGGGCGGGTCTTGCTCATCCTGACAAAAAATACTCCAGCCACTCCTTTAGGATCGGGGCGGTTACGGCTGCGTTCAAGGCAGGCATGGACCAGAGGGTAAAAAAAAGGTGAGACATTGGGAGTCTCGCTGCTACAAGCGTTACATCCGCCCTTGAAGGCAATTTTCTATATAGTAAAATATGGAGTGCAGTGACTTGAGTGTATTAATGACAAATCATGTGTGAATACAATGATCATTAAAAAGCTGAGCGTAAGAATGGTGTCCTTTATTTTACCAGGATTCCAGGTATGGGTGATCGGGCACTCATTCGTCGCCAGGGTGGCACAGTGGGCGACACGCTGGAATTGGACGCAGGTTTTTCACAAACGCAGTTTGTTTGGATGAGTTTCCTCAAAATGAGATGGAGCAGCCTCGTGAACAGATTGGAACAGAGTGGCCCAAGGGGGAGTTCCCCCTAATTTCTTAGTGATATACCTAGGGGGAAACGACCTCATTGCATTGGGGAGGAGGTCTCTTTTACAAACCATGAAAGCTGACTTAGGGGAGATCAGTAAATACATGGGTCAATGTGAGCTCTGGTGGTCTGAGATTATTCCCCGCAGAGTGTGGCGTGGGGCTAAGTCAGAGGAGGCCGTTGAACATTCCATGAAGAGAGTTAATAGTTCAATGCGTAAGTTCACAGACCAGAGGGGTCTTGGTTTCATCAGACATGAGATGATTCAAGCTAATGTGAAAGGGTACTTTGATAAAGATGGGGTTCATTTGTCATCAGTAGGGATGGATCTCTTCCTTTCAGATTTGCAGGAGGCCCTGAAGATGAGAGGTTGCAGGTAGAGTATAGCTGTTTTAGTGGGGGGCTCTGGCGGTGACGGGGGCCACCTCCAGAGCTGCGGCAGAGTTACAGGGTGATCTGGAAGCAGATGGTTACAGAAGGGTACCTCTGCGTGGCACAATAGGGGTGCCAGAGCCAAATACCAGGAGCCTCATGGCAGGTTCCTGGAAAACCGCGTCGGCGCCCCGTTAGTCCTCCGGGCGGTTGTGGGCCTGAACAACCGGGGTCTTGCCTTGCTACGCTCTGCCCTGAAAGGGGCGTGAGTAATTAGGGACCAATATGCCACGTGATCTGGAAAAAGGATCACCCCATAAGGTGTAGCACTGATTGGGTTCTCCACAGTGCTTGGCTCATCAGGCGGGCATGGCTGCATAGGTTGGTTACAGCTGCCTGCCCTTGGCTCGCCCGTAAGATAACCCACCATATTGCATACTTTTGTATGGAATAAACCTGCAGCAATATTTTTCCAAACAAAAGTTGTGTTGTATTTTTATTTATTCAGCATGCATGCTCTGTTGTTGTGTGGGTGGGGTGTGTTGCCAATATTGGCACTAAGCAACAGGAAGTGGGCAGAGGCACGAGGGAGACAGCAACATGGGGTGGGGGAGAAACACACAAGGGAGACAGCAACACGGAGCACGGGGGATTTCAGAGGAGAAGTACACAGGAGAGGGACTAAGTATATGGTGACCAAATCTTGAGAACCAAAAACCGTGACATTTTGTAAAAATAGAAGAGGGACTACAATTTTACATCAACAGAATGGCGCAGAATGACAGCTCTCATCAACATACGATCACAGAAGAGGCACTACAAAAATAAATAAAAGGTAATTTCTACAACCAGCATCATACCTTTTAATTAAATTGCTTACTTATAACAGCTTTTAACTTGCACTCAGATGGAGTACTTAATGAAAAAGAAAGAAGTAGTTTCCTAAAAGTGAGTAGTGATAGGACACAGGTAAAGAGGCTATGATCCAGGGAGGGACAAACACAAGATGGTCAAGGGAAGCCATTGAATAAGGAGCAAGGAAATGAGAGTGACAATAAAGCCATACCAAGGTAAGCAATGGGGGAGAGTGGGATGTTGTACGTTCTTCGTAAGGCCACAATAGGTCTTTTGCAACCATACACCTTGTGCTGTCTGGGAGACTCCATCTAAAAAATACTATTCTGGTGAAATCAAAAATGTAAAAAAAAGATATATTGTTGGCTGGTGGGCTCAAAAATCCTCACATTATGCCGTTTCTCCTCCTTTATTGTAACATAATTGCTCCGGTAGATTTGTTCATGCCCGAGACCTTCTTCTTTTACCTGGTGCAAAGTTTCAGAATAAATTGATATACAAATTTGCTAAGACCTTTATCAGTCATTGTATACCTCAAACATCTGGGATGTATTAAAGATCTTTCCCAGGCAATTTCCTCTTGAGGTCAGTGGCCTTCCCCACTGCCCGGGTGGAAAAAAAGAGGAAGGTGTCAGAACTACTACAGTCAGTCCCAGTTCTTTCCACACAGGATAACTGTCACAGTTCCTTTAAGTGGGATCTTGCACTTATTGTGAAAAAAAGATGAAGGTGGCATTAAAACCACTCCATTCAGTCCCAGCTCCTTACACTGAGGGAAAAGGACTGCTTGCAATAGGATTCATTTTTTCAGAACTCGCCATCCTGACACCACCCCCTAAAGCTATTGGTCAGCTGCCACTCCATGGAACCAACTCCTTGTCTCAGAAAGGGGTAATTGGCCTGGATATATCCTGTTTTTCACCTTGTAGCCTTGATTAAGGGATCCTATGATGTGTAGTAGTGAATAAGTAGTGTTTTGAGGCAACATACAAGCCTTACTCTTTATACCACTACTGTAAACGACCACCACTACCTTAAAAGCGGTAGGCCTCAGAGCAGTCGTCAAACATTGATTGAAATGAGCTCAAGGGGAGACTTCCTTGATAGTGGCATGTCTGTCAGACACTGGTGATATCTGTGAAGGTTTGTCTGTCCTTTATTTCAACAGGGGCTCCCTATTACACACATAATTAAATATGAATTTCTAAAAAGCATGCCCCTCTTAAATTTTACACATTCTCTAAATTAGGGAACCTGCAATCCTCCCCCCCACTCCATACTTCAAAGTCCATTTCGAACACATTCTCTACCTATTGTGCAACCCTAACACTTCCATTCAATACGGGAATATCCCTAACTTCCAGTTTGCACTGACAACATTTTACATCAGCTAAATGTACCACTTCCTTCCAATGGAGGTAAGCAGCTTCTGATAACCTGCTATGTTTCAATGGTTTTAGTGATAACCCTTCTTTATTTTAATAATAGAAAATGTATAGTAAACTATTTTACTGTGTAATTGACATACTGTATATACATTTACACGTACCTAATTGTTTGCCCATACTATATACAGTTATGCAAGTGTAACTCCTGGGCAAGGGGTGGGGGCTTGGTAGCTCCTGGAATGGTTTGTCTTTTGTTCTAATTTGTGAGCATTCACAAACTCATCCCTGGCCCTTTACACACAGGAAGTGGTCAGAGGCTTACTGCTGTGAAGGGCTGGATAAATCTCATCCAGATGGAAAGAGATTCAGTACACCTTCTAACTTCGTGAAGGTACATAGGAAGGGGTTTATCCATGGGGAAAACAGATGCAATTGATTACAGAAGCTGTACTGTGTGTGCAATTCTCCCTTGAGGGAATACCAATGTAAAGTGTGAAAAAGTTACATAACATTTCCTGTAATGTACCTGGAAGGCTGCAAATGGTGCAGTGTTCCAGGTACAACCACTATTCATTTTGTGAATTCGCAAAAGAGTGAATGTACGTTCAAGCAGCAGAGGAAACATCCGTATGAACCTTTATACATTTTGCGAAATGGTCCCTCGCAGGTTGTCGGTGTACATGCTTAGCTCCCTCAGTGCCTTATAGACAGGGCTTTACACCCCACCTGCTTCAAAGATCCCGAACGGCCACCCAGTGCTTAATTTTAATTGGTGGTCTCCGGCGTGTTTCATGAGCACCAGTTAAGGACACATTACTGAATGGGGAGATTATGTGCTTTGCACAAAATCACAGGATGTTCACACCGATGTGAACCATTACGCCACTCCTGACTTTCATGGTTAGCAATTGGTTCTGTGTTAGGCGGCACTAACAGGAGAAATGGGCTGGTGCAAGCTGCCTCCTGACGAGAGCCCCAGCACTTATGTTTTTTTACAAATTAACTATTGCTGCCACCAGGTACGACCTTTGAATCAATCTATCGCCCAAGTCCTCAGATTGTTGCATAAAATCCGCCGTGGACAAGCAATTTCTCCTGTAACGGAGGAATTGACCCACTGGCAGATTAAAGATAATCTGCCAGTGGGTCAATTCCTCCGTTACAGGAGAAATTGCTTGTCCACGGCGGATTTTATGGAACAGTCTGAGGACTTGTGCGATAGATTGATTCAAAGACAGTACCCTAGAAAGGTGGTAAAAAATGCGAGAAAGGAGCCTTGAATACACCACGTAGTGCTCTATTGGAGATGACTCAAAAGCCTAAAAGCGACTGCTTGCCAGTCGTTATGACATTTGATCCATTAGCAAGCAGACTTAGACAACTTATGCGCAAGAACTGGGATTTACTGTCTACAGCAGAGTTTAAGATGCCATCTCCCAGGTTTGCATACAAAAGAGCAGGCAATCTGAAGGATAAACTAGTGCATTCTCGAGTTAGAGTAGAGAAAATTGCATCTGGTTTACCGGCGGGTCATTACCCATGTGGGTCATGCTCTGTATGTGGCCTAACTTCCAAATGTGACAGAGTGACTATACTGGACGGTAGAACATGGTATCTAACTCAGTTCACCAATTGCAACACAACGAACGTGATTTATCGCATCACGTGTGGGTGTGGTTTGCATTATATCGGTCTGACTTCAAGGAAGGTCAAGATAAGAATTCAGGAATATTTAAGTACATTAGAATGGGGAAATTGACCACTAAATTTGTGCAGCATTGTGTTATTGAGAAACATGACTCTAGATCGTTAACTTGGATTGTTTTAGAAAAAGTTAAGGGTGATGCCTCAAATATGGATACATTGCTAATGAATAAGGAAGCTCGTTGGATATTTTCTGAGAGGGCTGATAAAATTGGATTGAACGATGGGATAGAATGGAACAGGATTTCCCTGTGAGGGTGAGGCTGGTGACTGTCTCTTTGTGTCAGCATGCCCTCCACATGTGCTTCAAAATTAGTTTGGCTGTGCCCAGCAAATTTTGTCGCAAGGCTGTAACTATAGTCCCCTTTCTTTGAGTTCATGTTCTCTGAATCTCTTTACCAATTAAAAATCAGGGGTCACATAAAGAAAAAAACTGTATTTAAAAAAACTCTATCAATAAAAATAGGTCTGAAAGAATTGTGTCCATACTTTTGACGTGGTACTTAGGATGTCCCTGTTTTCAATCCCCTCTATGAATTGATATCTGGGGATTACATGATGAGAGAAAATGTTATTTGTAACAAGCATGCTTAAAATAAGAAATAGCGAAAAATCGTGCTCATACTAGTATTTGGGTACACTTTGAGAAATTCCCGAATGATTGGGTTGTTAGCTGTTGAGAATTGGAAAGGCATCATTACACTGAGCTTTAGAAATATGGCATCTTCTTTTGCCCCCCGACTAAGTTTATAGACATGGATGCGCGTGTATAACGTTTGAGATCAGGGCCAGTATTGTTATGATCCAAACAAAGTTGGGTGTATATCAGTATAGAGAGTGACATTGCCCGGCCGATGTTTATGTATGAGATACATGTTGGTATTTAAGAACCCTTTATACCTGGTTATTTAATGGGAGAAAATTGAATATTTGTCCATTCTAAGATGGCGCCCCTTTCTATGTGACGTATCACGTGACCTTACTGAAACTAACGGAAGTCACGGGTTAAGTGACGGGTTTATCAGTTGGCCGCGCAAAAGCTCCCGTAGCGGCTGAGACAAAGCTCGGGACGCAACTATTATGCGGTGAGATGTATGAGTGAGGGAGTGATATTGCCATGAGTACATTTACTTTTCTGAGCTAAAGGGATGTATGCTTATGTGGGAGTTATGGGCTTCGGTCCTATGTAGAACCCCACTGCACGTCACTTTGTGATAAGATGCTTCTGTATGATGCCAGATAGCGAAACCAGCCTGTTTACAGTCCTAGATGAGGGAAGGGATAACGTTGAAAGCAGTCTAAATATCCTTTAGTCTGTATAATTGATGAATTTAGGTGATATGTTAGACGTTCTCTGGATCATATTTGGTGA
This sequence comes from Triturus cristatus, assembly GCF_964204655.1. Taxonomy (NCBI): domain Eukaryota; kingdom Metazoa; phylum Chordata; class Amphibia; order Caudata; family Salamandridae; genus Triturus; species Triturus cristatus. The sequence continues at coordinate 1,096,521,847 of NC_140592.1, read as the reverse complement.
AAGATTGATTTCTGATCTAAGGCGTTTATAAAATTTCTTTACAGAATGCCCAAAGTGTAAGAGGGCTTGCGAAATACAGGATCACTGCAACATTTACAGTACCTGTTTTGACACGCTGTCGAGCTGGTATGAGAAACCTTGGCTGACAACGGGTAATGATAACCCTTGGGTTTTTATACGTATGATTGGAACAATATGGATTATGTGAGATTCTGTTCTGGCATTCAGTGTGTAACGGCAAGAACCCTCTTCCTTCTTTTATGTTTTGCAGTCACAAATAGTTCAGTGCAAATGTGCTGACAAGGTGAATGAAGTCCTGTTGCCCTGAAGAAATTGCCGTAAGAGTAAGGCAATGAAACATGTCGGCCTATTGGCTTCTTGTCTGTTAAAATACAGTACTTTTTATCTTTGAATTGACCCATGAGCAAAGAATAAAATTATGGTGGCCATGGTTCTTTATCAATTTTAATTCAGGACTATGGTGTGTGATGTTCACATATTCTCACCTTTTTGATTTACTTGATTTTTTCTGGTCCAGTTATCCAGTCTTTCTTTGAGCAAGGTGGCAACCTATGATGAGAAACGTGGCAGTACTGGTGATGATCTAACCAGTGTCAGCCCGCTAAGGTGTTGCGCACGTGAGGTGCTACCTTGTTCTGCACATATTTTTCTTCACTGATATTCACGGTGTGGGGTGTTATATCCCTACGATTGAACTGTTTTCTTCACACATTTATATTTTTTTTTGCACATAGTGACTGCTACTATGGTTTAGGGTTCTTGCAATTCTCTTTTATAAACTAGTACAGATTCTGGTAAATTGGGAATCCACCCCACAAATTTAGATAATTGGGGGTGGTTGTGAAGAGGCTAATCTGACACCTCTCGATTCCTTTTGTTACACAGTGCTTAAATTATTTCTGTACCTAATAGATTGGGTCCACCACCCATCTAACCTACACAGGCAGACAGACACCTGCATGCCTTCCGTCTGGGTGACAATAGTGCTTCTCACCAAACTAGTGGAACCCAAGTGTTATAAATTTACAATGACAATGGAGAGAGGAGAGACATACGTATCCGAAGCTGCTGCTCCCAGCTCTCTTGAGCTGGTCCTGGCAGAAGCAAGTGCAGAGGTCTTCAACCTTTTCTGTAATAAGAACTATGTCTGTTCATGGCAAATCATCCTGAGCTAATAATATTGTTAGAGCTGGGACAGTGCACATTAGACAAGATTGCATTAGTGGCTACCATATGCAATAATACCAGCATTGATCATCTGAGTGGAACAGGCAAGGTCGCCCAGAGTAGAGCTAAACTAAATAATATTAGTAAAAGTATCTCTAACACCACCTAATTTATCACTCAAATGTCAAATGTACTTGGGAAATTTAACCATTTTTCTCCAAACATCAGCTTATGAGTTCTCAAAATGCAAACATTTTCGTCTAAAATACACACCTCGCAATTTTGGTACACTTCTATCAATGCAGCCTAGCAAAGGTTTTAATTTATTAGGCTGGGCTGCACACAGGAGAGTTACTGACAGCTTACCGGAGAGCTACCAGTAATTCACAAGCTACTCAGTGAGAAACCTAACCTCGTGCAAGAGTCAGTCACTGCCAGGGTCAGATTGGGGAGCCGGCAGTTGGCCATTGTGCAATGTGCCGCTGCCTAAGGGTAACATGTGGGCTCTTTTTAAGGGCCTCAGCTTCAATCTCACACTTCAGGCTGTGGTGGGCAGGCAAGGGTGGTAAGTGTGACAATCGTCCTTACTGGGGGCCAGGTGTTGCTCGAATTGTTGGGCCATTCTTACCTCGGCCCGCATGGGTCCGACTTGGCCCAGAATCAGTGTCTTGCCCCTGACCCCTCCCCTGCCGGGCCATCACATTCAGGAAATGGTGGGTGGGGGAAGATGGGAGTATGCAGGGATCTCGCTGGGGGGCTAGGATTTTCTGGCTATGGGCCATCTACACCTCAGGCCTCACTGGAGCAGCAGTAGCTGTGTCGTTTTGCATGATCCCTTCACTGCAAGGCTAAGGAGGGCTGGGGAGGGAGTGAAGTAGACTAGTTTTCCTTTTTTTCTCCCAGAGTTTTATATCGCGGGAACTTGACTCAAAGGTATCAGAGTGCTTTACATGAGCACCAGTTGCTTACAGAAGGACTCATTCATTCATTTTTTGTTAGACACGGGGAGATTAAGTGATTTGCCCAGTCATCACAGGATGTTGAGCGTCCCTCCTGAGACTCAAACCCGGTTTCCCAGTGTCGAGGTCGACTGCTCTAGCTGTAAAGCCACATCCTCTCCCGGAGGGTGTGTGTGCATTTGCATAGGCCTCGCTGTGACGCAACCTTTATTAAGCTTTTATTAAACTAGAGAAGAGGTGGCGTTACAGCTAAACCTGCTGACTTTGGAAGTGGGAAACATGGTTCTAGTCCCAGCATTAAACCACTTAATCTCCCAATGCCTGAAGTAAAAATGAATTTGATCTTGTGTAGCGTAACTGGTGCTCATGTAAATCTCGACAGCGCCTAGCACAAAGTTCACCCTATGTAAAACTAGAAAAAGCAATTAGAAAAATCTGTAATTTATTCATGCTATCAGATTCTGCAAATGCCAGAGCATGATAATTAAAGAGCACTCTTTATATAAAAATGTCTATATTATTTTTTAACATGGCATGTCTCTCTTTGTTTATTTTAGCTATTAGTCACAGATGAGTAAAGCAACTTTAGAACACATTTTAAAGTGCTTTCACCTTACGTTGACTGTTTAAAATACATACGAATCAGAGGGCAAAAAAGTCTTTCGGTGATTTTCTTCCTTTTCGTACCAGCCGGGATAATAAAATCCAGGTCATGCTGGTAAAAAAACAGCCAGGAAGCAACCCCAGCCACATCAGGTATTGTGGCCCTTGAGACATTTTTGTTCACCTCGCTCACCTGGCCAAAATGCAGTGCTTCTCGTTTTTACCAATCTTACTGATGCTACAGACTTTAAAATTCTTAGGTTACCAAACATTTCTCTAAAAATGAGTCCAACGAGACTAACCAAATGATGTTTCATGAAAGGGAACAATCTACGAATGTGCGCCACTTTTTGGGGGATTGCCCGGTCCTAATTGCAATCCCAATCCGATCCTGGTCTGCCTTCTTTCTGTCAGACTGTCAGTGTCAACATTGTTGAAAGTGGGAGAGCCAGTCACTGCTCTGGCCCTGCCTTCCTTCAGACTGGCGACAGCACACATGTTGAATGTGAGACAGCCAGGTCAGGATGGGGAAGAGGAGAAGAAATGAGAAGAGTGCCTGTCATGCTAAGTGACATCAACACCTTCACTCGTCTGCATACATTTGTATGAGGTGAATGCATGTCGTGCTCGAGTCTGGTCTTGGTCACAAAATGGGGCTTCTTCTGGACGCTTTCCACGTGACATCGATGATCCTTTGGCTCTAGCTGTGTACTGTGCTCAGCTTTAGCCTTGTGGCCTTTGTGACTTTGGCAGAGCTGTCGATTTCCCAGGTCCACGCTTGAACAGCTCATCCAGTTCAGGATTTATATTTGTATTCTAAGACATGTGGTCCTGCTTATCTAGTTACAAAAACAGGACTTCAAGTCCCAGAATGCAAATCAAAAAATCATGGATTTGCTGAGCTACTGAGGCCCTGGGAAAACATGAGACCTCTGGATGTTTTTCTCTGGTCCGTGTCATCTCTCCTGGTTGAAAGACTGGCCTGCACAGCCGACCTGGAGTCTTAGGAAAAAGACCAGTCTTCCGAGGAGAAAGTAAAAACAAGCTTTGCATTTAGAAGTCCTACCTAATGTTATTACATGTGGGCAGTGCTTAATTAGAGCCAGTTGTTTCCGGTGCTCGCACCAGCACTTAATTGTCAACACCGGCACTTGTGACAAAGTGTCTAGCTTATTTAGAGATTACCAAAACAACAATCATTTATTAATTCAATTTACATTTTTAAAAAAGTACTATTACCTGCCACCTCAGCCATTCTTATAGCTTTGGTGGGCTGGAATAAATTGAATTGTCAAACTTGTAGGAGTGTGATGGTTACTAGTTGTGTTGTTACTATCATTGGCAGCATTGTGTTGTTACTATCATTGGCAGCATGGCAGTGGCCTCCAGACGAGAGCCAGGCACCTTTTTTTTGTTTTTAGAAATTAAGCACTGCATGTGGGTATGACAAGGCTGCTTCCGCACAAAGCATTAGATTCCGTGACTCTGAAGGCCGCACTGCTTCAAGACATAAACATCTCTGGTTAAGAAAGCAGATATTAATGGCATAGTCAGGGATGTGGTATTCTTCCGACAGCGAAACTCTGTGAAACTCTGATACGATTTCGCGCCGAGATCTGTAAGGATGCCCTCGCAGGACCCCTGCAGTACAAAAAAACAAACACACAGCAACAATTGCGTCTTCAAAATACCAAAGGCGCCTTCGTTTTGAAGTTCCAGGGCGAGTCGCACAGAGGTGTTGAAATCGCATCACGCGCGGCTTACAGCGTCAGATGAACGGCAGCGGCTCTGTAGACTAAACACGACGTGCCCCGGTGCCCGGCCTCTGCCTCACAGGGCCTTCTTGGAAATTCCAAGCGTGCCTCCCATGGGCCTCCAGGAGGAGGAGGATGATGGGCGTGGCTGCGTGGGACGAGAAGACTGGGTCATTTATTAGGAGGTGTCTTCGTGCACAGTGAATACGAAAGGTCGCCGAGTTCGTAAAAATTAAACATGCAAAGACTTGCATTTACTAAAAAAACCTGCTTCAAGATTTTACAAGTGCCACACAAATCATGCGCAAATCTCCAAACATTGCAAGTTGTAATGCTATTCCACACGCCTATAAAGTTTGTTTGGCCCCTGGGGCATACTAATTGTAAAAGTGAGCAAACGTGGACCCTAGGGATTCATTTAGTGCCTTGAAAGGTATGTGGAATGGAAAGAGGTCCCCAGATGTCTCTAGGTCGAGATGCACAGGGAGTCATGGCTTCAGTTCAAATACATCTGATTGGTCCCTACAAGTAGATAGGCCTTTCAACCAATCCTCGAGCTGCGGGGGTTGGCCTCTACCCCATGAGATAGCAACTCTGCGCTTTGGGAGGGAAAAGGGGGGGGCAAGCCACACCGACAACCATTTTGTGTGTGTAAAAGGCCGCTTTATTGAAACAGGTGCATATCACAATTTTATTAACACTGGCAATTTGCCTTACAAAACTAAAACCTCTCTATACATAAAATACCTGACCCCTTGTTCCCCCCCAACCCTACGATCCCTACATCATAAGACCCCCACCCTGCAAAATACAATAAATAACTTTCCATAACAATATTACACAATCGTACAATATAGCATTTCTAAATCCTAACGTCCCATGACCTAAAATCCTACCTGCCTTTATGCAACATTAACTAACAAACCTGTAATGTAAACTTCCTGCCTGTTTAACCTTTCCCTGCTCCTGTTCACCAACTCCCCAAACTTAACAAGAAACTACAAAACTCCAGCCAAACTTGGCCAACTTTCAAACAACCCCGCCACCCAGGAAAAGGCGGGAGAGTAGGCAGAAACGCCACCTCCCCGTTTTCCTGCCCCCCCTGCTCCTAGCACTGACCCCCTGCCCCCTATTCCCTGCCTAGACCCCTAAACCCCCCATGGCCCCTCCAGACAACTCCCCGTTCAGCTTCTACGCACGCCCAACATCCTGGCCAGTACTTCCCTCAACTCCAACAGATACAAGTCCATGCCTAGCCTGGACAGATGGACCCCGTCCCTCCTGAAAAATTCCGGCATGTCGTACCTGATGTCTCTGTGCCAAATCCTGGCAAAACCCAACTGGCGGCAAAAGCGGACCATTTCTACATTTACCTTTCTCCTGGCCTTGTCCACGGCCCCTGGGTTTACAGCACCCCTCCAAACCCTACGCGGTACAAACTCCGTCCACACTACTGCGCACCCCGACCACTGCCGCTTGATCACGTCCAAATCTCGCTTCATACACCTCATCAGAGCCAATCCCGTCTCCTTAACCATATAATTTTCGCTGAGGTGAATGACCAGTACGTCGGGGCACCTACCACCCACCAACATCTTATTCAACACGTGCAAGAGCTCTTTCCAGAGCATACCCCCATTCCCTTTCCAACAAACCCTGAACAGTTCTGTATTAAAGCCAAGATTCTCTCCGAAATAGCTTGACCAGGCCTGAACCTGAGCCCATTTCACAAAAGAATGTCCCACGATCCATATGGACATCTCCCTGGCGAGGGGACCCATCACCGAACCTGAAACGAGAAACATGAATGAACACAGGGAAAACACATAACCGTGCTACAACGGGCCGGGAGCGCTGCGCACATACCGCTGATAACAGTCTGATGACCATCTGCCCAATCTCATGATGTCTCCCCGCCCCCAGCCCCTATTATTTGATTCGGACGCTGCTCCAATCCTTAAGGAATGAGTCCCAAAACCCCTGCCATCCAATCCCAGCTGGGCCAAAGCCTTCCTCAACACTGCCAGGAGCTGTGACCCCTTCGCCACCCGCCCATCAGAATGCCTGAATACTACTCCCGACGTGTCTGAAGCCAAAGACCTCCATCTCGCCGCCCACCTATACGGGCAATACAAGCCTGAGCCTACTGCCTGTAAGGAGACCCATCGCCCCCCGCCCCTCTGATCCGTTTTCAATTTCCTCAGCCACAAGCAGACCCTGTTCCCCTGTAGTGAAACCTCGATCCATAACAATCCGTCCCCCCATTTGGAACCCAACAACTCAGAAGAGCCCCGAAAAACATCCACGACATCAGCGTGGAGAACAGGCACAGCTTCGAGTCATCTCTGCACACCCTCGGCAAGACCTGCAACACCCTCTCCAGAAGCTCCCAAGACAGGGGAATCCTGACCCGACCCACTCGACCGCACTCCCGGGCCCACCCTTCCAAAATGCGCGACCCTATTTCCCCCACGGAAGGTGTGTAACCCCACCACAACTTTCCAATAAAGGCGATCCCTGCCAATTTACCCGCTATTGTCACCCTCGTGAGCCCCTTTTTAACCAAGGACAGGATAAACTGTATTACATCTTCCTGCCGGCCCGCCACTGAAGCCCGCCGTCTCGCTCCCGAGCCCAAGAATTCTGCCCATGCCGTCGTGTACGCCACCTTCGCCGACTGCGCCAGCGAACCTAGAACCAGCTGCAACATCCTGTGTTGCCTACGTACCACAAATGCTGCGGCATGCTGGTCGGTGTCCGGTCCGCGTCCTTGGCTAGCCCATGGAATCTCCCCCACTGTGAACGAGACAAAGCATCGGCTATGTCATTGTCCACCCCGTTACGTGTACTGCGCGAAAAGCAATATTGTGCCGCAAACAGCCCAGCACAAACACTCGTAGCAGCTTCAAAACTTGCGCGTCCCTTGCAGACTGCCTGTTCACAATTTCCACTACTGCCATGTTGTCTATTCTGAACGTCACCCACCTGTGACCAGCAGTTCCCCTCACAGCGAGATCGCTACTACCAGCGGGAAAAACTCCAGTGAAGTACTGGGTTTTTAAAACCCAGCGGTGCAGGGGAACACACCCTAAGACTTCGGGTTCTTCCTGTTTCAGACCTACAGAAACACAGAGTCTTCTAGGTGAAGTCAAAGATCTTGTTTATTCGCCAGTTTATTATACTTTCTCTACCCCCCCGTCTGGTGGGGTTCTTTTCTTACTCCTTTTTCCCTGTTTCTTCTATATTTCGGGTCTAGTTCCAGGGCGACAGGCGCACTGCTGGGGGGGGGGGCCATACTCATTTGCAGAGGTGCAGGGTGGGGGGTTGGGGGAGGGGATTCTTTAGTCTTTCATCTCTTTTTCCATGGCCTCCTTTTTCTTCTCTGCTTCTTCTTGTTTTTTCTTTTCTGGGATCAGCGTGGTACACCTCCTTTGTTGTGAATCGTTGCCTTTTCATCTGTGCCACAGTTTCCGGGGTGTTCTCCGGGCGTTAGGGCGGGGGCCTGCAGGCGCAATTGTTTATGATATTCTTCCCCATCCTGAATTTCCTGGGTCTGCGCCATTGATCCAATAGATTGCTGTTTATTGCTTACGTCTATTATTCTGCCTGTCCCTTATCGCTGTTGGGAAATTGTTTGGCACCTGATCCTACTGTCTCGTTCCATTATAAAATGAAAAACCCTTTTTCTCCTGGTGTCCTACCTGTGCTGCTCACTGGCCGGACTATACTAGCATGAAGATTCTGCTCTCCGAGGTGCCGCCTGTGTTCACATTTGATTTTTTTATTGTTCTGATTGCTTAGCGGCCGGCCCCGGGGGGTTGTAGGCCCATACTTGTTATTGATTGAAATGTCAATAAAGGTTTTTCAAAAAAAAAAAAAAAAAAAAAAGATCTTGTTTATTGGCTGCAGACCAATTACAGGTATCCGAGAAGTACAACACAATGTATGTTCTCAGGAGACTGCTTAAACTTACAGAAACGGCCTTCTCCTTATATACAAAATATCATGCTTCAGGCACACATTCCTTGTTTTACGATATGGTCATTCACATGTATTCATTACAAACGAAAAGGCAGAGTTATGATGACCATCCCACATTCCAGTTGAGCCAGCCCACAATTATTTACCCAGCGAGGCTCAGATCCCACATCAGATATCAACAGACCCCAATAAACACGGGCATCTCCTGTTTGTGAAACAAGCCATAAAGCAGGAAGAGTCAAGTGTGAAAGAGATTAGCCGGAGGCTTGTGTGGGATGAAAAGGCTTTATGGTGTGTCAAACCCTGATGCTAATCACAGGTGGCCGTAGGACGGGGAGCTTGTGGGACCGGACTGACCTGGGGCAGCGGAGCCAAGCTGCACAGGTCACAGAGAAGTCAAACAGAAAGCACATGTGTTCTAAAGGCCCGTACTTGTTTGTAATGTATAGCCTATGTGAGGGCAACCATAAGATGGCCACCGCTCCAAGAGGGAACCCACGAAATCAATATGTAATGTCGTATACATAGTGCATTTATCGATGAAATGTTATGCAAAGCACTTGTACATACCGCATTGACCATTCGCGGTTCGCTAATACCGGAATAGACAGGGGTAGGGCCCTGCCTCCTGCGCGGTCCCAAATTTTAAAGTACCACAGACCCTCCTTTTGCCCTTACATAGGCAATAACTATACTCATTTCAATCCGAGTCTAGGTCTATATTCATGAAGTCATGGAGATGTTGCTGTAGCATCATCCTATTACTTAGCTCGTCCCTCGATACAGATTTCCTTACACATAATGTAGCACAGAGGCCACATATCGCAGGAGCACACTGTATACACAGACAGAACAGGAAAAGAATGGCTAAGATCATTCCGATGACCATCAGAATCTTCCAACCCCAGGCAGATATCAGTTCCCAGAACCACCCCACCAGTGACCAATCTCCTTTATCCACGTGTATAGATTCAGATATTTTATGCAGTTTGGAGATGGCTTGATACACTGTTGGAGCGTTATCTGGTATGAAAATGCAACAATTAGATTGGATGACCTTACATACCCCACCGCGGTCTGCAAGTATGACGTCTAGAACCATACGGTTCTGCAAAGTCATGAGGCGATCCGCTTGGAGCTCAGCTGTCAAATTACCAAGGGCACCAGCCGTTACATTAACAGTGGATTCAACCACACGAGTCAGTTGTCTCAGGTTCCTACTATTGACCATAGGTCCCCAAAACGGCAGGAAACCCAGAAAGAAGTCTCCCACTTCCTGACCGGCGGTATCCTCCTTACTAATCACGCCTCTTACAACTCTGGTCTTGTGATAATCAGAGGCAGCAGTAAATGTCGGCGGTAGCAAGTTTGCAATATAACATGTGCCCGAGAAATCTGGGGGCAACTATGTATATGCTCGGTCATTGCAGACAAAATATGTACCCTTGGCAGCCAAAAACGCAGGGGAAAACTGCGATGGAAAAGTGTACGTTTCAGTACAGTCACTTCTCCCCAGTTGAGCTCTTGGATTCTGACCATTACCTTGTAAACAGAACCGGCCTATGTGGGGTACGACCCAAATTGGGGATGAGATTTTTCGCTGCCTTTCACCCAGACTAATGCTATACCCCGTCGCATTCCAACCTACATAAGCTCGCAATTCATCCTTGGGAATAGATGAGTATGCGTCGATATCTCTGCTCATATCGGCAACTCCTTTCATTAAGGCCTTATTATTTGTGCTAGGTCTGATGGAACGCGGTTGTCGCGGGGAGTAGGCATCTAGTGCAAAAAGGAACATGGTCTGGAATGCCCATGACGATCCATTATAGCTAAACGGCAGCACTAGATAAGGAATACCCTTGTTAATGGTATGTGGCATTAAACCACACACCCAGCAATTGGTTGTATTCATGACTAGCTGGTGCTAGTGCAGGAGCTGAATGAATGAATTGTTTACAAACTCGGAACGTCTAGCTTGTTCGTGTTCAGGCAGAGGGTGGAAAGAGTGCAAGGAGGCAGTAGGAGGAGGTATAGGCTGTACAGTGGGTGCAAATGGCACTTGAGAGGAGAAGAATACATAACCTACAGTAAACACCATCATACTAAATAATACAAACAGACATAATAATACAAAACGTTTGCTCTTCATCATTCTACATATTTTCGTTTTAAAGTTCATTTCCTCAGCGAGTCTCTCCATCTTGAAAAACTCCATCCTCTAATCGTGCCGCTCGCGGCGGGTGAGTATCTTCTGCTAAGGGGGACGCCTGTCAGTCCAGGGAACGCCCTAGACCAACCAGAACCGTTGACCTAACGTCATCGGCCTGTACCCCAAAGTCTTGGCACCGCGACCCTGCGGCTGAACCCGGATGGTGGTTCGAAAAATAAAAATCAAAAAGTCCTTCGGATGGGAGAGCTATAATATCAAAAAATAGTAAGGGAAGGGAATTTTTATTTGTCCATAGGCCTTGGTCTCAAGTTGTAGCGGTTTCTGCCGGGTACTGTCTGGTCTTGAAACAAAAGTTCAGGCTCTGTGGTGTCCAATCGAATTGACGGTGGCACAGCTTCTTGCTAAATATCGTCACTTTCTTGTTCTGAAGCTGTGCCTCTTATGCGTGCATCACTAAATGGTACAAAACGAGGTACAGTGTCTGTTTCAGAATCAGCGATACCCTCCTGGACCCACTGGTCATATGGTAGAGGCAAAGGGATCCGCTTGCAGTGGGCGCCGTGAATCCAATTCTTTTTCCCTTTTACTCGAACCGCTGATCTTGTCGACAGAAGTACGAGGTGAGGGCCAATCCAACGGGGCTCATCGTTGCTCTTTCGCTGGAAGTTCTTCACGAGAACCCACGTGCCAGGGTCGATAGGGTGTCCGGGAGCTTCAGAGGCCTGGGGAAGAGTATCGTGCACCTGTTGGTGTAAAACACGCAATTTAGCCGTCAATTCGTACAAATAGTCAAGCAGTACTGGATGTTCGATTTCGCTGAATTTTGTCGGTCTTGGCACACCCCATATATTGGCCGGGCGGCCAAAAATGACCTCATATGGGCTAAGTCCCACTCGTGAATGCACGGTCATTCTGGTGAATAGGAGTGCTAGAGGCAGAGCGTCAGGCCATCTAAGACCGGAGCTCGCCTGGATTTTGGCCAGTTTGAGCTTCAGAGTGCCATTGTAGCACTCTACTAATCCAGCTGATTGGGGGTGATTTGCAGCGTGAAATTTCTGCTTTATACCTAATCCCTCACACACATTCTTCATCACTCGACCCACAAATTCACTCCCATTATCACTCCACACCATTCTTGGCATTCCAAACCTAGGAAAAAATTCTTTCACAAGGGCTTTGGCTGTGGATAAAGCAGTGTTGTCTTTTAGGGGATATGCTTCTATCCATTTTGAAAAAGCGCAAACAACAACCAGTACATATTTCAAGTTGTTGCACCTTTCCATGTGGATAAAATCTAGCTGCAAAACCTCAAATGGATATGATGGGGGCGCAAAATGACCAGCTGGAGTTGGGGTTCCTCTACCAGGGTTGTATTTCAAACATACCATACAATTCTTGACCACATTCTCTGCACACTTGGGAATTCCAGCATTCTGCCATACTGGAGCCAATAACTTACAGATTCCTTTCATACTGATATGTGCCATTCCATGTGCCATAGTAACCACTGGAAGCACATATGCATCAGGTAGCAACCATCGCCGATGTTCTGACAAATCAACCCAACAACCATTCTCATCCAATTTACCCGTACTTTCTCTCCACTTGCTCAACTCTTTCCCTGTGGCTTCAGCTTGAAGGGACTTCACACTCTCTATCGTGTCTTCACACATTCCAACATCACCAACCCATCTTGCAGGGCCTGCAACATACATTCGAGTCTTCACATCTTTTGCCGTTTCTTTCGCGATTTCGTCAGCAAAAGCATTACCACGACCAACATCATCAGTGACTTTCTTGTGCGCACTGCATTTCATAATCGCAACTTGTAACGGTAGGGTCAGTGACTCAAGGAGATCATTCACCAACTTGCCATTCTGAATTTTAGCTCCATGCGAAGTCAGGAACCCACGTTCCCTCCATAGGCGCCCAAAACTATGGGCCACACCAAAGGCGTACTGGTTGTCAGTATATATGTTCACTTTCATTCCTTCAGACAACACGCATGCTCTTGTAAGGGCAATTAATTCTGCTGCTTGAGCCGAATTATGTGGCACACGTGCAGTTTCAACAATCGTGTGCAAAGTCGTGATAGCATATGCAGCAGTCGTATCACCATTCGGAAGCTTAAAGCACGAACCATCCACCCATAAGGTACCATCACACTCAGTCAGGGGAGTATCTTTAAGATCTATTCTCCCTTTCGTCTCTTCTTCTGTTCTGAACAGACAATCATGTTGCTCAATCTCATCTAGGTCTGCTGGAATCGGCAATAATGTAGCTGGGTTCAATGTATTGCATCTCTTTATGTGTATATGGTTTGCTAACAGTGTCAATTCATATCCTGACAATCGCGCACTAGTTAAGTGCTGTGTCTTGGTCCTGTTTAGCAATGTGTCCACAGCATGTGGAACCATAACAATCAATGTGTTATCCATTACCAATCCAGCAGACTGTCGAATAGACATAGCTGCTGCGGCTGTAGCTCTTAAACAACTTGGCAATGCCCTCGCTACCGGGTCCAAGGTTGAAGAAAAATATGCGCATGGACGCGGTCTGTCACCAAAAGGCTGTGTTAACACTGATAATGCGCAACCGTCCTTTTCATGAACATACAATGTAAAAGGCTTGCTGTAGTCAGGGGTACCCAACACAGGAGCTGAACATAATGCATTACGCAATTCCCAAAAACTTTTCTGACACTCTTCAGACCATGGGACAGGATTCGGTGTATTTTTACAGGTTAATGCTAACAAAGGTTTTGCCAGCAAAGAAAAAATTGGTATCCAGTGCCTACAATATGAAGTAATGCCCAAGAAAGCACGCACTTCTCTCTGTGTTCTTGGCACGCTCAATTGTGCAATGGCTTGAATTCTTTCTGGGGTCAGTTTCCTTCCCTCCTTCGATAAAAGATGACCTAAGTAGGTCACTTATTGTCGACAATATTGCAGTGTTGAGAGAGACACTTTATGATGAAAGGCAGACAAATGACGCAACAATGACACTGTAGCTTCTTTGCAAATCTTTTCAGTATCCGCGGTGATTAGTAAATCGTCAACATACTGAATGAGGGTAGCACCACTAGGTAAAACAAGTGCATCGAGCTGCGCTTTTAAAGCCTGACTGTATATTGATGGACTTTCACAGTAGCCCTGTGGAGCGCGTTTAAAGCGGAAGCTTCGACCTCCTAAACTAAAGCTAAAAATGTCCCTACTCTTCTCTGCAATTGGGATGCTAAAGAAAGCATTCTTTAAATCGATCACTGAGAACCATGCAGCGGAGACTGGAATCATAGTTAGCAAGGCAGTTATATCAGGGACAACTGGAAACTGTGGCACAACAATCTTATTTACCTCTCTAAGATCAATCACAAATCTGTAAACAGGTGGCTGTGAAGGGTCCGTTCGTTTTAAGACAGGTAAAACAGGACTATTGCAAACGTTGCCTCTTGTCTCTTCAATTACACCCTTTTTAATCAGATCACTGACAATTGCTAACAACGCTTTCTGACCTTCATTGGAGATCTTGCACTGGGGAATGCGTGGCAATCTGACATTGGCTTTTAATGTATGGCGATATTTCCAAGAGACCCACATCATTGGGACCAGTAGCCCAAAGGACATCCGGAAGGGATGACAATTCAGGTGGCAATGCATTCTTAGACAAATACATCGGGGTATCACTTCCTTACCCAATGTAAGTTGTACTCCTGAGGGAGAACAATATAGCGTCGCATGCAATCTTTTTAACAAATCCAACCCTAACAGATTTTCACCACAACCTGTCGTTAGGATGAGGGGTGCTTTAAGCTCGCAAGGTCCAACAGAAAGGGGCATAGGACTAGAAATCGGGTTCCTAACTGGGGCGCCAGAAAAACCTACTGAAACATTCATTTCGCCAGACAAAGGCGCGCCAGGGAGTTTTGAATGCATAATTGAACTCTTTGCAGTACCAGTGTCCAGCAGAAAGGGCTCTGTTACACCCGCTGTAGTCACTTTAACATATGGTCCACTCTGATCCACTGGTACTGAAACAACTCCCTCTCTCTGTCTATGGCTGTCCTAGTAATCATTACCTTCTACATTGTCGTCTTCTGCATAATAATCATTATTATAGTACTGAGCTGTATTACCAGTTGCATTGGCTTGCTGATCAAAGCTATTTATCGTATTTTGAGGCGGAAGAGGATGCGCGTTCTGGGGAACATTTCCACGCCCTCTACCTCTAGGAGCTTGCTGACCACCTCTACCTCTTGCGCCATACGCATTATTAGTACGCTGCAACAATTTAGGACAACTATACTTAAAATGACCTTCCTCTCTGCAATATGAGCATTGATTGGGACCTACAGGGATACGTGGTTGATAATACCCATTCATTTGCTGGTTATTCTGAAACTGTTGGGGTTGCTGATAGATACCTTGGGTTTGCCTATAATTATTCTGTCCTCCACGTGGCGGATAAGCCTGCTGTAAAAGGACCTTCGTTTTCAATTCTTTCGTTTTCCTGTCTGTTCTATCCTTCTCGTCTTTATCTCTATTTTCATAATACTGTGCAGTAGCCATTATTTGCGCTGAAGAGGAAACAGCCCAAGAACTCTCTGAATCTTTTAATTTCTTACACAACTCGGGAAGTAGATTCTGCACAAATTTATCAACAAATAAGCGTTGGCCACCTTCAGTACTCATGTCTTGACCACTGTGGTCGATAAACGTTTCTTCAAACCTTGTAAAGAAATCGGACACTGTCTCATCTTTCTTCTGCTTACATGCAGATAGTTTATCCCAATTCACGCGCATCGCGGGCATTAAAGTTTTCAGGTAAGTAATAATTCTACCAGGGAGTTCTGCTACCAAAGGGTCAGGCTTCGCGCCACCAACTTGTCTAGTGTCTGCAGCAATGATATTAGCCCATGTGCCCCCTAGTTCTGCAGCATGATCCGTATTACAAATGGATCCCCATAAAGGCTGTGGAACAACATTCCCAAACAACATATCTATATCAGCTAGATTCATGACACACGATTATGCAGTTTGTGATAACTCCTTATAATATCCTGTAGGGTTTTTACGGGGGTCAGGCAATGTCTGTTTAAGCGCTAACACTTCAGAACGCTTCCATGGGACATGTACCCACACACGCTGAAAATGTGCTAAGACAGGTGGAACAGCATTTGGATCAGCAGGTCTCCAAACTGGGGGAACCTCACGCATCGGATATTGGCGCGCTTTTACCTTCTTCCCCACAGGGAATTCCTGTTCGAACAATGATTGCCATTCCTGAAGGACAGTAAAGTCACAACTGCTTTATCTACATCGGGACCCACAATTGTACCTGTTCCAAAATCAAATCGCACTCGACACAATTCCTGC
Source organism: Triturus cristatus (assembly GCF_964204655.1). Taxonomy (NCBI): domain Eukaryota; kingdom Metazoa; phylum Chordata; class Amphibia; order Caudata; family Salamandridae; genus Triturus; species Triturus cristatus. The sequence goes on along the minus strand of NC_140592.1, from coordinate 1,096,505,817 downwards.
GGGATTATGTTTGAACCATGATCCTCCAATTCCTCACAGAGGAATTCACACATTTTGTCAAACACATACCTCTGTTTTGGGGCATCCCATTGGTGAAAAACGTTAACAACTGATTCCACCTCATAGAGTGAAGGGAAAACAATCCACCTACGCGCCATATGATCTAATACCTCTTTCTCTTCAGGATTAGGTAGCTGACTGCGCAACTGCTTACGTTGTAAACCAGGGGTCATACTAGATGACCCAAAGAGAGGCGACATTAAACTAGTAACTACATTAGCTAGTCGTTGTCGTGCTGAAGGAGAAGTTGAGGCGAAAACGGGGGGATAGACAGAGGGAAGAAAAGCGGATTCAGATACAGGTACCTGGGTAGTGTAAGGAAAAGCGCCAGGGGAGGCAGCTGATGTACTAGGCAAAGTCACAGGAAGCGCAGGGGCAACAGGTAACAAAACTGGCGGCCCTTGAGAGGGCTGCACTGCAGGGATAGGAGCCAGCTGAGGAGGAGCTGGCGGCTGTGGGAAGGCTTGCGGCACATTAACTGGAGGCTGCACATTTACGAGCTGTGGAGGCGCTGTGGCATTTTGCGCATACGGGGGTGGCGAACTTAGCAAATGGGACATTAGGGAATCTTTCTCTTTCTCTTTTGTTTCATCTTGTACAAGGGGTGACAAAGCAGGGTAACATTTATCTATCCCTAGTTTGCGCTGTCTATGTAACTGCTCATTCATTTGTTCCTCCTCATTATCTTTAAATTGCACAGCTGCTTGCATCATTGACATACCTTTTTCTCTCTTATTCCTTTTCGCTAGCTTAATTTCCTTCTGTTTGGCTTCCTTTCGCCATAGGCGGAAAGAATCAAACATCGCCGGCCGGGCTTTCTTTTTAAATAATTTAACTTCCAAATTATCTCAGATATCTGTGTCGAAACTACCATTTTGGGGCCATTTTAAAACACCGTCCTTTCTGGTGTATCGGATCCATACTTCATTATATGCAATGGGGCCCACGCCATGTTTTACATAAAGCTCATAAGTTGGAGTTCCAATTGGAGGAACCGGACATGAATCCTCTAATTGGGAATCCCTTCTACAACCCAAACAAAACAATCTTCCAAATACACTAGAACCAGGCATCTCACTAGTCTAGTTTCAAACTTCAAAGGATTATCGATTACGATAGTCTCGTGAATACACGAGTCCTCTGGCTTTGGCACTTGCAAGCTCCAAATCAAAACGATCCCGAAGGATACCAAAAATCCCGAAGGATACCAAACAAACTGGGAGACGCTCCACTTATGCTTAACTGAATATCGATGATCGATGGCGTCACCAGAAGACTCTCTCGATTGTTTCGCTCTACCAAAATCATCAAGGGTCCAAAACAGGGCGATTAATCAGGGCAGCAGTCCTTCGTAGCCGTCGAGACGCGGAGAACCTCGCAGAAAAGACTTTCGGACCACGTCGACATGCAGGGGTCGATGAAGTGGCGACCTTCCTCCGGAATTTCCACACGAAGCTCCTCACGAACCTCTGGCTTGGACTGGTACCGCTGAAATCGCCCCACATTGGGCGCCGACTGAAGTACTGGGTTTTTAAAACCCAGCGGTGCAGGGGAACACACCCTAAGACTTCGGGTTCTTCCTGTTTCAGACCTACAGAAACACAGAGTCTTCTAGGTGAAGTCAAAGATCTTGTTTATTGGCTGCAGACCAATTACAGGTATCCGAGAAGTACAACACAATGTATGTTCTCAGGAGACTGCTTAAACTTACAGAAACGGCCTTCTCCTTATATACAAAATATCATGCTTCAGGCACACATTCCTTGTTTTACGATATGGTCATTCACATGTATTCATTACAAACGAAAAGGCAGAGTCATGATGACCATCCCACATTCCAGTTGAGCCAGCCCACAATTATTTACCCAGCGAGGCTCAGATCCCACATCAGATATCAACAGACCCCAATAAACACGGGCATCTCCTGTTTGTGAAACAAGCCATAAAGCAGGAAGAGTCAGGTGTGAAAGAGATTAGCCGGAGGCTTGTGTGGGATGAAAAGGCTTTATGGTGTGTCAAACCCTGATGCTAATCACAGGTGGCCGTAGGATGGGGAGCTCGTGGGACCGGACTGACCTGGGGCAGCGGAGCCAAGCTGCACAGGTCACAGAGAAGTCAAACAGAAAGCACATGTGTTCTAAAGGCCCGTACTTGTTTGTAATGTATAGCCTATGTGAGGGCAACCATAAGATGGCCACCGCTCCAAGAGGGAACCCACGAAATCAATATGTAATGTCGTATACATAGTGCATTTATCGATGAAATGTTATGCAAAGCACTTGTACATACCACATTGACCATTCGCGGTTCGCTAATACCGGAATAGACAGGGGTAGGGCCCTGCCTCCTGCGCGGTCCCAAATTTTAAAGTACCACACCAGAAAGGCTATGCTTCGTCCCCCGCCCACCCACTCAGAGGGCCATTGTTCTGCGCACCATTTCCCCTGCCAGTATAGCCCAAAACCCTCGCTACCCGCCACGTCTTAAACACATCCCAGACCATATCGGCTTCCAGCATCATTGGTACACCATTGAAGTTCTGTAAAAAGAACTGCCACATCCTCAGGTCCTCCCTCACCCCTGCTGACAGTCGCACGTGATGATGCAGCGGTGTCCGACCCGCCAGTGCCCTGCCTGGTCGCCTACAAAAAGTCCTCCCTGCTCTGACAACCCTACGTGCAAAGTTCAGGTGACTCAAAAGCACCTGAATGTCTGTCACTGTGACTTTGTGTTGTGCCAACATAGCTGCCAGCAGTCCCAACATCCGCTGTTTTTTGTCTGCTGGTAGGCATGCCTCCATCGCCTCAGAGTCCAATTCAATTCCTAGAAATGACAGCGCCGTACCAGGCCCACCATCTTTTCCGGTGCCAGCTGCACGCCCAACTCCCCCTTGATCTCTTGGAATCTGTCCAGTGCACCCTGTCAATCCGCGGAGCCTGGGGTGACCACAAAGAAAAAGTCATCAAGGTAGTGTGTTACTCCGTGAACAACCATTGCAGGAACGTACTAAAACATTCAAACAGTGCGCAGGACAGAGAGCAGCCCATCGGCAGTGCTTTGTCCACGTACCAGCGCCCGTTAAACTGGATCCCCAGTAGGTCCCAATCGTCTGGGTGGACTGGAAGCCGCCGGAAAGCCGACTATCGCATTTTGCCATCATCGCCGTTGCGCCCGCAATCACCACGAATGACATGGCGGCTTCAACTGATGAATACGATTCCGAGCACATCAATGAAATCATTTACAGAGCCTCCTTCGGGCCACAACAGTTGCTGAATGAGGCAAAACTGTCCTTGCTCCTTTTTTGGCACCACTCCGATGGGTGACACAATCAAGTTGTTCAGAGGCCAATCCTCAAAGGGTCCGACCATGCGGCCCTCACTCACTTCCTTGTTCAGTTTGTCTTGCACCACCTCAGGGTGCTCCTTTGCTGACTTCAAATTGTCAGCCCAACGTCTTGTCCGCGGTCCTTCGTACCCAAGTCGAAACCCCTCTAGAAACCCCACCGCAAACGTTCTGCCACCTCCGCGTCTGGGTATCCCCGCAGGGCTGCAACCAACTTGTCCCCTCTAACCGGCGTACGAGCCCTTGGGCCCAGGCCCCTTGGCCCCTCGCCCACCCACGAGCTGTTGTTGACTCCCTGACCTGGACAACCCGGCCTGTCCCTGCGGATTCCCTTGCTGCTGACCTGAACCCCCCCAACACTTAACCAAGGCATGCCCACTCTTCCACAGCCCGAGCATTCGTGCCTGAACCTGCAAAAATCCCGCGTGCACAACCCTTTATTATAATCCCAGCAGGTCCCTTTGGATCCCAACTGTCCCCTCCCTGCTCCCCCCACCCCGCCTCAGGTGGGGCGGCCCTGAAAGGGCTGGTATACTATGGGTAGCCCGCTGGCCGTAAAAATGGTCTTCCCTGAATCAGCTAGCCTCATCGTATGCTGCCACAGGTCGGAGTCCAACTCGCCCCACTTCGCTTCTGGGTCCCACACCATGCGAGCCCGGAACTCCTCATCATATTGGGCCCAGGCGTATTCCCCCCCGTAATCTGGGCCTTCCTAATCACTTCCATGTATTTAAACATGGCCACAGACCTCTCGGGGAACTTCTCACAGTATGCGCTGGCAGATATAAGGAAAGCCGCCGTCCAGTTCTCTATTGTAAGCGGCACCGTCAGCCATTTTTTTAACTCGTATTCCTCCTCCTTCGACCCTTCCTTGGCCCTGTTCTCTCTATGAAGGAGCTTCAGTATCTCTACATACTGTCCCTTCCAAATACGCTCCTTGGTGGACAGCATTAAATGCGACCCCCAACGGTTTCGTGACACCCATGTACGGTAAACGCTTTAGCTTCTGCTCCTTACTTTCCAATTTTACTCCCTCCTCCTTGGGCGACCCGCCACCCGACCCCGTCTTGTCCACCCCGGACCCGTCAACCCCTTTGACCCCTGCAGTCACCTTGTCCTCTGGCCCCTTACCTGGGCCCTCCTTCCCCCTGGACGCCTTACCTGCGTCCTCCTGTGCCCCTGTGTCTGTGTCCTCTGTCCCCACTCCAACGTCCATCACTTATGTCCCTTTCCTTAACCTCCCCCCCGCCTCCCCCACCCCGCCCCCCACTCCGACTGATACCATAAAAGTGGCCGCACCGGCCGGCCGTTTACCTCGAGCTAGAGATTCCGTTCTCCGTTCTCTTGTTCTTCCCCCTGGAGGGGCTGATCTTCCCTCCCAGCGCGATGTCCGATCCATGGGCTCCGCCGGGCGTCGTGACACCTGCAACACACTATGCACAATGTTACCCGCCCCCCACCTCCCCCTCTCCTTCTCTCAACTCTCCCTCCTCCATGCTATCCTCATCATACACCAACTCCTCATTCTGCGAGCAACCAACCCTGACGGCCGGCGGCGCCGACTGCACCCTCTTAACAACATTGAAATCAACGTTCACATCGCTCCTCCTCCGAATATGCTCCCTGGGCCGTAGTGGCCCCGTGGGTGTTGGAGCCGGTGAGCCCGCTGTGGGCCTACTTCTGCCGGCCTCGACGGGATCCCTGCCGGTACCGGGCACGCCGCCCGAGGCTCAGCCGTCCCTTCTCCTTGGCGCCATTGGGCCGTTCCCAGCCCTGCCAAGTCTGGTACCCCGCGATGCTCCGCCGCCTGCAAAATAAACGTACGGTCTGGTGTGCTGGGCCCCACTCTCTTCCCCCTACCTATCCCCCTCTGCCGCACATCTGCGCCCAGAGTGCTAGCCACCCACGCCCTACCCATCGCGCTAAGGTCAACTCCATCCCCTGCGACCTCCCCATCCCCCTCCTCGTCGCTCCAAACCAGCCCCCCCGCCCCAACACCCCCCTACCCAGGGGATCCCCCACCCCTCCTTAAGTCCTCCTCCTCACCCTCGACCTCCTCCGCACCCCCATTTCTCCAACCCGAGGGGAAGGTAAAACACCCACCCCCTGCGCTCCGCCAATCTCCCCTCCCCGTGGGCGTCCTGGACCCCCTCCGCCCAAGAGTCAAACACGTCCAACCCCTCCCAGTCCCTCTCGCTCCCTTCTGACCCCAACAGCAATGGAGACATGTCCCCCACCCCTGCGCGCCAAGCCCCGGTCCCCCAACCCCCTCCTGAAAAGTGCTTCCCTCCCGGCCCCCGCGAAGTGCCCCCCCGCCGCTTGAGCCCAGCCCTCTGCCCCCCCCGATGAGCCCTTCCCACCCTCCATCTCCACAACCCGCTGGGGACCCGTGGCCTCAACCCCTTGCTCCAGATGTTTACCCCTTTGTGGCACCACACTCTCCTCCCCATAGTGGGCCTGCTGCATCAGGCCCACCTCGTTGCCCATACTAGGGACCGCTCTCCTCCCCTGAGGGCGGCCCCTTTCCATTTTCATGTGGACCGAGGGGGGGCTCGCCACTCTCCCCCCACGTGCCACATGTATGCCCCTTGGAGGCCCAGCAGCGAGGGCCCGGGCCTCCTCCTGCATCGTCTCAGGGCTCGATCCCCCCCTCCTCCCGCTCTCAACCCCTGCGACGCACCTGACGCTGCCATAATGCGCCTGAGGCCTCAGCGGGGAGACTCGGGATGTGCTCCCCCACAGCGCCTTTATCCCGCCTACAAACCAGGCCTCCTCCACACTCGTGGCCCCTCGCGCCCCTGGCGTCCGCGCGGCCCTGTCCGCTCACTTGCTTCCGTGGTGCCTTACGGGGGCAAGCAGGCCAAAATGGCAGCCGCCACCCCCGCCGATGCGCGTCCTCCCGAGGTCCAGGGCAGCAGCAGGTCCATGCGGTCTGCTTCGCTGAGGAGGCGGATGCCCTCCAACACCCTCATGTCCTCGTTCGCCATCACTTCAGCCGAATTTGCGACAAAAAAACGCAATTAAAGCGACAATAAACCCCTACCACCCAGGCCTTACTACCTAGACAAAAACCTACTCTACAGCGCTCCCAGCCACCAGGTCACAAATCCTAAAATGGTGGCTGGGAAAGCTCCAAACACCCCTAAATACTTTGGGCTATTTCTAACATTTGGGCTACAATTGGGCTAGTCCCAATGTAGCCCAAAGGCCACAAAATGGCCGCGCCCGGCTGGCCCCACCCCCTCCCAATCTGCCCGGGGGCCAGCCCTTGCGGTGCTCGGCTGCCCCCGAAATCCCCCATCCCAGAGAATGCATGACGTTGCAGGAGATGTTCTGTATGTTTTAGGGTTATGCTTTATGTAACCCAACAAGGCCATAAATAGGGCAAGGTCAGTACAAGAGTCTATCTCCAACTTCACCTGGGCAGTCCCATGCCAGGTGCATGAAGTCTACTTCAGGTGCACTGTGTTATCAACAGTATGAGATTGCTGCCATGCCAATCTCTGCTATGCTCGCATGTGTATAATAAGCCCTATGGATGTACTTGCAGTATATTAATCTAAAGTTCCACGCCCTCCCCCCTCCAGTGCCACTTTCTAGGTCCCAGCGTTTCCCGCCTTCCAGCTGTCCAGCCCCATCCGCACCATACTTAATGGCGGCACTGCGTGGTGAAGGTGTAATCCTCTGACCTTTTCAGTGGACTGCTCCCTTCCTTGCGCAGCTCCGCCAGGTAGCTGCTGCCCGAGCTCCCTGCTGCTGACCATCTGACCCTCGGGTCAGTGGTTCAAGGCCCTCCTTCACCTGCAGGCACCCGCCTGCGCCCAATCCCTGGTGGTTTAGTGGTAGAGCGTGACTACTCTGCTGCTGGGCTGCCCTCTATCTCTCATTTTCTGCCCTTTTCTGCCTTTTTTATATGATTTCTTTTCAGTCTCTTTCACCCTTTTACACTTTTTCCTTAGTTTGCCCCTCTTTGCCCCTGCAATCCCCCGCTGCCCCACCCCGCTCCTAGTTCCATTTTCCCACTCCCCGTGTTTCCCGCCTCCCAGCTGTCCAGCCCTCCGTACACCACTTAAAGGTGGCCGAAGTGGGCGCCCTAAGCCTGTCCGTGCCTGGACCACACCCAGCGCCACGGACCTTGGCCCTCGGACCTTCCACCAATGCGACGCCAGCACCCTCCTCAACCTCAACACTGGACGCCTCGCTGCCTGCCACCTCGCATCACCGAAGGACACCCAAAGAACTTTGTCTTGCTGAAACTGCAGCTGTACCCTCACCCACCTCCACACTCCAGCTCCACCCGCAGCCCAGCCGACCAACAGCGCACCTAACTGACTCAGCTGCATCCTCCTCAACATGCACTCCCTTCACAAACACGCCACAGAAATCTGGGACCTCCTCGAGTCTGTCTCTCCCCACATCGCCTTCCTCATGGAAACGTGGACTAACCCTAGCTTTGGCCCAGACATCGCCATGCCATGCGCGACGGCTACAAGATCACCCACAAGGACCGCATCAAGCAGCCAGGAGGAGGCATTGCCATCGTCCACAAAAACACCCTCCGCCTGATCACCCACTTGGACGACCCAATGACAGCCATGGAACACCTCCACTTCCAGATCCAGACCAAACTCAATACCACCCTCTGCGGCACCCTCATCTACAGACCTCCTGGCCCTCGTTCGCCCTTCACCAATGCCATCATCGACTTCATTGCACGCTAGGCTCTCAAATCCACCAATTAAATCCTACTATGCCACCCCATTTTCACCTGGACCATTCCAATGACCAGAACACCGCATCCCTTCTGGAGAACCTCGCCAACGTAGGATTCAAGCCTCTAGTCACCTCTCCAACCCAAGTAGCCGGACACATGCTCGAGCCTTTCTTTTCCGCCAGCAAAAACATCATCTACAGCCACACCACCAAACTCCTCTGGACCGACCACCACTGTGTGCACTTCACCGTCACCAAATCCACCGTACACCACTGCCCTCACCGCACCCTGCTGTAGCTGGAACAAGGTCACCGAAGATCATCGCATCACCTCCCTCAGCACTACCACACTGCTGACATCCGCTAATGCTAATACCTCAGCACGCTACCTCCAGTGATGTATCTCCAACTGCTCAGACACTCTGACACCACTCAAGAGGGCACTCGGCAAGAAACACTCCAAGAAAGCCAGCTGGTTCACTTCCACCCTCCACGAGTCTTGACGCACCTGTAGACAACTCCAGAAGAGATGGAGGAACAACAAAAACTGGAAACTCACGCAACCTTCAAAGTCTCCGTCACCGCACACCACCTCGTCCTCAAAACCACAAAATAAACGGCCCACCAAGACAGAATCAATACCAACACACACAATAGCAAAGAACTCTTCACCGTAGTCAAGGAGTTTGTCAGGCCCAACAGCAAGACCACTGACATCCCACCCTCCCAAGACCTCTACAACAAACTCGGCACCTTCTTCCACCATAAGATCAGGCAGATCTATGACACCTTTGACACCCAGAACCCTCCCACCATGCCTGACACCGCCACACCCAACCACGCTGAACCCCAACAGATCCTGCTCAACTGGACTCTGCTCACCACAGATGACACACTCAAGACCATGAAGAGCATCCACTCCAGAGCCCCCTCAGACCCATGCCCGCACCACATTTTCCATAGAGCAGCCACCTCCATCGCCCCAAGCTTTGCTGCACCATCAACTGCACCATCGCGACCACCACCTTCTCTGACGACTGAAAACACACCAAGATTAAGCCCCTGCTGAAGAAGCTATCCGCTGGCCCTACAGACCTCAAGAACTTCAGACCCATCTCCCTGCTTCCCTTCCCAGCCAAGGTCATTGAGTAGGCCATCAATGCCCAAATCTCCGAGTTCATCAAAGCAAAACATGTCCTAGACACCTCCCAATCCGGCTTCCGAAGCAACCACAGCACCGAGACCACACTCCTCGCTGCCACCGACGACATCTGCTCCCTCCCCGACCGGGACAAAACCACAGCCCTCTTCCTTCTGGACCTATCGGCTGCCTTCGACACCATCTCCCACCGCACCTTAATCACAAGACTCCACGATGCCTGCATCCGCAACAAGGTCCTTGACTGGATCCACTTCTTCCTCACTGGTCAAACACAGTGAGTCAGACTACCTCAGTTTCTCTCAGAACCCACAGAGATCAGCTACGGACTGCCCCAGGGCTCCTTCCTGAGCCCCACCCTCTTCAACGTCTACATTGCCCCAATCGCAGTCATCGTCAGGAACCACGGACTCAACATCGTCTCCTATACCGAGGACACCCAGCTGATCCTCTCCCTCACCAATGAACCCACAGCTGCCAGAAACTTCCACATAGGAATGAAGGCCGTTGCCACCTGGATTAAAGACAGTTGCCTCAAACTCAACTCGGACAAGACCAAAGTCCTCATCCTAGGACCCACCCCCTCAGCTTGGGACAACTCCAGGTGGCCCGCCGCATTGGGAACCCCCCCGCCCCAGACCACGCACGAAACCTCTGCATCATACTGGACTCCTCACTCACAATGAACCACCAGATCAACGCCATATCCTCGTCATGCTTCCACACACTTCGCCTGCTTCGAAAGACATTCAGATGGATCCCCACCGAATCCAGAAAGACGGTCACCCACGCACTCATCAACAGCAGACTCAACTACCGCAACTCACTCTATGCTGGCGTCACCCATAAACTCCCCAGGAAGCTACAGAACATTCAAAATGCCGCAGCCAGATGGGTCCTCAAGATCCCCCGCCGCAGCCACATCACCGATCAGAGACACCCTACCAACGCTCGCACTGTACTGCAGAACGCTCGCTTTTGCTCGGGGACCATCTCGTGGGTGGGAAGCCCTAGAGTAGCGTTTTTTAATCTTAAACCTGCTGCTATTCAATATTTTATTGTTGTTTTAGGAGAACTTTGTTGCACATGCTTTTAAAATTTGTACAGCCCACTTACCCGCACTTTAAATACAGTCTACTCACTCGCTTTGCGAGACTCCCCCCCCTTCTGACCGGGCCTATCATCGGGCGCCATCTTTGATTGGGCTGACTGGCGGGGACTATTTCAATCAGGCCAATGCAAGCGCGCTAGTCTATGATCAGAGACACCCTACCAACGCTCGCACTGTACTGCAGAACGCTCGCTTTTGCTCGGGGACCATCTCGTGGGTGGGAAGCCCTAGAGTAGCGTTTTTTAATCTTAAACCTGCTGCTATTCAATATTTTATTGTTGTATTAGGAGAACTTTGTTGCACATGCTTTTAAAATTTGTACAGCCCACTTACCCGCACTTTAAATACAGTCTACTCACTCGCTTTGCGAGACTCCCCCCCTTCTGACCGGGCCTATCATCGGGCGCCATCTTTGATTGGGCTGACTGGCGGGGACTATTTCAATCAGGCCAATGCAAGCGCGCAGCGCGCGCGCGCAGCGGGCGCGCCGATGGTGCGCCGGCCCGTCCGCGCCAGGACTGGCCTAGGGTCAGGACTCTCGGCTCCAACTGCAGAGAAGCGCCTGAAATACTCCCGGGAGGAAATCATGTCGCTGCGCGCCCCTAAAAGAGCAGCATGTAAGTACACCTATAGGGGAGTTAGACCCTTTTCTGCATGCCGGAGCTGCAAGATCATACAACCTGACAGGGGCAAGAACACTCTATCAATGGCCCTGTTAAACTGTCGATCTCTGCCCTGTCATGCACTAGAGATCAACTTCTTGATGCAGGACCATGACCTGGACATTCTGTTTTTGACAGAAACCTGGACTACGCCCAATTCAGGGGCGGACATGGTTCGTGCCCTCCCCCCAGGCTTTCTCATCTACAATTTGGATCGATCCTCGAGCCGAGGGGGAGGCATAGCCATTATTTACAGAGATGTGTTTGTATGCAGGGCTCAAAATAGTGAGATACGGGATTGTGAAAGCTGTCAGTTTGCATTACGGATCTCCCCTACCATCACAGTTTCAGGTGTGCTGATATATCGACCTCCAGGCGCACTGGGGAGCTTTATTAACTCCCTTATGGAAACTGTTACGCTGCTGGCCTCTACTACCACCAATTTTATGGTATTGGGGGATTTAAATCTCAATTTTAATGAGCCTTCAGATTCAATAGCTGCAGACTTGTGCTGTGACTTGGAAGCATACAATCTGATCCTAAGTAATCGCGGGGCCTCTCATATTAAAGGACATCTTCTCGATCCTATTTTTGCAAATATTTCGCACCTAGAAGCCTTGCCCGCCTGTCCCTTACCATGGTCAGACCACTTCTTGATACCTTTGACCATGCAATGTGACCCAAGGTCCGTCCGGTCCCCCAGAGTCTACTCTTTGGAAAGGGCTTAGTCTAAACTCTCACTCGAGAGTTGGACTGCGCAGCTTCAGAGCTCTTACCCTCCCTTGGCCGCTGACCCGGCAATGGCCGATCTGGCCTTTGAGCAGTGGGTGACCAACTCCCTAGATGTCATTTTGCCCAAAAAGAGAGTAGCTAAGAGTGGGATCAGAACGGGCTCGGCCCCATGGTATACTTCAGAGTTGCGAATCCTTAGGAGAAGATGCAAGAAGTTGGAGAGGGCCTGGAGAAGGGACTGGGAGGTGGCCAGTCGGGAGAAGTATCGTGCAGCTATGAGGCTGTATAAGAATGCACTTCGCGATGCTAAGGCCCAATTTTTCGAGGAAAAAATAAATAACGCATCCAACTCTTCGAGAGAGACCTTCAAAGTGGTTAAGGAGCTCCTCAAAGTCCCTGAGCCACCAGTTACCCATGATAATCCCGCTGAGAAGTGTAGGGAACTCGCGGACTACTTTCATCTTAAAATTGAGAATATTCTATCTCTGCTACCTCGGGCCCCACAGAGCATGGACTCAGTGAGCCAAGGAAGAGGAGCACACGTTTTACTCGATTCCTTCGACCTGATATCAGAGCCGGAAGTGATAAAGGAGCTTAGTTCCATGAAGAGCGGCTCGCCAGAAGACCCTGCTCCGATGAGGTTCCTGAAACAAGTTGCTTCTGTCATCGCGGCCCCGATCATGAACCTCATCAATCTGTCCCTCACTCAAGGGGTGGTACCATCGGGTTGGAAAAGAGCTGTTGTGAAGGCTCTCCTGAAAAAACCCAGTCTGGATCCCTTGGACTTGGCTAATTTCAGGCCCATTTCTCTGCTGTCGGGACTTGGTAAGATCGCAGAAAGGCTGGTCAATCATCAACTGTCCAGCTTTCTGGAGCCCAACGGGCTGCTACGAGAAACTCAAACCGGCTTCCGACCGGGTCATGGCACCGACACCGCCCTCCTGGCAGTTGTGGACGAAGCTAGAGGCATTTTGGATTCAGGTGGGTCAGTGGCAGTGATCCTCCTGGATCTAAGTGCAGCATTCGACACCATCAACCACCAAGTGTTGATCCAACGGCTGTCTAACGTGGGAGTGACTGGTGTTGCGCTGCAGTGGCTTCGCTCTTTTCTCACTGGTCGGACTTATCAGGTCTGGGAGGGCAGCGAGCGGTCTTCACCAATTCCCCTCCAGTGTGGGGTGCCACAGGGCTCCTCTTTGAGCCCCACATTATTTAATGTGTACATGGCCCCCCTGGAGGATGTGGTGTCACCATTTGGGATAAAAATCGTCAGCTACGCCGATGATACCCAGTTGGTGGTGGCTCTCTCCCAATTGGTGAAGAGCCCGGATGTATTGCATCAATGCATGTCCCAGGTATATACCTGGATGTGCGAATCAGCGTTGAAACTTAATGGCTCAAAAACTGAAATCATGCTGCTAGGGCATAAGGCCCCCCCACTCCCTATGTCTAGCTGGCCTAGCTGTCTGGGAGACCTCCCCTGTCCTAAACAGGAGATTAAGAGCTTGGGAGTCTGGCTGGAGCAGGATCTCTCCTTTAAGACCCAGGCCAAGAAAACGGCAGGGATCTGCTTCGGGCTCCTTCGCTCTGCTCGCAAAGTCATGCCCCTTCTTCCCCCCACCTCAAGGAAGTTTCTTATTCAGGGGTTGATTATATCAAGGCTAGATTACTGCAATGCGATCTTCCTTGGCGCCCCGGAGGCCACGCTAAGGAAGCTCCAACAAGTTCAAAATGCCGCTGCGAGGTTATTGACTAGTATGCCTAGGAGACAGTCGGCTAGACCAGCCTTGAAGACTTTGCATTGGCTCCCTGTGCGGGAGAGGGTCAAGTTTAAATCCCTATGCATAGCACACAAAATCCTGCAGGGTAAAGGCCCCCCTATATTAACAAAGCTGGTGGTGCCCTATAAAGCCTCCAGAACCTTGCGCTCTGACCAGAAATCCCTCTTCAAGGTCCCCAGGGTGTTCAAGGCCCGAACGGGTGGCAGAAGATTTTCAGTTCACATAGCCACCCTTTGGAACGCGCTTCCGTTGGAGTTGCGTTCAGAAACTGGCACTCTTCGCTTCCGAAAACTGTTGAAATCGTACTTGTTCCCTCTTTGAGGTGCTCTATGTGTTCTTGGCCAGGGTGTGGCTGATCAAGCGCTGGGATGCCCGAGGGTAACTACGCGCTATACAAGACCGCCTACAATTACAATTACAATTACCGAACACCTTGAGAACTCCACTGGCTCCCAGTCAACAAAAGAATCCCTTTCCAGTTCCTCACACACGCCTACAAAGCCCTCTACAATGCATGGCCAGCATATCTGAACCACCGCCTTTCATTCCACATAACCACCAGACAACTCCACCCTGCCCAATCCCTGATTGATTTATTGATCACATCCACTGGGTGCCCATTAGCCCTATTTTCTGAGCCCATTTAGCCTAGAATGTAGTTGTGCGTCCTACACATTGTTCATTTGCATTGAACATTGTAGTGATTAGTTTAATGGCACACATTTGTGGTAAGGTTAAGTAATTTCCACTCTGCCCATTCATCAGGCAGAGTGCGATACATCTCGCCCAAAGACAGTCGAAGCAAGGGCATAGCTTCTTGAGGGGTGTTTGGGGTGTTACAGCTAAAACAACTTAATCTGTAGTAAATAGCTGGGTACAGGTGCTTTCAGTAGGGTACGGGGAGGTGTCTGTCTTACTTCACCATGGATTTTTACATACACAGGCATAAAAAACACACACACACATTCTCTCTCTCCTGGATCTTCCTTAAAATGTGGTTGGTTTGTAAACAATTGTGTTCTAAGTACCCCTAACAATCAGCACTCCTCTATCATTCCAATGTCTCTTAATCCCCCCTCATGTCCTGCTTCTCATGATGTATTTTAACTAGTTATCCCAGCATGATTGTTGAGAAATATAAAGTTTAACCCCCCCCCCCCAATCTTTCTGAACAAGCAACACTCCTGAGTCGAAGTCTTTGCTATGTTAGAAGCTCAAAGGATCTATATGGGACATTCTAATTACTTCGCAAAGGTCTTGAAATTTTCACATCAGAAACCCTACTACACTCCATAAATAAAGGAACCTCAGCAGTACACTTCGCTCACCCTGCTTAGTGGAGCCATGCCCATATAGTGTACTTTGCAGTGGTAATCTCTCCACTGGGTCTTTGTGGGTTCAGAATTAGCACAGTGTTAAGGGATACTTGCGCAACCAATCCCGTCTCATTGTCAGAATGTGGTGATGGCTTAATTTTGTGGAACCACTAGTGCAAGAACTGTGCTTCAACCAAAAGGAAGAGATCGCCTGCCCACACACACACACAAACACACATATGCGCGCGCATGCGTGTGTGTGTATGTGAGTATATATATATATATATATATATATATATATATATATATATATATATATATAATGTCTGGCGGATAGTGGTATTCTATAAGGCTGCAGGCGAGGAGAAGTGCAAATAAGATCGGTGATAGGGGGCACACTTGCCTTTTCACCCTGCCTATCACAAAGGTGGCGGGGGCTTTTTATTTATTTTAATTCTAGCCTGTGGTTCTTAATAAAGGAGTTTGATCCACTGAAGCATGGCTTTGCCCACGCCTATGCACTCAATCACTGAAAAGAGATATGGCCATTCGATAGAGTCAAAAGCCTTAGCAGCGTCCAAAAATGTGACTACGGCTGGGATGGATGGGTCTGTTTGGTGAGTACTACAAACAGAGTACAGAGATTGTCCACAAGGATCTACTGCAAAAAATCCCGACTGAGCTACCCTAACCAGTCCTGACAGTAGTGGGTGTATTCTATTAGCTATTATTTTTGCAAGGATCTCGTTATCCACATTAATGAGTGATAAATATCTGTGTGAGTTGCAGAAATGTGGAGGCTTACCAGGATTAAGTAACATTACTATAGCCTCGCGCATAGAAAGGGGCAGTACCCCCATTCAAACACCCCCTTATAGGCTGCCAGGAGGAAAGGTGCCAGTTCTTCAGCATATTCTTTATGAAATTCAATTGGGAACCAATCCTCATTGGGCGCTCTTCCATTTAGCATATTTTTGGTTCCTTGTTTTATTTCCAGAAGGGTACTAGGGGCACATGGTGGTTCATGCTCAGTTGTCTCTAGCCATGCTGGGGTAGCTCTGCCAAGATATATCGGAAGTATTCATGGATCACTGGGTAGCATACAACCCTGAGTAAAATGATACAAATGAAATTCAAATGTCATTGGAGGAATGCAACATCTTACCCTTTGTCAACTCTATTTCGATTATATCTGCAGGGTCCCATGGTGGTCTAATGCTGCAAGTGTGTGGTGACCCTGGTGCCATCCCTCCCATAGCACCTGGCAGATACATATTTACCTAGAAACTTGACCTCTCTGTCAGATGCACACCTAAATTCAGTAGGTT
This sequence comes from Triturus cristatus, assembly GCF_964204655.1. Taxonomy (NCBI): domain Eukaryota; kingdom Metazoa; phylum Chordata; class Amphibia; order Caudata; family Salamandridae; genus Triturus; species Triturus cristatus. The sequence continues at coordinate 1,096,489,610 of NC_140592.1, read as the reverse complement.
TGGAGTGTAAGTCTAATAGAGTACTGGGGTTGTTCATTGGGCTGTGGTCGCTCTCCAAAGTTTTGGTGTATTTTTCTCGCACACCAAGCCTATATTAATTGACTTTAGAATACCACGCCCCTTCACAGTGCATTCTCTCCTTATAACCATTTTAAATGCCTCATACAGTGAGGCATACATGACCGCAGAGCCTTGATTTCACTCAAAACATGGTTGAATCACTACCCTACTCTCATCTCTAAAGGCAAGACAGTTGTAAACACCATATCATGTATGTGTGGGTATCTGTGGTGATTTCAAGAGCTACTTTGACAGGAGAGGTCAGAGAATGCCCTCAGAAGATCAGTTATGGAACTGGCCCAATCCACCACATCCCTAGTGCTCAGCCAGTAATCTATCCTATTCGAGGTACCATGGGCTGTAGAGTGAAATGGAAATTTCTGAGCTGTAGGAAACCTAGCAGGGTAAACATCCAGCAATTTGTGCTTTTGCATTATATTGAGAAGCATATCCTTTGCCCTAATATGTTTTCCAGAGATACTACACATTCTATCCAACTCAGCTTTAAGTAAGGTTAAAATCCCCTCACCAAATAATCAAATGCGTTGCATCATTGGTGCACTTTGACCTTACATCAGAAAATAATTCAGATTGTATTTGTTTATGAGTGTGATGTGATGTCCCAAGGATGCCCTGTCCTATTAAATATCAACTGTCTATGTCTGACTTGACTATGCAGAGTAATATGGAAAGAACCAATAAGAGGTCCAGCTGTGTGCACAATTATTAGGGTAGCACTTGCAAATGGATTCTCTTGTAAAAACTCAATATTAGTTTTGTCTCTATTGAGATATGCTTTGATCTGACAGATTTTGCAATAGTTATTTAGTCCCCCCTAATTTCATGTCATCATTCGCAATGTACATTTAGCCAAAGGCATATTACTAGGACCATTTTACCCTATCTTGCGTTGACAATGATTCTGTGTCTACAGCTAACATAGCCATGTGTGTAGAGAATGATAATGCCTGCATATGCCTCCACAATGTTGCCGTTAACACCCCACCTCTCCCACCCAGCCTGAACTTCCCAGTGACATTTTCCCCAACAGATCCATGGTTAATTTGGCCAAAGGGAACCCTGCTTTTTCTATCGGAACATAGGCTCTTCTACCCAGCACAGTGCTGAGGGTGGACAGCTCAATAGCAGACCCTGCATTTAGCCATGTAGCAGTAAGAATGAGCATCTTCAAAGAGAGTGTAGCATATTATGACAGACAAATCTAACACAACACAGCTCAGAAATAACAGGAAGCAGAATAAGGCCTAACCCTTTTCGGAACCTCTACGGCATGTAATCCAGACTGTTCTTAACCAACCATTGGGAATTAAGTGGGCATGTGAACTGGCAAGGATGCCTGACCACCTGCTCTGTTGAAACTGAAAAATTACACAAATAGGGGATCCCTCTCCATTTTTCTAGAGTCTGGGAAGAGACCTGCCGTCTCTCTCTTTGTTTGATGTGTCATGGAAGTCTTATTCAAAAAGGTGGAATTAGTTAATATGTGTGCTTTGCTATTTAGGGTGAGCCGCAGCCTGGTTGGGTATAGCATGGCATTTCAGATATTCATATCTTTGAGTTTTTTCATGACTGGAACAATCTTTCTTGTGGCCCCAGGCACCTTCTGAGTAAAATCAGGACAGAAAGAAATTGAGGCACCCGTGTGCTGGATCTCCTCTTTATCTCTTGACATTTTCAAAATCTTGTCCTGATTTCTGTAGTTCAGTTATTTGGCAAATATAGTACAAGGCAGGATGCCAGGAACAGGTCCAGAGGGCAGAACCCAGTGTGCTTGCTCCACCACAAATACCTGCAAAATATTGTCTGCACCAAATATGTCTATCAATATTTGCCCTATATAGCCCTCTGTTTGTCCCAAGGACATGGATTTCGGGATACCAACTATCCCTACGTTACTTCTGCAAGAGTGTCCCTCCAAATCTTCAGTCTTTGCTTAAATCCTATCCATTTCTAGCATAATTTCTTGCTGGAGCTTGGACTGTGTGACAGCATCAGCATCTTAAGTCCGATAGGTGGCATTCTGCCATCTCAGTTTGTGTATGTTTTTCATCTAGTCTATCTTTCATGCCATCCAGCCGCTTAGTGAAGGAGTTGATCTTATTGACTATTGTGGCTAGGCTATTTTTCATTTCTAAGAGGAGTCCTTTCACCTCACTGGAATCACTCACACTGCCTGTGAGTTTTTGCCAATGTAGAATCTTTCTCCATCAAGCATTCCTCCTAGCACACTTCATTTTTGCCATCAAAGTTCAGCCGCTTTCGTTTAGTGTTTGACTTGCCCATTGTTCACAGACCTATCAGTGGCATAGGGGTGAGGGTTCATTTGCAATGGCAGTTGCCATCCAGAGGGAGTTCTGATCACCTAATTCAATAGTATTAACTCCACCAGCTCCCACCAGTGCGCAATACTGACCCTCCGCTCACCAGTGCATGTTATACCACTTGAAATTCCTGGGCCCAGGCCTGCTCAGGAGGAACCCTTCAGTGGCTATATATAATCAGGGCTCCCGGTTTCATGGTATTGAATTTTTTTAACATTTCCGTCTGTATTTATCCATATTTATTTTTTACCCATGGTATTGGTATTTATCCATATTAATTTTGAGAGTAAATGAAGTTGTACAAAGGTATATTTCCACATTTATTTAACTGATAACTTTCACTCATACTTTGATGCCTGTCACTTTTTAGGAAATTAGGAAGCAGAAAAAAACAAAAAGCTACACCCACAGGTAAATATTAGCATTATATACAAATATATATTAAGTCATGCCTGTGCTTAAGGACAACTCAAACCATTTTTTACCACCCCATGCTATCTTTGTGCTCAAATGTTGGCCTGGAATTTATGAAGGACAGCAGAGAGTCACTCACAAGAAGCACCATTTTCTGTATTTTTCTGCATTTAAAAATAAATACAGACAGGAAACACATAGTTTTATGTCTGTACTTATCTGTAAAAATCAGTAAAAACTGAAAACTGGGAGCCTTATATATAATCAATCAATCAATTAAGGGTTTTTTAAACGCAGCTATTCACTCGAAAGGGTCTCAAGGTGCAGGGAGGGGTAGGGGGAAGGTCCAGTGCTCACAAAACCCCACATTCTACTAAACAGGATTGGGTGAAGCAGAACTCTGGTGCAGGGTCTTTAATTTATACCTTATGCATTTGTGACTTTGGGAGAAAATCTCATTAATCTTGCTGAGGCCTTGATGGTGTGTTGCAGGGATTCTGCTTATGCACAGAACTATGCACAGGAAACCAGGACCTCAGTGAATTGTGGTGTACCAAAAACTCACCTCAGAACCCAGAACCCCTTATCCGACCAGCATCAGTGTCCCATTCGTTATCCGAGTTTTATCTCGGCGTTCCCAATGGATAGAAAACCCAGAACAAGCGACTTAGTGTATTTCTCAGGAATGGTGGGAATCAGAAATACCTGTTCGTAATTATTCTCATATCAGTCCACAACAAGAGTAAACGTAGACACGGTAAAGTTTAAAGAGTTTATTTGATAAACCTTGTGTCCTAAGATGCAGTACTTTGGCTAACATAAGCAGACAAATGATTAAAATCAAAACCATCAGCATAGTTACAATACCATAGAAAATGAAAGGAGAAATCATACTAAAATGACAGCGGGTTACGGCCACCTTCCTTTCGCTAGTAAACTAATATTATTATTATTAGACTAATAGAGGGTCTCTAGGCTTGAATGGGGAACCCCATACCGTAAAAATCAGCTTAGTGGAATCACATCACAGGATCAGCTATACTCTGCTCCTGCAAAAGCTCTTCTTCCGAATGTGTATAAAGCATGCAGCCTGCAATATTAAAAGCACTCGACTTTCAGGTATTTGCAGCTGCGTGCGTGTTATGGCTAAATAGTGGGCCGATCAACCTGAACCCAACAACATGCACCGTCTAGCGACCCAGACTGTTTCTTTACACAATGTTCATACCAAGGTCGCAGATCACTGTTACGGATGTGAACAACAGACAGTTCTCATGTGAAGCAGAGGCGAGCAAGCATTTCTCAATTAATAACATGTAACTACAGTGTCGTGTGCAAAAGCAGCAAAAGTGGCAAGATGGCTTTCTAACATCTAACGCGGTTGTGCTAACTTAGCATTGTACGTATATAGATAGCAGTCTTCACTACACCCCCCCTTGATCGGACCACTAACCAGTAGGGGCGCAATTTCAAGAACGCAGAGTTCAAGTTCGATACAACGGAACTATTTGAATTGTGAATCCATATAAGGTAAGTGAAAAGTTCGAAGAAAAAAAGGAGAGAAAAAAAACCATTTAAAGGGGAAAAAAGTATCATCAATGGATTGTCAACGAGAAGGGGAGAAAAAAAAAAAAGGCATCCCACAGGAATTCCGGATGACTTCCAAGTTAATCCATCAAGGTATAAGCACAATAAGTTGCAACGGCTTCCAAGAGGAAATCATTGGAACGTTCTGCAAAATTATCTGCCATCCAATTCAGCAAGGTAAATGAACACACATGTTCCTCGACAACCGGAGCCTCTAGTACCATCAGAGGACAACTGGCGTGTTCTTCAAGATAACTTCTTGCCAAGAATTCAGCTGCTGCCGTTCCGATGTCCCAATTCCCTAGGACTCCATGTGCTGCTCCACAGGCCATAATCCTGACACAGAACAGTCCAACTCATGAGCCACTAAGGGGCTCATTAGCCAATCATAATCCGGGGCGGGAGACACCGAGTTCGACAAGCACAAATCCAGAGCCCATTGGAACGGACACTCTAGGCAATGAAATACAGGCTGTACGCAAGAAAAGTAGGGAAACCGGAAGGACAATCCATTGGCTATGCTTAAGGTTGCCAGTGGTAATGTTCCATAGTATTCAAGCCTCCGGTTACGAAGATGGAGCAGCCGGGACATGCTGTTGTGTGACGCAAGTTGTGCATTCATAGCGTAGTACGCAGATCAACAAAAGTACCCCAGCTGGGAGGGCGAGAATCAAAGGTAGACCTCCGAAGACGCTGGAAAAAATCGAATGAAAAAATGCCGGGATCACACCAAAAATAGTTTGAAAGGAGGTCACGAGGCCGGAGCCCACAATTTTGAAAAAATGTGCCAGGCCACTTGTTGACGAGGCGTTAAAGATAGTCTGAATTAGGGCCTCAAAATGAAGTGGGAGATCAGTATTCAAAAGTGCCTGCACCTCTGTGCGCTTGTTTGCTACGTAAAGGACAAATGTTTCCCGGGATGAAGTCAACGCGACTTCTTTTTGAGACAATAGAGCCCTTATTCTGCTCATCTTATTGAACTCTGCTTTCAAGGTTGGAATGGAAGGCCAGATGGATACATCGAGCCGTCCATGCGGGGGTGGGAAAAGGACGTTATTACAGCAGACTACTCTCTGTGATAGTCACTATGTAGGGAATTCCCACTAACATCCCACAGCAAGCTTCATTATTTAATAGCAAATAACTACCGTTAGCAAGCAGCGTAAAAGATGGTGTTATAACTGGCACCGGGATCCCTTTGAGGCCGCAAGCTAAATTAGGAGCGTGCACATTACATGCACCATGCAATTGAATGTGCCGACACACCACAGAGTGATCTGGAGTGGAAGTGCACTCTTCACCTTTTAAGTAAACCTCTTTTCCATCCCTCATGCATCTGTACGTGAATGGGAGTGACCAAACTTCGTGCAGGAAGGCAGTGCCCAGTTTTTCATATCTGCCAAGGGCATAATGTTTCATGCAGAAACTGAACTTAAACAGGGGGAACGGTAATGTGATCAACCCGTGCATAAGCCACACAGCGGAGTTTAATTGATTTTGGCCATGATACAAAACAGACAAATCATCCTGCACAATGTCAACCACAGATGAAACAATATTATCTAACGTATACATTCTGGAAGACAGGGTGTTAATGCTATTATCTATAACAGCCAATACTTTCTCCATATTGGCTTGATCAATAGCTCGTAATCTGGATGCAGCTTCAATCTGTGATAGCTTCCAAACTTCGTTGTAAACGGCATATACCCATCTTTTGGACCTGCCAACCGCGGGACCTTTAACAAAATCATTCAAATCTATTTTGTCGTTCAATTGTAATAAATGAAGTTTAACAGATGCTAAGGTGGAATGTTGCAGCGAAGATTGGCATAACTTCCCTACTGAGTAGGTAGTTACAGTGTGAGAGGATTCAAAACGAGGGTCTACACGAACTTGTGTATACCCCGGAGCCAAATCCAGAAACCGACGTTGACAGGAATCTGAGCTCGTTTGCCATATTAACCACCCTTCCGGATTTAATTTTGAAATATTGAAGAATGTGTTGGAAATGTATGACTGCAACGTAGCAAGGGACAGATCCGTATGATTATCCCAATTAGGATAAGCACCCAGACCCGGAGTGGAGGGAGAATTTAATTTTTTAGAAGTAGCCAATCCAAAACAGGTGGTCTGAAAAATTGACGAATTCAAAAATAACATGTGGTTTGGGATGAGGCAGGCACGATGCAAAGCTTCTGTTCCCTGTACCTGCCACGGTTTAGAGCCCCAAACTGATTTTAGATCGATAGTAGCTTTCCACAGATCATAGCCTCCGATTGCCAACTCGTCCATAAAGGACTTGGAATACAACAATTTAGTGTGTGTCAGTCTAACTTTAGAAGCAGACTCAGCCGCAACCTTAAAATAAAAGGAGGCCGGATTCCACACATTGAAGTCAGAAAAATATGTGAATTTGTCCACTAACGTGGAGGAGCTGCCCAGCCTAGGGGCTGGACAGTGTTCCCACTGCGTATAATTTACAAAATTTCTAAACGTATTTGCTTTGTGTAGGAAATGCGTGCCATAATGTTGATAGCAGAATTGCTCATCATAATTAGCAGTGTCTAAATACAAATCCTCAGCATCAAATGCAGCATAATATTTCAAATCAGAAAACAGTGCTTCTATGGCTTGAACATCCCAATCATCCGAGTGGATGTTTTGCTTAACCACATCACCCATAGAAACACGAAATACATTTGGCACATTGATTACTTCAGTGGGACCATGAATTTGAAATTTAGCAGCATCCCATGCGATCCCATCCAGTACAGGCCAGGCAGTAATGTTCACAAAAGTCTGGTCCCTTTTCATGATATTGTGATGAGGAGTGGGGGGCCAAAGTTCCATCAACTAGTCTAATTGTAGATCTTTCTTTCAGTTAGTGTCCATTTATAAGTCTAAAAAACACTACCACAAAGCCAATGGACATAAACAGAAAAATACATATGAGCACCGGCCAAATGTAAGTCCAAGGGGGAATTAAAAAATGTCTTTTAAACCAGACAGCAAAAATTGAAACTTTTGATGGGGCAATGGAAGCCATTGAATTAGTGTCAAAGGAGTAGCGCGACTGGTTAACTGTGGAGTGTAAAACAGGCAACGGGACATCCGCAGGATAAGCATATTCAATATCTTCAGGTAGACCACCAGCTGTCGGTGGTATTAAAGGACCAGTAACTGTATGCATCTCGACGGCAACATCAGGCAAGGTGGTAGAAGCTGGGGTCACAACAGAATTTCTCAGCATCGCAGGGCAAGAAACCGCTGGAGTCATACTAAGAAGAATCGGCCACTCGCTGTAGCTTGACATTGTCAATAGAGATGTACCTGTTATCCTTTCGACCAGGAAGTGGAGATAAAATGACTGTACGTGTACCCTGTACTCCAAGCACCGGAACTGGTGCACGATAAGAGGGGCTGAACTCCTTCTTGTTCTCCACCTTCTCACGGACCAGATCACCAACTCGAGGTAGCCAGCCGACTACCGGAATCTGAAGCACAGCATCAGATGTGGAGGGCACGTGTTCCTTCGCTAGACTGTCTCTGGCTTCTTGTAGATTCTGCAATACAGCACAGTGATCATCTACGTCAACGGGTGCGTCCGCCGCCGCCATGTCTAGACCATCAAGGTCCGGGACAAACATTCGTATGCCAAAGAGCATCATGTATGGGGTCCGCCCACCCAGAGACCTTCTAGGGAGATTATTAAGTGCACGTTGTACGTCATACAAGTGGGCTAGCCAGTTCCGGCCAGTACCTAAAACCCTAGCTGTCAAAGATTGCTTTAAGTCACGGTTCATTCGCTCCACCACACTATTACCCTCAGGTCGGTAGGGAGACGAAAATTTGACTTGGACCCCCAAATTTCTCATGGCTTCTTTGTACGCCTTAGAGGCGAACGCTGGGCCCTGATCAGAATGAAAGGTACCACATGCAAAACTTCCAACAAAGACACGCAAATGCCTGATGACAGTACGGGCATCAGCACTCCTTTGTGGCCATACCCACAGAAAACGTGTGCACGAATCCCCTGCAACCAAGATGTACTTGTACGCAGTATCAGAGGTGAATGGACCGCAATGATCTAAATAAACACACCTTAGTGGTTTATTAGATATGTACAACTGAGTCTGTGGTGGGCGCGCCGCAGTTGAAGGTTTTGTCTGCTGACAAATGTCACAATTAAGAACATAAGCTCGAGCTTGTTTATATAAACCGCACCACCAGTAACGTTGTTGTAACAGAGATACAGTAGCTGCAACGCCAGCATGGGCAGACGCCATGCCCTCGTGAGCCGCTAATATCAAAGATGGTCTGCAGTCCGCGTTGGGAATCAATCTGTCACCAACGTCGTTAATCCTCACTAAATGGACGTTATCAGGACTTAAGCGATAATGGTAACGAGAAGGGAAACCTCTCGGGTAATTTGTTCCCTTCTCTGTAGCAGCATTAGCTGCCAAGATGTCATCATCGATCTTACTTTGTGATCTTGTAACTGCTACTACTAAGTATGTCACCACTGCTGTTTTTGCTGCCTCGTCAGCCAGGCTGTTGCCGACAGCATGGACACCAACTCGTTGGTGACCAAGAGTGTGAATAACATTCACGAGAGGCAGATGTTCTTTAAGTTCTGCCACTCGAACCCAAAGCGTTTTATGCTTAACTGTGCTACCTTTGGAATCACGATATTCATTTCGAGACCAAAAATGTAGATTGTCGTTGTAAGATTGAACACAATAAAACGAGCCACTTACTATAAGAGTAGTGACTCGAGAATCAGCAAACTCCAGTGCAAGCACCAGAGCACGAAGCTCCGCCAACTGTGCGGTACAATCACCCAATTACTGCGTATGCACGACATCAGATTGGGATTCACCATTCACGAAAGTACCGACTACAATTGCGCAGGCCGCTGAATAGGCATGCTTCGATCCAGTCGCCGGTTGCGCAGAACCGTCAGTGTAAATGACACAATGGTAATCCTCGAGGGGGCGCAAAGACAGAGGAGCTGGATGAACGAATTCATACTGTAAGAACTCCTGAGTCTGCAGAGCTGCGTCAAAGATATATGTGACGTCGGGCGATGTCAAGGAAGTGGCCCATTGTATCCACCGTGGATGCAAAGCTTTAGAATTTGGTACACTCGCTTTCGTCACTGCCTCAAGGGCAGGATATGGTGTGACCACCAACATGCGTTTTCCCTGCGATCGCGCTCGTTCTTTCAGAATCGCCATTTCACTGCCGTCAAAACTTTCTCGACAGCGGAAAATCGCAGTTCAGTCGAAGTGTACAGGTGCGATTTGTAGGCAATGGGAACGGTGTCGCCCTCATTGAACGTTACGTACGTGAAACCCACTGCGCCTGGAACAATTCTAATGACCAGGTTAGTGTGGTTATCACGCGTCAGTAAGTATTTTGAAGCAAGAAGGTCAGCTTGCAAAGACTGCAATATAGCTGAATGCTCCGGCAGCCAGCATGATTTGGAAAAAGTAGGTTGTACCAAGGCATAAAGCGACTTGATACGCTGGGCATAATCAGGAATGTGCGTGCGACCGAAATTCAGAAAGCCCAGCAAAGATTGTAATTTCTTCAGTGTCGTAGGAGCACGTTGGCATGCGCATTTCTCTAGGAAGTGCGGAGCCAATCCTCGACCTTCATTGTTGAGTTCGTATCCCAGAAACAATACTGTATATTCCGCAATGTGAGACTTCGCAAAGTTGAATTTGTAACCAAAGTCTGCAAACAAAACAATAATGCGATCAACGCGACACAGATGCGGCCATAACTCGTCATCTGTGAGATAAATATCATCTACATACGAGTACACATCAGGGTCAATGCTCTCTAACAGAGAGACCACACGAGCGGCAAAGACCCCAGGGCTGTTCTTATAGCCCATCGGTAATCTTTTGAACTGTTTTTGTTTGCCGCCCGAGGTAAATGCTGTCCATTCACTACTAAGAGAGGACAGGTTATGGCTGTAAAAGCCATTGGAAATGTCAAGTGTGGTTTTAAACCGTTTTCTCACGAGACTATCAACGAGAGCCGAACTGTGGGTATTCTGTACTGCGCATGTCCGGCAATGAGAGTTTAAATGCCGGTAATCCAAAATCAGGCGGTACGACCCATCAGGCTTCGTCACAGTGAATAAAGGATTATTCATTGGTGACACACATGTTTCAATTACACCTTGATATTCCAATTGTTCAAGGATAGCTGCGACGTGAGGTCTTGCTTCGCGACGCATGGGATATTGGGGTTGTGGCTGGGGCGTGGACCGCAACGGAATTTCATGGCTGGGGGACGATTTATCCCAGCCTACCTGATTACGATACAAAGCCGGTGCTAGCACCAGAGCCCACTCCTCGGCGAACTTCTTAGCTTGGTCCTTTGGCACTGTGTGCGCAAAGGACGGAAGGATCATCTCCTCCCCTCTAGGAGCATCTAAAATGAAAGCCGGGGGCCAGTCTGCCTCTGCCAATAGAATATCATACGAAGAGGTCAGATTATCCCAAAAAATCCCTTGAATCGTGCGTTGTATGTCACCTTCAATTAAAAGGACTATATTATACAGTCTGTCATGGGGAGCCACTCTAGTGTCAGCAGTTTCTACACTTATGAACGTATCAGTTGCTGTCGCCACCAGATATGGACACAGTGCTTGTCGCACCACTGTAACTTCCGCCGCGCTGTCGAGTAGCGTTAGTGCCCATGTCAGGTTCTGAAGCTGCGTCCGCACTATCTGTGGCATACCTCGCTGTTAGTGCAGCAACTTTCTTCCTCTGAAACGGGGGTCGTTGACGTGCAGACTCGTCCTACTTGCCTTTGCCGTCAGTCTGACGGGGTTGCTCATGATCTTGGGCACCCCGTCCTTTCCCACGGTCTCCGCCACCGGATTGTGAAGCTGATGTTTCCTGTGAAGAACGAGGAGAACGTTGTTCAGAAACCTGAAACCTATCAGGTGACTTAATACTAGATCGATCGCGCAGATCATATGTTCGTTCACCAGACAACTATACGGGTGAGGCAGGACGAGACCCCTGTTTCTGTTGCTGCTTCCCCTGTTTCTTTGCTCGCCAATTTTGTTTAGGAAAATTAGGGCGCTCATCTTTACTAGACGAGCTCACCTTAGTTTGCTGTACTATATCAGGAATTATCACAGTTGGTTTAACACCAAAGGCACTGCGGCCTATGGTCCTATAGGCTTCCGCAATTATTTTAGCGAACTCCTTAGGCCTGTCGAGTTCGTCCACGCGGTCCAGCTTTTTCGCCACTTGGAATTGCATGGCATCGCCTTTGAGGTTGCCCATTACCATGGAAGCAACCACATCGAACACCCCAACAAGCCTCATTCCCAATTCAACAGCCATCTCCGCTCCGTGATTCTCTTGAGCACGTTTAATAACGGAGGGTAGTACAGACATAGACGGAGTGCCGAAGCACTTCGAGTAGGTCGCGGCAAAGACCTTGCCCCAGTTTGCACAATCGGCCATATCTGGGACCAAGTCTTTCGGCAAACTAATGGTGAGAATCCTGTGTTTCTCCACAGGAGTGGTATGCGGAAAAACCACCTCCAGTTGGTCAAATTTCTCAGCAAGCCAATTAGGTAAATCATCCTTCTTCTGGGGCCACTTGCCCATTACTGAATTAACCATAACAGGACTAATAACCACCGCGTGGTGGTCCGTTGGTTGTCCCGCAACACCAGGTGCCCCCACCTGCACATTGCGTGACACGTACTGCACTAAAGCCCTATGCACTGTAATCAGGGCTGTGTGTAGTACCCGCAACTCAGCCACTGCCACCGTGAGATAGCGGGGATGAGGCGTAAAGCCGGCCAGCACCGGCCATGTGGCCCCTGAATTCGACAACGGGCCCATTCTAGCCATTAAACCAAATGGTATGCTGCCAGGCAGAAATAGGAATTTCTTGTGTCCTATACAGCGTATAGACTGCAGGTAGCTGCGTGGGAGTAAAGGAATGAAACGTATCATTGTCTGCATCCACTGCCGGAAAAGTCACCCAAGAGTAAAACAACTCATACGGGTAAGACGCATCAGCGCTCACCACAAAAATAACAGCCATCCCATCATCCGGCACCCCATATGTCGTCAAATGACGGCGCAGAGGTGCACGACTATGTGCGGCAATGTCAGCCGCCATAAGGACACACCAAAGAGTATCAACGATATCACCAGTAGCACTGGGGTTCAGAAAAAAACCTTTTTAATGATCAAGCTTGAAAGAACCTATTAGTCGAGACACAGGTAGGTTGAACCCGTCACTCCCGTTCTCCGGAAACAAGAGTGAGGGTGTTGTGGACTAATATAAGCAATACTAAGGCGTTTCAAATCAATAGACCAAACGGTAGGTGCGCCATGTTGCAGGGATTCTGCTTATGCACAGAACTATGCACAGGAAACCAGGACCTCAGTGAATTGTGGTGTACCAAAAACTCACCTCAGAACCCAGAACCCCTTATCCGACCAGCATCAGTGTCCCATTCGTTATCCGAGTTTTATCTCGGCGGTCCCAATGTATAAACAACCCAGAACAAGCGACTTAGTGTATTTCTCAGGAATGGTGGGAATCAGAAATACCTGTTCGTAATTATTCTCATATCAGTCCACAACAAGAGTAAACGGAGACACGGTAAAGTTTAAAGAGTTTATTTTATAAACCTTGTGTCCTAAGATGCAGTACTTTGGCTAACATAAGCAGACAAATGATTAAAATCAAAACCATCAGCATAGTTACAATACCATAGAAAATGAAAGGAGAAATCATACTAAAATGACAGTGGGTTACGGCCACCTTCCTTTCGCTAGTAAACTAATATTATTATTATTAGACTAATAGAGGGTCTCTAGGCTTGAATGGGGAACCCCATACCGTAAAAATCAGCTTAGTGGAATCACATCACAGGATCAGCTATACTCTGCTCCTGCGAAAGCTCTTCTTCCGAATGTGTATAAAGCATGCAGCCTGCAATATTAAAAGCACTCGACTTTCAGGTATTTGCAGCTGCGTGCGTGTTATGGCTAAATAGTGGGCCGATCAACCTGAACCCAACAACATGCACCGTCTAGCGACCCAGACTGTTTCTTTGCACAATGTTCAGACCACGGTCGCAGATCACTGTTATGGATGTGAACAACAGACAGTTCTCATGTGAAGCAGAGGCGAGCAAGCATTTCTCAATTAATAACATGTAACTACAGTGTCGTGTGCAAAAGCAGCAAAAGTGGCAAGATGGCTTTCTAACATCTAACGCGGTTGTGCTAACTTAGCATTGTACGTATATAGATAGCAGTCTTCACTACAGGCGCTCCTTCATTTGGTGTGCTGTACACTACCTGCAAACCGGATTTACCAGACCTTTACAACATGTTTACCCCAACACCGAAGTTTTAACACACATATTTACTTCCTACACTGAGCAGCTGGTAAATATCTAAGCAGAGGCTGGTGAAGTTCAGGGAGTTGTTTGGGGGGTATTAGTGGCTTTACAGGATTAAGAGTCTTTGTGTGGAGCATTTTCTGCTCCATGTCGTTATTGAGGGGACGGTGTGTAGAGGCCTGTCTCAATGGTCTGTTCCTCAAGCTTGGCTGTGTGGGATGCTCGTGCCAGGGTGTTCTGGTTGAGAGCATTCTACTTTAGAATATAGATTATTATTCAGATTTTACCGTGTCAGTTGCTGTCGGATAATTTCCTCTGCCGGTTGCTGCGTGGCACCTGTAAAGCAAGAAGGCTTTCTTCTTGCAATTTTACTTCGTAAAGCGCCATCCCTACTACAAAATTGTTGGCGACGAGATGCAGGTGTCGGCGGAACCCACGGCCTCTCACGTTGATGATTATCGTGTTTGCCGTCTTTCAGAAAAGAGTGCAGAAAACCTTGTTGCTGGCTGAAGCGCGAAAGAACTGTAGTAAAGTACGTTTCAACCAGATAAATCCCGACCATGCCTGAGAGGTACTGTCACTCTTTTAATTTTTAAGTTATGCGGCTCCGGCGTCAGAGAGGAATCAATCCGTGACGCGCATGTGAAGTATTGTGTGACGTTTGGGACACAACCTTGTCACAGCGGTCTGTGTGCTAGTTATTTGAGCACAGGAAGCGTATGCTCCATTTTGGGAAGGTATGTTTCCCATATGTGTAGGCGCGTACAGCGTGGCAGCCTTTTTAGGAACAGAAAAACTTTGGTTATTTCTATTTGACTACGTAAGACGTAACAGACGCGGTTGCCATTTTGGAAGAGTAAAATTTTGAAACTTTATTGATCAAACAATATCCTTAGAGCTGCATCGCAACAAGAGTCAAGTTTTGTTACAAAGTTGCACCGGAGGAAGGAATTCGCTTCTCATTAAAGTTAGTGTGGTGTAATACAGTGACACGCACACTCTCTGTTCTGGTCATTCCATACAAGTATTGCCGGTGTATCAGCTTGTGTTCCAACATACAGTGACACGCACACTTTTATATCAGCCTGTACACTTTGCTGGTGTGTCACGTATTACCATATCACATGTTGCCGGTGTATCAGCTTGTGTGTCAATATACAGTGACACGCACACTTTCATCTCAGCTTATACATATTGCTGGTGTATCACGTATTGCTGTATCACGTTTTGCCAGTGTGTCAACTTGTCTGTTGACATACAGTGACACACACACTTTTATCAACAACCTATACCAATTGCTGGTGTATAAACTTGCTGGAAATACAGTGGTACACACACTTTCTTCTTCAAGGGTGTCGTAACACAGGAAAATACAGTGATATGTACACTTTGTGGTCTCTTGTCAGCTTGAAAGCGCATTTTTTGTACATATGTACATCTTCACTACGTCGGTGGCACGCACACCAAGTGGGTCAGTTACCAGCATAAATTTTATCGTTCCAAACTATTGCTTTCTTCATAGTGAAATGTTCATTGTTTATTGAAAATGCGTGTTTCATCTTACGGTTGCACATGTACCAATTTCAGTTTAAAAAAATGAGAGTTGCACTGTATTGTTTGTAGCATTTGATGCACTATTTGAAGCATTAAGATTTTGCATTTTCCACGTTCGTTCCTTACGGTATACATAATTTAGGAAAATGCACAATCTGTTTCTCCCCTCCACCTTTTCTTGAGTCACCAGGTAACCCACCAATTTCATGGAAGAATTGGTATGATGTATTTTTAACCTATCTTGGCGCAATTGGTGCATTACGCTATAGAGCTGAAAGGAAAATATTTTTTCTTCTGCATTCCTTAGGCTTTGAGGGGAGGTCTGTGTACAAACATTTGCCTGCCTTGGTACGTGCTCAAGATGAGGAAGAGATAGATGAATATGCAGAGGCTATCAAGAAATTGGAATTACGTTTTGATCTTCAGCCCAGCCTTGTTATGATCAGGCACAAGTTTTTCAAGCGTGAGCAAAAAGCAGGGGAGTATGTGGATACCTTCATCTCTGCGTTGCAAAAGTTGAGTGCAGACTGTCAGTTTAAAGCCTTTGCAGAGCAATTGATTAGAGACCAATACACATGTAAGTGTTCTGACAAGAACATTCAGCAGAAATTGCTATCAATGGGCAATCCCACTCTGGATGAAACTATGCGTACTGCGAAGGGCATTGAACTTTCCAAGGTATTTGTGAAGGAATTGGACGAAAAGGTTGCTACTAATGAAACTGTGATGGTTGTTCACACTAGGGATGTTAAGAATAGTGTACCTCCTTGTCCGAGATCAAGCTTCCTAAACAAAATAAGATTTGTTACCATTGTGGTAATCTTTCACATTTCAATTCTGGGCGTCCTTGTCCTGCAAAAAATCTTGTTTGCAGAGTGTGTGGGAAACTTGTTTAAGTGGGAAAGGTGTGGGTTCTTCCACTACTGATGTTAAGCACGTCTCTTCTCCTGTTGCAAATGTGTCTGTGGCAGAACGCTGCAATGAAAATTACAGTGGCATACAAGATGACCTAAAGGATATGGTTGTTGTTGTTGGTGATATTCATGTCACTGAAGGTGATATTTCTGAATGTGTTGATCCTTATGTGGATATTGACGTTGGAGGGAAGAGTGTGTGTTTATTAGTTTATTCAGGATTATGATTAACGATGCTAACCCAGGAATTATTTGGTGAGGTTTGGGGTACTTGTCCTTTGATGCTACCAGACAGATCTCCGGTTTCATATGAAGGGAGGAGAATTGAATTGGCTGGATATTTTGAAGATATCTTGGAGTTCAGGGGCAGGAGAATACATGGAAAAGTGTATGATGTGGTGATCAAAGGGTTGTCCATTCTTGGGTGGTTTCATCAGGGCTTGTTCAAAATGGTGCTTCGCCCTTGTACCAAAGATCAGGTTTCTATTGTTCGCTCTGATGATTTTGTTGACAAAGTCTCTGTTTTTGGCAAGGAACTGGGTCAGATAAAAGGTTTCTCTCATGTCATCAGAGTTAAGGATGGTACAATTCCTGTTAAGCACAGAATAAGAAATGTACCGTTCAGTGTCAGAGAGCAATTGAAACAAGAGCTTAACGGTTTGTGTCAGAAAGGAATTATAGAACCTATTGAATAGTCTCTTTGGTTATCTCCCTTGGTTGCCGCCAAGAAAAAAAATGACGAGCTTCGCATTTGTGTTGACTTGCGCAGCCTAAATAAGAACATTTGGGTGGATTCTCATCCCCTTCCAAAGATTTCGGACATGTTGTCTATGATCAGTGGTTCAAAGTGGTTCAGCAAGCTGGATTTAGCATCAGCATATCACCAGGTTGTTTTAGATCATGCTTCTAGACATCTTACTGCGTTTGTGTCACCCATTGGCTCATTCCAATACTGTCGTATGCCCTTTGGGCTGGCCTCCGCGGCTGCAGTTTTTTTAGAGAATTATGTCTTGCATGCTTAAAGGTTTCAAAGGAGTTGTCGTCTTCCAAGATGATGTTTTGATCTATGGAGATTCTAGTGATTCTCATGATGAGATCCTGTATTGCGTTCTTGATGTTTTGCAGGATAGCTGGGTTGTTTTGAAAAAAGAGAAGTGTGTGTTCAGAGTCCAGAAAGTTGAATACTTGGGGCATGTTCTGTCGGAGCATGGGGTTGAACCAGACCTGGTCTTGTGAAGGCCATTGTTGACAGTCCTGCTCCCAAAGACAAGGTTGGTCTCAAGTCATTTATTGGACTTTGTAAGTTTTATTCTCTTTTTGTTCCAGATTATGCAGCTAAGGTTCAGCCACTTACCAATATGCTCAAAAAGAGTGTTTCTTTCATTTGGGATGACCGTTGTCAGAATGTGTTTGAGTGGATTAAGACTCAATTAGTTTGTCCAAAAATTCTCAAATCTTTTGATCCCAATGCAATGTGTACCATCACTGTTGATGGTAGTGGACATGGTTTGGGTGCTATTCTCACACAAAGTGTCAATGGGACAGAGCACACTCTGGGTTATGCCTCCAGGGTTTTGCGGGGTGCTGAGCTTAATTTTTCCGTAATCGAGAGAGAACTCTTAGCATGTTGGTGGGCTGTCAGGAAGTTTAATCCCTACATTTGGAGTAGACATATCCAATTACGTACAGATCACAGTCCTCTTGTCTCTATTCTCTCAGGAGAAGGGCTGAAAGAGCACACTCCGAGAATTGCTCGTTTGTCGAATTGCTCGTTTGTCGAATTGCTTGTTTGTCTACTAAACTGTTTTAATACGATTTTGAAGTATCGTACATTCCTGGTAACAAGAATGGGAGAGCTATTACTTCTCTAGGTTTCTCATTGAAGATGATGGTGAAGTTGGTGAAGATGACAGTTTAATCTTGAACGACATGTGTGCCGTGAGTGAAAAAGAATGGAGGGACGAACTTTCAAAGGACAGCTTACTTTGTTGTGTTATCAAATACGTCAAGGATGGTTGGCCAAGAGGAAAAAAATGTGTCTTTCTCTTTACAAACTTTTGTGAAGGTCTCAATGGAGCTTTCTGTAGAAGATGGCTTGTTGGTGCGTGGGGACAGGCTTGTTTCTCGAGATGTTTTTAGAGCAAGATTGGTCAAAGGAGCACATGAGGGGCACTTGGGTAAGACGATCACCAAAAGGAGGTTACGAGAATACTTTTGGTGGCCTCAGATGGACAAAGATGTTGATGTGTACATGAGTGAATGTGTGGTGTGTTCCACTGCTGAAAAGAGTTTCAACCTCAGAACTCCGCCTCTTCAACCCATTGAGTTACCTACTAGGCCATGAGAGAAGATTGGTATTGACCTTGTTGGTCCTTTCAATGTTCTACCTGCTTTTTCAAGATTTGCGATTGTGGCCACTGATTATTATTCTAAATGACCTGAGGTGCATTTCGTTAGTGAGCCTAACTCAAAAAATGTAATTGATTTCCTAAAAGTTCTGTTTTTACGTGAAGGTTTTCCCTCCACCAATGTGAGTGACAATGGCGTACAATTTGCTAGTCAAGAGTTTGATTTTTTTTTAAGCAAGGGGGTATAACTCATTCCAGGAGTTCCCATTATCACCCACAAACTAACGGTTTAGTGGAACGCATGAATGGGGACTCAACAACTGTGTGCATTGGGGGGGAAATGCAATGTCCAGAATGCTGTTAGATCTTTGCTTTGGTTCTATCGTACCACACCCCACTCATCTACCAAAGTGTCTCCTTATGAACTTTTACGAGGAAGGAAACCATGTTCTAAAGTGTGTCCTGGATGGATGTCGAAGTGAGTAAAGATGGATTCTGTTATCGAAATTGATGACATTGTGAGAGAGAATGTATCCCAAGCATAAATCAGACAAAAAACCTATTTGGATTTCAGGAGAAGATCTGTTCCCCACTCTTTTTCTGTTGGTGATGTGGTACGTGTGAAGATTCCTGTTCATAGTTAGAAGGGAAATTTGAAGTTTACTGATCCGTTGGTTGTAGATAAAGTTCATGGTAACACTGTTAGAGTTATTAACAAACATTGGTGGAATGTGTCAAGAATTGTAAGAAATTCTGGAAGTCGCTTTGGGAGTAAATTACATTGCGAACGTAGTGATAATGCTGAGTCTTCTTCTGGAGACTTTCTGCCGTCCTGTTTACACAGGAGTAACAGGCAACGTTCTGTTCTTGCCAGATATCGTTAAATTTGTCCTTTTGTTCTTCTTCTGTTCCTTTCTGTCTGGTTGTTGTTTCTTGTTTTATGTTTCTTTTCCTTCTTTCTTTTCTTTTGTTTGTTTATGAGGAGGAGGATATTGTATTGACGGTCTCAATGGTCTGTTCCTCAAACTTGGCTGCGTGGGATGCTCGTGCCAGGGTGTTCTGGTTGAGAGCATTCTACTTTAGA
The DNA here is from genome assembly GCF_964204655.1 of Triturus cristatus. NCBI lineage: Eukaryota > Metazoa > Chordata > Amphibia > Caudata > Salamandridae > Triturus > Triturus cristatus. The sequence continues at coordinate 1,096,469,901 of NC_140592.1, read as the reverse complement.
ATATAGATTATTATTCAGATTTTACCGTGTCAGTTGCTGTCGGATGATTTTCTCTGCCGGTTGCTGCGTGGCACCTGTAAAGCAATAAAGCTTTCTTCTTGCAATTTAACCTTGTAAAGCGTCATCCCTACTACACGGTGGTCAGGCTGCCCCTCAGCCCACAGACCCTGTACCTCTGTACCTGTAGTTTTACTTTGTTGAGATACTCGCCCGGTAAAACTGTTTCCAATGTTTGAGGACCGAATAATGTTGGGTCAAAAAACACTAGAAAACTCTTAGTGTGCCCGAGTGGTATCCCTCTGTTGTCAGGAATACTGCCCTGTGCAACTCGAAATGAGGGCCAAATGTCTCTTTCTGAAGATGGCTCAAATTCAGAAAAGTAGAGCCACACACACGGTATGTTTTTTTTTTTTTTTTTTTTAAAAACCTTTATTGACCAAGTGCAAAGCATACACAGCTTCTTGCCTACAACCATGTCACCTGGCCGGCAGCAACAACAAGCAGCGCAATAGACAAAAAACATTTGTTAAACAGGAGTAAGGCAGGCTCGCAGCATGTCGCCAACAACCTATATCTACCGGCCGTTGGAAAGCACGATAGTGCTGGTGAGTCAGGTAGATAATGGCAATGATAACAGCAAGAAGCATACAATCAATTACCCTGCTAGGTTCCGTTTTCCATTTTATCAAAACCAACTTTCAACTTCAATGAGAACTGTACACCCCCAGTGTGTGTCCACCATACGTAGTATGTGGTGTGAGAAACTAGTGAGCGCAGAGCCATGGTATAAGGCGTACCCATGGTCGGGTACGAATCAACTGTGGGGGTATGTTGCTCTGCCCGTAACTGGTCTAGCCAGTGACCTGGGGGGAAAACTTCCTTAATGCAGTGTAGTGAACATGAACTGGTGCTACATACGACACAACCTGCGCTGCGGCGGGGAAAGCTCGGTGGCATCTCAAGCTGGGGAATTGGCACCCCGCCCCCTCCCATCCCTGTAGTGGGCGCAGAAAAATCCGCGCACCCCCGCAAGCATTTACTCGGTCCAAGCAAGCGGGAAGCGCCTCGGACACCCATCCCGATGGGGGGGGGGGGGGGGGGAAACAGGAGGGCGAGAAAGAGGGTCAAGGCAAACAATCCGTCGCAACGGTCTATGGGGTAGAGACTGCACAGGGCGCGGCCGAGGGGTCGACTCTTCCAGCACCCTCCATTCCGCCCCCATCGGCATCTTCCCCCTCGGCGACCCGCAGGAGATAAGCGACGAGAGGTCCCCAGAGGTCCCTAGGCCGCGATTTAGGGGGCAAGATATCAGCATATTGCTGAAGCCTTTCCTGCCATGTAGACATGGTGCTCAGCCAATCCTTGAATTTAGGCGCCCGTCCACGTCCCCATCTACACGCCACGTGACGCTTGGCCAGCAGAAGCCCCAGAGCAAAGAATTTCCGATGCGTCTTGAGCACCGGGTGCGACCTGCCCAACAGAGCGAGCTCAGGGCAAGGCGCGGTGGGCACCTCGACCATTACGGACAGGGCCGAGAAGACCTCCTCCCAATAAGCGGCTACAGCCGGGCATAGCCAGGCCAGATGGAGAAAACCAGCGCCCAACCTCCTGCATCTCACACAGCGGTCATCATCTCGCAGTCCGATTCGACACAGTTTGGCGGGGGTATAGTAAAGGCGGTGCAAATATTTAAAGTGGACTAATCTGAGTCGTGCATTCCCGGTGACCGCGGTGGCATGCGAGCAGCTCTCCTCCCACTGTTCGTCCGACATCGGGTTCCCCAGGTCATTATCCCAGTCCGTCCGCGCCCTAAGGGAGGGGGGGGACGGAGCCGATTGCACGTGGGCATACAACATGGAGACCACATGTTTCGGGGTGTCCGTTTGTAACATAGCATGTAGAGGCGCCAAGACCTCAGGCTCGTCCGGGAAATTAGGCGTGACCGCCTTTATGTTCTGTCGCAGTCGGACATAAAGGAACGTCTCCATTACCGACGGGGACACCTCGCCAAAGAAGTGCGCCGCCGAACGGAAACTCCCCTCGTGATATAGGTCACCCCACGTGCAGATCGCGAACTTTGTAAGCATTTTGCGACCGAGCCCCTCACGTGCAACACTCAGTCGAGGATCGTGTGCTATGACCATACGGGGAGAATACAGAAAGGGGGTCCCCATGCGCTCCGCTATGCGCTTCCAGGCCCGTACCGTACAGTCAACCGTAGTGGGGTCACGTTCTCCCAAACGGACCTCCGAATAGAGATAACCGGAAGGTTGCTCAGGGCGCATGTATCCATCCTCCACCGCCAGGTGCGCCATGAAGGGTGGGGGGTGAAGCCAGTAGGCCGCAAAGTGCCCCTGGGCGCAGTCATAGTAGCGCTGGAAATTAGGCACCTCAAACCCACCTTGGTGGTAGGGCAACATAAGGGTGCGCAGCCCAATTCTTGCCTGCTTCCCGCCCCAAACCAGACGAGACATTTGGGAGTTAAGCGCTCGGAAGAAGTGGGGACCCGGGCTATAGGGGATGTTGGTGAAAAGGTATAATAATTTGGGGAGAACCACCATCTTGATCAGGGAAACACGCCCCGCCATGGACAGCGGGAGATGAATCCATTTAGTAACATTCTCGGTAATTTTGTCTAGTGCCGTCCCATAATTAGCTCGGATTAGAGCCTCTCGGTCTCTGGTCACCCTGATGCCCAGGTATTTAACCTCCTCCGACTCCCACTGCAATGGGTAGTCCAGGGGGAACGGTAGAGTTTTGTCTGTCAAGGGGAATAGGGCTGATTTCGCCCAATTGATCTGAATCCCAGATATTGCTCCGAATTTCGTGATTTCACGTAACAGAGGATTCAGGTTTTCCTGCGGCTTATGCACATAGAGCGTGATGTCATCTGCATATAATGCGACCAGCAGTTGACGCTCTGGGTAGACAAGAGAGCGATGATTGTGATGCTGCCTAAGTTTAGCCGCGAGGGGCTCGATCGCGACCGCGAACAGCACTGGGGAGAGGGGGCATCCCTGTCTGGTACCCCTGCGGATGGCAAAGGGGGCAGATCGGGCACCATTCAGTAAGACCGCGGCTTGGGGCCGGGTATACAACAACTTGATCCAGTTCAGAAAGCTGAAGGGGATGCCCATGCGCTCCAGCAGCGCCAAAAGGTAGTCCCACTCCAGGGAATCAAATGCCTTAGTGGCGTCGAGGAAAATGGCAGCCGCCTCGCACTGTGGGTTAATATCCTGCAGCACAGCTTGCAACGTGCGCAGATTATGGGCAGTCGCACGGTTAGGGACAAATCCGGCCTGATCCGGAAGGACCAGGCGCTCCATCAGTAAATTAAGGCGTGTAGCCAGTACCTTCGCCAAAATTTTACTGTCCACGTTTAGTAACGATAGAGGTCTGTACGAATCACATTGGTCCGGCGGCTTCCCGGGCTTCAACAAGGACGTGATAAGGGCTTCGCGCATCGTAGCCGGTAGAGAGCCCTCCTCCAGCGCAGTATAGTACACCTGTTTCAGCACCGGGGCCAGTGTGTGGATGAAAGTTTTGTAGAACTCGATCGGTATACCGTCCGAGCCCGGCGCCTTGCCCGATGACATGGACATTATGGCGTCTTTTATTTCATCTAATTCGATTTCATGGTGGAGAAATTGCTGCTGTGTTGGTCCCAGCCATGCTATGGCCGTGTCATCAAGATAATCATGTAGGTTAATCGGTGACGACCGATGTGTGGTGTAGAGTCTAGTATAATGGTCAGTGAGGACCCGAAGCTGATCCGGGAGGTTGCGCTGCGGGATCTCCCGCTCGTCGAGTAGGGAGGCCACGAAATTTCGGTATCTAGGGGGGCGGACAGCCGAGGCCAATGCCCTACCCGGTCTGTCTCCCTCTCCATATATCCTCGCCACAAATGGTGTCCCCAAAAACCTACTCTCCCTATCCGCCGCTTCCGTGTATTCATTCATCGTTTCTCGGAGCTGTGCGGTCACCGCAGTCCCCCGCGGGAGTCGCGTCAGCTCGTCCTCCAGGCGGCGTATCTCGAGCTCGAGTCTGCGTAGGTCCCCTCGCAGGGATTTGAGGACCCCACCTCCCTTAGCTATGCACCAGCCTCTCACAGTAACCTTAAAGGCTTCCCAAACCGTGGCAATACTGGACACGGAGTCCACATTGCGGTCAAAAAACTCCGGTATGTCTTGCTCCAGTTCCGCTCTAAATACCGAGTCCAGGAGATGAGCCGGGTTGAGGCGCCAACCAAGAAAGGGGGAAACTGCCACGGGAACGCGCAGCGAAAGGAGGACCGGGGAGTGATCAGAAAGCGTACGGGCGAGGTGTTGTGTACGGCCGATCCAGGAAGAGAGACCCGCCGTGAGAAAGATATAATCTATGCGGGCCCACGTGGAGTGCACCGCCGAGTAATGTGTACCTTGTCCGAGCGAGGGGTGCGAGTATCGCCACGCATCTATCAAGTGATGTTCGTCAATAATGGTTGATAATGTGCGTTGGGTCTGCGTGTAGTGCGACGCTTGAGGGTGTGATCTGTCCGCTGTGGGCCGAATCGCAGTGTTGAAATCACCTCCCATTACGACATGTGCCACCCCCAATGTTTGAATCTTTCCCCACAGTGTGAGAAACGGGGCCGGGTCGTCTGTGTTGGGGCCATAGTAACAGGCAAAGAGTATCGTGTGTGAGTGTAGTGTCCCCCAGACCAGACAGTACCTTCCGCCCGAGTCCGCCTCAGTCCCCTCAGGCACAAACCCCACTCCCCTTCGCACCAGAATCGTAACCCCTCTAGCGTAGTTAGAGTAGGATGAAAATACCCTACAGGTAGCCCAGCGGGATGCAAATAGGGGGGACCCACCCCGTAAGAGATGCGTCTCCTGCAGCATGGCAATGGAAACCCCTTGCCTGTCCAGGTATCCCAGGACCTGTCTCTTCTTTCTCGGGTTGTTCAACCCCCGTACATTCCAGGATATAAATTGCAGTTGTATAGAGGGCTGCGAATCAGCTACGTCCCCCATTCACCCATACCCAAACATTTACAGTTGAGAGCCATAGCATACGAGGTCGTGTAGCACTCAAATTCACCAACATGATAAACTCCCACAACAACTGTCCCCTCCCCCCGACTCCCGGTAACTGGCAGTGCCACATCTGAGATCTCAGCAACTAGCCGGAGTCGGTTCCCTCCCACACCGGCAAACCCCCCTAGCCGGGTACCTAGCTCCCTCCCCGTCCCCCCCTCCACAAACAAAACCATCCCTAAGAACATGAGGGAAACAACTGATGCCCTCCCCACACTGCGGAAGGGGGAATATAGGGGTTCGCCCATTAGGGGACGATACCTAGGGGTGCCAAACCTGCCCTCCCCCTCTCTACTTTCACCCACCGGGAACCAGGTATGTTCCTGGTAACACAATGTGGGACAGAGGCGGGTGACCAGGCACAAGTAATGGAATAGTTCAGTTCAGCTCAACACCTGACCTGTTCATCGGGAGTGTCTCACCAGAATGTGTGTCTGATAGTCCAGGAATGTGCAGCAGCAGTGGCCTCTCACGGCCCGCATGGCGTCCCAGCACAATCAGTCCTGCTGCTCCATTGGCGACGGTGCCCTCGAACGTCCCCCCCCCGCCGTCTCCGCGGCCACGTCTTTTTTATAGGATTTGAGGAAGTCTTCTGCTTGTTGTGGGGTTTGAAATAAATGTTGTCGGCCCTGGCAAGATATTTTGAGCTTCGCCGGGTAGAGCATGGCGTAGGGCAGCTCCAGGGACTGTAGTTTCTTTTTTACCCCGGTGAATTTGCGACGAGCTTCTTGGACCGAGGCGGTGAAGTCAGGAAAAAAGGATAACGTGGCATTACCATACACCACCGTGCCAATCTCACGCGCTCGCCTCAGCACCGCGTCCCGGTCCCTGTAGTTAAGGAAGCGCGCCACGATGGGTCGCGGCGGGGCTCCCGGCGGAGGCCTGGCAGCCAAGGATCTATGGGCTCGTTCCACTATAAGAGATGAGGAGAAGGAGTCTTTCCCGAACAGTTCAACCACAAGGCGCTCCATGAAAGTTTCCATTTTCCCCGTATTGGTGGACTCAGCCAGACCCAGTACGCGGACATTGTTGCGACGGGACCTCGCTTCCAAATCCTCGTTTTTGTCCGCAATGATCTTAAGGAGCCGATCCATCTGGGTCACCTGCCTGGCCGCAGAAGAGGCCCCGTCCTCCAGGGCAGAGATCCGCTCCTCCGTTTCTTTAATGCGAGTGTCATGGTGCTCCAGCCTGGTGACAACACTGTCCAGCCTGGTATTAATGCTGTCCACCTTGGCGTCTATGGAGGTCAGACTGTGCCGCATACCCATTAGTAGAGCCTTCCAGTCTTCGTCGGGTGCCCACGCAGCGGGCGCCTCGCTCCCCGACACTGGCACTGTCGCGGATTTCTTCGCGGCCTCGAACGGCAGCGTGGACTGTTTAGCATCCTTGCGACCCATGTTCAGGACCGTCCCTTCCAGCGTCTGGCCCTCTCCGGCTGACCGGTCGATCAGAGGAGCACCCCGGGCCGACGCAGCAGCCGAGCAGTCCGCAGTCCGCAGGCACAGTCTTCAACTGGCAAATGGCGATTCAGCGCAGCCCCCCCCAGCCGAAGGTCCGCAAGCAGGGAGACCCAGGCAGCACACAGCGGGTCAACCCCAGGGCGAGCGCCGCAGTCGCGAGCCCCGGTCAAGGCTCTCAGCATATGGGCGCTCCACAGCTCCTGCACTCCCCCACGTCCAGCGCCGATCCCCACCGCACTCCGCCGACAGAGAGAGGACCAGCGGGGGGGGGGGGGGGGGGGGGGGCTCCAGCCGATCCGCCCGCCAAGGATGGGGTCGTGTCCCTGATGTACCGCTCGCCCGCGGTATTGCCACGGAATCACTGGGACACTCGTGGTGGGTAGGTGTGTGTAGACTGGGCCCCCTCCGCCGAGCCCTGACAGGCCGCACCGCGCGGGGAGCCCTCACCGTCCTCCACGTGGCCCGCAGTCCGCAGCCACTCGCTCCACCGGGGACAGAGAAAGGTAGGCCGTCAGCCGTCTGGGGGCCGCACCCCACCAGGCCACCCACCCAGGGAAGCCACCGGACCGGTGGGATCGTCGCCAGGCCCCGGCCCCGTCCTACCAGAGTCGCCGGGAAGAGGCCACTCACTCCGCCGCCAGTCACGCCGGCTCCTCCGCTCAAGCACCAGGGGGTCACCTCACGACTGGGGCACAGCAGGCTCCAGCGCTCCCATCCGATTCCTCCGGTGCAGCTCTCTCCCCCAGGGGGGCGCCCCCGCAGCAGCGCAAGGCCCCAGAAGCCTCGGAGTTTCCTGGCCGGCGACTCCGCCTTCCCGCCAGCGTCGAGACTGCAAGTAGCTCCGCTCGGGAAGGGCCGCCGACGATATCTCCGCCGTTCGGGAGGGCTTCCGCACTCAAAGAGCACCGCCGTGATCAGCAGGCATTCCGGCGTTCAGTCAAAGCATCTGTGGGTAGGATAGTGCGGGCAGGATAGCTGCAGGATCGGAAGAGTGCCTGGTCGGGCGAGAGCCTTGCTAAGGCGCGGCCATCTTGGTTTGGCGCCACCTAGCGCCCCCCCCACACACGGTATGTTTTGTATGATCTTAGGCAGAACTGGGCAACTGTACGAATAATTTAAAAAGAGTTTAAAGAGAGGGATAACTAGACAGAATGGAATGAGCCTACTGGCATCTTAGATTACATGTGTGCCTGGGAGTCTATGATAGCTGTTGCAGACAAATATCTTTCAGAAACATGTCTTGAGTCACACATCTGACAACATAAGTGGTGAAACTGAAGAACATTAGTTTGATTGATCAAAGGTTGTTGTCAATCACTGTCTGGTTAATTATTTTAAATACTCATATATGACAACTGCCTGGGAGAGAGCTGACAGAAGGAAAAAAGAAGTCTTGCTTGCTGCAGCTGGAAGAATTCCTACCTACCTGACAGAGGACTGCGGAGAGAATTGTTTATTGAGCTTTGTCTGGAATGTCTGGGACTGAAATGCCGCTTCAAGAGCTAATGAAGATAGCCTCTTCATGACTCCCAATGACCTAGATGTTCAGATTCTGGTCAGTAAAGACTCCCTGCTCTGGTAAAATTATCCCCAGGAGCTAGAGAGTTCACAAACACCAGGAGACCAAGGAATCTGTATCTGCTTGGAAGGGTTTCAGTACAGCAGTTGCACCTGGATAATTTCTTGGGCTGTCCATGTGAAAGTTCTCTCCTGTGTTTTGGAATCGAACAAGACCTTGCAGACTCATGGAGTTGGTGCCTCTACAGAGGAGTAGAGGAACCCATTGTAAGCGCACATTTTTATTGTGGATCTAACCAATGTTGTAGGGAGTCTTCCAACAACTTCAAACTGTGGCTTGGAAATCAAGAAGTCCTTTTAGAGACATTTGGAGTATCATAACAAGTTTAAAAACTTTTTGTAAAATCATGGACTTGGATTTTTTGATCGCTAGTGGATTGGGATATGGTCTCAAACATACTCATAAAGGATATAAGATCCCAGAATACATTTTAACAGTTTGTCCCTCTCTGAGCTATGCACTGTAAAGTTAAAGGCGACCTGGTGTTGCGCAAAATAAGTATTCACTCTTGAGGAGCCAAGCTCAGCTCTAGCATATAGCCTACCCTCTAAAACTACTTAAAGCTGGTAGGTAAAGCATTTAATTCGGATGTACCACTAACCCTTCTCCAAATATACCCCATTACCAGTTGGCTGTGAATGGTGCTGTAGTTCCGGTCCTAAGTACCTTTTAACATTGGTGAACCATCAACTTTTTTCAAAACACACTGCATTATGGGTCAGCTTTGAAGATGATGAGGTTCTAGCGTGCTGCACCCCATAAACTTACATTGACTTTCACTTTCACATTGTTCTTTGTTCAATGATTTTAGTTTCTATATTACCTCCCGATGGTGCTTTCTTCATTTTTGTAGCATTTGATATTTTTCTCTGTTTGACTAAATTGACTTTTAAGTATTTTATTTTCCACGTGTGGTTTTGTTTTGGTGTTGCTGCACATGCACTATATGCACTTTTCTCGAAGGAAGCCTTTGTAGACTTGCCCCAAGCTACTGACGATTAGTCATATATTCCAAGAAGCTGGTTTACCAAATAGAAATCCGGTTCTTCTGCCTTTGTGGGAGCAAATCACATTTTAAAGCAAAGCTGTAATGGCCAATACTGTTCTGCAATGCTAGTCTTAATTTAAAGAGGTGCTTCCAGGAGAAGATAGGGTAAACTCCAAACTGTATAAACATTATAAAATATAACAGTGACACAGAATAAAAGAGATAATCCTCTTCTTACAAGATGGGCAAACATGTAGGCTTGCTTCAACATTGTATATGTTTGACTTCAACTATTTTACTCTGGGAAGTAGAAAATACATTATTTATAATATTGTTGTAGAAAAACTCTGTACGTTCTGTATTGATTATAGCATTGAGCTCCCTTTGTTTTAATGTGTATTAAAATGTCAAAATAGCATATTAATAATACAACATAATGTATCTGTATAAAACTAGATCACACACTATTGGAACATGTGGAGGCATTTTAAAAATACAGGTAACAAATGATGAACATAAAGTAGTCCTCTTAGGTGCGCCCTGGATTTAAATGCAAAAAGTAGGCGGGAAAACTTAATGAGCTCACATTTTTAAAAGTATGCTGAGTCTGGAGTCCTGTTGCCATACAGTGGTCCGGGCACACATAGCAGCATGGGAGGGACGTCCTCTGGCGCGTACAGATGTTCATGGACTAATCGAGATATGGAAGACCAGTCTGAGTTTTTGATTGTTTGGGTATTTTTCATGCACCCTGAAGGTAGAGGAAACTAAACACGAGGACAGTCACATGCAAGCTCTGTGACCATGCTGAGCCGAGGACACTAAGGACTGTACTTATTCGGAACATCAATCTCAGGCCTAAGCATGAAGACAAGTACACGCGGTGCAGTAGGAGCGGGACAGAACTGAGGTGGAGTAGAGTGGCATTTTGCCAGGAGTGCCACTGGAGTTGGTGGACTGCTAGGAGGAGGAGACCTGCTAGTTTTCTCCTATTGCGTGGAATGCGAGGTGCACATCTGGTGTGCACAGCAGAATAAAATAGGGAAGGAGTAAAACACAAAAAGGTTAAAAAATAAAAAGTTCCAAAAAAAGGAAAAAAACTCTGTCCCCTAAAAATGGTTCTATTCAGAAACACCCACAAAAAAACAAAGTAAGAGCTATGCTCATGGTAGGCACCTGCTGCACAGAGTCGAAGACTGTGTTCATTGGAGGTTGGCTGCCGGGGACTGGGTGCAGGCCAAAGGCCTTGCATAGCGGGGTTTGGACCCCCTCAACTGGGGTTGGGTCCAGGGCCGCACACAGTGGGGTTTGGATGCCTGTACCATGTTGGCCTGCAGCCAACCACGGCCATACAATGCTGAAGGCTGTGTGCAGTGGAACTTGAAAATGAAGCATGTCATAAAAAAGTGACATTCTTTGAAAAGCACACAGGTAAAAGCTAAGTTCTGGTCCATATGAGAAAAAAACACTGAAATTCTCCAGTTATGGTTTTGAACGAACATAACATACGTCATCACTTTCAGCGATTGCCTTGCACAACACACCTATGCCTAATGGCACAGGTAGGTAAAAAGAGTTAACACGAGAGCATCATGGCAGACGCTTTTAGTTATGGCGCGTATTGCATGCCTTCACAGTCATAGCTGGCAGATTTCAGTGGTTTTAGGCATTCAAACCAAAGCATAACCAAGTTTTTACCTGTTCTTGTTTTCGATGAATACATATAAAGTGAAGTTGTGGTTAGCTATGGTTCTTCCACCTTCATGTATGTTTAAAAAAACGCACTTAAAATACAATTAAAGAGCAGTTGTAGTCCTGAATCAAAACTGAAAAGAAAAATTGGCAAGGTATGGTTAGCACCGCAATCCATTACTTGCTCAACAGCTTGGCAACCCGCAACCCACACACACAATGCAGTGCTCATGCTCTCACCCTTGTTGTTACATGGTAAATTACAAATGTGGTAAATAACACTATGAAAGAGAATTCTATGAATGTAGTTAATGTATTTAAGTATGTATTGTTATTTACTACCATAGTCATAAACAGCAGAGAGCTACTGTGTGAACCCATGTGGGAGCGTCACATGGAGATATCGTAAGCGCAGAGGCAAGTATGCCGCTGCATGTTGAAAGTTATATGCTGCACCGTTTACCAATCACTAAAGCGTGGAGTGCAAATAGTACTTCGTGTTAAACAAGGTAAAGCCTGAGTGCACCTGATGTGGGTCACAGAGGTATTTTTTAAGTAAGGTACCTATTAAAGCCAAAGCCTACTGCAAAAAGATTTCTCAGTAAGGTCAAAGCTTCTGATGACAATCGATTATCAATCAGTGGATATCTTGGCACATGCCTATGTTAAGACTTGTAATAAAGTGCTAAAGAACATTCTATGTTACAAGGACATTTATAATGTGTAGATCTTTATTCTTACATCTTAGCTGAAGCTTTTGAGGCACTGCAGATCACTGAAGAAAGTAGAATATAAAGGTGTCCTACTTAGAGGTGGTTTTTCTCACACTGTTGTTGTAAGCATGGCTCTATGGTTATAGGCCATGGTGTCCATCTCACGAATGTGTGTAATGCATTTTCCAAAACTATGGAGGTCGTTCGAAAGGGCCTGGCAGAAGGTACCTTTTCGGAGGCAAATGCATACCGGTCAACTTATTGACTTAAAATGGTAATTCTGTGAAGGCGAATAGAGTACAGACTCTTTTTTGGAGGGTGTTCAAGGTTTAAAAAGGGGATGACCCTATTGAAGTCTATTAATTCATTTTCTTTGTTAGTTGGGTGAATACGAGTAAAAAGAGGAAACCATTCGCCAAATGTGAGTGACTTGACAGATGTGCTATATGTCCAGCATTTTATGTCCTTTATCATGTAATTGACCACATGTGTACTGTGTTGCATTTCTTCAAGCTCACAAACCTTATATGTTGCTGTCACAATGACTGGATTATGTAATCAGTGATTTCATCAATTATATCATTTTAAATGCCATCAATGATGTAAATGATTATATAAAATAAACATTTTGACATTACTAATGAGATCAACCACTGATTTTGACAGTGTGCTATAGGCTTTATGAACTAGGAGTAATACAACAACCTAAATCGATAGCTGGACTCTTATAAGCTTGTCTGCAGGCTTTTGAAAGATGCAAGAGAAACTGGATATTTCAGAAGTGAAGCACTTTTTGTGTATGCAATTGTCTTTGTACCTGTATTCACTTAAGGATGTGTGCAGTGGGGGCAGGTCACTTGCAGAGAGCTGGCTGATGGCTGCTGAACACTGTTGAACAATAGACCCTTGGGTCCTCCTTTGTTGTGAAGGGCTGAAGCTGATCAAGTAGGGTGTTAGGTGGGGCGGGCACAGGGTCTGGCAACATGCGACCATGCACACCAGTGTTTGTCCATATGCGAACGGTTGGACACAGTGGCTGGCTATAGGGCAAAACCCCTTCCCAATCACTGCTGCATGTAGGATGCAGAGTCTGTTGTGACAACAGGTGTTGAAGACCACCTCCACTGTGTATGTCAAAAGTCTGTGCATGCTGAGGGTTGGCCGCTTGTGGAGCAGTGGGTGCACTTCCTTGCCACAGGCTAAGCTCTGTATCAAATTTGCCCTACTTATGGTTGAAGATCATGTACAGGTGAGGTTTGATGCTTGTGGAGAGTTAGATGCAGGGCCTTGTCGGGGTCCAGGCCCTACGTCAAAGTCTTGGTGATGATTGGATGTAGGGTCTGGCCAGAGGCAATGACTAGGATGTCATGCATGATATAATCAGTGACGTTATTTAACATGTCATGTGTAATGTAATACGTGAGGTCGCTAGCATGATGGGGGCGCAAGTTATAGTTAGTTCACTAAACAATAACTGGCATATTTTTCAGTATTTTTAATGTGTTTGCTTGTGTCTCATTCCAACAACTAACTATAACATCACTTTTGCCATTGCTTTTCTCAATAAATATATAAATTTTCTTTAAACATAGCCCATTTTCCATACGGGAAAATAGTCTCTTTTTGAAAGGAAATAATTAAAACTTTTCAGTTAAATGTTTTAATAGTAGGCAGTATCCCTTAAAAAAATATATATTTCTTACATTCTCAAAAGAAAATGAGTCTCATAGGGAACCCTTCCCCTTTGTAAATGGGTTACCACAAGTTGTAAACTGGTGGTAAAGTATTACTGTTTTGCAACCGGAATTCGGCTGCAAAACAGTGATACATACCTTACCAATTAGGTATTTGAAAGGGATGCCCAAAACACGCCCCTTCCAAATATTGTATTGTAAATGCAAATTGCAATTCAGGAACAGGTTACTGAACCTCATTTTGCATTTTGTGTGTCTGAAAAAGCATTCTGTGAATCATGCCTTTGCAACCTCGAAAATGCTTTGTGCATCAGGCACATAATACCTCTCAACAGAATGAATGCAATACAAATTGGAAATGTTAAAATATAATTTAGAAGGATGTTCCCAAAATAACTCATTAAAGGAGAGATGAAAAGCTGAAATGAATGGTTACTATTCAAGCCATGGCTCCAGTGGTTATACAGACCAGCAGTTAAATTTTTTGTCCCACTTATCTCTCTGACTCAGTACTTGGATACATTGTTATGTGGATGAAGATGTAGGAGCCTCTGTGTGTACTTTTGGCATCTCGTGGAGTTAAAAAACACACCAAACCTCACCAACGTTTTCTGTTTTGAGTTTACAGATGGCCCTTGTGAGCAGCTGGCGTGGTATATGATGCACACTTATGTAAATGGCACCCTGCACCAATCCAGACAACCATTATGGTGATTGTAGTGGTGTTAAACAACCTTAGAAAGCTCTCTAAGTGGTAGCTGTGGAGAGCAGCCTTCAGGCTTAGTCCAGAAAGAGTGTAAAGTAGTTTGTTTTACCAGAACATAATATTATAGGTATATATTAAGTGAAAAAGAACCACACAGTGTATTTATAAAAATATGTACTTATTATAAGACACTCACTAACACAGAGATATCGGCTAGTCGGAGATATACACAGTGCACACAAAACTTTTCAATAGAAACAGGTAAGTAGCACATAATATACTGTAGTCACCACAGGAAGCCAAATCATATACTAAAATAGTGGTATGCGAACCACGACTCGAGTCAAGACTATACCCAGAAGACATAGAAGTGCCGGAAACCCAAAGAACCAGGAGCCCCACGGAGGCTGTGTGCAGAGTGGGAACACTACAGTGGGATCAATGCAAGTCCATGGGTAAAACGCGGTTGCAATTTTGAAGAAGAAGGACCCTTTCCAGTGGACCCTGAAGAAACCCTGTGGAAGACAGAAGGTTGGAGAGACACACCACGCGTGGATACCCTAGGAACCAGGATACCTACACCAGGGAAGCCGGGTGCATAGGTGTGAAGTGGCGTCGGAAACCGCCGTCGAACCCAATGGAGGACTTCAGGAAGATGCTGCTGCTGGGGAAAGTGAAAGCGTCCGGTGGAACTCAAAGGTGGATTCAAGTTGAGAAGTACATGCAAGCAGAGGAGACAGAGTCTATGCCACTCAGGAGTGACCAGGAGGCACGGAAGACGAATGCCCACCGATTTCGAGTGCTGCAGGCGAGCTGGCGGTGACCTTGGAGCTGCAGCTGTGAGGACCAAGTGACGCTGTGGAAAACCAGGAGCAGTTCACTAGCTGTCTAATGTCAGATGTCGAGAGTTGAGGGGTCGGTGCCAGTTTGGAGCACTAACAAGCCTTGGCAACTGCAAACAATGTGGAAAGCTAAGAAGGTGCTGTGTTGGGACCAGCAAGGGCCAGGTGACTTACCACAAGCAGGAGAGTTAGGGCAGGCCTGAGCAATCAGGGAAGCCCAAAGAATTCAAAGATGACCCTCAAGAGGACCCACAGGCCGGAGGCACTGGAGTCGCAAGAGGACCTCGAGCAGCTCACCAAAGATACAGGCCCAGGGTGCAAGTGATGCGGTGAGGACAAAGATTTTGGTCACTGGAGATGCTTGAGGTTGGACCTACTTGGGCCCCAAAGATCTTGGTGGAAGGAAGCGGACAAGCCTTTGCAACTGCAAGTCAATGCGGTGCACAGGGGTTTGGTTCCTGCGGCTCCGACGAGGGTTGCTGGCCTCAAACTTGGTGAGAGGACAGGGCAGGCCTCGAGGGGTGTGAAGAACCACAGCCTGTGTTGCTGAGCCTTTTGGAGTCCGTGGGAGCCCAGGATCAGCAGACCAGTCAGCTTAGTTGTGGTGCCTGAAGATGCAGGGAAGTGACTCCTTCACTTCAAGGGATATTCCTTCAGGTGTCTTGGATGCCTACAGGTCTAGAAAGGTTTCTTTATGGTGCACAGGCACAGACGTTGCAGCAGACGAGCAGGGCGACGGGATTAGGAGCAGCAGGAGTCTTCCCAGATGCAACCTTGATGCCCAGGGCGAAGTCCAGAGTGCCCAGATGGTTGAAGAAGAAGTGGTACCTGAAATTGATTGTGTCCCACAACAAATCTAGGGGCCCACCCTCAGGTAAGTCCTTAAGTACCCTAAGGAAAGGATTAGGATGATTCAGAGTTCCCTCCCGGGGGAGGAGTCGGACAGTGGGGAGGATACTCCCATGTCCTTTGTCCAGGTTGGCGCCAGAGCAGGAGCCAACTGCTCCCTGAGCTGGTTTGAACTGGACTATGCAAGGAGGGCACCCAGTGTACCCTTCAAGCAGACTGAGTGGTGCTAGCAAGCGCTCCCACCCGGCCCCAGTACACTAAACCCTGTCTGGGAGGTGGTCACATCTCCCTGTGACAGGATACCTATTGTTTTGCCTTCCCCTGCTCGAGCTTGGCTCAGCAGCAGGAGGGCAGAATCGTGTCTCTGGTCAGCAGCAGCCATGTTGTGATGTCCGGGTCTAGAAGACTGGTATTGGTAGCACTGAGGGCCTCACGGAGGAGCTTTACAATGCATGGAATCATACCTCCCACACACCTCCCACACCGTTTACGGTGTGGGAGTATGATTCCAACATGTTTGATACCAAACATGATAGGGTTTGTTACATCCAGTTTTGAGATGGTCATCGCGTAATTACGTGGTGCCCCTCTATATGTTATATGGCTGTCTCACTTACAACCCGGGAGAATGGACTCCGTAGGCTGTAGAGGTGTCCAGCTCATTCAGGGGTACCCTCACACTTAAAACCGAGCACCCTTCCTTCAGGATTGAAAGGTCTGCTTCAGGGGTGATTTATAGGTTTTAAGTGCAGTGACCTTAGATATATGGAAACCTATATCTTTCATAAGTGGTGCTAGCACCAGCATACACAGGCTGCAATGGCAGGCCTGTAGTCACAAATTGAGTGGTCTCCCATGGGTGGCATAATACATGCTTCAGCTCATGGGGGACCCCTGGTGTACCTATGCCCTGGGTACCTTAGTACCATATACTAGAGACTGATAAGCGTACACCAGTGTCCAATCTGGGATGTACCTAAGTACTTACAATACCAATTTAGGGGAGAATTCACAGAGACTAGGGTCCTGATTAGCAGGATCCCAGTTAGACTAGTCAGAAACAGCATTATATCAAGCAAAAAGTGTGGGTAACCATAAAAGCAGATCCTACTTTCCTACAGCCCATCACAAGGAAACCCGAGAGGCCTTCCCAGTGCCTTCTATGGCTCCATCTCTCCAGAGGACTGAACTGTTTCTGGCTGGCAGTAAAGATCGGAGATGCTGCCCTAAAACTCTAGATTACTGTTGCCAGTCAAGGGTAGGGCAGAGGAGAATTATACTGAAGAAGGAATCATGCAGAGTACTGGAGAAGGATTCATGAACTTGTTACCATTCATTTGCTGATCCACAGCGAACCAAGCATAACCATCTGTGGGAGACGTCAGTGGATGAGCAAGATCTCAAGAAGTGATTTGGCATCAGGCAGGAACCATGAACTGTGAGGCCATGCTATGAGCTGTGCATGGATAGAGAAGGAGGACTGGCTGCTTGCTCCGGTTTGCCCCTTGAAGTCTGGAAGACCATTGATTTCTTGCTTCCCAGTGTATGCCTTCATCACTGGCTGACCCTACACTAGCACTACACTGGCTGACCCTGACCCTACACCTGCTTCTGCCATCTGTAAGACAGGTAAGACTGTTTTACTGTTTTACCTGTCATGAGTGAAAGCCCATGTGCAATCCTACAAAGACTTGCCTTCAACCCAGGCGAGGTTCTTCAGAGATGGCCATACAATGTCTGGCAGACTTTCTAAATTTCCACACTGCCTAGTACTCTGACTCGGAGGCAACGGGTGACCATTGGTGGATGGTCATGGCTGTCACACATCATTTGCTGGTACACCAAGACTGCTTATATCCTTTCCCATTTTGGACCCCTGCTGAAAAGGTACCATTTGTGTCTACCTCCTATCCTGCATTCTGTGACTCTTTTGTGATCTTTTGTAGTCTGC
Organism: Triturus cristatus; assembly: GCF_964204655.1. Classification (NCBI taxonomy): domain Eukaryota; kingdom Metazoa; phylum Chordata; class Amphibia; order Caudata; family Salamandridae; genus Triturus; species Triturus cristatus. Next base: position 1,096,452,352 of record NC_140592.1, on the reverse strand, counting down.
ACCTTGAGAAATTCCTCTGTCCTTTATTGGAGCTTGACCAGTCAGCAAAACCCCTGCCTCCCAACTTACATGCACTGCTCAATATTTGTAGATAGGGCGGGTCCACTAATCAAGTAAGCAGTCGCTGGATGCGGCCACAGCTGATCCACCTAAATTGGTCAACCTACCTTGGATCCAACTCATGTCTCAGGGATATTATACTTTTCTATGGCAGTCCATTTGTGATCACCAACATGCCCAAAGTCTGGAAGAGGGAGTGCAATCCCGAGGAGGGATCTGAGTACTTGGGGTTGGATGGTGAGCTTATAAATAGTTTACTCAAATGTTGCATTGACACTTCACCCTCAAATTCTGCTTTGTTTCCCAAACAGCTTTTTTCTCACTACTTGTACTGAATGGCATGTTCCGTATGTTTGGTCTATGGAGATCTAATTTGTCAGATATTGTTTTCACTTTCACAAGTTTGCTGAGTCATGCAGCCCCAGTCTGTAGGAACATCATCTTTCGTTCTGAGCACACTCTCTTTACGCTTCCAGCACCAGTCCGGGAACCTACACTCTCTCCTTCGGAGACACCCATTTCCTATTCTTTCCTCCATGAGTCAGAAAGCCCATCCCTTGCTGGGTTCAACCTCTAGTGGAGATTCCTGTTTGGCCCCAAGCATGCACAGACCTGAAAATCCTCCTCTATGTGAGTCAGCCCGCTGTTCTGCCAAGTGTCCCAGATGAACAGGGTAAAAGATGCCCGTGACCTTTCGATTACAGGAATTAGTATACATGTTGTCTCTTTGTTGTTTTCCTTCCTGGGGTGTGCCTCACTATCTCATCACACCTCAGCCACATGCCCATCCTTTCACTGGAATTTATGACACAGTTTCAAGTTAAAATAATTAGACTAAAGCCTGGTGCTATGGGAGGACGGTGCACGCACCTGCACAGAATACCTGCCCGGGGTATAAAGTACTATGTAAGTTTGAAAAAGAGTGAGGGAGCACCTGACCGCAAGTTACTCTAATATAGCCTAATAGCCCACTGCCGAGGGCGTACGGGTTGCTAAAGGTCCTTAACCCGAATTATATGCCTGAGCCGCTGGTGATGGCATATAGTGAGGGAGAGGGCCTATAACAACCGGTATAGCCAGAGGCAGAAGGGCTATAAGGCTATTAGAACAATTCAAGCCATTGAGGGTAGAATGTCCTAAATTAAACAGGGAGAAATGGGAAGACAAGCATTGGAATGCTGGAGCTCCTGGCTTGTACCAGCCATTCAGTGGCGTAGAGTTTTGGGGGTGGCGCCCCCGCTCTTATCTGCAGCCGTTGTGGGGCTGCAAATGAAGGAATCTCCAGCAGCCCCCCCCACGTTCTTACATGCGGACGCCATGGTGTGGCAAAATCAGGGACCGCCACAGGTCTAGCTACGCCGCTGCATCCATTATGAGACCAGAGCTACTCCATTGCCTTCAATGGAGCTCTCAACATTCCAATGTTCTAATTATATTTAAGATGCCTATTTCTTCGGATAGATCACATTCTTTATATAATTTTGATCATTGATGATCTTGCTTACTATACAACTGATAAACGAATTAAACCTCTATTAAAACGATCCATTGTGAGCATCTGCTTCAATATAAAGCAGTCTCCAGTTTTTTCACATTCTTTTGTCCATTTTAAGCCATAGTCTTCCTATTTGTGAAAGCTTTTTATTCTTCCAATAGGTTGCAGTTTTGATCGTCCTCTTTACATGTATCAGATACTTTTCAGAGTCGACTTATAAACCAACACATTTTGTGGCTAGGTTGCTTCCTTAAGGCTTTACATTTTCTGATTTCAAATTTTCAGACTTAATCTAGTATATAACGCAACAGATTCCTATTATAGATTCTTTAGCAATGCTGTTGTGTGAACCCATTATCTAGATTAGATAAGGTCATTTTGTGTTACAGGATTGCCCAGAGTCCATCGGAGTAAGTGGACGTGGAAGATGAGGTGTTCAAATGTGCCTGTTGACAGTGGATGCCGGATATTGCAAGACCAAGTCCATGTTATTAGTGATAATGGGGTCTACTATCTGTGCTGTGAGTGCAGCTGCTGAACTTGAGTGAAATAGCATGTGTCATCGAGTGTGTACTATTTTGTTTTTGTTAACTTTTGAGCAAAATGCTGAGGATGTTTGGTTGCTGGCTTGTAATGTGCTGGTATGCAGTTTGCAGTATTATGTATGTCTGAGATGATTGAACTGTGGTTCGTTGTTGAGGATGGACATGGTCAGAGTGTTGAGACCGCTGGTGTGGAATGGGATGATGTGGTTATAACCCTTACCACATCATACCAGGCAGAGAAAGGTAACACCTGTGACTTTTTCTGACCTTTACTTTAGACATCTGAGTCAGGATACAATGTATGTTTCCAGTGAAGGTGAAGAAATTGGAAGGCTGGAGCAGTCTCAAATATAGTGTTCCTGAACTATGTGTAAGATCATGTGACCTGCATAGCACTCTGGCTGCAGGTGTGCTAAGTTGGTTTATGACTCATCATGTTAAAACACCACAGTCAGGTTTATTATTTAACCCAGTGGGTTAAAAACATGTCTATAGACATATGACAAATATATTTATTTATTTGTATAGTGCCAGAATCGACCCCCGGAGGGGTATCCCTGCGCTTAAGCAGACTGTGAGGAGAAGCAGCGGATCCTGGCAGGATTAACAGACACTGAATAGGAAGGTCTTAAGCAACTTTCTGAATTCCAGATGTTCAGAGCACTGTCTTAGAGAGAGAGGGAGCTTATTCCAAAGGCGGTGGCCGAGGTAGGAGAGAGCTTTTCCTCCTAGTCTAACCTTTCTTATACGGGGTACCACCAGAAGATATTTAACACTTGAACGGAGAGATCTTGGGGGCGTATAGGGCAGGAATTTCTCTGAAAGGTAGGAAGGGCCCAGGTTGTGCAATGCCTTGTGGATAGTGCAGCACGTTTTAAATTCTATCCGTTGGCGGATAGGAAGCCACTGCAGCTTTACAAGGAGGGGGTGGGAAGGGGTCCTAGGCGGAACATTCAGTACCAGCCGTGCTGCCGTATTCTGAACTACCTGCAGTCTGCTGAGTGAGGCATCATTGGTCGAGATCAGCAGGCCGTTACAATAGTCCAGGCGGCTTAATATTAGGGCCTGGGCTAGAGTTTTGCGGGTAGAATCAGGGAGCAAAGGAAAGACCCGGCGGAGTAGGCCTATTGCATGAAAACAGGAGCCAGCTGTTTGAGCAACATGCTCCTTCATGCTAAGGGCCTGATCTAGGCGAATGCCCAGATTTTTAACTAAAAGCTTAGGAGCAGGATAAAGGCCCAGATCAGTTGGCCACCAATCAGGTGTCCATAGAAGGGGGGCCTTTCTAAAGAGCATTACCTCTGTCTTTCCCACGTTGCATTGTAAGAAATTATTTACCATCCATTGAGAAATGGCCCTCATCCCATTGGAGAAGGCCAACTGGACTGCAGTCGTAAATTTGTTAAATGGGAAAAGAAGCTGAGTATCGACGGCATATGATATGGGAATGAACCCATATGTCCTCAGGAGATTGGCCAAGGGAGCAACATAGATGTTAAACAATGTTGGGCTCAAACATGAGCCCTGAGGTACTCCCTTGGTCAGTTCCATGGGGGCCGAACGATACGAGCCGAGATTGACAACCTGAGAGCGATCAGACAGAAAACTCTTCATCCATAGCAAGGCTGATTCTCTTAGCCCCACCTCTTCCAATGTTTTGAGCAAAACACTATGAGAAATTGTGTCGAACGCTGCGGATAGGTCCAACAGCACCAGAATCATAGAATGGCCCTTGTCCAGGGACATTCTGATGTTATCTGTATCTGCATTTATAATTATATAATCATCACTAGGAGAGTTGAACCATATAAAAGTCATAAACTGGGATGAATGATATTAAGATGATATCACAATCGCACTCCCTGAAGAGTGTGGGGATTGCCATTCATATATCAAAAGTTGTTAAAACTCTGGCCCCTGATGTTGTCTTAAAGGTCCAATATGGATAAAAGGCATCAATCCTTACCTCTTGAACATGAGGTCCAAGATTCAGGCTGGGGGCAATACTGTACATTTCCACCTTCCAGATACCTGTTGGTATCACCTACTGATCCTAGTTTTGATGGTACATTATCACACAGTCTGGCAAACCTCTAAAATTAAGCATATTGTCTTTAGGTTGACTATCACAATATTGAGTGACAAAATATCATCCTGCCAGAACATTGTTTTCAAAATATTGAGTACCATGAAACTGTGAAGGAAAGTGTTGGAAATGACCATCTTCTGCGTGATATTCCCACCGATTTTTTGCCTTCTGTAGCTGAATCGTTTTTTGTTGGCCGTAAGACTCCTGCTAACTGGAGGTAGAATGCGTGGGCTGTCTCTTTTAAACATGATAAAATTGGCATATCTCTGATTAACACATTTAATTTACTCGTAAGTCCCTAGCATGTGGTACATGTACCCAGGGAATGTAAATTAAATGTTACTAGTGGACTGCAGCACTCATTGTGACACCATCTAAAGTAGCACTGTAAACATGTCTACAAGTCTGCCATTGCAATCTGGGTTGGCAGTTTTAAATTGCTATTCGACGTGGCAAAATACATCTCTTGCCAGGCATGTATCATTCTTTTTTTTTTTTTATCTGTTTTTATTAGTTTTTAAGCAAACATTTACATGAACAATTGATTCATCGTTGCTGCAGCATGCAGCGACAGTAGATGTTGTGCGTCACTGGACAGCAAAATATTTGATTACAAAATTGAGATTTCAGCAGTTATATTCATCATAGTTTTTTAACACATGGTTGCTTATATTACAGTGTTTTCCATAACTAATACATCTGAAGTATTTGTTCATTTTGCAGAGTATGCTATGTTTAAGAGTCAATTCAATTCAATTCAAATAACTTTTATTCGGCTGATATACATCAGCCATATAAGCATAGACGTAAACAGCAACATATAGAGACAGAGTTATCCTTGAGACAAGTACATGGGAGTTCATAAGCATATGATAAACCCAATATGTAAAGTGCAAATGCCTTGATACAATACAAATGGATATCCTTATTTACTAACGGATGAGAACAATAGGTACAAGTTACATATTAAAAATAGATATTATGAATGATGTGACAAATTTATCCTTAATATAAGTACATAAAAAATGTCATACGCATATAATAATCTCAATACGTAAAGTGCAAATGCGTTAATACAGTACCAATAAATATCCTTATTTCATAGAGACATGTTTAAGAGTTAATTTGGTGCAGGTAGATTAGTGAAGCTGTTCATGTGATGATAACTGTGTATATAGGGTATTAAACTTGGGATAGGGTTGGAATGCTCTCGTAGGTTTAAGTGTGTATAAAGCTGTATGTATGCCTCCTAAGGCGCCCATTAGCGAAGCCAGTGCCGTGAGGTTATGATGCGCAAGTGCATTGAAATAGTGTCGCTTAGCTTTTGGCGCATGATCAGTTATGAAGGTGTGGTCTATGGACGTGGGTCACGTGCGCGGTGTTGGTTGGTTAGGGCAGGTGCCTGTAGGCACTGGGTTGGCAGGTCCGTGGATTGTTGCAGCGTTGCCAGGATCGCCTCCCAATATTCAGCTATAGGTACTTTCTTGAGGCCTACTAGTTCCTCCTGTTTGATCGCTATGCCCTCTGTTCTGGCTCATGCAAGAGTGGAACGCCTCCAAGCCTGCACCCACGGGGGATCTGACGCTTTCCATCTTTGTGTGATTACTGTTTGGCAGTGACTATGCCTAGATCTAGGAACCGGGAGGTGACCTTAGTGTTGCGTGTCCTACGGAAGACGTGTAACAGATATGTTTGCCACTCAAAGGGTATCTCTCTCTCTCCGTACAGGCATGAAGTGCATCTGCCACTCCTCTCCAGTAGGTACTGAGGCTGGGGCAGCCCTAGAGCATGTGCACCAGGTCTGCATCAAGAGCCGTACATCGGGGGCAGGCAGAGTCAGCTCGATGGAAGTATTTGTTAATGTTAGCTGGCGTTAAGTATGCACATTGTGTAATAAAGTATTGTATTTGCCTGAATAGCATATTACGTGGGATACGAAGCGTGCTGGCCAGTATCTGTGCCCAGATTTTATCCGAAAATTGGCATCCCAAGTCATGTTCCCATTTGTGTCTTAGAGGGTCTAGGTTGATTGCTGCGTGCTGGCGCAGTGAAGCGGCGAACCAACGTGTCAGGTGTCTGCCCTGTCCCATGACATGTAGATATTGGATGGTGAGGTGCATTTGTGGTTCAGTGCCTATGTCTCCCCATTTCTCTGCGAGGGTAGCTACCAGTGAGCAGTGTAGGAGGAATTGTCCTGCAGGAAGCTCTTCGTTTGCTGCATGAGGAACAAGTGAGCCCTCATGATAGAGATTGCCTAGGGTCTGTATCCCAGCCTCATGCCAGTGGTGTAAGTCGGCGGCTGTGCACACCATCAGACCCCTGGGGGTGCCTTCCAAGGGGAGAGCGGGGGCATAAGGTGTGGCGTGTCGTGTTAGGTAGAGACTCCATCTCTATATGTCACGTTAAAAAATAGGGGTTCCGGAGGACGTGCGCGCGCTCCAGGATGGAAGAGCGTAAGGATCTGAAGCAGCATGTATGGAGGACGGGTGGATGCCGTGTCGCTGCATTGTCGGTCTGCAAACCATCTGGCGAACCATTGGAGTTGAGCCGCGAGATAGTAGTGCTCAAAGCAAGGGGCCGCCAGGCCCCCCTGGTCTGTAGGTAAATATAGCTTCTTGATCGCTACCCTGTGCCGGTTGGGACCCCAGATAAAGCCTCTGGTTGTCTATTCCAGCTGGGTAAAGAAGGAGGCCCAGGCATGTATCTTTCTTTTTAATACTTGTATGTCACATCTAAGGTAAGTCCTAAATGCCGATAGGACAGGGTGCATGGTATTTAAAAGGTCTGACATGGATACTTGAGTGACATGTCATGGCAGTGAAAAATCTCAAAAGTTGTTTTTCACAGTGACAAGGCTGGTTCTCCCATATTAAAGCACTGGGTTATATTACAGCACCTTATAATGCATAACTTCAGTTTGGGAATAGCTAGAAACATGATTCAATCACTCAAACGATTGGTAATTTAAAATCCAGTCTAATGGTAAAGTTGGATTTTAGATTACTATTTTGAAAATGCCACTTTTGGAAAGTTTGTATTTTACTGCCTAAGCCAAATGTGCCTTCCTCTCAGTGTTCAGTGTCATCTCACAGTTTAAAGCTCTCCTGTGGTGAGGTGAATATTGTTCTTAGACAGTGGGCAAAGGTCTTGGATGTGGCAAAAAATATTTCCCCCCGACAGAATGGCCATCAGGGCTGTGCCCAGGAACTTAATTACACTTCAAAAGGTGCCTACCTTGTGACAAGCAGATGTAACTCACAACTAGTCCTGCTCGGGAGTCAGGCAACAATCCTGGTGGGAGAGGGGTTGCCCCCAGAAACGGTTTTGAGTGACCGCAGGGGAAGGTTTCCCCATTATCATTACCACATCTCTAGGTGGGTACAAGGAGCTCTGACAAGGGCAAGAACAGTTCTGGCATGTTTGATTTAGGATGGGAACAGCACTGTGTGATAGTTTACAATAAGAATGAAGTACTAGTGCGCGCTACAACAAGTTTGATATACGTGTTTTTTTTAATTTTACTTGGAGTATAGAAGGTTTTTGTAGGTACTCCTGGGGTGACATGAGGAGACTACACAATCCAGTACAAACCGGAACAAGGAACAAAACATAAAACAACTGCTATACCTTTCAAAACGTGAAATCAACCAACGCCTCCACGCCATCACACTTATTAAATACCATCGGGTACAAAGAATACCCAGGGGCCTAAGGATTCCTCTCAAACCTTCTCTATGTAAAAACGCTCAAAAATGTAAAGACCGTTGGTACGCCATACTCAATAAATGTTCACTCGATCTCATCCTACTAATCATTGAAGAACTCTCTAGCATTCTCGAAGAACTATCAAAAGAAATAGTTACAGTTACTAACGAATTGACCAACTCAATGTCATCTGATGAATGGACCAAGGTCCTAGAAGACATAAATGAACAATTAACTAAACACTCACAAGAGATTAACGAAAGAAAGATCCGCAAGTTTCGACGAGACACAGTCGATTATAAACTTGGAGAGGTATACAGCTGGGCTGAAATATACGCACGCAGGAGACAAAACAAACCCTACCATCAAGAAACCGACACCTCATCTTCAGGGAGTGATATGTCCAACAAACCAAGAGCCCAAAGATTTGACACAGCCCGTGGATCTAGACAATCACCAACAACATACCGAGAAGAATCTTCAACATCAGCAATAAGGGCATCTAAACCAACTTCAGTGGAGCCTTTTATAGAAACGGGTCAAACAGAAAGAGACGACCCAGGAGGGGAAAAAGACAAAGGAACTCCAATTACCAGAAGCACTACAGCCACGACAAAGAAAGACAAAGGCAAGAAACAGACGCAACAAACTTAGTTATTAACATATCTCAATATAGCCTCAATGAACATCAACTCAAGCTACTCCAAAAGGGCACTTCATATGTACCGACATCTTCAACAAATCAACTTGAACTAGAGATCAGCCTCTTTAAATTTATGAGAAAACTCAGATTACGACACTTTTTTGACAACGTGGTATCAAATCAAACACCAAAAGCACCGCATCAACTATTAGGATTAAGACCTCATAGTACATACATGGCACCTATTAGTCATAAAACACTCGATACCTTTGAAAATCTAGTGCAATCCGATCTGAAGAAAATCAATTATGAGAAAAAAAGAAGTAGCAATTTGACAAAAAAAGATCCTGGAATCCTTAAGAGACTGGCCAACAATCCCAACATAATATGTACGAAAGCTGATAAAGGAGTAATTCTCGATACGTCTCACTACGACAGGGAAGTAACTAAACACGTTATGGATCAAACCACCTACATCAAACTCAACAACAAACCTACAGAGTCATTCTTGAATCTGCTTAAAACAATTGTTGATAAAGCATATAACAACGGAATCATTGACGACAAAACTATGAAGTTCTAATACAGAATAATCCCAAAAGTCCTACACTTCACATGGTACCAAAAATTCACAAAGATTTGCATAACCCTCCCTTCAGACCAATCGTATCCACAAGAGGAAGTCTACATGAACCCGTTGGTCAATTTCTCGACAAATACCTCCAACCGAGTGTCACCAAAATAAAAACATACATAAAATACACCACCGATTTTCTATCATTAATCAATAAATTTCAAATGGATCCTCAAGAATCCATCCTACTATGTACCATCGACATTAAAACACTCTATACGTCAATCCCTCATAACCTTGGCATTGAAGCCATTGAACATGCCCTAATGCACTCAAATATCAATCAAGACATGCAACTTTTCCTAATGGAACTATTACATTTTACCCTCTTTCAGAGCTACTTCAAATGGAAAGATGACTGGTTCCTACAAATGACAGGCACTTCTATGGGCAACTGTGCAGCGCCAGCGTATGCCAACCTGTTCATGGAGAAATTTGAGGAAGACCACATCATTTCAAAAGCCCCATGGAATACACACAACAGGATATTTATTCGTTATATCGATGATATTTTCATCATTTGGAATGGATTAAAAAACACACTCATTCAAGCCTTAAATGATCTAAACTCCATCAATGAACGAATACAATTTTCCTATGAAATACAGGATAAAACCATCTCCTATCTGGACGTGACCATCACCAATGTTGACAATATCCTATATACAGACCTTCACCGGAAACCAACAGACCGCAACAATATCCTACACTACACCAGCTTTCATCAAGAATCTCTCAAAAACCACTTACCATATTCCCAAATACTCAGGGTCAAACGCATTGTTTCACATCCACAACTGGCAAATGAAAGGACACAAGAAATGATCACTTGTTTCAAACAAAGAGGATATCCCAATGAAATTATCGAACAAGCAACAAAACGTTGTCAACAGAAAACACGTAGTGACTTATTTCTAAAATCGACTCCAAAAACAAGTGAACGGAACGTTCTGGTATCTAAATATTCTACCATAAGCTACAACTTCATCAAACGACACTGGCCCATTTTAAAATTAGAACAAGACTTTAACAACATCTTTAATGAACTTCCGATCTTTGCGTTCACAAGGAACAAAAATCTAGGTGAACTACTGAAAGCTAAAGAAGAAACAACAAGTACAATTCATAAAGGTACCCAACCGTGTTACAACTGCAACAATTGTAACAGCATCATTCAAGGATCCTCCATCACACATCCACGGAAAGGATATAAAATCAAACTACATGTCACAGCTACTTGTGACACCACTAACGTGATCTATCTACTAAAATGCCCATGTGGGCTTGCTTACATTGGAAAAACAGAACGAAAAATTAAAATAAGACTTAGCGAACACAAATCCAATATTCGCACCCACAACATCAAATCCAACATAGCGATTCACTTCAACGAAAACCACCACAACATCAGTCAATTGAAATTTCTAATTCTGGAAACTGTGACAAGAAAAGAAGGCCAAGACAACAATAAACACTTGCTACAACGGGAGAACTTTTGGATTAAGAAAATGGATTCCTTAAAACCTTAAGGCCTCAATGACCGTATGGAATACCAATGTTACCTATAGAGATTACCAATTCACCTGCATATTGAGCTAATGATGACTCCCTATTGTTCTAAATGTATATTCTCAATGTGGTTAATTAAGCCATCCTCAGACACCTATAACTTATTTAGATTTAGACGTTGCATCCTTTATGATTTCCCAACTTCACAGTCAGAATCGATACGTTACCTCATGCTTACTTACAGATCTTACATCACATTAATTGCTATTCCATTGTTATTTACAAACCATCATGGTATTAACACACACCTAATAGTAGCATCTTTATTTAATACATTATAAACACCCATTAACATAGCCTTGCCTTAAGGGCTAACAACACGAAACCGTTCCCAAAACAAGATGGCCACCAACTTAGCTAAGCACACACTAATAACATCCATATACATTATCTTCCCACCAACTTCAACTGGGTGATCAACATATCACGCTATCATACGTACAAACCATCATGGTATTAACACACACCTAATAGTAGCATCTTTATTTAATACATTATAAACACCCATTAACATAGCCTTGCCTTAAGGGCTAACAACACGAAACCGTTCCCAAAACAAGATGGCCACCAACTTAGCTAAGCACACACTAATAACATCCATATACATTATCTTCCCACCAACTTCAACTGGGTGATCAACATATCACGCTATCATACGTGCAAACTTAGCACGCATAGTTTCACTCAAGCGCGTTTTGAATTGAGTGCATACAGCGTATTACGCACATAACATTAACACCAATTCCAACATGGCCGCTGAAAACATCTTCTCATACACTCAAGTAACGCTACATCCTTCTTTCTCTCGACTCCATGTTCACTTATAGCAAGGTACAGACACACGCCATTCACCTACACCAAGATAAGAAGAAGGACATACTAACTCTACACGAACTCGAAGTAAGTGCTCCTTTCCCATGGTTTTCGTTTAAATTTAACTAATATACGATACCCCGATACTTTGGGAGTTATTTGTGTAACTTGACATCATGAACATCATGCTGCAATAAGAGCACGATACCCCGACACAGTGACAGCCACTTATGCAACTCGACATTACGAATACCGCGTTGTAATAAAAGCGCGAAGATTCTTTGACTTTTCCAATAGGTTTCACGCAATCTCGGCACACACAAAGAACATCACGTCACAAATACAACACTTTTGAATCTTACAACTTTATCCTTTCTATAATTCAGTTACATGAAAACCCATGCTTTTGCTTCCATAAGGAGTGACTTAAAAACCGACGCATTGCGAACACTTAGTTCCCTCCTCTAAACACTAACATATATATACGCTTTGCTTATTATGATAAAACAGTTGACGGTACTATGATTATTTACAGATATGTATTAGAGATGTATTGGTCTCTTCACTATGATTGCTTATTATGATTATTTTGCAGACATGTCCCTGATGAAGGGTTCAAGGAACCCGAAATGCATTGGACAAATAACAAACATCTGAATTACAAGATGTCTCGTTTAACCTCAAGCAATGAACAAATGAAAGTATAAATGAACAAGCAATTACAGAGAAATGCAATGAATAAAATTGTGGAAATTACATACAACGTATAATCGTATTTGTATTACAAACTTGGTCTCCCAAAAAGAGACCCACCAGTGTGCCCAGGGGGACACATTCTAGTATGACTGTGCAGTTTTTCTCATAGTTTACAATAAAACACACATGAAGAGCTGCAAAAGTAGGTTGAGTCACCCCTGGGAACTTTTACTGAAATTGGTTAGAGAGTAGCCAGGAGTTTTCCTCACCCGCAGGCTGGCACTGGACATAAATGTGGAGCCCCGCTCACCCCTCAGAAATGCCTTGACCTATCAAGAATCAGAAGAAGGACCGCTCTGTTGTCTGAAGAACATGAAGAAGGACTGGACCTGCTTGCTTTGAACCCAGGACCTCAGAAGTGACTTCAATGGTCAGTTGGCTGACTTCTTGTAACAGCTACAAGGACACAACAAACTTTCAGAGGTTTTTCCTGCCACTGCCTAGCTCACCAGTTCCAACCGAACCTGCCCTGGACCCTGCTGCTGGCCTCTGATGGAATGAGTCTAGACCCACAAGTGCTGACTCCAAGGGCTTGAACCCTTGGTTGGTGGCAAAGTGTACTCCTCCTGAAGTTTCCTGAATCTGGGGCTTAGAAACGTTTTGCCAACTTTGGCTCTGAGAACTGATGGAGGACCAAGACCAACCGGCCAAGCTGATCCTATGGAAGTGCTTGGCCTCTGGGCCAAAGATTCAGGTATCTCCCACTATGCAGTATCAAATATGATTCAGTGGGAAGGTGTATGACCTTGTGGACCTCTCTTTGGCTACAGCCTGCAGCCTTACCCCAGTCGAAAGAATCCGAGCTTCAAAAAAGTGACTAAATCTGGAGGTAGAAATCATCACCAGACAAAGGCTCAAAAGGTATATGGCTAATGAGGACCCTTCTCTTGGTGCACAATTCAAATTTCTCTAGCTCAGAGCTTTCCTGCTAAAAGTCAATGGCTTCACCAAGTCTTCAACCAGCCACTGGAGCCCTCTTTGGCCACTACCTGCTACCTTGCCCCGCTGAGGATTTTTTAATCCATGCCAGAGACTAAGTCAGAAGGTAAAACTTTTCACACCGAAACAAAGTTGGTCCCGGTAGCTGACCCACTCTTCAGTGCGGTCAGTCTTAACTTTTGACTTTAGCCCAATCTAGAACAACCAGATAACTACGGTTGGCACTTAACGCTTTTAGATGCTATTTTGAACCTTAAACTCTAAAATTTCTTAACCAGTTCTACTCTTTGGATATTTGTTGTTTTGGTGTCATTCTCTATTTTATAAATTGATTTGCGAATTTTCTTGTGTTGTGCTTTCACTATATTACTCTTTGAATGCTGGAGTAATACTTTACACATTGCCTCAAAGTTAAGCCTGACTGCTTTGTGCCCAGCTACCAGAGGATTGAACGTAGGTTAATTTAGTGGCTTTTGTGGTTACCATGATAAGGATTGTGATTTGATATTTGAGGTGTGTTCTGACCCTCTCAACTAATACTCCAATTTCTTACAATAAGTATATACAGGTAAGCATAGATTTACTATTCTTAAGTCCTGACGTACATACCTTTGAGACATTTACAGCAGCAAGTTGAGTATAGTAATTCTATACTTATCTATAGGTACTTAACTGCAAAATATTATGGTAGTCCATATTTTGGTTATGATATTCTGGCAGGGCGATATCTAAAACTTTGTTACTGTTAGGGAATAACTTTTCTTTGGGGTGCGCCTGTGAATTAGAAGAGAGAGCCGCTCTGTTCAGTGCCTGAATACCCGGGTGACGAGAAGCTCTCTACAAATCTACTGATTGGTTGAACTGCTTGAATCCAGAGTGGGCCATGACATGCTGCATGAAGAGTCCCTATGATAGTATACCAGTGCCTTGCAGTCCGCAGATCAAAGCCAGGAGGCACTTCAAAAGAATAAAACAACACCAACTAGCCAAGACATTACATTACACCCAGTTGTCTTTCAGCAAAACAAGTGAGCATTTTCTTTATTAACCATTACATTAGTTAAAATCATTACAGTAAAATATACATTGCTGTTTGCCACCCTCCCACCCGCCGGTCTCACGGATCTCAAACTGCAGGGTCCCCCGGCACACATGTACTCTTAAGTCAATGTAAATTGCGCTTAGAGATGAAGAGGAGCAACAGATAGAAATGTCAGACCCTTTGTTAATAAAGACATAGGTTCCCGTAGGATTGGTTGTATATCCTATAAAAGGGCATGACACGTCAAGTTAGACCTATGCTGTGTGAACCTACATGAACAATGTCTCGCCCTGAAATCCATAAATAGATAAAGATGTAAAAATCCAGAGTTATTTAAGCTGGTAGTCAGGTTACATTCCTCCTAAACATGATGGAAGCAAACTGTATAACTTCATTAGAAGGATAAAGTGCAAAATGCAAATTTAAGGTGCAATGTGCTATCCTATCACGCTTGATGTTAATTTATGGCTGCTCAGCAAGTGCGAACCAGTAAGTATTAGAGACTCGAAAATCGGATATAGTTAAACTACTGGTGGGTGCCCTTGCTATACTCTCCTCCTACACATGGTGGAAAAATACCATCCTACCACCTGAAAAAAATTAAAGTGCGCCGTGCAAGTTAAAAGTGCAATGTATTAGCCTGTCGAAGGACTAGAGTTAATTTGTGGCAACACATTGAGTGCTAATCTGATTACATTCGTGAATTTCGCCAATCTGGCTAGATTGCGCGGTGTGATTTCGGTGAAGCACAAGTCCAAAGCTTCCCTGCAAGTCCTAATACTCTTTGCCCTGAAAATGAGGCAGAACAGGCGGTGTCGGCTAGTTTGGGGAAGCAGCGCAGCAGATGCAGGCAGGATTCTTTGCGGTATGAGCAAAGCCTGCACGAGAAAGCTTCTCCCTTACGTGCCCAAGCTAGCTGGATTGAAAGCTGTGATTCGTAGCGCAGTGAGTCTCATGTAGAGTATTTTCCTGCTGACCTGAGCTGTCAGTGCATCGCGTAGATAAGATTGAGCCCTCCCTAACATGGATGTCATGTCCAGTGGCAATAGAACTGAGGCGAGAGATTGCAGAGGCTTTTTCAAACGAGATTACCAATACCTGCCTATTCACCGCTTTTTTTCCAGGCAGATAGCGGAATGTCGGGTAAGTGCAGGCTATCTGCTTCAATCTTCAAGCTGCCAATTGCCTGACCAGGTCTGGAGGGCCAGGGAGAGCCCTCCTCCTCATAAATGTTCCTCAGTTGGTATTTAAGTGAGTCTTTAGGGGCACTCAAGACCCTAATGAAGAACTTTATTAGCTCCCCCTGGCTCGCCTAATCTGGCCTGCCAAGGTCAAGCTCCAGCCTTAACCTTGCTTTTCTGTCATGCTGTGGATCTAGCAGCACTGTCCTGTGTGCCTTGGCCTGTGTGGCAGTTATAAATCTATCCAGGGCGCCAGGAAAGGCCAGATCACCGTAGTTGATGGCCGGTATCAACTTTGCTTTCAGAACTATCAGCATTGGCACGGTGGTTGGATTTATCAGGCGGTGGCTCGGTCGCTTCAATGTGTGGATGACACAGTTGGCCTTTAGGCTAAGGTGCTTTAAGTGGCCCTGCGAAGAGCCTGTTTGCAGCCGATTAAATCCTTTGGATGGCGGGGAGCATGTGATGTCGTTTGAAGTCTTATACTCAAGCCTTGTGTTGTGCAATCCCCACCTTCAATTGCAGATCTGCAATGAGAGCTACCCAGTCGCTTTTTGCTGAGGTTGGAGTTGATAACTTAAAACTGTGCTTTCTCTTCCCCACCCTCACAGACAGATTGTCTCCAAGTTTAGCTGACCATTTAATTCCTTAGAGAACCTTGTGCCGCTCTTCTCCGGTAGTTTTCCCTATCACTTGGAGTGGGGCTGTTGTAGAGACTGCTAGTTGCAAGGTGGCGTGCAGGGTCCTGTAATCGTTTCGCCTCTGCCATCAATTGAAAAATCTGCCAGCCTGGCTGTGATTGTTTCGCTGTATAATATATAGTCGATTGTAGACACTTTCCTAAAAATTGGTTTCGGGCGCCAGGAGGGAAAGCAAGTTCCCTTCAGTGAGTGGGTCGAGCATAGCTTGTGATGGGGGAGGAAAGTAAAGAAGGGTGCGCACCCGCCCATACGCCTGTGCAAATCTGGTGTCTTGTCCAGGTCACTCATATTGAAATCTCCAGCTATAACTACCTGATAGGATTCATATTTAGTCAGTAGGTCGTCAAGTATTCTTGCTAGGGGTTCCATAAAGTCTTTCTTCTGATACTGTGCAGGGTTGATGTAACAGTTTATTATCTGCAAACGAAGGGATTGAGAATTAAGCTTCAGGCCTTTAATTAGTAGAGCTTGGATCTCAGATATTTTAATAGATATTTCAGTTGCTGCGAGTTTACAAGCGTGTTTTAGGGAGACCAAGAGTCCTTCAAACGGTTGGTCGAAAATGTTCGGTTTGGTGGCTGCCACTTGAAATTCACAATAACCTGCTAATGGAGTGGTGTTCATGGCCCAAGTCTCCTGGAGACACAGAATATCACCATTGGCTAGATAATCCTGTACTGGCTTGTCCTTGGTGATTTTCCTAATCCCTGCTATGTTCCAGGAGATTGCTGACAGTTGTTGATCTGAGGCTTTACCTTTTTTCCCCTCCCTAATGATCTGACTGTGAGTGTTGTTAGGAGTACTGCATCTGTGTACTTTGGATTTCTATGGGGGCAGGCGTAGATTGGCATAGGTACACAGCTCGTTGGATAATACAGTAAGTAACCCGGATGTTAGTGGGGACACTTGAACTTGATTGGCGGCTACTACCGACTCTCTTGTTACAGGTAGTACCGCGCAAGACTGAATTGAGGGGGCCCCCTTCTCCCCGTGGATAGGAATAAGAACATGCAGATATTTCTGCAGCCGGGGGGGCTGAGCATCTATATCCCAATCGGCTAGCTGTTGCGATTCTCCTAGTACTGCGAGTTGAAGTCGCTATTGGAGGAATCCCACTAGGGTTGAGTTGCCATAGGTGCCCCCTTGGAGTTTTAGGAATCTTAGACATTCTAGATCATCTGAATTGATTTGTACAAGAGATGCTACTTGTTTGAATAAGCAAAGGATGTTACTTGTGTTCAATATATCATGGGGGCCCTTGATGTACTATCTAGGAGTAAGCACTACCTCATAGATGCAAGGAATTTCCGTAGCTCTAATGCTACTGCTATTCCTAGACCCTGACCTTATGTACTGAGTTGGGAGCCTGGACTTGATGGAACCCTTAAAATATGTCCATGTCGTTGGGTGGTTACCCTTCCTGTTGTGCTCACCAGACTCTACTTCATCATAAGTCCCGGCTGTGGTAGTGTGAAGAACCCCTCCAAACTTGTTGGTGCCTCAGCGCTTGAGATGGTCATTGCTGAGGCCTGAGTGCTGGCATCCATCTTCAAGAGGCTTATCACTGATAGTTCCTTAGGCCCATGATCTGACTTTGGCCAGTGGGGGCCTAGGGGACCTGTGGAGGGGCAGGGCCTCTGGCACTTGAATCTTTCCTTCTTTGGTTGCCCCTAATTTGGCACCCTGTTTAACAGTAAATATTGAGAAGAGCGGCCTTTCTTTAATGTTGTTTCCTGGCAATATTGATCTCCTTTTAACTATGGCCTTTTGTTGCTGTTTCCTCAGCTTTATCTTAGCTCTCCTGGATAAAGGGGCCTCAGGCGTGGTTGTTCCTTGTAAGCTCTTCCCTTTCGCAGGTGCTGGCCCCCAATTGGGCGGTTGGTGTTTCAAGCTGTGACACTGGGCTCTGAGGATCCTGAGTGGACTTGCGCTTGGAGCCATCTTTTGTTTTTGGGATTAGGGGGAGACCATCTTTGCCACTCTGCTAGTAGTTACTCTGGTGGATGCCAGTGTACCCACCTTCTGCCCCCTGGCTATCGCTACTATGTCCCCTAGGATCTCCAGAAAAGCAGCCCACTTATCGATAATTGCTGTGCATGAGCAAGAGCAAGGTTTTATGGCCAGGATCCTAAGAATGTTATCTTCCATTGCCTCCATCCTGGAGCTTAGATTTACCAGGGGCTGCGCTATCGATTGCAGAGGATCTATTTGAACCTCCATTTTCGTAGACTTCCATAATAAGTATCTGGTTAAGGTGTCTTGTGCCTTTTTTATGACCGTCGAGTGCAGGTCTTCCTTGTCTTAAGATGGTTGATTCTCCGACGGTGATTCCCTTACCTCCTCTGACTTCCCAAACAGTTTTGAGGTTAGTTCAAGAGTTCTTTCTATTTTTAGCTCCAAGTTTTGGAGAAAGTAGGCTGTGAGATACCCCTCCTCTGTAGAGTCGCCATCTGGCCGGTTGCCGGTGAAGCAGTCCTTTAAGTGGGAGG
Source organism: Triturus cristatus (assembly GCF_964204655.1). Taxonomy (NCBI): domain Eukaryota; kingdom Metazoa; phylum Chordata; class Amphibia; order Caudata; family Salamandridae; genus Triturus; species Triturus cristatus. The sequence goes on along the minus strand of NC_140592.1, from coordinate 1,096,433,691 downwards.
CAGTGTTTCCTGCTTTATATCTCCTGGACTGGGCCCACCGTGCCAATAAATTTGTGCAGTAGTGACTTGAGGTCTTTCTTCTTTGCGTGGGGCCTTCCTGGCGTTCCCTGCGTCATAAATGTTTTTTATAGTTAGCGATGGGGTCTCCCTTTCTTGCAAGGTGGTGGTGATGTTAAAATCATTTGTCCCTTAGTTGCCCATGAACATGACCAGTTTGGGCGATCCCCACTCGCCAGGGCATGAATACGATCTGCGCTTTTGGTTGGACTTACTTGGGAGGGGAGTGCTGGCCATGCAAAGACTTGCACTGGCCCTTGCAGATATTTCTTCAAGCATTTTATTCACCCCGTCCATAAGAAAATCCGGGATTGAGCTTGGGCTTCTGGATTTTTGGAAAAACTCTGTGATAAGACCTTGTTCAGTAGATTTCATTGGAGGTTTCTTTAGTAGATGTGGCTGGGCGGTGATCTTTGTAACCCTTTTGAGTGTTGGCGGAGCGATTTCTTTTTCATCTTATCTGAGCGGCGTGTACTCTTCATTTTGGGTACCATTGTGCTGGGTCAAAAGAGCCTTTAGGAGGGCAGTAGGGATATTTATATGTTGTTAGAGGTGGGAGGGCTTACCTTAACTCGTCGGGTATGGATCTCTTGTATCTTCCTAAATTTTCCTCCTGCCGCCTGCTGCCTTTATAAGCCCCTCCTACGGGATCCTGGCGCCTACTCCACACAGGGAGCCTGGGGAATCAGCTAGGTAAATTCTGGGCCGACTGGATCCCTGGTTGATCTTTTCTTTTTCCTGTTGCTCATGCTCAGGCAGGCTGGTCGAGGTTGGGTATTAACTCTCTCCATCCCCACTGCCTCCTTCCTGCTGTGGGACCAACCTGCTGGTGAGAGGGAGAAATCAATAGGGTCAAAGGTGCTGCTTCCGAGCTGGCCTGACTGAGCGGATCTCTCCAGGTCTCCACAAGCCGCACCCAGGCCTATCTGGGACGCTTCCGTGGAGTCCTTGGGGCCCTCTATCTGCGGCGGCTCGCTAATGCTGCCACACTTGCGCCACTCACCTCAATTGAGCCAGGAGGGGACTTGGGTAGGTCAGACGAGAACTGTGGCGACCAGGACCGGAACCGGCCCGGCAAGTCTCTTGTGCCCTGGGCTCACTCGGTGTTCGGTCCGCTGTATACTCATGCTTCCCCGACCGTTGCGGCGCTGGCTACACTGGCCCCAACCCCCCTCTCTCGGCTGGTGGTTCCCGGCTGGCGGTTCTCGGTTGGCGGCTGTCAATGCTCCGCAGTTCACCAGCAGCGCAGCACTTTCCAGTTCACTACGGTTCACTTTCTGGTTCCGGTTCTCTACTCGAACAGCCTTCCAGAACACCCACTATCTCACAAAATAAGTGAGTGTTAGAACCACAGCACAAAGCGGGCATCATATACAGACATGGGTTTTAACACAGTGCACACTCAACAATATCAATATTAAGCACAACACACCAAACAAAATATTTGACTGTGAAGAAGAATCTGGTGCAAAAGAAATTTCAGACCTTTGTAGGCAATCCACGCAACCAGCAGTCCGCAAGGTCATACCCCTAGCAGATGTGCATTAAATATGTAGGCTCTTGTTACAAGGTCCCTTTTAACTCATTTGTTGCCAGTGCCTAATCTGAACCATTGGTTGAAGGTGTTGACCAACAGCACTCATTTTTGAGGACTGGCAGTTATGTGGAGGAGAAGATTGATGGATAAACCATGACAAAGGGAGAAAGCGGATATAAAAATAACCTGCAAGATTGAAATAAAGGGGCAGGAAGTGTAAGGTGGCGGACGAGAGAGGCGTGAGGTGAAACGAAGACCAGACACCCTTGCTATTCAGTGACCCCGATATTCTGAAATGCTGGCTGTGGGCTTCTGAGAAAAGCCTTGGTCACCAGCACATATTTTTTTTCAAATTAAGTGCTGAATGGCGTCAGTGGGAGCAGTTATCAGTCCCATGGGAATTAGAAGTTCCCTGGAAACTCTGCAAAGACTTGGCTTAAAGCAGCCAAAAATTGTGTGTGAAACTGTGGAGCAAAGTCTGTATTTCCCATGGGAATAGGACCCAGAATCACTGATTTCCCCATCAATTCCTCCTTTCTATGGAACCCTCGATGTCCCACTTGATGACTTTGCCCCCTGGAGTTACCACCTCATCAGGTAACTCCAGGCGTGGGGTAACAAGTTACTTGATTACCTTGGTGCGCATAATGAGGCCCTCACATGTAATATAACATTAGCAGTCTGCTATAGTATGAAGCATAGCTTTCAAAGAACACATGGAGAATATAGTTCCTAAAATATCGGGCATGGAAAATATAAATGAGAAACAAACTTGGACTGAACGCATTCTAGAGCTAACGCTCTCTTGACCCACAAAACTGGAAGTTGCTCAAGCAAAACCTGAGGTCACTCATCCTCCTACATTGCACCCAAGACATGGAACGACCCCCCTCAGCACATCAGAGCCTCCCCCTCACTTCTGGAGTTCAGCAGGAAGCTGAAAACCTGACTCTTCGTATAAGCACCTTGGGGACTACACACCTGCGCAGGCGCTGGGATACCCTCTCTGGTGATTAATGCGCACTACAACCGAAGCCATTCTTCCAAATGCTTACTTCATTTTTATTCACCTTTGCACTTTAAGTTCTACAAAGCGCAGAGAGGTGTTGGAGCTAAAGAGCTTCACAATACCAAGTGCCCCAAAACACGAACCTTTTCCCCAGTAAGAAGTTCTCCCACAAAATTAGAGCTAAACACGTCCTCGTTATCTCAGTTTTTCCAGAGTGCAGAACATCTTCCCAGCCAGCTGTGAATCGTGGTCGATCTTGCTTTCACTGCTTGGTAAATGTTTCGTTTCTCTGTCTGTTTATAAAAAGTCCTTTGCAGCCTTCTTTAACAGAAGGAAAATCTGACAAATGAAAATATGTGAAGATTTTCCAGAAGGGAGGTGGGGAGGGAGCTTTCACAATCTTGAGTCACTGGTCTTGAATGCCACCAGGACTTTGCAACTGAGTTAAAATATTGTTATGCAGATATTTCTATTCTACTTTCTATTTACACACAACAGGGCGTGTGTCTCCACCAAGAGAAATTAAATTATAGGGTGTGTGCTTCACGCACATGAACACACGCCCGGGAAGGCGGCAAGGTTAAGAAGTGTCTCTACCCCCCAGGATGTGCAGTGACCTGGTTACACCGTTGGACTATGGCAATGCACCTTTTCCTTCTTTCAACCCCGTGTCCTCCACTGGCATACTATTTCGCAACAGCAAATGTCGCTATCACACAATTATCAATTTTGGAGCCAAGATTTTATTTTATTTTTTGTAATGCTAATTTGAGAAACTTTCGTGCTGTCTACCTGACAATATCCTCACGTGGTATATATGCAAAGTCATTAAAATACTCTATGATGTCAGAAATACCTTGATCACTTGCCCTCTGCTAAAAGCAAATATTCCAGTACTGAAGTGGGTGAATTTTGCCCTCAGAATTTACCAATACTAGACATTCTTTCATTAATGATTCGCCTCTTCATCTGTTGCCATTTTGGGAAGGCTTGCTAAATAAACAAATTTATTTTTTCCCCGAAGAAAGTCGCTGATTTTCAAGCCACTTTCTCTTCTACATCAGATGATAACTTTGCAGATCTCTCCCACTATAGATTAAAATTCTCAACAGTACCATCCGGCCAGGATCTGCTCACTTGGGGCCTCATGTAGGTAGCATACCAGTTACCACTTCTAAAATACCGAACGATACCGAATCGGTATTTTAGAAGTGGTAACTCGTATGTAGGTAATGAGTCGGTATTTTTTACCGATTCGTTACAATTCGGTAATTACCGAATCGGTATTTACCGATTCGGTAATGAGGCATACCTTCCCATTGATGGGAAGGTATGCCTCATTACCGAATCGGTAAATACCGATTCGGTAATGTGGTGAACACATGCAAGGGTGGCAGGGTGTCACATTGACACCCTGTTGCACCCCTGATTCGGCCATGTGTACACATGTGGCACACATACATGCCCTAAGGGCATGTATGTATGCCACATTGCACACTGCTACGCGCGTAAAAATGCATAAACACATACATTGATTATTTACCACCAACTATAAGTTGGTGGTAAATACCGACTCTTAAACACACACACTCCCCCTACATCTCGATTTTGGTTTCGGAATTTACCGAATCGGTAAAATTACCGATTCGGAAAAGTTACCGATTCGGTAACATTACCGATTCGGTATTATTACCGAATCGGTAATTTTACCGATTCGGTAAATTCCGAAACCAATAATTGTCCCCCTACATACCAATAGCCAAAATACCGGTCGGTAACGGTATAATTACCGAAAATCGGCCGTTACCGACCGGTATTTGGCTACCTACATGAGGCCCTGAGTGCTTTTTAACTTTTGGACACCCTGACTTTTAAATCCCTCCTTACATCTGTTAACTCAGGTTTCCCTCTTGACCCCTGCCATCCTGCGGTGTTTGGTAATCTCGATTTATCTGTGCTGGATTTACTCACACATCTTTTAAATGCCTCACTCTCGGAAGGCACTGTCCCAGGGGCATGGAAACATGCGGTTGTTTTGCCTTTGCTTAAAAAACCCAATCTGTACCCCTCTATATGGGCTAACTCTAATTAGAGACCAATATCCCTCCTGCCCACATTGTCTAAAGCCCTAGAAAAGCATGCGAATAATCAACTCACAGTGTAAATTGAACACAACGGACTGCTCCACCCTTCTCAATCGGGCTTTAGAGACGGCTATAGTAGAGTCTGCGCTATTGGCCGTAACAGAATATCTACGGCAACAAGTAGATAATGGTGGCACTGCTGCACTGATTTTGTTAGCTCTCAGTGCAACGTTTGATAGGGTGAACCATACCATTCTACTTCAAAGGTTAGAGGTCGTTGGGGTTCAGGACACGGCCCTGGCTTGACTCATCTCCTTCCTCCGGTATATGGTCTTCCAAGTACACAGCATCGGCCTAAACCACACCCTCTGCCTTTCGGGGTTCCTCAGCACTCCACTCTAAGCCAACTTTTCTTTAACCTGTACGTAGGGCCACTCACGGACATTACAGAAAAGCATGGCCTTTCACGTCTGTCTTACGCCGACGATACCCAGATCATTGTCTCCTTGTCCTCTGAGGAGAACCACAGTGCAGTGACACTGAATAGCTGCCTTATTCAAGTCTGTTCCTGGATGAACTCTAACTCTTTGAGGCAAAATGGAGACAAAACCGAGGTGCTGGTGTTGGGAAACCGTCCCCATCTGTGGGGCCCTTATTTATGGCCTCAGGTGATGGTCAGCATACCTGCCCCTGTTCCAATAGTCAAGAACCTTGGAGTTTGGCTGGATGCAAGTCTTTCTATGAGTCACCAAATCTCCAAAGTGTCCACTACCAGCTTCGGCATTCAAAGTCGGCTCACAAGATTTTTAAGATGTCTTCCGTTTTCGGCCCAGCGAACAGTCATCCAGGTCTTGGTGATTTCGAGGCTTGACTATGGAAACATTCTGTATTTTTTAGTAATGAAGAACCTTCTTAGATGTCTCCAAATAGTGAAGAATGCAGCCGCAAGACTTCTATTCATCCCTCCAAATTCCATTCTACTGTTAGCCTGCTTTGCGAACTGCACTGGTGTCGCCTTGAATTTTTACCTTTCTGGCCACCCATGAGATGCACAAAAAGTTAATGCATTAGAGGAAATTGTGATATCCCGCCGTAATGGGTACGCGTTAAGATGGTCCTTGGTGGATCCATCTAACTTCCTAGTAAACTAATTCAGAAAGAGAGGGAGGCTTTTGAAGTATGCTTAGATGAAACTACAGAGGCACATGAGTTTATTTTAGCATTCAATCGCATTAAAAAAGGGCATTGGAGAGGGGCTCCACGCAAAGCAGAACAAGCATTGGCATAGCCAATAGGTCTCGCCTTTGGGGCGTTATAAGTGTTTAGACAGAGCTATTGGCTTTGTTAAGGTTTTTAATATGTGTTGTAGAGCATTGTGAATGGATGGATGGATGGAAAGACTCAATGATGGAGAGATGGATGGAAGAGTGTGAAGGAAGGGATGAATGCAAGACCGGAGAGTGGGAGACAATGAGGGTTAGAGGGCAGGAGTGATGGATGGTGGAAAGATGGAGGGAAGAAAAGGCGAATATTTGAGTAAGGACATAATGGGAAGGTAATATGTTTAGCCTGCTAAAAACATAAAATACAAAATAGTTGTGGGAGTAAACTGGTTGATAAATGGAGCGTGGTAATGAGAGGACCGGATGGTTGTATGCAAAGATAGACAGATGAATGGAAATGGAAGATAATGAGTGTGAGGAGGGTGTGACTGATGGGCGGGGAAAGGCGGGATGGACGTAACTGCAAGATAAATAATGGGGTTGTGGCTGGATGAGTGAATGAATGGACAGATGGATGGATAACATAAGGACTGGATGGATGGAAGGAGTGTGAGTGGTGTGATTAACGCAAACATGGAGAGAGAGAGAGAGACAATGAGGGTGATGGATGGATGGAAATTGGATGGATGGATGGCTCTCAGTCTGTATATTTATTCAAATGTCAAATTTATCATTATGGAAAATATAAACACATAAAGATAGTTAGAAGCAGAAGTCAAAGTTGTTAATAAATATAGTAAGCAATGTGCCTTTAATAAATGAAATGGCTGCAGCTGCAGCACAAATGACAATAGTCAAATTAACAATAACAAGCCCTTATACAAAAGGACCACACAGCAAATAGCCCTCTCTTGTGAATGAATGAAAAGAGTTAGAATGATAATCATGTGAGCAATGCCGCTCTAAAATAGAACAGGACTTTCAAAATGTGGAGTGTGCGTCATTTATAGGACGGAGTTGCCACAGTCTTTTTTCTCTGGAGGTACCTCCTGTACTATTCATCCAGGTGATGTCTTGGGGGGTTGGGGAGATAAATGCCCACTGCAATATCTGTCAGTAATACATTTTCCGTTGCAGCCGCCGCCGGAAGGGCCTCTGCCACACCGGAGGTTCGGTGGTTAGGCCACCAAAATAAAGTAGGCCGTAAATCACCAAAGTAATACAACCATTCGAAAATGCAAAGCGAGGGAGTTCTTGGAGATTACTGATTATATCTTAAACTTCTACTGTACAAGACATGCCTTGAAACATGCTTGGGCATGAGCCACACACCTCCCTAATAACACACCTTCTAGCGTCCTGTTGTTTGGTGAGTTTTGCTCTGTACAATGTTGTGTTTGCATGATAAACAAATTAAACTCGGCATAAGTGTGTTTTTTAAGGGTTCAATTTCCACGGGCTTTCTCTTTCAATAAAGGGAATTTATTTCCAAATGAAATGCACCCTGGCTTCGGAAAACGAGGGTGAGACAGGCAGGGGAGCGAGAGTAGAGCAATATAAACAAGCGCGCGCGGCCACGTTAATTACAAACAGATGACCCCTGCGCGCCGCTGCTTGCTCCCGCAAGGTGGATGCCACCACAAGAACGAGTGCTTGAAAAGAGCTGACCGATTTCTATAGGTCACTCCTAGAGCAGCGATGCGCGCTGCCTAGGCGAAACCTAAAAAAGCAAAGGCGGGTGATTGTGGCTGGTTTTATCCAGCTTGTACAAAAACTCATAGAAATTTAAAACTAGCCCTAGCTAAACAACCAAGATCTGTTAGCAAGGTCCGGGAATGTAGACTCGCTTATAAACTAGCCATTAAACAACGGAAAAGAAATATGTAGGAGAAAACGTGGAACAGATTCCTTGATGCTAGTCTGTCCAATGATAATACCACGTTTCATCAGTTCTCCTTCCCACAACTCCCCAGACTGCCCTCGAGCAGAGATAGCCATTACAGAAGCCGCATGGATAGCACATTTTACTAATTTGTATTCTCCGAAGGAAGACATTGTAATCCCCCCCTTATTGTTTCTGCTCATACTTGGCCTGCCCCTGTTACTAATGCTTCCAATTTTACTGGACCTTTAAACAACTCAAGATACCCAGAATTTTCCTTGGACAAAGTTGTTCTGGCACTGAAAGCAAGTAAGGGGGCTAAAGCCCCGGGGCCTGATGGGATCCCTATTGACCTATTTAAATTTAACACTGATCTTTTGGGCCCCATCCTCACCTCGCTTTTCAGAGCCTGCCGGGAACAAGGTTTTTTATCCATCTGGCCTGAGTCACTTATTGTCCCCATATTCAAGAAGGGTGACCGTAACAACCCAGCACAATACAGGCCTATTTCTCTTCTGGATTGCTTGGGAAAGGTAGCTGGTCGTATGCTTTTAGGACGACTTCAGGACTGGGCAGAAACAAACAATATCCTCTCTGACCTACAGTATGGTTTTAGGGGACTGTAGAGCAGGCCATTTATTTAGACTTATTAGTCGGCAAATACGTGCATCTGAAAGGTGGCAATTTGTTTTTCGTTTTTGTAGATTTATCTTCTGCGTTTGATTTAGTAGCACATGGTAAGCTATGGGGAATCATGGTTAATATGAGCGTGGACCCTACTATTGTGAACTTTCTTAGAGATTTGTACGCCCAAGGCAGAGGTAGAGTCCGCTATGGCCTTAATGGCAACTGTACTGGGACATTTAAAATAGGAAGAGGGGTATGCCAGGGATGCGTACTGGCCACCTTCCTGTTTATTCTCTATATTAATAGTGTAGGTGACATATTGGCAAGCAAATGTGCTGACCTACCCCAGGTTGGACATCGGCCTTTTCCAGCTCTTTTCTATGCCGATGACGTGGTACTAATGGCCCGCACTCCTATTGCCCTCCAGTGTCTAGTTGATGAGTTTGCTCAGTTCATGCAAAACCTTGGGCTAAAAATTAACATTAGCAAAACCTTTGCCACGAAGATCGGGAAGAACGTCACTCGCTGCCGTGATATCTTCATTGAGGGTTCCACAATTCAGTTCACAGTGTCATTCTGGGCATTGTTTTCAGTCAATCTGGGTATTGGCAAGGGGCGATTAAATCAAGGCGACTCCACTTTACGAAAACGATAATGGCTCTACTAAATCTTGCTAGACAGCTTGGCATCAAACATCCGAAGGAATTGATGACAATTTATAAGGCCAAATGAAGATCCACTGCTATGTACGGGGCTGAGCTCTGGGGGCATGGAAAGATTGATATACTCCAGATTGAAGAAAACGCTTTTTTAAGGTCTCTGCTCGCTCTCCCGAAAAGTAGCCCAACCTATGTGTGCCACTCCGAACTAGGAGCCCCTTACATAGCAGATTTAGTCAGGATCCAGCCAGTTCTACAATGGCACAAAATAAGGTCATCTGAACATGCTACTCTCAATCGAGCCATAATTGCTGACTGTCTAAAATCTTCACACGCCCTTAACATCCCTTGGCTGAAATATGTGTACAACTTCCTGACATACCTCGGCCATCCCGAATATTTCAATCTTCCCGAGAGTCTGTTTAGTGTCCCAAGAAAAGCTTTGAAACTGAAATGCATTTCATTATTGAAGGAAACCAGATTAGCATCTGGAAACCCACTGTGTTGAGAAATCAAATGATCTTGACTAGTTTCTATATGCAACCATACTTAGCCAATGTGTTTAATCCGCGTCACAGGTTCGTGTTGACCTGCTTTCGGTTGGATATTTTCCACCATTTAATTAGTTTTCCTACTATTAACAACTGGTCACCTGACCTGGGGAATTGCATGTGTGATGATACCTCACCACAGAATACCATGCATACTGTGCTTTTCTGTAAACACTTTTCAGGGCTGAGAAAGAAACTCATTAAACCCTTGTTATTACAGCTGGGATTTACACAATGCCACCCGGCTTTTATTTATCTGCCAATGCTACCGAACTTATACACATGTGTAGTTATGTCATGATTTCTGCTGGCCGTTATTAATTACAGGAAGCAGTTGTAAATAGTAAATTCAGTGATTATGCAGCTCCAACAGTTTTTCTACATGTTTTTATATAGAATAATTTCTGGTATTCTGTTTTAAATTTGCACTTTGGTTTTTAAACTCTGTCATGGATGTATTTTTGTAGCTTTTATGATTCACTTTGTGACTTTGCATAAAGCTTATTTTGATTTTATTTGAGTAACGAAGAACCTTCTTAGATGTCTCCAAATAGCGAAGAATGCAGCCGCAAGACTTCTATTCATCCCCACAAATTCCATTCTACTGTTAGTCTGCTTTGCGAACTGCACTGACTCCCAATTAAACGTCGTATTCAATTTAAGGCGCTGTGTTATGTGCACAATGTCTGTCAAACTCTGGTCCCTCCTACCTCAGATCCTTGGTGTTGCCATACACTCCTAGGTGGTCCTTATGCTCAAGCAATTTGGACCTTGCAGTAGTTCCCAGAGTTAAAAGATCTAGGCAAGGAGATCGAGCCTTCTCCTTCTTAGGCCCAAAGCTGTGGGACTCTCTCCCTGCTGAGCTGAGATCCTGTTGCTTGCTTTCACTCTTTCGCAGAAAACCTAAAATTTGATTCTTTTAAACGCTGTTACTAAAAACAGTCTCTACTGTGCTCTTGGGTACCTTTATTGTAAGGTAGAGCTGGAAAACTCTTCGTTGGGTAGCCATGCGCTGTACAAATCTGAATAATAATAATAATTATAGTGGGCGACTGTCCGAAGCCCAGTGCTGGATAGGCATTTTATTCCACCAGTCATTTCCCCAGGTGGGTCATGCCATTGCAGCCCACAGCTGCTCCAGGTGTCTCAGTCACTTTCCCTAACTGATGCTTCAAGAGAGACAGAAAGCGAAAAAGGAAGAGAAAGGGAAAGGTAGAGAGAAAGCGATCAGAGAGAGTGGATGGAAGGATGGAAAGAGAGTGATTGATTGAGAAGATGAAGGAGGTGAGGGCGGTTTGAGCATTTTTGCCAGGGTGGGAGGGGTGAGGAGGGAGAGGTGTGGCACAGCGGGCAGAGCAGCTGACTTCGGAGCACGGGTTCATGGTCCGATCACCAGAGGCAGCTCAGCTCAGCATCATGTGATTCTGGGCAATGGCTCACTTAATCTCCCCGACAGCCCCCAGCGCCTTGAAACCCTTAAGGGTTTGATATGTTTGCGCTTTACAAATAGGGTGCTTTTGGTTCCCCAGTTGGTCTCTGCTGGAGCCCCATACAGTCGCTGAAGTGTAACCTTCCAAAATGTTTAGTTTGTGAAATACATAGTTTCTTTCGATTTGACTTACAATGCAGGGCTGCCAAAATTTGGAAATCTACTTTGGTAACTTTACTCTGACAGGGTGAATTTCTCACTTTTTGGAAATTCACTAATACTGCCAGGGAGACTTTGAAAAAACTGCGACAGCCACAGATTTACAGGAGTATTCCTACTGAGCAACATTTACTGATGAGGATTGTCACAAGGAAAAAACTTGCAGAAATGAGGATTTGAACATTCAGTATGTTTTCTTCTTTTTTATTCACTAATGAAATATGCAAATGTTTACTTTCCTTTCTGTCTGCCTTTAACCCGTAATGCCCTTTTGCATCTATTTTCAGTGTAGGACGCTACCTGCAAAATACTTGTGAATGCTGCCAAGCATACAAATTCATGGTTGTTCGTTGTGTTTTGCAGGGCAACCCATCTTTTCTTGAAGCCCACCCCTAAATAGTCTACCTTTGGGTGTGTGCTTTGCTTACCCAAATTGTGTGAATGATTGTGTGGATTTTTTAGGTCTGGCCTTTGAGAACGCTTTAGCTGTCTTGCCAGACTATTTTCTTTTTAAATCATATTTAAAATACATACATACATGGGCTTTTGGTCTCCGTGGTTAATCTATTAGTCTGCTAAATTTACATTCACATTTTGCTTCCATCCTCAACTGCATACAGCATGAGGCAATGGCTCAGCCCACTTTGACTATTGGCTCCTTTCACTTTGAGTGACAGCACAAAGCCTGTGCACATATATCACAATTGGCTACACATATTTCCTTTCTCTTCACTGACAAAGCTGCTTGAAAGCGTTTTTTAATAACCTTAAATACTAGTTATTTATTTTGCCTACGCGTTGGGACCCTAGTTAAATGGTGATTGATTTTCTATCTCCTTTCATTGTTACTGTTATAACGTGTTTAAGTGACATTGTAGCTGTCTGCAATTTGAATTATTATTTAGGTACTGAGTTAATTTTGTCTCCTTCACAAACAATAATAAAAATAAAACGCATGGTACAACTGAAAGGTTTATTATCTAAAAAAAACGTAACTAGTAAAATAGCCACGAGTGATTTTTTTTTTCATTTAATTTTTGTATTGCATGCATGTGGCGGTCAATTTTAAGTGGTGGCATACTTTCTTTTTGTGGCACAGGCTTGCTGTAAGAGATAACAAATAACCATCACCCTATTTTGCCAATCCAAGACTTGGTGGCTTTACTAATGGTTGTTTTTGGCCTAGGAATGGAAACTGGACCCTTACAGTTATACATAGCAAAGGCTCTTGTGTGACTAGCCCTAACGTTTTCACAAGTGAAATTGATACATCTTGCCTGCCCGTGTTTGCGTGGATGAGAAGGCATCCTCAGCCATGTTCCAGCCCGCTAGCATGGGCCGCATGTGTGCGTTCGCTGTGCATATTACAGGGAGGTTTAGGACTAACACAGCTTACACTGAGGTTAGTCTTGAATCTCTGTGGCGCTCTAGTGTATTATATTCCTGTGGTGTTGAATCTTGAGATATATACACAAAAGCAACTTCCTAAGAAAGAAAGGTGATTAGAGAAGGGATTATCGATAAACCAGTGCTGTTGCCTTTTTCTCATGCTGGGAGACCAGGAGGGTGCTGTAGCATCAAGGGTCATGTTCTGATATCTCCACTACTCTAGTCGCACATGCAGGATGGCACGGAGTGCTCGCGAGAGCTGAGGGATAGGTAGAAAATAACCTAGACGTCTGAAGGTGAATCCAACCTCAACAAGTAAGGGCCTGACTTAGACCTTTACGGATTCAATACCATGCACAGATGTGGCGGATATCCCTTCCGCCATATTAGAAGTGTCGTAGGATATAATGGAATTGTAATACAGTGGACGGGATATCCGTTATGTTTGTGCCGGGGTATACCATCCGCCAAGATATAAATCAGGCCTTAGTCTTTTGAATGCACTTATTCAGATAAACTAACTCACCTAGCACAAGGCACCAAGCCTATCTTCCAGATCAAACATAAAATATATATCAAAATCCCACAGATACCCTTAATAAAGAAAGTTAAATCCATGTATGTCTTCTGTGGCCAAGACCAAAATGGAGAGGGAAAGAAGGGGAGAGATGAACAAGGAGGGCATGAAAGGAGACCATAAAAGCCCTGACATTTTTTTAAACAAATCTTTATTGAGTTGTACAATGTTTAGTAAGGTTGATGCATAGCTTCAGAACCACCGTTGCAGTGCATAAAATGTGCTACATCATTAACATAAACACGTTTTTTAGTTTCAAACATGTTTATTGAAATGAGAGATGTTCAAATATTACAAATTACAGAGAGAAAAATAGAAGAAACAAAAAGAAAGAAAAGAAAAACAGTTGAATACAGGAAAAATAGCTAGTTATGTAATGACAATATCATAATATAAGTTATACAATAAAATATCACAAAATAAGAGAGAGTATAAGCAAAAACTGGCAATTGGTATGAGGTAAATAATGTAAAACGGAATATGAAAAATACAATATAATCAATAGCAAAATTGAAGAAAATAAGAACATAAAAGAAGTACCTTATTAAGGAGAACATGAATTCATGGAGGTTTAGAAACTTCTTGCTGAAACGGGAGCAAAGACAGAGAGGTACGGGCACTAACGTCAAAAAATTCTGTAACTGGGTTCCATAACTCTCGTCGTGTAACAGCTAAAGTTAAGGGATAAACAAAAGTAGTGTCCAGTCTATGATTGTAGCAAACAGCATACCACCATGCTTTATAAGATAAGTTGGTGAAATTCTTCCAATTTTTGGTGATTTGTTGAAATGCCACAGCTATTAGTAAATCAATTATTCTAATATTACTGGTGCAATGTTCCCAGATGGGAGATAAACTTCCTAAGAAAATATGAGATAGAGAGAAAGGGTGAGTGGAAGAAAAAATCTTGGTAATTTGAAGCCAGACCTGCCTCCAAAATTTAAGGACAAAGTGACAACCAAAAAGCATATGAAAAAGGTCTGCATGCGGTAGGGAACAAGACCAACACTTATCTGAGGCATCTGGGAAATGGCTGCTGAGGGTGAGAGGTGAAAACAATAAACGATTGTAGATAAAAAATAATGTTTGGGTTGCATTGGCCGCCCTAGAGGACTTACGAATTTTTAACCACAATTTGTCCCATAACACAACAGACCATGAAGTTCCAAAATCCTGTTCCCAGTGTTCCTCTGTATTGGTTTTGACACGAGGACGTGGCAAAATATGAAAAGAGGCGTATATTTTGGAAGCCTTAGAGTGCGTGAGAAGCAAGGAGTGCAGGGAAGGTGTAGCAGAAGATGTGAGACTAAATGAGGGATATGCAGCAAGATGTGCTTCATAGGCTTGCTGTAAAGTACGAGTCAAGACCGAATATTTGGTTCTGAAGGCAAGAGGAAGATTGAAAGAGTTTGCAGCTGAGTCGAAGGGAATAATTTGAGTATGGTGAAATAGATGTCTCACCCAAATAAGACCTCGGGATCTCCAAGACTTCCAAAAGATTGGCTTATTGTTAATTAAAATGGATGTATTATGCCAAATAGGTTGATCAAAAAAGGATGAGCTGGGTAGGCAAGGAAAGATTTTGGAAGTGTGCTTAAGAATAGGGGTAGAGATGGACTGAGGTCTGCGAGAAAACATAAGATACTCTTTGAAGGAAAAGGGAGAAATGAAAGATTGCTCCAGGGTTAACCAGAGAGGAGATATTGGTGAGATGTCCTCAAGCCAATGAGAAACTTGATGCAACAGGAAAGATTTATGATATAGGGAAAAGTTAGGAAAGTTTACCCCTCCTTCCCTTTTAGGACGCATTAGCTTAGCTAAAGACATACGAGATTTTTTATGACCCCATAAAAAGGACGAGAGAATAGAGTTTATCTTCTTGAAATATCTCAGGGGAATAGGAAGTGGGATATTAGAGACTGTGAATAAAACAATTGGAGAAAGCATCATTTTAATGGTATCCAACCGTCCCCACCACGACAAATAGAGAGGATGCCATTTGCTAGTAAGAGTAGTTAATTTATGTATGCAGTCCTCCATAGACTTAGTAATTGTACCCGAAAGAGAGGAATGAAAGAAGAGGCCTAGATATTTAATAGAATTAGGGTTCCAAGTGAAACCTGAAGGAGAAAAATCATCCTTGAAAGTTTGTTTAGTAAGTGGTAAGATCTCGCACTTATCTTTATTTAACTTATAACCCGAGACTAAAGCAAAGGAGTGAACTTCATCAAGAAATGTTGGGACGGAAGTGACTGGCTGAGACATAAACAACAAAACATCATCAGCATAAGCTGCCATTTTAATCTTGGAGTCATTAAAAGTAAAACCGTGAATATCATTATTCTGACGAATTCGTAAAAGAAAAGGTTCTAGGGCAAGATTAAACAAAAATGGAGAGAGTGGGCATCCTTGCCGAACCCCCCTACCCAACGTAAAATAAGAGGACAAGCCTCCATTTGCCGAAATAGCAGCTCTAGGACGAGAACAAAGAAGAGAAATCAAGGAAGATATCCTCGGTCCAAAACCAAACCACTTAAGAGTAGCAAAAAGATAAGGCCACTCTACTCGATCAAAAGCTTTTTCCGCATCCAAAGCTATAGCTGCAAGGGAGTGAGGACAATGTGAAGTCTTAGAGAGAACGTCAAAGAACAATCTGGTGTTATCCGACAGCAATCTGCCCTTGACAAAGCCAGATTGTTCTTTCCCTAAGAGCTCGGGTAACAGAGATTCCAAACGAAGAGCCAATACCTTAGAGAAAATTTTGTAATCAATGTTTACCAGAGAAATGGGGCGATAGTTTTTACAATGCTGCGAATCCTTACCTGGCTTCGGAATAATACAAATAAGAGCATCGGAGAATGAGACAGATGCCGAACCAGTTTGTAGAAAAGTGGAGAGAAGCAGATGCAATTTAGGAATTAGCAAATCTGAAAAATGGGAGAAGAATTCAACAGTAAAGCCATCCGGCCCCGGCGCTTTACCCTGTTTGAGAGTACGAAGAGCTTGAAGAAGATCTCTATGAGTAAGATCAGATTCTAAAGAAGAGAGGTCAGGGGGGATATCAAAAGGGCATGCTATAGTAGACAAAAAGTGGGAAATGGATTGTTCAGACGAAGAAGCTTCAGATGTATATAATGTTTTGTAAAAAAGCAGAAATTCCTGTAAAATGTCCTCATTTTTATGTTTCAGTAAACCATCTTGACCATAAACAGATTCAATGTTAACTTTGTTATGTTTGACCTTTAGATAGTTAGCCAATAGCTTACCAGCCTTATTCTGCCCACCGTAGAATTTGGCGCTAGATTTTAAAAGAAAATTAGAGGCATTAAATGTAGAGTCTTTGTTAAATTGGAGTTTGGCCGAAACGAGATCATTTAGGCAATTTTTTGAATTAGAAGTAAAATATAAGTGCTCTAAATGTTTGATTTTAGAAAGTAGAGCAGTAGTATCCTCCCGGGCTTTCTTTCGTTTACGAGAAACATAAGTAATGATAAAGTCCCTAGCCGACGCCTTAAAGGCATCCCAAACTACAGGGAATGGAACCTCTTCTGTATGATTGAACAAAAAATATTCATGAAAAAAGGACGTGAAGGAAGATTTAAATTCTGCATCAAGAAGAAGAGCATTGTTGAAACGCCATTTTTTAAAGGAACTAGGATTTTGCAACCCATCTAATGTAATGGAAACTGGGGCATGATCTGATATGAGAATAGAGCCAATATCAGAAGAAATGAGGGATTGAGTAAGGTGACGTGAGAGGAAAAAATAATCCAGTCGAGATTGAGTGTGATGAGGGGGTGAGAAGAAAGAGTATTCTCGGGAAGTGGGGTTGCAAAGCCTCCAGGCATCAGTAAACTTGAATTGTGCGATAAGGTGAATAAAAGCTTTTTGTGATTTGTGAGGAATATAAGTGCTAGTTGAGTGGCGATCCAAAAAGGGGTCAAACACTTCATTACAGTCCCCTACTAGAACAAAATTATCAACATAATGTTGAGTGATTAACGGAGCTAAGGAGGACCAAAAAGAAGGATCTCCACAAGTAGGGGCGTACACATTTAAAATAGACAGGGGAACATTGTCAAGTGTAAAATTGACTAACACCCATCTACCTGAGGCATCAGCGAAATGCGTTACGGAGTGGATTGGGAGAGATTTTTTAAACAATATCAAAACACCATTACGTTTACCATCACCTGGAGAAAAGTACACTTCACCCACCCAACTCCTTTTCAGTTTGGCAGATTCTACTGCTGACAAGTGTGATTCCTGTAAACAAGCTATGTCTGCATTAAGTGTGGTCAAATGAGATAACACCCTCTGTCTTTTAATTGGTGAATGCAAACCTCTAACATTCCAAGAGAATATTTTTAAAGGCATGAAACTATGTTAAAAGAAGAGTTTATCAACATATCAAGAAAGGGGAAAGTGAAGAGATAAACCAAGAAAATAATATGAGATGCATTCATATGAAATAATAGGAGATACCAAAGAAAAAGGAGAATAATGTCATGAAAAACATAGAAGTGAAAACCAATAACAAGGTAAGGAAAGAAAGAGAAGGTTAAAATACAGAAATGCAGGATAAAAAAGATCAGGAATGAAGAGAGATGAAAAAGTGTGAACAAAATCAAAAGGAAAGAAAGAACTAGCGAGCATGAAGAGAAAATAAAAATAAAAAGGAGAACAACAATATAACATAAAAGGAAGGGTAAGAGACTTACACATTGTCGTAGACTAACAAAAGGGGAGGAGGGTGAAGGCCACATAGAGCAATGACGAGCCATAAGCTCCCAAGGGAAGGCAGGGAGGGAAGACAACCGCAACGAGCTCCAGGTACACGAAGGCAAATAGTGATTTTGAAGAAGGAAATCTGTAATAATGGGGGGAGAGAAAAGGCGGAGCATTAGGTGTGAAGTACATACACAATTAACCGAGAACAAACAACAAACTGAGAGGATCTTAAAAACAGAACAGCCATAACAAATCAATCAAGAACAAGGCGAATAATTGTGAACACAATACAGGTAATTGTAGCAAAATGTTAAGAACTAGACGATGCAGCAGTGTCCATGCTGGTAGCGCCATGAGAGTACAGAAAGCTCTTCAATTTCAGCGGGTCATCATAGGTGATAGTCTTGTTATCGAAAGTCACCTTGAATAGGCAAGGATGGAAAAGCCCATATCTCGCTCCCATAGATCGGAGCTGTGGACGGAGTGAAAGGAAGTCCTTACGTCTATCAGCAGTTGATTTTGCATAATCCTGTGAAAAGAAAAGCCGACTACCAGACCATGTGAGTCGAGGAAGTGCCCTGGCAGCGGACAAAACGGTGAGTAGATCGGTGTATTCCAAAAAATAAAGTATGACACCTCGAGGCCTCTTAGGATGAGTGGATGAGAAGCTAGTTGGAGGAGGACCTAACCGGTGAGCCCTTTGGATGTTCAGATTAGTAGTGTCTGGTAATTGAAGAATTTTCGGTAGAAAGGACTTGAAAAACGCTAAGGCATCAGATCCTTCTGAGTTTTCCGCCAGGCCATAGATACGGAGGTTATTTCTCCTGCCTCTGTTTTCCAAATTCTCAATTTGTTTGTGTAGCGCAGTCACCTGAGCACACAATGGATCAACCTTGGCCACTGAAGAAGCAAGAGTGTCAACATGTTGCTCTAAATGTGTAACACGACCATCAATACTCGACCATTTGTCGGAAAGTAGCTGAAGAGTAGATTTGGTCTCGTCAAGGGTAGATTTAGTTTCCTCCATAAAAGGACGCAGGGCCCTAATTTCTTCCAAAAGTATATCCATCGTCACCGAAGAGCTTTGCTTGGGAGGAGACGGAGGATCCTTTTTCAGCCTTTTGGTCGAAGCTTTAGTGACACCACTGGCATGTGGAGCCGAGACTGAGGAAGGACTCTTTACTGATGGGTTAGAGGAATCATCCATCTCGAGGCACCTGTATCTAGATCCTGTATGAAGAAGAAACTTACGAGGAGTTGGAGGTGGCTTGCGTAACTCCTTGGACAATCTACCCATAGATGTTAGAACAGAAGTAGCAGCGATAGGAGGAGGAAACAGTGAACAGCAGCACAAGGTGACGTAGATATCCAGAAATGTGACCAAGTTAACACTGCGTCAGAACATCATGACAGACCCAGGGCGAAATAACTTGTTTATGAGGCGACAAGCAGCTTAAAGCGCAAGTCTAAATCGTCGTAATAATAATGCCAGGCAACAAAGAGTAATGTTAGAGAAGAGCCACACTGTGATGGCAGTTATATGGACATGTAACTGCACACAGCTTCATGAGGCAAATGAACAAATGTCAAAGTGTATTTAGAGAAAGAACATGGCTCATGCCTGGCAAGCGATAAAGGAAATAGTTCGCAAAATAATGTGCAGACAAAATGCATTGACACTGTGAGGAAAAGGAAATAGTCAGCTGTGAGACAAAAATTTCATAAAAAGAAAAATGGTCGAAAAAGAGCCAAAACTTCGCTCAAAACGGGAAGAAAACATATCAAAGCGTGCAGCGGGCTATTCCCATGAAGAATGGTCAAGGCAGTCCACCAATACCTTCACTAGATAGAGAAACGCCATGGTTGAAGCTCCATTCGCGCCAGTGCAGGAATTCCAGTCAGCTCGGCAAACAAAATGGTGGACGCAGTGCGTGATTCCGGTGCCTCACACAACGACGACAAATTTGAAGAAATAAAGGCAGATACGAGGCGTCAAAGTCACCCCAGCAGTGCCCCAGCCATTCCGAAGGGCAAATCGACGATTTCCATGCGTGCGAACGACGTTAGGAGTCTCGTCGCGGCTCCTCCTCGCCTCGCCACCCGGGAGAGCTACAGAAACGCCGCCATTGTCCGCGGGCGCTAGCTACGCCCCCCTAACATAAACACGTTAAGTCTGATTTCACTATGAATGTAAAACTTCTTGCATGTGAGGTGCCGAGCCCACCAGGTAACGGCTCAGGTGCGATGTGAATCCCGATTAGCACTGAGTAAGGCATGTAATACATGAACCAGAAACATAAACAAACAGAAAAGCATGAACTGGGCAAGTCTGGCGAGTACTGTGACGAGGTGATGGTAACAAGGCATACAGGGACACGGTTGTATGCATCTTAATCCTGCTAACGCAGCTTTTAAACCCCAAGAAGGCAGCATCGGAGTTCTGCACAATATGTCCCCCGCTTCCTGGACCCTTAGTAGTATGGGAGGACAGGAACGTGGCTGGGAGGGTTTGTTACGATTGATACGGTCGGTGGGTGGGGGGTGGTCTATGGTGTTTCGATACTCGGCCATTCGGGGGGGCGATAAGGCCACTGATTTACTTATAAATCTATGGACTGAAATCTCATCACATCTCTGGATTTGGACAGGCGATGGGTTGCTTCCTCACCTGTGGACTTCTCCTCTCAGCTAAGACAGGGCTGAGGGGAGCTGAAAAGTCTTTCCACTGGATTTGGGTAAGGACTCATGCACTCCATTACTGCTCCAGCCCCAAATGGCAGAGACGAGAGGACGCCTTTCTGCAGGAGAACTCACTGGCTGAGCCAAGGGTCGAGGACAGACCATGCCTTCACCGAGAACCCTTCTGCTAACAAAGGTGAATCTCGAATGTGAATCATTTAGTTCGCATTTTCCTAAGTTTATAATTGAAGATACTATCAGATCATCTTCAAGTATTGTCAGAGCTTGTAGTGGTGTGTTTATGTTAATATCTTTTGAAATATTTCCCATAATATAACCTGAGTGGTATCTTAGTATAAGCGGCAAATACAATGAACTCTACAATTAAAAGTGAATCAAAATGAGAGTAATTTAGAGAATGAAAGACATATCTGGATAATCATAAGCCGGTGGCACTACACAGATTCATATCCACCAGGCTGGACTTCTGAAGACTGTCCTATTTCAGAAACAGAACTATAATAAATATGATGGAGAGTACATATAATTTATTGAGGAGTATTAAAAAACATTACATAGTTATCTATGAATACATTCACTCTAGCATATAGATGTGGTTAAACAATGCAGTTAATTACACACTAGAATCAGTTTTCAACAGATGTATTTTACATTAGAAAGTAAAGTATTATGCAACAGGAACAAACATTTGTTTGAAATATTGTTGATGGAGCATGTAATTCTTCTGAATATTCTCTGTAGCAGACAACAAGTATATTGCACCACATGGCTGCCTCCGAAGAACTCAAATATAGAAGGAAACATTAATGTTTTTTATCAGTTATGTTTCTCTAATTTTGCAGCGAAGTTAAAAAAGACATTAAGATCCCTTCCTTCAAAGGCTCAAGAATATTTTGGAATATTTTTATTATAAAGTTTCAATTTATATTCATTGTGATCTTACTCCAAAAGTAGCATTTTGGGAAATTTGAGTCGTACCTGCGGGTCGTTAGGCTCACAAACATTCTGTTCTCCACTGCTGATGGACCAAACTGTATAAATTATCTTGGCTCTACCTCATATATAATGTACCCTATTTTTTTCCTCTAGTGTACTGTGTCCACTAACATGCCCAAACACTGTCAAAGGGATCGCTCTCCTAAAGAGGGGACAAAGTAGTTGCTTGTTTCATACATGCTTTCATGATTTGGTTTGCCCTATATGTCTTGTTCTGTTAGTCTGTTCCACAGGTGTGTATTGCACCAGGTGTTATGCGCCCTTTCAAGTGTCTGCTGACCCCTCTGGCCTCAGCTGGCCCATCCCTGCAGGAGCCGCTCCGCCTCATGCATCCAACGCCAGGATGAGGAAGTCTGCATACACTCCCACAGAGACAACTGATTTGCTATTCATTTATCTATGACTCAGGATGCCTCTCCCTCATATCAGATGCTACTAGCTATTCCAGGTAGACAGACTGTTTGCTCCTGAGAAGTAAGAAACCTACAAACGCCCTATACACAAGCAAACAATAAACCAACATCAAATATGCCAAACTTTAGTTATTCCAATAATCACTCACAGACCTTGGTTGCTCAGATCTCATCACGATTGCTCCTTTGCTGCTTCTGTCTCACCGACCTGCAACATGTCATTCACTTGCAGCTGATGAACATGTATGGAAGGGGTTAACATAATCACAGTCCAAATACAATTTATGCAGCAGAGTATCATGGACACCGAGTAGAAAGTCTACAATACATTAATTGACATGTCTGAGCAGGTCTACCGCCATATAAATATATGGCAAAAAACTAAACTTTGGGCTTTTCATTAAATGTTTCTCCATCATCAGGACTCCGATTGCTCACTGTAGGAAAGTGGCTCTGTATATACTGTTCCCAAATAGGTACAGTGTGTACAGAGTCCACAGTCCCCAGAGGTTTGGCAGAGGCTAAAGTTAGATATAACCTTACTCTCTAAAGAGGTAGCTTGGTCGAGCAGTAAGGCAGTATCAGAGGACAGTGTAAAGCATTTGTTGCACACACTCAGTCAGCAAATGGTCTCACACACTAAAGAACTGAACTTTAGGCCAATGGTTTTTGTATAAAAATAGGTAGTTGTTTTAATTTAGAACCAACAATAGGTATCAAAATATACTTTCTCAGATTGAGATGTTTTAGATAAATACTTTTCAATAGGCAATAGACTTTTGAATATAATAGTTACAGAGGTTGCAATAGGCAACACAAGTTCAAACACAATAATACATTGAGCTCAATGGGAATTTCAAGTTAAATGCAATTAGTTACTTTAAGGATTACTTTTCTAACTCCAGGGTTGGATCCTAGATTCAGTCCTGGGACAGTTCCTCGAAACAGGTGAGTAAATATGATTTAGTTACTGTTGTGATTTTTAAGCAATATATTGGTATTTTAAAAGTTGACACTTTGAAACTTTTTCTAATAAAATCACCAATGTTATCCTATGGGAGGAAATTCACTTAGCAGGTAAATGGGGTTATTGTTACTTTTTCTAGTTCAGTGTTGGATCCTGGATCCAGCACTAGTGTACCACCTCTAAGCAGTTGAGAGAATGCGTTTAGGTTATACAGGCGATTTTTTACGAATATTTGTAAGTTTGCAAAATCGACACAAGAAATTTCACAGAAAAACAGTCAATGGTTTCCTATGGAAGAAAATTCAAGTTACAGGTAAAGTATGTTCTCGTTACTTTTGTAATCCAGTGCTGGGCTCCTAGGTTCAGCGCTGGGGCATCTATCTAAAACAGATAAGTAATTACGTTTTTACAGTTGGTGCGATTTTTAGAGAATATTTGTAGTTTGCAAAAATCCACACTTAGAAGAAATTTCACAGAAAAACAGTCAATGGTTTCCTTTGGAAGAAAATTGAGTTAGCGGTAAGTATGGATGTAATTACTTTTCAGGGTCAGGGCTGGGCACCAAGATCCAGCACTGGGATCTCTCCTGATAGCAGGTGAGTATTTTTGTTTTCGTTACTCTGTTGATTTTAGGTGAATATTTTAAAGTTTAGAAACTCCACACTTAGAAGAATTTTCAAGTGAAACAAGTCAATGTTACCCTATGGAAGAAAAGTGAGTTATCGGCTTTTGGGTAAGTACTCGACTGGCAGAGTTAAGGTTTTGGGCATAGACTCAGGGGTCTCCCAGGGTCAGGTAAGTATAGTTGTTACACCCTCAGCGGCACATGGGCAGCCGGGTGCAGAGTGAGGTACCCCCAATGTTATCCTATGGGAGGCAGGGGGCATGTGGTTGGTGGCTGCTGGCTAGCCGGCCACGCGGCTGTGGGAGCAGGGCTCCTGGTCACTTGCTCAGGGCAAATGGGGAAGTAGGTTAGAGTAGAAGTTGCACTGCCAGGGCCACTCGGACGGCTGGGTGCAGGGGGCTTTTGAGCCGTCGGGCGCTCAATGGATTGCTATGGAGAAGCTCAAGAACGAACAAAGGCTGCAAGCTCAGGGAATAAGATTCTTCAGGTGCGACCACCTCTTCGAGAGGTAAGTTGGGTAGTTGGAGGATAGGTAGGCATCCAGGAGTTGGGCGCCGGGTGCAGGGGTGCCTTTTGGCGTCGGGAAATCTTACCCTCTGCTGGTCACGGTTGGAGGGGTCCCTGGTTCTGAGGCTGCTGGAGTCGTCAGGAGCGTCGAGGTGGGTCCTTGGGTGCTGGATTCGGGGTCACAGTCGCCGGGGGGATGTCCTTGTGGTCTTGGTCCACTCCGGCACAGGCCAGGCTTGGCGGGTGCAGAGTGTGCAGGGTTCGTGGTTCCTGGCTGATGCCAGGGGTCAGTTACTTGCTTTGAGCAGTACCACTGCTCGTGGGAGTCCCAGTTGCTCAGAGTCACAAGGTAGCCAGGTCCTCCGGGGTTTGTGAGGTTGCTGGCCACTGGAGATGCCGGGGTTTAGCAGGAGCAGGTTTGAGGGTCGACAGGCTGGTAGGGCTGGGGCCAAAGCAGTTGGTGTCTTCCTCTTGTTAGCAGCTGCACGGCTGGTCTTCTTGCTTCTTGATCTTCTTTGCTGTTTTGGAATCTGGATCTAAGGAAGGAAGGTTCAGGGTGCCCCTAAATACTAGATTAAGGGGCGTTACAGGTAGGTAAAGGGCAGGGACCAATGGGTCCCTGCCCCGGGGTGGGTACACCCCCTATCCTGCCACTCTCCTGTGGGAGGGGGGCAGTAGCCTAGTCCTGATTGGGCAGGGCTTCCCATCTTCAAGATGGCGAGAGCCCGGAAATGTGCTTCACCTCGGCTCCCCCACCTGAGGGGTGGGGTTGGCAGAGGCTGGCACACCCCCTTTCCTTCCTTGGGGTTTCCGGCCAGTCTTCCCGCCAGAGTGGGGGTCAGAACCGGTAGGCTCCAGTTGCTGAGTACAGCAAGTGGCCTGGAGAAGCTCACAAAGGCGGAATGCCTTTGAAGCTTCCCTTGCCCATCCTGGAGGAGGAGACCTAGCACCTCACCCAGTATGTGCATTGTTGCAGGCCCAGGAGAACGGATGGCTCTCTACCCAGGGGTCCAGCAACATGTCTGCTGTGTGGCAGCCTAGGCAGCCCCTCAGACAAGACGTGGATTGCAGGTTAGGTTCAGGGGGCATCTCTAAGATGCCCTCTGTCGTGCATTGTACATTAAATCCCACACTGGCCTCAGTGCGAGTTTAATGTGCTGAGAAGTTTGATATCAAACTTCTCAGTCTTCAGTGCAGCCATCATGGTGCTGTGGAGTTCATGTTGATGATCTCCCAGCACCATGTACTCTTAAATGGCAGCACTGCTTTTACAGGAGGGTTTGTAACTGTGTTCAGGATGATCCTCAAAGTCATTACCACTCAGTCGACCCATTCACATAATATTAAAACAGCACACGTAGAGAAGTTGGGCCAACTTTATGTGCACAGTAGAGATCTTAGGTCAACCAAAGACAAATGGCGGCAACAATTCTGGTGGTAAAAGCATGGGCAGCAAATCCCTTGATATACAAAGTTTGAAGGTCAAGATTGTGCTCAACCCACCTGGTGGGTGTTTTTGAGCCCTGATCACCCCCGGGCTTCCTAGGCAGGGGGTGTGGTTCAGAGACCACAGGGGGCAGCTATTGGCCGGTAGTCCAGGGGGCGGGATGAAGAACTTCAAGGGAGAGGGTAGCTAGAACTGACCCCTCTTTGTTCCGCTATAGCAGACAGCAGGGGCAGTCCGAGCTCTGGCAGGTTAGTACCTTGCCGGTTGACAGGGTTATAAGTTTGACAAGCACTCATAGTAAGGTTGTGAGTGAGGCGCCACATGCCTTGGAAGAGGCAAGGAGAGCCGACCTTATAACGCCTGAGGTTTTAGGTTAGGCATTGGTCCACAAGAGGGGGAGGCATCAGAGGCATTTATCCAGCGGGGGTAGCAGCGGCTATTTTAGTCTGCTTCCCACCCAAAAAGCAAGGTGAAGTGGGCGGATGTGAGTTTGGGGGTAGTAGAAAGAGTGGAGTAGGCGCGCACAGACAGACCACCAGAGCTCAGAGACCATGCCAGGTGGCTTTATTGAAGGGGAAATGCTTTGGGAAGGTTGAGGCCAGTAAGATGAGAGCGGGAGCCGAGGAAATACCCATTAGAGGTGGAGAGTGAGCAGCGGTAGTGTCAGGGAGGCAGTGTAGGACAGAGGCGTTATTTGTAGAGGAATGAGCCAGGGTGGGTAATTCGGTGTGGGCAATTGTGCATAACGTGCTGCAAAGGACAGGGCAAAAGGCGGCCCTTACTGAAAGGGTTAGGGGTCAGGGTGGTAAAGTGGCAAGTGGTTGGGGTGTGGGAGGAGGGAACAGAAATGACCAGATTGAGTGCTAGGCTTTCTAGTGAAGTGGTGTCCGGTCAAATGAAAGAGGAGTTTAGGCAGTCTAGGGGCAGGTGGGTTTGTGTGGCTGAAGATAGTCAAGTGGACATGGAGGTACGGCTCAGGATGGGCTGTCAGCTGATCTGGCAGAACAGGTAGGTTTATACAACGTGGGCATCGGTGACAGGGAAGCACAGCAGGGATAGTGTACTGCGCCTTGAATACCCTGTATTGAAGACAGAGCTTGTGTCTGTGTGGCCAGTTCTAGGATATCAAGGGACCTTTGCGGATGACAGAGAGAGGAAGGCTATATGGGGCCTCATCTAGGCAGCAGGATTCTTAGGAGTTATATGAAGCACAGTATGTTGATGGAGTTGTCAGCGATGGTGCTGTTCCAGGTACGAGTGGTAAAGGGCGCTGTGAGGTGGCATGTCTGATGGATGATAAATTGTTGGATTACGAGGATGTTGAATTGACGGAAGGTGAAATATGTGACATGGAGTTACAAGGAAAAGAGTGGTGGTGGGCAGAAGGCATTGACAAGGCTGAAAGTGAAGAGGACAGTGTCGGTCCAGAAAGAACAGAGTCAGCCATCAGGACGGCAGGCTTTGCCGCTGGCACCGACCTTGAGGCCAGGTAACGACATGAGAATAATACTGAAGAAAACAGGGGACATAGTGTCAGTGCAGTCTGTAGGGGTATGTGCAGTTGACACATCTGGTAGTAAGGAGTTGACAATAAGGTGGAGCAGGTATAGAATAAGTATACAGCATCTGGAGTGGGCAAAAAAGGAGACTGTATGAAAAAGGATGCTAAAAGGTACAGAGGGAGCAAAGAGATTAAGGATAAGAAGCTTCCTTACATGGGAATTACTAAACCCCTAGGGGGACATTTGGTGGTGCCAACCATTCACCATGTCTGAAAAGGAGAGTATATTGAAGCTTTTAAACTTTTACACAGGCAGGTGAGAGTAAAGGAATGGTCAAAAGAGATTGTATATGAACTTTCCAAAAGGCCTAAGGTTCCAGTCACAATAGAGATTTGGACGGTTGCTTTCCTTATCTGTTCAAGTGTATGTTGTGAAAAATTTCCTGAATGCTATATGGCGTTATTTAAAGACATTGATGTGGTGCAGAAGGCACAAACAAAATTTGGTGCCATGTGTGTGTCAGGTATGATGAGGAGATCAGGGCATGGTTAGCAGAAGATGAGAACAGGATTTGGGGACAGCTGAACAGCAAATAGTTTTTTCAGACAATGACGCCGACCAAACCAGCAGCGAAGATATATACTGCCAGTGGGTGGCAAGTGATATATAAGCCCTTTCAGGGCTGTCCCACCCAAGGATGGGTGGATCAGTTGGCCACAGACAGGTTGGAGGTGGAGGGGCATGCTGGCCCCATAACAAGGGATAATGCACCAGGAAGTTTTACTTTTTAGGCATGAATAGAGACTTTACTACTGTTGGCAGGGTTAGATTTTTGGGTTTAAGTTGGGATATGAAGGACAGAGAGAACGTTGATGGGCAGAGAAACTTTGTTCTGTAACGGGACTTGAGGATTTGGTTTGGACAAAACTAACTCTCCAGTGATTGTTCAAGTTTGAGAGGGAAGCAGAGAATAGGAGCCAGTATTTAGATGATTTTTTTCATGGTTAGCCCCCATTATCATCAGAATGTACAATTTTTTTGGGCAAGTTTCAAAGAGTAATGCAGGATTTGGGCGTGTCCTTGGACACAGATTAGACAGCGGCTCCGGCTGAGATTTTGACTTTTCTGGGCATGGGATTGGATTCGTTAAAAATAGAGGCGAGGTTGCCATTGGAGAAGAAAGGAAAAGTTTATAGATCTTTTGGACAAGATTCCTGCAAATGAAAAAGCTCAGATACAGGACATTCAGGTACTGCTTGGCCGTTTGAATTTTGCTTGTAGAGCAAAGAGTGCGGGTCGTACCTTATCTCGGGGATTGAGTTTGGCCCTTTCGGTGGCCTCGCTTCCTCACCATAGGGTGCATTTGACCACAGGAGTGAAATTGAGCATGTGGCAGACCTTTTTGAGAGATTCTAAGGGTGTTCTTATGACATTGATGTTGGAGGAGGTGGAGTGGTCTTTGGAATTGTTAGATGCGGCAGGTGGTGTCTAGATGTAGAATTGGATTTGTTAAAAATGGAGGTGAGGTTGCAGTTGGAGAAGAAGGTAAAGATGATAGATTTGAGCAAGATGAAGCGCCTCTGGTGGGGAGGCGTACAATTCTGATGCATTCTCAGGTCTACCAGTGTTAGTAAATCAGGGAATACGTCACAATCCATGGGTTGATGTGTGGGAGCACCCACGCTCCACTTATGGCATGCCCCCCTGCCGCAGAGTAATGCAAGGCAGTGATTTGTGCTGCCTTGTGTTATTCTAGATTTGTCAAGCCAAGCAAGGTGGCCTTGCATGTCTTAGTAAATCTCAGTTAGGTTTTGCGTCTCGTGTGGTGAAAGGACGCTGCAAAACCTTGATAAATATGTGCTTAAATATTTTAAAGAGAGTGATTGGGGCCCTTCCACACGTCTATAAGGACAGGAAGCAGTGCTTGCTTTTCTTGGTGGTAACTGTCTTCTGGTAATTTTTTTAGGCTTTTAGAGTAACAGAGTTAGTGGGTTCTAAGAGGAAGAAGGAAGGGAGTATGAGGGAGGGCGCCAGTGTCATCGGTGAGGGGGCTCAAGTATGGTTATCAAGGTCAAAAACGGATCCCAGAAGACAGGGCAGAAGTGAAGTTGTGGTTTTATCCGGACGAGTGGATTTGTCCTCTGCTATGGAGGAAGAAGTATACCAGGGGGTGGTCAGGCTAGCAGAGGGTTTTTCAGCATGCTGACCATGGTAAAGTGTTGGCATTGCAAGGTTTGTGGGGTCATCAGGAAGGTGTTAGCAGTGATAGAATTACCTGAGGCTGGATCTGGTACGCATCTCTTTTGAAGTGGGATGGCAACTGAGGCTGAGATGAGAGGCTGGTTCAAGGAAGAAATGAAAAGGGTAGGGCATTGGAAGTCAGGCTGTTTGTTATAAGTGCAATTTGAATTTGAGCTGGGCGTTAGAGTAACTGTCTTTAATGCACTGTTATTTGTTTTGCAGGGCCTCTGCACAAGCTTATTGAGGCATGGATTTGTGGGCACTCATTCGTGAAATAGGCAGTGCATCAAGCAAGAAATATGGGAGTGTGGCAAACTATTGGGATTTGATAGCCTTACAGTTCAAATTAAGGATTTCAGGGAAGGAGGGATGCGTTGGCATGAGCTGTTGACAAAGTTAGAGTTATTGACAAGAGTGTCCCCATGTCTAGATGTTTTAGTTATTCACTTAGGGGAGAACGATTTAGTGAAGATGAAAGGTTTGGCTCTATTGAACTGTACGAAGGAGGACCTTTTAGAGATCAAACTGATGTGGGCAGAGACAATGATTGTGCATGTTTCCTCTTTCTGTTTTCTGTCTCTCAGACTGCTTCACAGCAAGAGAGAGGGCACAGGAGGGGTCATACGAAGAGCTATGGAGAAAAGACTGAATTAGAGTGAATGAAAGGCGGAGTCGTTCAGGATGATATCATTAGAAGAAAGATTTGAGTATAAGTGAACAAGAGAGAATAAGATAGGAGGGGAGAGAATAAGAGAATGAGAATCCGAGAGAGAGGAAGAGAGAGGGATGGTAAGAATAAAGAAAGAGCAAAATTAAGGAACGGGCAAGAATGAATGACTAGGAAGATTAATAGGGCTTAGTAGAAAAAAGTAGAGCGAAATAGATAGCGAGAGGAGAGGAAAATATATGAAAGAGGTAGACCAGGGGAGAAATGGTAGAAAACTCTGGTAAGCCAGAGATAGAACGGGTGAAAACTGGTGTTGGAGAGAGGGAGAAAACATGACAAAAATATATTGGTGGAGAGGAAAAAGGTGAGATTGGAAATTAGAAAATTGCAATGAGAAAGAGATAAGTTGGAATGAAGAACTGCAATGAAGAGACAGAAAAAAGAAGCAAGTGACTGGGGTTTCAGAATGCAGGGGATACTCACCTCAAATAGCGGTTTCCACATCTTACCTTATGGAAAAACTCATAGCAAACCTGGGTTTAGCTGTTTTCTATATATGCACAGTCCAGGGTGACATTCATATATATAATGCGACTACCAAAAGCTTTGGAAAAGCTTGGGCACAATTGTTCCCCACAAATTGAGCATAATATAGGTACATTAATGGGTAGCTACCTTCTGACAATGACCCGTAGACAATCCGTTGGCATATCAATCAAATCCTACTATGTACCAGAACATAGACCAGTCACCAGAATGATCTCCAGCACACAATGTGAAGATCACCATAGCAAATGCAAGGAAAACGAGAACAACTTAACAGCAACCATAAGGGAGGACAAAGCAATAGAATGGAGACCACAGCATTGAAAGAATGATGCATAGTAGCGTAATTTTGCTTCCTGACTGGACTCTAAATGGACTACATGTATACCATAATCCTTATTCTCCCACATTATAATCACCATCTTCCTCCATCTACGTCCATCATGTCATCAGACAGCAGATGTACTAAACCCAATCATGTATTGTGATAGGACTCCTACTCACATACTACTAGCCCACCACATTTACCCACATTTAATCGGCAGCTCTCAAGTAGCCACAAGGTAACGTGCTACTATATAAAATTATACGTGTAAAGGGCACTGTTAGACCTGGAGGTCTCTAGTTGGCTGAGGTAGGTACCTTAGTCCAAATAGAGACCCTTGCTTCTAGTGAGGGAAAGGAGGGACACCCTCTTAGATAACCCCTGCTCACCCTCCGGTTGCTTGGCACGAGCAGCCAGGCTTATCTCCAGGGCAATGTGTAAAGTATTTGCAACCACACTCTCAGTAACACCGTGATAACACCACAAATGGACACCACACTGGTTTTTATGAAAATAGCGGTATGTTTCTCAAAAGGTATACGATGAGACCAAACAATAGAAATCCAACATATGCGTATTCGTAATATTTCACTTTACCGGTTATTAGGCCAGCAATCACTCATATATTCTTGCAGTATTAATGAGCAGTTAACGATGATTTAATGCAGTCTTAATGCAATGCTATGCAGTTCGTAATGCAGTAATAAGACAGTCCTTAATGCACGTACTAATGCAGTTCGTAACGCAGGAATAATGCAATTTGTAATGCAAGAATAACGCAATTCGTAATGCAAGAATAAGGCAGTTCGTAATGCAAGAATTAGGCAGTTCGTAATGCAAGAATAATGCGATCGTAATGCAAGAGTAAGGCAGTTCGTAATGCAAGAATCAGGCAGTTTGTAATGCAAGAATAATGCAATTCGTAATGCAAGAATCAGGCAGTTCGTAATGCAAGAATAAGGCAGTTCGTAATGCAAGAATCAGGCAATTCTTAATGCAAGAATAATGCGATTCGTAATGCAAGAATCAGGCCGTTCGTAATGCAAGGAATAATGCTGTATGCCAATCTGCGCGGTCAACTTGGGCCCCCACTAGGCCCCAACAACAGAGACATCGGTCATAAGCTTAAAGGGGCAGCCCCGCTACTGCTGGGCAGGTACGGGCCGCTCGGGGACTCAGCACGTCTAAGGCGGTGCAGTGGAAGAGAGCTCAGAGCACTCCTGTACTCCTCCTGCATGCCTCCCCAGGCCACACACGCTTGCGGCTCCCGACCGGAGTCCAAGCCTTACCTGGGTGGGTGCGCTGCCTCACTCTCTCTCTCTCCCCACTCGTCGGACGTCCTGCTGGGCGGCCCATTGACGTTGAAGCTCCGTTGTTATGCAACGCTGTAGCTGGACGGGTTACTGCGCTGCCTTCTACTTCATTGACGATCTTGGGCAGATTCCTCTCGGTGAATAACGATCACGATCCCTTTCACCTTGCAGCTCTCTTAGCTTCAAGAAATCCTTTAGCACGTTGCGGCTCGGGCCGGCGGCGGTGATCCTCCCTCACAGCCTCAGGTACGATGACGGCTCGGGCCACAAACAGCAATGCAGCAGCGTGGATGATGCTTCATGCTGCAGGGGCAATGCGATGACGGGGCACCTCGTAAAAAGTACCACGGACCACACGGCAGTCTTCCAGAAATCCTGTAGCACGTTGCAGCTTGGGCTAGCGGCGGTGATCCTCACTAAACAGCCTCGGTTACGATGAGGGCTCGGGCCACAAACAGCAATGCAGCAGCATGGACGATGTTTCACGCTGCGGGGGCAATGCAATCAAGGGGCACCTCGTAAACAGTACCACGGACCACACGGCAGTCTCAGGCGTGCACAAGCACCACACACCAAGCATCACTGAGACACGGTTGGAAACTTTTATGTTCCTGAGTTTCCACAACAGGGGAGCAGCTCTCCTCGGGCCCTTGGAGACACTCTACTTCAGGACGCAGAACATAGCAAAGTACTCACATGCAGGGGGTCACAGCACACAGCAAAGTCCCTTGTCCTCTCCTTAGTCAAATCAGCAAACTGCAGGCCAGCCCTAGAACCCACAGCAAGGGCAGTCCTTCTCTTCAGTCTCTTCAGCTGTTCTTCTTTGGCAGAGGTTCTTCTTGATCACAAAGTAGGTTCAATCAGGATTTCAGTCTTGAGTTCAGGGGTTTCAGCTCTCACATTTATACCCCTAAATGCCTTTGAAGTCTTTGTGTTCAGGGGACTCTGAGCCCAGTCCAAACCATACCTGGGTGTCTTCCTGCCAGTGCCCACCCTCTTCCTTTGATAGTGAGGGTCTGGGCCCCAGATGCTCAGCAGGAGGTGGAGCCATCCTTTTGTGGCAGCAACGCAGCCCTCTTCACATGCAGGGGGGCTACTCCTCCCCCCCACTTCAAATGCAGGCCAGCCTGTTGCTGTCTCACCTACCCCTCTCTGAGGTCAGGACACTCCCCAGACCCTGTCACATCCAAACCCAGATGGTCAATACACGAACAGGCAGAGGCACACAGGATGGTTCAAGACAAGAAACCAGCCACTTCTAAAAGCGTGGTTTCTAAGCACACAATTAAAAAACCATCTTCACAAAGATGTTAATGAATTCTGAGTTTAGGCACACTAAACTCCATCTCTCCATCTTATGCCTGTGGGAAGATATGCTGGAAACATGTGACACCAAATTCCCCATTCTGCCCTATGGGCAAGATGGCCTTGCAACAGTGAAAAACGAATTTGGCATTATTTCACTGTCAGGACATGGCACACACGTCAGTACATGTCCTACCTTTCACATACACTGCACCCTGCCCAGGGGAATGTATGACGTTACAACGCATACATTTACAAAGCATGCCTGTACAATGCAGTTTTTACATCGCAACATCCTTTACAATTCCGACTCGCAAAATAGGGGTGGGTACATAGGAAAATGCATTTTGCTTGTCGCAAATGGCCCATCAACCGGTAAAATTAGTTGTACATCTGGCCAAGAGTGTTTCTCGTGGACACAGAAGCATGCTGAGAGTAAGGCGTGTGAAGCATGAAGGAAGTAGATATTAAGAACTAAGTGAAGACAATCCTAGACAATCCTTTTCCATTCCCCATCTCCTGGTTCTTTCTTTTTTGGGAGGAGTGCTTGGGCGGTGTGTAACAGCAGCTGGGATGCATCTCCCGCCCTCTCTCCCATCTCCCTTCCACCCCACTGCTTGAAAGAAGTGGCTCGAACCTGTGGGCATTTCTAGGGAAGGAGGCAATAATAGTTGCCCTTAGCCCACCCCAAAACCCACTCATCAGCTCGACCCTTGGAAGAGTCTGGGAGAAGTTATGGATCCCCTCCCTGGCCTAACTAATACATATTGGATAGGCAAGTATGATGTCATTCATGACGTCACATGCATATTGATGAAGCAGCTCTGGAAAATGACCGCCGCACCGCCTCATTCAGAGTTTGTCCATAGCCATGATTGGCCATTAGCAAACTCCCTTCCAGGACCCACGTCAGTTTGAAGAGATTGACCCTCATCAGCAGACAATTTAAAAAATGTCTACATCTATACATAAATATATGTGTGTGTGTGTGTGTGTGTGTGTGTGTCCTGGTGACGATTTTTTATGAAGTATATACTCATCAGTCAAAGGGGTAGTGCAGGAAAATACCAAAACCAGGCCATGGACATCACTTATAATTTGCTATGGGTAGCAACTGTTACCTCTGGGGTGGCTATTGGCACTCCTGCCACTGTCATTTCACTCCTCAAGTCAGGGTTCATGAAGGTTACCACAGGAATACAAAGTAAGCCAGCCTCTTAGAGCCCAGTTAACGTACGCTCCTAGCTCGTCCACCAGCTTCATGGCAGCCAATAGGAGGCTGTCCTCGGGCTAAGACATGGACAGGGGTTCATATGAATGTCAAAGGGCGAGTGATATCACTTTGGTGAGGTGAATTCCGTGACGTGGGCTCCCGCGTGCTCTACCTGAGGGTTGGCCAGGAGGAGGTAAGGTGAACAACCGTCCGTAAATTTCACGGACCGTCCGTAATTTGGAGCTCCCATCCGTTTTCCGTGAGGATCCCTTTTACGGACGCCTTTTGTCCGTAATAATGGCCATTACAGGGAGCAAAGCTGCTCCCCTGTGAGAGGCCTCAGCCCTCTGATGGGGTCGCATTGCACTCCTCTGAGCACAAGAGCCGCCCCACCCACCCATTGTCATTCTGTATGCAGGGTAACAGAGGAATGTAGTGGCCTCCTCATGCCTCAGTGTACAGCAGGGCAATCTGTTAGATGGATAAAAGGTAAAACGCCCATGCTGCAACGTGATAAAACAGTTTATATAAAGCCTGTGAAACAAGTTAAAAAGAATGGGTTATCGTTCTTTCACTGTCTCTTCATTTTAGAACTGAAGTATTTTCAATATTATGTTCAACAAAGCCATGATTGCTGCTTTTTTATTTTAAGCAACTAACAACCATTGACAAAGCCAATAGTCCTGGCTTGTTGTTGGTGTAATGATACTTGCTGTATTATATATCTGGATGAAAATGACAGAAACAACATAATACCAGTTACGCGGAACACTATGCTAAGCACAGATTTTTAGCCTAGGTGTTTTGAACCACGCCCTCAATGACATGGAACACTTCCTTTGAAGAGACCCCCCAGTTTTTTTACACCACTTAAAGCCCTGGAACCAACACCATGTCACAGTCACCCCACGTCCTGGCACTGTGCATCATGCATGACTCATGACTTCTACGTTTTCAGATTGCCTATATGTAGGGGCATAGTGAACCCTCCCCCACCCCATCCCTTGCTTTAGGAACTACAGCGAGGTGAAGTTCTTTATGAGTCTCTTCTGTCTGCAACTCTGCAGACAAAGGCTCAACTCATAATGTGAAAAGGTGGGTGAGTAAATAAGTGAAGGAATGTGTGGAATGGCTGGAGGGATTAGTGAAAGGATGAATGGATGAATGAAAGGGTGAACGGATAGCTAATGAAAGAAAGTATGGATGGATGAGTGAATGAGTGGAAGTATGGATGAGAGAAAAGGTAAATAGATGGATGCATGGGTGGAAGGGTAGATGGATGGGTAAAAGGGTGGATGGGTGTGTGAAAGGATGGATGGATGAGTGAAAGGGTAGATGATGGGCGAGTGAATGGGTGGATGGATGAGTGAAAGGATGGATGAATTGATGAATTGATAAGTGAAAGGATGGATGGATGTAAGGATTGATGAGTGAGTGAAAGGAGGGTAGATGGACAAAAGGATGGATAGATGAGTGAAGAAGTGAAAGGTTGGATGGATGAGAGAACGGATGGATGGATGAGTGAAAGGATGGATGAGTAATAGGGTTAATGGATGGATTCATGAATGGATGAGTAGATGGGTAGGTGGGGGGTGGAAAGATGGATGGATAAGTGAAAGGGGGATGGAGAGAGAAAGGGAGGATGAATGACTGAAAGCGTGAATGGGTGGAAAAATAAGTGACTGGGTGGATGGATGAGTACGTGAAAGGGTGGCTGGATGGGTGAAGGGTAAATTGCTGGATGGATGAGTGAATATATGGATAGGTGGAAGAGTGGATGGATGACTTTACGGCTGGATGCGGTGAAAGGGTGGATGGATGAATAATGGATGGATGAGTGAAAGGGTGGATGGAGGGAGAGATGAGTGAAATGATGGATGGATGGAAGGATACATGGTGGATAGGTTTGCAAATGGTTGAATATGTTTGGATATAGATAGGCAAATAGATGGAAGGCATTTCTAGGTGTTTTGCCGCCCTAGGCGAGAATTGAAAAGTGCCGCCCCCTCCCTTTTACTACCATCACTCTCTCCCCCTGTCATCACGGCTAGTTAATTTCATTTAGGTTAATTTATTCTTCAGCCCACCTCTCTTGGTTACCAAGTACTAGGGAGTGAATTCAAAGAGTTAACATTTTCTAACTAGCAGCCTAGTCTGCAAAAAACCTAACACTTGGACGTGATTCAAAATAATTCCTCACCAAATACCCTCGTAAAACTGACTGGTGAAGACTGAAGGACGAACTTAGAACACACCCCAAAAAGGAAATGGAAATAAAAGTGTCCAGTTATGAGAAAGCAACTGTACTAGAAAGCTCTGGCAGTCCCGAAGAAGGATCGCTTTTCACCAAGCTACCAGGAGGCTAATGCCACCGCCATGTAGGAGCGCTACGACTTTTATGGCGGCTATGCTGGACATCGCCGCTTTAAGGGGCTCTTTCAGAGCGCTTTACAGCCATCAGGGCCGGACTGGGAACCAAAAGAAAAAAGGCCCCCAGGGGCCCAAAACCGGCCCCCACCAGTGCGGCCCACCGGGGGATTGCCCGGTGCCCGCTACGGCCAGTCCAGCCCTGACAGCCATTCCCATTTGTCATTACAAAGGGTCATCAACAGCTAGTTGGCGGAGGCGGTCTACACAGACGCTCTCCCAGCTACATTTATAGGAGCCACGCGTCTGGAAGCGGGGGAATTATGGGCGTTTTAACACTGAATGCAGTAGCTTTAGTATGAAAAAAAATGAAACTATATATAGAAATGTCGTCTGCTATTGGCCAGGCTGTGTTTGCTAATGTGATTAATGCAGGTGGAGGCAATGGGGGAAATAAAGCATGACACTTCCCCGACTCTCCCAGAGCTCACTTGCTACCTACCCTGCCCCCTAGCCCACGACCACTTACCGACGCCAGCAATTGTGCACGAACTTGCAGTATCTCAGAATCCCTGTCACCGAGAATTATAGAGAAAACAAGTGAGGTGCCACTTCTCCTCACCACTGAATGTAAATCGGTCGAAAATTCAGAAGATTTGATTATGAAAAAACAATATTTCAAGAATAATGGGACCTGGCGAGAGGGTTAATCAAGATCCTGGCTGAAGTGCAACGTATTGAACCTCGGGGGACTGGAAAATGTACAGATCTACTATAGTGTGGTGGCAGAGAAAGTACAGAGAGTGCCAAGTAGTCAAACAAGCACCAAGGCGCCTGGATACGTGTGTGATCTGCTGCAAACCTCCCATATTCACCATTTTAAGTGGGAGAGTGCCTAATTAGAGCAGGTGGTTTCCTGTCCTCGGCACTTAATTGTCAGCCGGCTTTAGTGACAGTCCACTTTTTAAGTGTAAGATGAGCGCAAGTGTTTTTAATACGTCAAAATACATTTAAAAAGGGCTTAAGTGGGCCGGCACTTTTTTATTTTGAGAGGGAGAGTACCGGCACTTCTCAAGAGCGACATAATACTTATAATTGGAGAGTACTGACATTTCTCAGAAACAAGCAGGTACTCTACAACAGAGTACCTGTACTTCAATTTTTCCCTTTTAAGCACTGCATAAAAATAGTCTGAATTGTGTCACTTGGAGGAGTGCGGTGGTGTGTTGGTACTGTCACTGGCAGCGCTGGCAGGGGCAATGGGTGGTGCAGGCTGCCGTGGCCTCCCAGAAGAGTCCAGCACTTAATTTCTTTTTACAAATGAAGCACTGGCGGGGGTACAGACTCGGATAATTATGTTAATATGGCCTTTTAATTCCGAACAATTCGTTACACATCATGGCGGTGGCGATCTGCCCTACAACACACCCCGCCTGCCACCCATTCCCTCCCACCGCCAAATTAGTATGGCGGGGGGGGGACCCTGGCGGACAGAAAGACCGGCTGCCGGTTTTCCGCCGGTCACACAGGTGACCGGGCGGAAAAGGGGCCCGATATGGTGGCAGTGTCTGCTAGACACCGCCATCCATATTAGGAAGGCAGCGAGAAGCAGCCTTTCCATGTGGCGTTGCTGCCACTGAAAGGCATGCGGATTGTGCTTACGGGGGCCCGTTTCGAGCCCCCAGGGTATTGGGGGGTGGCGGGTGCACACATTGTCATGGACAAGGTGGCAGGCACTGAGCGGTGCCTGTCACCTTGTGCATGACAATGCACACAGTGCATTCCCAGCATTGTGGCGGGCGGTACTGTGAGCACCAATGCTGGGAATGGTGGATGCCACTGCCACGGTGGCGGTGGCATCCTAATTGCTGGTGCAGGACCCCCGCACCAATAGCGGCCGGTCCCACCACCGCTAGGGTGGCGGGTGGACTAAAGTCCGCCCGCCATCCTAATCGGCCCCTAAGTAACTATGCACGGGTGTTCGGGAAGACGGAAGCTGTCGACGTCTACTCTATTGCCGGCAGAGCAGGTACCCCGAGAGTGGGAACATATGGGGTAAAGGTGATGGTCGCTATACAAAGTGAAGCCCGCTGTACAACACCCCGAGGTGGGGGACACAAGGGGTGGGGGTGACAGCTGTGGCCAATGATGCCTCCTCAGGTCGGGACACGCTCAGTGGAGCTAGCAGCTACCCCTACTGACGATAGCTAAGCTGCGCAGACACTCTAGTGTGGGTGGCACAGTTAGAGGGGACGATCGTGATGCCTGCAGGTACGCTGAACTAGGTGAGGTGATACCTGCAGTGGCGTAGCAAGGCTCTCATGGGCCCCAGTAAAAGCAAGTAAAACAGGCCCCTTAATTCCTCTTTGGTTGTAAAAAACAGCAATAATTAGGGTTAAGATCCCTCCCCCCGGCTCTGGGCCCCGGTGCCAATGCACATGCTGCACCATACATTGATAGCTACGCCACTGGGTACCTGTCTACTCTCCAGTGTTGTCCGCTGCGTAGGAAACAAGGAGAGGAAGAGGTGCATGCAGTCCACAGTGATGTACGCTGCGCACCAGCCAACACGAGCAGCCTGTTCGCGCCTTAGGGGGATCTCCTCACCTGTAGTCTGGGTGTCCGGTGCGTCGCTGCCTTGGGGGGGGATTGTGAGCAGTGCAGGTGACCATGAGGCGAGCACAGAGATCTGACAATAGCGTGCGCGCACCGCTCCCGCCCCCGCCCGTGGCGCCGAACGTGACGTCACATCACGTCTCGTTGAATTTTAGAAGGCGCTAATGCGCTTTCAAGGTCGAAGGCCATTCACTCAAGGGGCAGGGCCATTTCTACCATTAGGCAAGACTAGGCGGCCGTTCACTCAAGGGGATTCCCAAACTCATGTTTTTTGCCGCACTCCCACTTTTGCCGCCCTAGGCGGCTGCCTAGTCTTGCCTATTGGTAGAAATGGCCCTGGGCAAAATAAATGGTGAAAGACTGAATGATAGATAAAAGAATGATTACACCTTGTAGCACCCATTATCTTAAGTAACATTTCCTATACATTGACTTTCACGTTTATATGAGTCATTGTCTGTATATAATGTGTGTGTGTGTGCTGTAACGCACTCCGACACCGTGCCCTACATACCTGGGATGAGCAACACTATAAAAGAAATTAAATACACATGAGAGACGGTCTATGTGAAGATGACGGGCACCAGTGGAGGGTGGTAGCAAGGCCGGACTGGCCGGACAGGGTGTTTTCCTGGGAGCCTGGAAAGGGGGGGGAGCGGTTTTGTTACTGGGGGCTGGCATTGCAAAGTTCCTTGTATATCCAGTAGTTTTCAATCAACAATAAAAGCGGCCTCACTTATATTCAGGTGTGGTTCACCATTGTCTGGTGACTAATGTACCTGCTGGAGCGAGATGCGAGTTTTGAATCGTCTAAGGTAGCAAGCTGTGGCCATACTGAAAAACCGTGAAGTGCACGATTGTCTCAACCTAATATAAACTTATTTTGACTTGTACTTAAGTGGTTGTCCATTTACTTACTTATATACTATTCCGCGACCTCCTCTGACGTGTCTGTAAAACTTACCTTTTGTCCTGAATTTTGACCTCTTGTCCTGAATTTTTGTCCTGAATTTTGACCCATTGTCCTGAATTTTTACACTCACCATCCTGAATTTGCACCCATGCCAGTTGGTCACCCTAGGAGGAGGGTGTAGATTTTCATGGGCATGGATACGTGTAGGGTGCCATCCTTAACCACTGTGTTGATTTGGTGGACAAACGGGCGTTCGAGTCCAGCACATTTTTGTGCTTAAGAGAATGAGGACGGTCTGATGGCTGAGCCGAGGGGAGGGGGGTGGGGATTGGATCTCTTGTCTTTAATACACCAAACATACTAATTTGTAGATGACGTGAATTGCTTTAATTAATGCTTCGCATGCATGTTTATTTTCTGGGTGCTGTACTAAGAAACTAGGGGGCATATTATCAAGCCAGGCGATAAAATTATCGCCACTTTGGCGGCAGAAAACTGCCGCTAAAACGGTGATAAAGGGCTTGATAATATACTCTATGGAATTCCAATTGAAGCTCAGGTTAGATGTCCTTCACATCTAACATGGGCTTCAATTGGAATTCCATAGAGCATACTAGCAAGCCCATTATCGCCGTTTTAGCGGCAGTTTTCTGCCGCTAAAGCGGCGATAATTTTATCGCCTGGCTTGATAATATGCCCCTAGGGGGGCATATTATCAAGCCAGGCGATAAAATTATCGCCGCTTTAGCGGCAGAAAACTGCCGCTAAAGAGGCGATAATGGGCTTGCTAGTATGCTCTATGGAATTCCAATAGAAGCCCATGTTGACACCAGAACATGGACTTCTATTGGAATTCTCAAGGGCATATTATCAAGCCCACTATCGCCTCTAGCGGCGAAAATTGTAACGCTGTTTCTTGATAATATCCCCCCAAAACCCAACTCATATTTGTGGCCAGACTAAACTGGACTAATGATCACATTCTGTTTTCTTTAAAGGTCATTCGCTGGCTTGTAGTTGTAGTTATTTTAAATAACTGATCTGGGCTGACAGTCATTCGGTTGATGCTTTTGTGCTTTTCAGTTTCGTGACATCATTACAAATGTGGGGGAGCATCAGCACAGGCACCCTTATTAGTGACAATTGTACCCCATGTTTGCTGTTGCACAAAGAAACTTAAAAAAAAGGAAAAATAACAAATACATGCATAAGGAAGTTGAAAAGACGACGATTCACCAAATCAAAAAAGGAAAACCTGATGGCAGAACTAAAATGTAAACACGAGGCACTGCAGAGAGTGAATTTGTGAAGTAAGATTTATGGCGTGGCCGTTTTCCGAACTATGCAACCTTTATAACCAGATATGTTGTGGGAATAAACTAGCAGGTTTATTCCTTGATTCGGTTGCCATATTTAGCAGTGGCTCCGGAGCTGTCTATTCGAAGTGACATTCTGCCACGTCATCACAGGAGTTCTGCAACATTTGTTGGTTGTAGGACGAATCAAGTTTACAGTGAGCTATTACTATTAACTGTCATCAAAGAACTGCGTTCAGACTTCAAGGTATAGAATAGAGCGTATGGATTCCCCCCCCCAGACTTTCAATATTCTAATGTTTCAAAAAGGGTTAATTTGTGTTCAAATCAGTTCTTGTTATTAAAGAGAGCCCCAATCCATTGTGTTACATTTGCAATTCAGAGTTTGTGCTTCTCCAGACCCAGTACTGTTCAACTATACTGCCTACCTGTATGGATGACATGTGAATCGACCCCTTGTTGTCCTCTGTCTTCTTATGTAACATTTCATTTACACTGATTTACACACCTATGATTGATCGTCTCTGTGTAATGTAAAGTGCTCTGACACCCTTCACTTCTATGAGTGACGTTATAAAATTAATTAAATGCATCTGAGAGAGAGTGGTTATGGAGACTGTTAAAGGGTGGTAGGAAGGGAATCCGTGGGGGAGGTGGTTATTGGAGGGCGCCAAAAAAACATTGTCGCGCTGGGCGCCACCATTGCTAAAGCCGGGCCTGAATCAGGCACCCCTTGCTGTTAGCGCTCATAACACTATACTTTCCTGCCAAGGTCGGTGTATCCCGCCTGGAGACATTACTGCAAGCCTATGTTAGTAACCCACCTATACTCACTACTCTGAAGAAACTGCACATAACTTGCCTTTTTAGGCCTCGCTTACACAGCGCATGTGCAGCACAGCGAGACCTATTGTTTACAATTCAGTGGCCTTACAAGCCTCCCAGAGCATGCCATTAATTGTTTTCGTTGCCACTCTAATTGGAATGTTTTCAATTGCTTAGCTCCAGTAAGCTTCCCTTCCTTTCCTGTGTTAGCTCCTCCTTGCAGCATGACCCAAGTGCTTGTGTTCTTCCTCATCTTTTTTCAAGGACTTTTTATTACATTTTATAAGCATTCAGTACTGTTCTTGGACGTGCATTGTGCTTTCCTTCTTTTAACACAGGCATACGGTTTCTTATTTATGTGGCTTTCACCCTATCTGCTGTCTCTATTGATGCTTTAGTTACTTACTCCCACAAATGTACTACTCTGCGCCACTCTACTCTGTGCTAGTCCACTCTATGCAACTCCCCTCCACACTAGGCCACTCTAGACCACACCACACAACTCTACTCTACTCTACCAGATGCCACTCTTCCC
The DNA here is from genome assembly GCF_964204655.1 of Triturus cristatus. NCBI lineage: Eukaryota > Metazoa > Chordata > Amphibia > Caudata > Salamandridae > Triturus > Triturus cristatus. The sequence goes on along the minus strand of NC_140592.1, from coordinate 1,096,390,378 downwards.
ACTCCGCTCCACACCATTCTACTCTACAATACTCCACTGTACTCTACGCAACTCCACTCCACTTTACGCAACTCCACTCTATGCCACTTCACACCACTCTACTCCACGCCACTCTGCCCTATGCCACTCTACTCTAGTACACTCAACTCTATGCTACCCCTTGCCACACAGTGCCACTCTATGGTACTCTAACTCAAGCCACTCTACGCCATTCTAATCTACTCTATTCTACACCACTTGACTCCACTATATGCCACTCTACAGGCATACAGCTTCTTATTTATGTTGCTTTCATCCTATTTGCGGTCTCTATCAATGCTTTAGTCACTTACACCCATAAATGTATTACTCTATGCCACTCTACACTACTCCACTCCACGCCACTCTCCACTTTTCTACCCTACTCTACGCCACTCTACTCTACACTGCTCCACTCTACTCTACTCCTCTCCTCTCCACTCTCCACAACTCCACTCTATGCCACTCGAACCACTCCCCTCCACGCCACTCTACTCTATCCTACTCTGTGCTACGATACTTTGCCCTACACAACTCAACACCACACCAGTCCACTCTACACTTCCCCATTCCACTCTACGCCACTCTACTCCACTCCATGCCACTCTATGCCACTTCACTCTATGATACTCTATACCACTGCCCGCTACCCCGCTCTACTCTATGCCACTGAACTCTACTGAATGCCACTGTAGGCCACTCCACTCTCTGCTACTCTACTCCACGTCCCTCTACTACACACAATAATAATAATACACATTTGTAAAGCACAAACAATCACCCGTAAGGGTCTCTAGGCGCTGGGGGCCGTCGGGAAGATTCAGGAAGCTATTGCCCAGAGCCACATGGTGCTAGGCTAATCTGCCGCCGGCGCCGGGGATCGAACCGTAATCCCCAGATTCCGGAGTCAGTCGCCCTGGCCGCGGCGCCACACCTCTTCCCTCAATGCCACTCTACTCTACACCACTCTATGTCACTCCGCTCTATGCCACTGCACTCTACACCACTCCACTCTTTGCAACACCACTATATTCTATGCCACTTCATGCCACTCTGTGCTTACTACATGCCTCTTTACTGCACTCTACCTCACTCTACGCCACTCTACTCTACGCCACTCTATTCTATGCTACTCTACTCTACCTCACTCTATGGCAGTTTACCCACTCTGTGCCATTCCACAATAGAGTACTCTACACCACTTTACTCTACGCTACTGCACACAATGCCATTCTATGCCACTTTAGACCACTCCACTCTACGCCATTCCACTCTATTTTATGCTACTCCATGCTACTCTTCGCCACTCTCCTCTGTGCTACTCCACTCTACTCTATGCCCTTCGACTCTATTCTCCGCCACTCCACTCCACACCACTTTACTGTATGCAAATCTACTCTATGCCACACCATGCTACACAGTGTCACTGTACGGTACTACACCCCACTCCAACTATGCCACTCTACTCTACCCCACTCTCCTCTATGCCACACTACATCATTCTATATTATGCCACTCTACTCTACACCACTTTACTCCACTCTATGCCACTCTACTTCATGCACTCCACACCAGTCCTCCCACCCTATGCTTCCCTAGTTTATGATACTCTACTCTGTGCCACTCTACACCACACCAGTCTACTCTACGCCTCTGCATTCCACTCAACACCACTCTACTTCACTCCATGCCACTCCACTCTATGCGATTCTACTGTACACCTCTGAACGTTGCTCGACACTACTCTACAGCACTCTACTCTATGCCACTCCATTCTTTTCCACTCTACTCTACCTCACTCTCCGCCACTTCACCCACTCTGTGCCACTCCATGATACCGTACTCTACAGCACTTTACTCTTCACTAATCCACTCTACACAATGCCTTTCAATGCCCCTTCAGACCATTCCACACTACTCTACGGCACTCTCCTCTATACTACTCCACTCTACTCTGTGCCATTCTATTCTTCTCTATGCCAGTCCACTTTACTCCACTCCACTCCATTCCACTTTACTCCACTCCATTCGACTCCACTCCACACCACACCAGCACCATTTTACTCTATGCCACTCTACTCTACATGACATTATGCTACATAGTGTCACTGTACAGTACTACAACCCACTCCAATCTATGCCACTCTACCCTACGCCACTCTCCTCTATGCCACTCTACATCATTCTACTCTATGCCACTCTACACAGCGCCACTCCACACCACTCTGTTCTACGCAACTCTACTGCACTTCACCCCACCCTATGCTACCCTAGTTTACGGCACTCTACTCTATGCAACTCTACACCACACCAGTCCACTCTATGCCTCTCCATTCCACTGTACGCCACTCTACTTCACTGCATGCCACTCCACTCTATGCCATTCTACTGTACACCTCTCAACGTCGCTCCACACTACTCTGCAGCACTCTACTCTGCGCCACTACATTTTAGACAGTGCCACTCTATGGCACTCTACATCACTCCACTCTATACCATTCTACTCTATACCACGATACACCACTGTACTCTACACCACTCTACTCCACTCTATGCAGTCTACTCTATGCCAGTCTGATCTAGGCCACTTCACACTATGCACCTCCACTCCACTCTATACCTCTCCACTGTACTCCACTCAATCCAACTCTATGCGACACCACTCTACGCTATTCCACTCTACTGTACGCTACTCCATGCCACTCGACTCCGCTCTACACTACTTGATTTGGAAATTTTTAAAGCGCACAATTGCCCTAAGGCGTCTAGGCGCTGCGTGGTGAGGTACCAGAAAAAAAATGGAAAAAAAATAGTTAGTTAACAGCCTGGTTTTTAGTGCTTTTCTAAAGCAGTGAGTTCCACAATTTCACTGTCCCCAGAACAAAGTTTCTTCCACTCCAATGCGCCTTGTTGAATCTGGGGGTTTGTAGGAGTTTGTTCTGCGCTGATCTCAGATTTCTGGCTGGAGAGTACAAGGTAAAGTGTTGTTTCAGGTAGTGAGGACCAGTCCAGTGCAATGCCTTGAAAGCTAGGCATATGATTTAAATTCTATCCTTTTTTTCACTGGGAGCCATTGTAGCTTGCTCATTCCATGGGAAATTGACTGATATTTTGGAATGTCCAGCAGCAATCTGGATGCTGCGTTCTGCACACGCTGTAGTTTAAGCAGATGCTGAAGGAAAGACCTAACTTTTCTAATTGTCTATAGAATAAGGAAGACTGTGGATGTAAGCTTGTTAATCTGATGTTGAAAAGTCAGGTTATCATCAAAGATGATGCCCAGTTTCTTCACCTACTTGACTGGGACCGGGAAATCACCCAGACCGCCTGGCCAACAACTATGCAACCAAAAGGATCTGTCGGAACCCAGCAGGAGTAACAGCAAATGAAAGGGGGTGTTAATTATCACAGGGTATGGAGTGGCGCTTGCCTAATAGCGTGGAGTTAGCACAAATGAGGACAATGAATACGGTGCTACAGGGGAGGGAAAAAAACCCTAAACCCTCAATTCTGGACCAAGGTCCGTCTATAAACAACAAATCCCGTGCACATGCATATGAGTGGATAAACAATACAGAAAAGTTATCGTGATCAAGGATGAAGACAAAGATGTTCTTTCTTGGAATGTTGATTATTAATGGTGTATTGCTCCGCGAGCCAGCCAACACGTCTTTCGTCAATGGGGTATGAAACCCTTGGCTTCTTCAGGGCTGTAATGCACCACCATACTCTACTATATGCCACTCCATGCCACTCTACTCTATGCCACTCTACATCACTCCACTTCACTCTATGATACTCAATACCACTCTTCCCTATGATACTACTCTATGGCACTCCACTCTACCCAATGGCACTGTACGACAATCCACTCAATGCCACTCTATGCCATTCTACTCCACGTAGCTGTAATACACACGATGCTACTTTACTCTTTACCACTCTATGCCACTCCTTTCTATGCCACTGCACTCTACAGCTCTCGACTCATTGTGACACCACTCTAGTTTATGCCACTCCATGCCATTCTACGCTCCCCCCGCGTCTCTTTAATGCACTCCACCCCACTCTATTCCACCTCGCGCTATGCCATTCTACTCTAAGCCACTCTATTTAATGCCACTCGACTCTAATTCCCTCTACACCACTTCACTCACTCTATGCCACTCCATTCTACTCCACAATACCGTACTCTACACCACTTTACTCTACACTACTCCACACAATGTCATTCTATGCAACTCTACGGCACTCCACTCTACTCTACTATATGCTACTCCACTTTACTTCACTCCACTCCATGCCACTCAACTCTACGCGACTCTACTCTGCACCACTCTACTCTAAACCACACCACACTACACAGTGTCACTGTATGTACTCCACCTCACTCCAATCTATGTCACTCTACTCTATGCCACTCTTCTCTATGCCACTCTACATCATTCTATTCTATGCCAATCTACTCAGCGCACTCCACACCACTCTACTCAACGCCACTTCACTCTATGCCACTCCATTCTACAGCACACTATTCCACGCACCTCTACTTCACTCCACCAAATGGTGCCCAACTCTATAATACTCTACTCTATGCGACTCTACATCATACCAGTCCACTCTACGCCTCTCCATTCCACTCTTCGCCACTCTACTTCACTCTGTGCCAATCTAGTTTATGCCATTCTACTATACAACGCTCACAACCGCTCCACGCTACTCTACAGCACTCTACTCTATGCCACTCCATTCCTCACAGTGCCACTCTTTGGCACTCTACACCACTCCACTCTATACCACTCTACTCTACACCACTCTACGCTATTCTACTTTATGCTAGTCTATTCCACTCCACTCTATACCACTCTTCACCATGCAGTCTGTTCTACCCCAGTCTGGTCTAGGCCACTTCACTCAATGCACCTCTACTTCACTCCATCCCACTCTACTCTGTGCCACTCTACTCCATGCCACTGTGCTCTACTCCATGCTACTCCATGCCACTCTACCCCACTCCACTCTACTTTAGCCACTCCATTCCACTCTACACCATTCCACTGTACATCACTACACACCACTCCACTCTACTCCACTCTATACACTCTATGCCACTCTACTGTACACTACTGCATGCCACCCAATCCCACTCTATGGTACTCTACTCCATTCTATGCCACTCTATGCCATTCTACTCAATTCCACTGTACTCTACTCCATGCCACTCTACTCTGTGCCACTCTATGCCACTCCACTCTATGCCATTCTGCTCTATGCCACTCTATGCCAATCAACTCAGTGCCACTCTATGCCTTTCCAATCTACGCCACACCACACTACACAGTGTCACTGTATGTACTCCACCCCACTCCAATCTATGTCACTCTACTCTATGCCGCTCTTCTCTACGCCACTCTACATCATTCTATTCTATGCCACTCTACTCAGCGCACTCCACACCACTCTGCCACTCCACTCTACGCCACCCCAATCTACACCACACAATTCCACGCCACTCCACTCCACCCTATGGCATCCTACTCTATGAAACTCTACTCTATGCGACTCTATTCCACACTAGTCCACTCTACGCCTCTCCATTCCACTCTTCGCCACTCTACTTCACTCTTTGTCAATCTACTTTATGCCATTTTACTATACACCGCTCAATGCCGCTCCACACTACTCTACAGCACTCTACTCTACGCCACTCCATTCCACACAGTGCTACTATTTGGCACTCTACACCACTCCACTCTATACCACTCTAGTCTACACCACTCTACGCCATTCTACTCTATGCTAGTCTATTCCACTCCACCCTATACCACTCTACTCGATGCAGTCTGTTCTACCCCAGTCTGGTCTAGGCCACTTCACTCTATGCACCTCTACTTCACTCTATACCACTCCACTCTACTCCATGCCACTCTACGCCACTCTGCTCTATGCTACTCCATGCCACTCTACCACACTCCACTCTACTCTAGCCACTCCATTCCACTCTACATCACTCCACACCACTCCACTCAATGCCACTCTATGAACTCTACGCCACTCTTCTGTACACTACTGCATGCCACCCAATGCCACTCTATGGTACTCTACTCCATAGAGTAGTCTATATCACTCTCCTCTATGCCACTCTATGCCATTCTATTTAATTCCACTCTACTCCACTCCATGCCACTCTACTCAGTGCCACTCTATGCCACTCCCCTCTATGCCGTTCTACTCTATGCCACTCTACTCCACATTATGCCACTCTACTCAGTGCCACTCTAAGCCTCTCCACTCTATGCTATTCTACTGTACACCTCTCAACGCCACCACTCCACTCCACTCTACTCCACTGCATAGCTGTACAATATAGCTAAAAGACATTGGCAAAGCCAATAGCTCTCACAGAGGCAAGAATTTTTGGCTTGTTTTGACAAAACGCACCTTCTTGCTCCGGTAGCAAGTAACATATTGTTATTAGTAGCCAATTTACTGACCTTTGGGAGGAGAGGGGATTCGACCTTGTGATTTGTCATTACTTTGCTGAAGTAATTAATGTTCAACTCATTGGACTATCTCTCCAGCATAATGGCTTATAGTTGCACAGCTTGGAGTAAGGTTGCCATCAGTCCAGTATTTTCATGTCAAGAGAGGTAAAAATAAATCAGGAAATCATTAAAATCCAATATTTTCTACTTTTTTACACGTAAACCTAAAGCAAAAAATGCAATTTGGAAACATGTCCAGAGACATTTAATGCTTTTTAGAATATTCTTAAAAGTCATTTGATGAAAATGGCGTGCAAACTTACTCAGTTAAAAAAATAATGCTAAGGGTTATACATAAAGTTATTTGAGATTGTGTCCCTCCCAGATCCCCAAAATATTTCCAAATGGCTGGTATTTCTCTCTGGGAAAGGTGTCAAACGTTGCTTAGAGAAGAGAGCAGAAGACTGATCCCATACATTAAAAGAACTGTACTGGGTGAAATAGGCCATCACACTTCCTCAGCGTTTATCTACTGTACTATAAAACACCAAAAGTTCTAAAGAAGCAATTCTAGGGTTAAAAAAAAATAATGCCTGAAGCTCCTGCCAAAGGGTGAGAGGTATGAGATCCTCAACTTTGGGCTTGTCTTGGAAAGGTAGAGTATGAATGAAGGCTGTGAGACAGGATGCTGCTCCAGGCTGTAGAATTGTGGGCTCTGGGCCCACATGCAGAGGCAAGGATGACACAGACACATATGTAGGGTACATACATCTGGCCCCAGGCACGTGCGCAAGGCCCCTTTTATTGGCAGGTGCCACGTCACTCGTGACGCCTGTACTGGATGCATGTGGGGTGAGTGAGAGACCACCCCTCAGGGAGTAGCTTGATACAGCAATGTCCAGCAGGACTCTGCATCCCTCCCAAAGTTTTTTTAAAAAGAAAAACGTGTCCAACTTGTGGGAATGAATAAAACAACAAAGCAAAACACCATATGGTCTATCAGTCACTCAGGCAGTCCGGAGGACAGTGCAGGAGGAATGGATTGGTACATCCGGGAGCACCCAGGCATCACGGTACGCATTCATAATTTAACCAGATTACTCTGGGCATGAACACGATGTAAATGGATTTTGGATCCATCGACAGCATGTCCGTGGGATTTCAGTCCACCTATGTGATGTTGTTCAGTCCTGCCTGCTCTCATGGTGTTGGAGTTGATGTTAACAGTTCAAAATGGGGGGTACATCAGGAGTGTTGGTGGAGTCCGCTGTAGAGGTTTCTTTTGAGGTGCCCTATCTCAATGAAAGGCAAACCTGCAAAGGCTGGAATGACATTGACAGTGTTTGGATGTCTTCCTTTGAGGCATGGTGCCTCCCAGTACCTGTCGATAGGTCAACTTCAGACTCATCTCTCGTGACACGTCAGGCCTCCATCATCCCCATTACAGCCCCATCCTCACAGCGGCCGGCACGTCCATGTGCGCACTTTTCTCCTGAGACCGGCGGCGGCATACAGAGTTCCCCGCCAGGCCATTACGGCGGATCAGCTTGCAGGCAGTGCTTGGTGTCGCGACTGGATCGTGATCCTGCGCACAGTGGGTTCAGCGCACATCATGTCGTCAATTCCACCAATTGAACCATTTGTAGTTGATGAGCCCCCTTCAGCACAAGCACCCAAATGGAAAGAGTGGGTTGAACGCCTGCTAATAGTCTTTGAGGCCACGAAAGTTCACAAGGGCCAGAAGAGGGCCTTGCTTCTCCACTTGGGAGGGAAGAACATTCATAGAATCTTACAGAGGCAATGCCCAAAACACACCACACCCTCATCAATGCCCTCACAGGGTATTTCGAACCGATGGCGAACCAAGACTATAAACGCTTCATCTTTCGCCAGGCGCGTCAGCTACCGGAGGAGTCCCTCGACACCTTCCGTGCCCGACTTAAGAACCTTGAAAGCACGTGTGGTTTCCGCGATGAAACGGAGGAGATCAGAGGGCAAATAATTCAGGGCTGTGCGTCGGCGAAGCTCAGCGAACGGATCCTTGAGGAGTCAGGTAAATTGCTGACAGACATACTGACACTGGGGTGCACCAAGGAGTTGTCCAAAGCCAGAGTGGCCCATATGGAGGCGGCATTGCAGAAGCCCGTCAAAGTGGAACCGGTTAATGCGGTGGTGACTAGACCAGATACAGCAAGAAAGAACCAATGAACACTCCACCCAGGAACACTCGCAATTGTGGTTATTGCGGTGGAGGGCCCCATGGTGCGGCGGACTGCCCAGCGAAGGGTAAAAGATGTGCCGGCTGTGGGAAATTCAATCATTTTGAGAAGGTCTGCCGCTCGAAGAGGTACCGGAAGCCAAGGTCAATGGTTAACGTCATCCCGGAAGGGAGTGGGGAGACAAGTGACAAGGATGATGACAAGGGAGAGGAGACAGATGGTGTACACGGTACACATGATCGGAACGGCGACTCAAAGATCAAGCCGGCTTCGCCAGTGCAACATCAAGTTGGGCCAGGAGGACATCACTGCCGTTGTGGACAAGGGGCCACCATAAACATCATGTTGGCAGCTGTGTACAGCACCATGAAGCCAGCTCCCCCATTAGGTCCCATGACGATCACTGTCTTCGCCTATGGACAGGACAGACCATTGAAGATGAGAGGCAAATTCAAGACGACGATCACCCATGGGACACGCTCCATTACGACCCTGGTTTATGTGACAGAGGATGGACAGGATATGCTACTGGGGTACAGAGCAGCCAAGAGTCTTGGAGTTGTAACGTTCGCCTTTGGAATACATCAGGAGTCGGTCCAGCACATCTTAGTGGAGTTAGCAGCGGTGTTCGAAGGGATTGGAAAATTCAAGGGTAAAGAAATCCACCTCCACATAGATCCTACGGTACAACCAGTAGCCCTGTGCCATCGGAGAGTGGCCTTCCATCTCTGCCCATTGGTAGAAAAAGAGCTGTCCAAACTAGAAGAAGCTGGCATAATTGAGAAGGTGACTGGACCCACTCCGTGGGTATCCCCAATTGTCGTCACCCGGAAGCCTAAACAACCGGGCACTGTCAGAATATGTGTGGATATGAGATTACCCTATGCCACCATTAAACGGGAACGACATATCACCCCCACAATTGATGACTTGATTGAAGAAATGGCCAGAGTGTGCTGGTTATCAAAGCTTGACCTCCTGTCAGGATACCATCAGCTAGTGCTAGATCAAGCGTCCAGATATATAACGACATTCTCCACTCACGTCTGCCTCAGAAGGTACACTTGGTTGAGTTTTGGAATATCCAGGAAAGCAGAGGTTTTTCAAAATGTCATTCATGAACTGATAATGGACATCCCGGGAGTAATAAATGTCAGCAATGACATCATGATCCACGCCAAGACCATTGCTGAGCATAACACCCGGTTGACCCAAGTACTACAGAGAATCCGAGAATCTGGACTCACACCACACAGGGAGAAATGCGAGTTTCTCAAGACGCAGCTCCAGTTCTTTGGCTATGTGTTTTCTGCAGCAGGGGTGAATCCAGATCCGGACAAGGTCAGAGACATCAAGAATGCACCAGCTCCCACAAATGTAACTGAAGTCCGAAGCTTTCTCGGCATGGTAAATTATTGTGGCTGGTTTATTCGAGATCTCACGACCATTACTCAACCACTTCGGGAGCTTACGAAGGACTCCATCCCGTGGGCCTGGAATGCGGAACATGTCAAGGCGTTCCAAGACATCAAAGCGGCCTTATCGGCTACCACCATGTTAGCCTTCTTCAATCCCTGGAAACTGACTATGGTCGCTGTGGACACTGGCCCAAAGGGATTAGAGGCTGTGTTGATGCAACAAAATGACGCTGAGGAGGACTGGGGTCCGGTGGCCTTCGCAAGCCGCTCTCTGACTGACACGGAGCAGAGGTACTCTCAGATTGAAAAGGAGGCTATCACAATCCACTGGGGGTGCCGCCACTTCCATCTCTATGTGTATGGGAACCCTTCCGTTGTAACGACGGATCACAAGCCTTTTCTGGCCCTATTCTCAGGAACTTCGTCCAAACCGCCCCCCAGAATAGAAAAATGGATTTTGCAATTGCAAGATTACATTTGTCGGGTGGAATATCAGCCAGGATCTCGGAACCCGGTTGACTATTTATCTCGCCATCCAAGGGCGGCGATGGCCCAGGAAGAAGAAGATGCTGCAGACACTGAAGAATACGTCCGCTGCATCACAGCGAGATCGTGTCCCATTCTGCTCTCAATGGAAATTCTGAGAGAGGAGACGAACAAAGATGAGTGCTTGCAGAGAGTCAAGCAAGCCCTGGATCAAGGAAATTGTCACCGTGCGAGAGACGAGTGGAAGATACTGACGCCAGAGGCACGACGCATCATGGAGAGCCTCTATCATGTCAGGGAGGAACTGACCGAAGACTCCACAGGATGTCTGCTGCGAGGCCATTGTCTGGTTATCCCGTCTTCCCTGACAGCACGAGTAGTCCAACTTGCTCATATTGGCCACCATGGAATGGTCAAAACTAAATCACGGTTGAGGACCAAGGTGTGGTTTCCCTTAATGGTCGAACATGTGGAAGCTGTGGTCCGATCATGTTAGTGGTGTCAAGCAACAGGAGAGGCCCCTCACCCTGCTCCGATAATAACTGAGCCCAGGCACCCCTGGATGTGTGTAAGTCTCGATTTTGGTAGTCTCCCGGACGGAAGGCACACCTTTGTGGCCATCGATGACTATTCAAAATATCCGGAGGTGGAGATAATCACGTCGCTGAGTGTAACTGAAGTCATCCCAAAGATAGAAAAGGTGATGGCGACTCATGGTAATTTTCAAGAAGTGAAAACAGACAACGGACCCCCGTTCGAGGGTCAGGAGATGGCCACCTATCTGACGTCCTTAGGTAAAAAGCACCGGAGAGTCACCCCTCGTTGGCCGCAAGCCAGCGGGGAAGTGCAAAGGTTTATGTGGACTTTGAACAAGGTGATACGCATAGCCCATGAATGCCATCAGTCAGTGGAGCTCGCCATCTTCACATTTCTAAGAAGCTACAGACAAACACCTCACTCCACCACGGGGGTTGCCCCGGGGCATCTGTCTATGGGCCGGGTAGTTACAGACTCAATTCCATATCACCCAAGGTGGCGCCTGGAAGGTCCGAACGATGAGCAGGTTGATGCTCACAGGCCCAAGTCAGCAGACGTCGGAGAACTCAGCCAGCGCAATTGAAAGTAGGTGATCTGGTCCTGCTAAAGAATCGTCTGACAAACTGCAAGTTCCAGCTACCATAAGAGAAGAATCCCTGGGTGATTGTCTATATAAAGGGCACTCGAGTCATGGCCAGGAGGGGTGGTGAAACGGTGACCCGGAACATTTCATACTTCAAGACTTTTCACCTGTCACCTGATGCTCCGATGGATCGGGGCCTGCCCCGGTCTGGAACTGAAGGAAGACTGGAGTCTGCACCTGAAGAGGAAGCCGTGCCTGACAGCATCCAAAGTCCTGCCCCTGGTGATGGACTTGTACTGGATGGTGCCACCACTGAAGAGCGGGCCCTAATCCAACAAGGAGCATCCCCGAGCTCATGGGAGCGTCTCAGGTTGAGGCCGCTGAAGGAGCACTGAGTGGGCGCGGCAGCTCCCAATATCGCCTCCGGCAGAATCTTGAACCGACTCGCAAGCTGAAGGACTACTTCACGTAAGACTGTTCTGGTTTATACCAATGCGTTTTGCTCTGATGAGTATTAGTGCTGTGTTCATTGCATGTTTGTTTATTTTTGGGGAGGAATGTAATGTTGCAGCCATGACGGAATGGATGAGACCAGTAGGGTTGATGAAGAGAGGTGTTTGCGCAGTGTCTCCCACTGCTGTCATTGCAGTCCGAAAAAAAGTGCCAGGGCACAAAACAGAGCCCGATAGAGACCTGTTTCGAGGCCCCCTTTAAAAAACTGCCGGTGCTCAGACCCTGTGAGACCCGGCCCACTTAAAGCCATGGGTGCGGGGTATCCTCATATTCTGGCTATGCTTCCCCCATGAGGAACTGCAGAGCTACTGCCAGCACACCCGCGAGGTCAGCCCCGCTCATCGCCATTGTAGAGTTGTGGGCCCTAGGCCTGCATGCAGAGGCAAGGACGACACAGACACATATGTAGGGTACATATAACTAGCCCCCGGGCATGTGCGCCATGCCCTTTTAATTGGCAGGCACCACGTCACTCGTGACGCCTGTGCTGGATGGATCTGGGGTGAGAGAGAGACCAGCCCTCAGAGAGTGACTGGATACAGTGACGTGTCCTGCAGGACTCTACACATGTGTACACTAGTAAAAGCACAAGAGTGGGAGACCTGCTGGGCAATGATTATAAAATAATTACCATCAGCCTAGCTAGGCCTCCAGTAACTGCATTTCATTAAAAAGAAAAGAAACTGCACATTTGGCATGGTTTGAGCATCTGTGCGAAATACTTCACAGTGTAACCACAGCGAGCACCGGAAAAGTTAAATATTTTACAGGACACAGCGAAACCAAAGCAATAACAATTTAGAATCAACTTGGCTGCCTTTGGAAATGTGTTGCCCAACGGAGCCATGGAATTGCATTTCCAGTGGAACGTGCAGAAGTCAGAATGGAAAATATTTAGAGGCAGTTCGGATTATGTTCAGTGCTTTATTTGTAAAGTGCAACGTTGCATGCAGTAAGAAAGCCTACACTCAGCTGAGACAGGATGTACTAAAAAGAAGCATTTAGGAAAAAGTGATGCAATCCATGTCAGCGATACACAGTCGTGATACAATTATAAAAGATGTATCACATTATATGACTGAATTATTCAGTAAGCAGTGCAAACCTTACAGAATGCAAAACAGAAGTTAATCAACAACGTTCAGATGTAGATATTGCAGCCTCCTCTTCAAAACATTACTTTTTAGCACAGGAACACCAGCCAACTGGAATGATTTTCCACAACGTGACAGATAGTTACCGCCGTTTTGAGAATAAGGATTTTACAGCGTGACTTTGGCTGACAGTGACACATCTTCAGACTCTTACTCTTGAAGTCCCAATGAGCTGTGCTGCTTTGTCTAGCTGAGAATTTAGCATGAAGACATAGTATCCTCAAGGGATTGTGTTTATTATTTATGTGGGGGCAGGGGCGGCTGGTATCCTTTGAAAGTGGTGTGGCGAGAGAAGTGCCCCCCCCCCCCCCCCGCGTCCCAAAAGACATAAATCAAACAAACATGCACAATAAATTAACACTAAATCACTGGCATGCACTACGGTAACACTATAAATAAAATAAATGTTACCTACCCGAGCTGTGTCCTTTGTAGTCTCTGGCTCCGAGCATGAGTGGAAGAGCTAACTTTCCTAAGCAATCCAGACGCTGCTCTCATGCTGTTAATCAGCATGAGAGGAGCGCCAGGATTGGGTGGAGTGATCAAGGCACTAACCTGGATTCTTTTAAGCTATCAATACGTTTTGCCAGCAGTACTGCATTCAACAATCAATTGGACTACTGCAATCCAAAATCATTTAGACTAGCAAGGTCCTATGTCTGGAATTATGAAGGAGCATTGCCCAGATGGTAAACAGTTGTCTTTACAATGGGGTTCTCTTGTGGTTCAAAAGAAAATTGTGAATTGTGAATTAAATACAAGCCCCTAAGTCCAGATGTTCAGTACAGTCAATCAAGAATGTCTATTCAACAAAATGACAAGATTAGAACATCTAATTTGATTACCAGTGAGATGGTGTCCCAGCAGCTAAGCCCTAGGTTTCCAGCTTTGGCATTTAGTTTTAATAAAATTTTGAGCTTCTTAAAAGCAAATTATGTTGTGACTGATAGTGAAACTCTAAACATTTTAAACATTTTAAACCAACTCTATGGTCAGGGCCTATGTGGAATAGGCAACTGGTATTCTTGCCTCTTACAGCCGGGCCAGCAGAAAGTGCTTGATAACTTTTTTTCTAAATTATTGAAAGAAACCGGCTGCAATGTTAGCAAAAAGGAATGGCAGTGTCTATGTGATGTAGGCCATAAAGCTCTTAGAGCTGCAAACTGTAAAAGAATGGTCTATTTGTCAAGATGGCTAAATTTCACCTAAAAGATTGAATACAATTTTCCCCGGCCTCGTCGGAGTTTTGTTTTAGATTTGGGAACCCGGAGATAAGGTCCTGGAACCATATTTTTTTTCTATTGTCCCGATCTATATCAATTCTGGTCTGATATTTTTCGAGGATTAATCAATGTCTAGCTTTATCAGTCCACATTACTCCTACTATTAAATTATCTATTTTTGGGTGTTCAATAGAGGTTCAACATTTGTCTAAATACCAACAATAATTCTGTTCAATATCTATCGCAGTGGCCAGGCCTTTAATTTTACAAAATTGGAAGTCTAATAAGATACCGTTGATTCAGAAATGGCAAGAAAAGATGGTGAAAACATACATATGGGAGGAAGCATATGCAAAGCAGGTAGGGTCTCTTAGAAGATTTTTTGCAATCTGGTCAGGGTTTTTCAATAATACATTTTAACATGCTCATAGTCATCTATACCCTCAATATGTCATGAAAGTAGATTATTAACTATGTGGCATTTGATCATCTGCACTTTACATCAAAGTATAAATAACTTGCTGCTATCGATATATTGCCTTACTTTGTACTGTTAGCACTTTATTTTATATAGCATTAGCACTTTATCGATGTATTTATGAACAGATGGTTTTATTGATTATATGTTGTGACGCTTCTTAAGCCAGCGATATTTCGGGTGTTTCAATTTTAGCACTGTATTGATATGGTATTAGCACTTTTTCAATGAATTTTTCAAACCGGTAAGGATAGCACCTTAGTCCGATTGCACTAGCATTTTATTATTATAATTATGATATCTCTTGATGCCCTTTTACCACTTTTTTACAATTGCACTAATGTTTCTACTTATGTATGCATCAATTGATTGTTTTATTAATCTAAGCTGTACTATGCAATTGAGTTTTTTTTCCTTCTTTTGCACTCCACTCAATAAAAAAAAAAAAAAAAGAGTAGGTGAATTGAGATCAAACACATTTTGACCAGCGGCGGCTCATCCGCTAAGGCTGAGGAGCATCACCCCACTGCTTTTCAGCAGTGCAAAAAATAAAAAATAAAATGATAATAACACAATGGTATTATCATTTTATTTTTCTGTGCTGAAGCTAGTTTTGGGATGGGCGGGACCAGGGTGTCATCACAGCCAGCAATAAGAGGAGTGGTTGGTGCATTTTAGTGCGCATGACGGTTTTGGTAAAACCATTTGCATCAAGGGCAATTCTAGGTGCAGTAAAAGACAAGCCAGGGATAGCAACTGTTAACCCAGGCTACCTCTAATTTTGACATGGGTAGTGACTTTGCACATTCAAGCATTCTTGCTTGTAAAAAAATGAGTGCTCCACATAATAAACTGAAACTGTTACCACCACTTTTAATCATGTTATGTGAACTTTGCCTTTTCTTTCTGTACAAGGTAAAGTGTCAACTCCTGTCTCTGTGTTCATGTTGCAGTTTCTTATATTTTCTTACTGCTTAATTTTCATACCTGACCGTATTCCTGGCAGTAGTACGAAACCAGTCAAAGACTTGGAGGCATATTTACAAGGACTTAACAACACCAGAATGTCACTTTTTCCAATGTTCTGGTGATATTAACTCCTTCGCCTTATTTACAAGGTGGCGTTAAGCCACTTGATGTGGCTTAACACTACCTTGTAAATAAGGCCCCTATTCACGCAACACTTAGCGTGGAAGGGGCTTGCAATGGGTGTTGCAGTGGGCGTTCTGCTGCAACATCCATTGCTTTTTGATGCTGCCCCATAGTGACAAGGTATGGGCAGCGCCAAAACATCACCAGGAAATGCCTGGTCTTAAGCAGGCGATATGAAGAGAAATGTTGTATTTCTCCTCCTATTTTGCTGTTTCCATGTGTGCTGCATTCTGCAGCACACATAGATAGGGCAAATCGCCTGTAAAGATTGTTTGTGTGCAGGAGTATGACCCTTCCTGCACATAAACTATTGCCCCTGCAGCGTAGCCACCCTATCAAAATTGCGCTAGGGTGCCTGCGCTGGCACTAGGGAGCTTTTTTAGAGCTAGGGGTAAGGGAGGGGTGTGTCGCATTCTTGTGAATACGGCACATCCCTGTGTTTTGAAACAGTCGGAGCACGCCGTTACCAATTTTGGCATAACATTGCGCTCCACCCGTTTCTTATAAATACGCCCCTTGGTCTTTTCAGTCAACTGTTTTCAGAAAGCAATGTGCATTGCAATAGGGCAAATTGAAAGTTACCTCTTGAATGTTTCAATTAATTTGAGTGTTATGCCTTCTGAGCCATATTAGTTAGATATAAATGAATCTCTTCTACGTGTCCTGGTGAGTAGCGATGAATAAAGTGGGAGCCTCGAAACATACAGCTCTGGAAGCGAGAGCTGTAACGCCAAGTCTTAAATCTCTTCTTTTACTGGTTTTTCCTTAATAAAGTTATGTCGAGCTTCTTGAAGTTGATTGTCCATAAACACCTGGATGCTCCAGAGTCAACAGGCCAAGGACCAGACTGGTCCTTGTGAGGTAGCAATCATAAATTACACAGAGTAATGTGCACGGTCTGTAAAGGACATTTCTGTAATTCCTGAGGCTGTCCCGGCCCATTCTTCAGAAATGGGAGGAGTTATTTTTCGGCAACTGAGTGCAAGCTTTCACCAAATGTTCCGTCTTTCCACAATAAAAATAAACTCCTGATTTTCTTGCCATTCCCTTTCTTCTACTGTCAGGGCTTTTAATTTTCTCCTCAATCTGCATGGGTTCTTCAATGGGGGTTGCTCTTTCACTGTTGTCAGGGTGTTTGATAGACCCCTCACTGTCCAACGGTCTATCTAATATCACAGATGAAAGTCAACGAGCACAAGTTCGTCAATCAGATATCTGAAGTCCTTCTGCATTGATCTTCAGCGTTAAATCAATTAAATCAGTGGAAGTGGTTTGTATATTTACAATCAATAACAAAGCATCCTTTGAATCAGTTCTGAATACCTGATAGAATTCTGGAGCTGCAGAGTTGTATGCCCACTGTCTAGGGAGCTTCAGAGGCCAGGTGTTGAAAATGGCTGATGTAACTTACTAGTTCCTTACGGTCTTGTTTGAGAGTTAACAAGCCCTTTTGATCCCATTAGGGCATATGCCTTTTTTCACTCATGGTGGGGAACTGGGTCATGAAATGAGTCTAACTGGATAATAGGGAACTCTGAGTCAATATGAATTGTGTTGCCCACGGGAAGAATCCTTTACAATGCAGCATTTACCATGCAATGCCTTTACCATGCATCCTTTACCATGCAATACCTTAACCATGCATTGTCTTTACCACTCATATCTTTACCACGCATATGCCTTTACCACCCATGCCTTTACAATGAAATGGTAAGTAAGTGGTAAGTAAATATCAAGGGAGCTTATGTGTGTACATATATATATATATTCACTGAAAAAACCATAGGTTTCAGGGGTGTTATAGTTAGCTGGACTTTTCACTTGTACAAAACCATTGAAATTCCCCCGTTATAGTTAGTTCAGCTAACTATAACTCGCGCGCCCGCAATGGACTGCTGATGACGTCACATATTACATCACTCATGACATGGTCAGTGACATCCCTCATGACATCACTGATGACATCTCAAATGACATCACTCATGACATCACTGATGACATCATCCAGCGAATGTGTGTTTTTCTGAAAATTGAATATGTTTTATATATGTATATCTCAAGGTCGATGGAAGAATAAATGGGTATATAAGTGTCTAAATGGATGATTTGTTTTTGAAAAATTGATTGTGTAACTGACTAATTAAGTGTATCATAGTGAATACATGGCTTAGTGAGTAATGTTTAAATATGTAAATATCTGTATCAGTCTCTCACTTTGTGTATAAGTGGCTGCATGGGTTGGTGAGTAGCTACATGGGCGTCTATATAGGTTATTAGTTGGTTTTTTGAGTATCAGTCTGAGTGTCTGCATGGTTCGGTGGGGGGTATTATGTAGTGCATAGGTGCATGAATGAGTGACTCACTGTTTGTATGTGTTGAACACAGCATGTGTGCAGGACTGTATGGGTGGATGAGTGTGTGTATGGGTGTGTTAGTGAGTGAATGACTGTCTCAATAGTGTCTTTATGAGTAACTACATATGTTTTAAACTAGTATATGTGACTATTGGTGTATATATGTGAGTATATGTGAGAGTGAGAGATTGAAAGAGTTCCTGTATGAATAAGTATGTGTTTCTATAAGTGATTGTTTAAAAGACTAAGTATGTGTAAGTTTCCGTAGAAGTAAGTGTGGTGGTGTGTGTATAACTCTATATGCAAGTAAATGTATGTTTGATTCTTTATTAGCATGAGTGACTATGTGTATGAGTAACTCTATGGATGAGTGGCATTGTGTAACAGGATGTATAGGTGTATGAGTACATATGATGAGTGAGTACATGTATGAGTGACTGTATAGGACTGTTGGTGAATGAGTGGATGTGTATGTGGATCTTAGAATTACTGAAGAGGTTGTTGTAACTGGTATTGGTATGTCCATTGTTTTGAAAATTTTAGTCTCTATTTTTAAATGTGTGTATCAAAGGTTATATTAGGGTGAGAGGAGGTCTGCCACTCTATCACAAGGATGATGTCATCAGTGATGTCATCAGTGATGTCATTTGAGATGTCATCAGTGATGTCATGAGTGATGTCACTGACCATGTCATGAGTGATGTAATATGTGACGTCATCAGCGGTGCATTGCGGGCGCGCGAGTTATAGCTAGCTGAACTAACTATAACGGGGGAATTTCAATGGTTTTGTACAAGTGAAAAGTCCAGCTAATTATAACACCCCTGAAACCTATGGTTTTTTCAGTGAATTTCTGAGGTTTTTTAAATTCTAATTCCAAACTATAACGTGCCTGAAACCTATGTTTTTTTCTGTGAATTTCAAAGGTTTTTTAAATGCTAATTTCTAACTATGCCTACAGAGATAGGACATGTGAAGAAAGAAGAAAAAATGCACAGAAAGAAACAAAAAGAAGAGCAGAAAGAAGCCTTGTTGCAAAATCATCCTGTACCCTCAACTTTTTCAGACGGATACTGGTGGTAACTGAGTTTGACTAACCAGTCCTAGAGCCAGTGCTATGTTAAAAGACACTTAGAATACAGTAAAAAAAAAACCTACATACACTAGGGAACATTATGCGTTGGTGTCCCCCTGTGATTAGCATGACCTCCTCTGTAAGCCCCTAGTATATAATAGGGCATGGGGATTAAAACTACCTCTTAAAACAGGCCACAGGGCGTTTTTGCAAACTTTTACTCAGGCCCCGTCCCCTCCCTTCACCACTGTGTAAACACGCCCTGTGTCCGTTTTTAGTTGGGAGATTAAGTTCATTTGAATCCTGAGGGTCCCTAGGGTCCAACTAGCCCACTAGGTACCTCCAGTAAGTGCCACAGAGCTGCGTTGCAGAGAGGTGTAAAAAGTGGCACGGCCTGGACCACCTCTCTGCAATGCAGCTCGGTGGCGCTTACTGGAAGCACTTGGTGGGCTAGTTAGCCCCCAGGGGCCCTCAGTATTGAAGGGAAATTATATCCCCAATTTAAAACGTGCCATAGTGCGTGTTTGCACACGTCACCTCAGGCCCCGTCCCCTCCCTTCACCACTGTGTAAACGCGCCCTGTGGCTGTTCTAAGTTGAGAGATTAAGTCCCCTTGAATCCTAAGGGTCCCTAGGGTCAAACTAGACCACTAGGTACCTCCAGTAAGCGCCACAGAGCTGCGTTGCAGAGAGGTGTAAAAAGGGGCTTGGCCTCAGAACACCTGTCTGCAGCGCAGCTCCCTGGCGCATACTGGAGATGCCTGTTGGGGGCGCGTTTGCAGAGTGCTGCACGGAGGGGGCATGGCCTCCGGCACGATGCCAGTCTTTTACTTATTTTAATTTTTTAAGAAGGGGGGCTGTGTGGTTCCCCTTCTTATTCTAATTTATTGGCCCTGATGACCCCATCCCCCAGGGCCTGTCTCCTAATTATATTTTTTTGACCCCAATCCCCAGGGCCGGCCACTGTTTTTTATTATTTTAAAAAAATATATATTTATAGACACACCTAGGACATGCTGGACAAACCGTACGTACCTATCACCATGACGATTTGCGTGATATTCATTAAAAGGCGACTATGCATGCAATGAATCCACGTGGAATGTATTTACACCACTAGTGAAGCTCTGACATGTCTGATGCCCTACCGTGCCTAATCCCGGTAGACACCCTTGTCGTTTATTTATACAAACATGGGTAGCTATTGACAGGCACATTTAATACACATGCACACCAAGCCATTCAAAGGGGATTCGACAAAAATTCGACCAAAACTATGCAAGAAACCCCCCTCACGGTTAATAAAACACACATCCACTGCCGGATGTGTAATACTTTTTATTTTACTCTCTGGAAAGGGGACGAACATCACTTGAGAGTCACAGCGCGCTCCTGACAGAGCCCAATGCTGTGTTACACCCACCATTGCCTGCCGAGTGCCACACACCTCTGTGTTGTATTCCACTAGCTAGTTCATATGCTATGACACTCTCTAGCCCATGTGCACTGTAACACCACCCCGTGAATATGTCATGCCACACTTGTCTTCGCACGGGTTATATTGCCCCATCTAACGTGCCTACCTCGATGCCTATGTTATAACGCACAGTGCTATGCCATATATATTACAATCTGGGATCCATATCTTTGTCACAGTGCATATGCAACGTTACACTCCCCAGCACATATTTTATATTACAACTTTAGAGACTAGTTAGGTTACACAACACTGCCCTGTGCATATTACACTCCAAGGCGCATATCGCATAGCACGCGCTAGTGCCTGTGCTATCTCGCGCTCTCCAATGAATCTGTCATTGCGCACAATGTATTGCATATTATATTTCACGCCCGGTTCATCTTATATCACACTTTTTGGTGCATAGTTTATACCATACACTATATCTAGTTTTCATTTTCAATCGTGCTCTCAGGACTATGTTCTATATAACACTGTGTTCACCTACCCTTTTCACGGGCATTACATTTTGCGATAGGGGGTGGAGGGTCAGGGGGTGTTTCAGCCAAGTGTGCCCGGAGTCACAGTCACAAACGTCCTCTTCTTCCTGAATAAAAGTGAGATTATGCTGCATACTTGTTCATATTTTAAGTAGTTCGCACAGACACACGTTTTTAAAAACAATAAAGTTCCTAATACCCGCCTTCTCTGAACAGTTAGCTTGCTGCCCCATCCCCCTCCTCCCTATCCTCTGTTGTGTGAGTCCATGGACTAGCCTCCTCCCTCCTGCCATGCATGGTCTGATGTGCTGCCACTGCCCTCAATTTAGTATGATGTACCAGTCCACTCCTCCTGCCCTCCATTGCCCAATTCTATGCCCCATCATTGACCTCCTGCTTAAACTATGTGCTTAGCTTGCTGCCCCTATTCTCCTTCCCCCTGCCCTCTGATGTCTTTGTGCATGCCCCTGCTCCGTCCTTTTTGCCCACCATGTCCCATGGACCTGCCACTCCTATCTACTCTGAGTGTTCTGTTGAGCTGCCACTCCCCTCCCACCTGCCTAGCATTGTCAGATGACTGTAACCTGTCCCTGCCACCTCCACCCTGCCTGTCCACATGCCATGCCCCTATCCTCTTCCTCCTGTCCTACATGGTCCATTGTACTGCCACACCCTTCTGCCCTCCCTGGTCTGTTGTGCTGCAACTGCTCCTCCTGCCTGTCCCGTGTGGTCTGTTGTGAGGCCCCTTCCCCTGAACTTTCTTCTCTGTGCACAGGTCCTGACCCTCCCTTCTATCCTCCATCGTCCTTTGTGCATGCCTCTGCACCCTCCTTCTTGCCCATCATAGCCATTGTGCTGCCACTAGCCCTCCCACTTGCCATGCATGGTCTTCTGTACTGCCATGGCCCCTCCCACCTTCCCTGTGTGATCAGTTAGCTGCCCCTGACCCCCTCCCACCTTCCCTCCATGGTCTGTGTGTATGCCATCACTGTCTCACTGTTGCTCTTCATGGTGTGTCTTGCTTCTAGTGCCCATCCTGCCTGACCTCCATGGCTATCTTGCTGCTCCTGCCCTGCCCCCTTGCCCCCAGCCCTCTGTTTACATGTGCAGACCCCTACTCCCTCCCTCCTGGCTTGTCTGTTCCATTGTAATGCCCCTGATCTGTCCCTCCTGCCCTTTATGGTCTGTTATGCTGCAGCTTTCTCTCCTGTCTGTCCATTATGGTCAGCTAGCTACCATTGCCTCTTGCCCCTCTGTTCCCTGTTGTCCATGTGCATGGTCCTGTCCCCTCCCTCTTGCTTTCTATGGATTGTTGTGCTGCACTCCCGTCCTGCATGCCCTGTGTGGTGTATTGTGCTGCTGCAAACCCTGATGCCTGCCCTGCAGGGTCAGTTTGGTGCACCTCTCCATGTCCCTCTGTTATCCAAGTCCGTGTCCCTATCCCATTTCCTTCCATGATCCAATGTACCATACTTGCGAACATTTTGAACTTGGTAAGAGGGAGATTTTGAAAAAAACTGGGGTATTGATTTTCCCCTTTGAGTTACATTGAAAAAGAGGAGATTGTAGACAGGAGACAGATCAAATAAAGCCCATTTGAGCTTAAAAACATTGGACATTTCCTGGCTGAATCGGGTCTGTTGGCATGTATGATTGTACTACCATTGCCTCTTCCTTCTGCCCACAATGGTCTATTACATTGCCACAGCCTCTCTTGCAAGTCCTGTATTGTTGGTTTGTTGCCCCTGCCCCCCTTTCCACTGCCCTCCATAGTCTGTTGTGCTTCCACGGCCCTTCCTGCCTGCTCAGTGTGGTTAAATTGTTGCCTGTGCACCCTCCTACCTGCCTTCAATTTTCAGAGTCCGTGCCCTTGGCCTCTGCCTCTCAACAGTATCCTAATGAACAACTAGATTGCTAACATTCTATATTTATTACAAAAGTGTGGAACGCCTGACATCATCTTGATGTAATCAAAACTGTAATACCTAGAGCATTTCCTTTACATATATGAGAGGGTCTTATTGGCATCAAAATTATGGTTAGTGCTCTAAAAGACTAAAATAAGGACATATTTTCTGAGTTTTCAAATAGCACTTTTAAATTATTTGTTATCTTTATGTTTTTTTATCCAGTTGACCACTTGATTAAATGTTGCACTTAGGGGAGAGGATGTGGTGTTACTTCCAGAACTGCAGACTTTGCAACTGGGGAACCAGGTTGAAGTTTCTGCTTCAGCTCGACATTCTGTGATTCTGGTCAAATCACTTAGTCTCCCCATGTCTACAACCAAAATGAATTTGTTCTTGTGTGATGTAACCAATGCTCATGTAAAGCACTCCAATACCTGACAAGTCTGCACTATATAACACTGCAAAAACACAAAATAATAAGTGTTTTGCACACTTCTGTCATTGAGCTATATTTGGGCTACATCTGGGTGATTTTGGGCTACATTTGGGCTCTTTTGTCTCCGGTGGCCATCTTGGGAGATTTATTTGTTATGAAGTTTCCTAATTTCCTCATGTACTGCAGTCTCCTCAGTAGGAAATGCTTTCAGTTTTTTACTTTGATTCCATCATGAAGGTATTCAGATATGTCACACATTTGCCATAAATTCTGAATGTTAGCACTCTAGTTGCTCATTAGATCACTGTAGTAAAACTACTGTTCACCATGGAAGTCTGCTCCTGGTATTAAAAGTGCATGTTTCAGTCTGCATGTCAGAATTTTTTAATGAAATAGAAGAGGATTTGAGAAGTCACTCAAAATGTGCCCTCATTTTCTTTCTTCAGCATTAATCATAATTTCTATGGCAAAATGAACCCCCTCATTGTGTTCCTTTTTAAATTAAATGTTTAAAGTGTTACCAGTTTATTCCAATCAAGATGGCTTCAGGTGTGCCATACTTTTGTCATAATAAAGACAGTAAGCGCTCTAGTAGTTTTTAAGAACATTCTGGGACATTCTGTCATTGGGCTATACTTGGGCTACATCTGGGTGATATTTGGGCTACATTTGGGCTCTTTTGTCTCTGCTGGCCATCTTGGGAGACTTATTTGTTATGAAGTTTCCTAATTTCCTCATTTACTGCAGTCTCCTCAGTAGGAAATACTTTCAGTTTTTTACTTTGATTCCATCAAGAAGGCATTCAGATGTGTCACACATTTGCCATAAATTCAGAATGTTAGCACTCTTTTTGCTCATTAGATCACTGTAGTAAAGCTACTGCTCACCAGGGAAAACTGCTGCTGGTATTGAAAGTGCATGTTTCAGTCTGCATGTCAGAATTTTTTTATGAAATAGAAGAGGATTTGAGAAGTCACTCAAAATGTGCCCTAATTTTTCTTTCTGCAGCACTAATCATACTTTTTATGGAAAAATGAACCCCCTCATTTTGTTCCTTTTTAAATTAAATGTTTTAAGAGTTACCACTTTAATCAAAGCAAGATGGCTTCAGGTGTGCCTTACGTTTATCATAAGTAGGACTGTTAGCGCTCTAGTAGTTCTTTGGAACACTCTGGGAAGCTGCAGTAGAACACAAAGGAATCAACTGACAGTCTCTGCCCTTGTTGGATGTACATGTTTTACTGAGAATGTCAGACTTCATTCTCACATGACTGAGAAAGATAATGTGCATTTACAGAAAATAAGCTCTCAGTTTAGCTTATAGATCACCTTCCAAACCTCTGTGGTAAAAGCATGGGAAATATTTTTCTCTCAATCATGATATCCCAGCAGAAGGCTTTTTCACATGGTGAAATCACCTTAGAACATACCACAATTCCTAAAATGAGTATGGTACCATCAACAAATGATTTAGAATGTAACTAAAGTATTAAAACCTTGTATTAACTGCAATGCTTTTTAATGAGGTGCTATCATGTATATTGGTCCCAAGATGGCTGCCAACACTTCTTGGATGAAGTGCTGACAGCCAATCAGATCTCAGGATGAGATGTGTGGTTAGGCTCCGTCCACATATATATATGCTTTTAAATGCTATTTTCTCAGGAAATACTGAACAGATTTACACCAGACCTGCAAAAGGCACTTCCTTGACCTTATGGCTACCTCTCTGCCAAATTTCAAGTAATTCTGTTCAGCCGTTCGGGCTGTAGCTGTGTCTAAAGGTCCTATGGAAAAATGCATGGGGAAAACGCGTTTTGGGACCCCCCTTTTTTCTCGGCTCCTGCTTGACGAATCACCCCGAGACTTTCAGGGTAGGAGCTGAACGGAGCGCCCCATTAGTTTTGAAAATTTCGCGCGGATTCGTCAACCGGCGCCAAAGTTATTCAAAATAGAATTTTGAGATTTCCTATGGAAACTAGGTTGTAACTATAACTATCTACTGGCGACCGCCAGTAGATAATATATATATATATATATACATACGTGTGTGTATATATATATATATATATATGGCATGGCGACAGTTTTGCGAACAAGCTAATAAATTTGCACGAAGGAACTGGTCCGTGTCTGTGATTTCTGGGTCTGAGGCTACAAGGATTCAACCACGCCTGGGGAGCAGTTTTGACGGATATCTATATATATATATATATATATATATATATTCACTGAAAAAACCATAGGTTTCACACATGTTATAGTTAGCTGGACATTTTACTGATAAAAAACCAATGAAATTCCCCCGTTATAGTTACTGTAGGCAACTATAACTCACGCGACCGTAATCCTCTGCTGATGCTAATACTGCATTTAGACACTTATTTGCCCATGTCTTCTTCCATTAAATTTTAGCTATACATATATTACAAATATTTTTTTTTCATAAAGACACATATGTCATCAGCAGAGGATTACGGTCGCGTGAGTTATAGTTGCCTACAGTAACTATAACGGGGGAATTTCATTGGTTTTTTATCAGTAAAATGTCCAGCTAACTATAACATGTGTGAAACCTATGGTTTTTTCAGTGAATTTGCAAGGTTTTTTAAATGCTAATTCCTAACTATAACGTGTGTGAAACCTATGGTTTTTTCAGTGAATTTGTTCGGTTTTTTAAATGCTAAGTTACATTACGCCATTTGTGGCGTGCGCGCCCACTTAACGCAGTTCGTTCCGTGCACGCACGGTGCGCTTCGCGCACCGTCCGCGCACAGTGAGCACACGGTGCGCTTCGCGCACCGCGTGCCCACGTTACGCTACATGGGCCATGAACGCACGATGCGCTTCGCGCACCGTGCACACATGGAGGAAATATGTTGAGCATCGCTGTGATAGGTAAAATATATATTAGTTTTAGCTCAAATAAGCCATGCACAAAAGGTGCCCTTCGGGCACCGTTTGCACACGGGGTGGGGAGAGTGTGGATATTTTTTTTTAATTTATTACCGTACGCGTACGGTAAGCGTAATCGGCGAAATTTTCGAAAACATTAAAATTGCCTTTTTTCCCTTGGGGGATCGTTGGGGACTCCCTGGACATGGCTAGGTGCTTGGGAGCTGTCTAAACAGTCCCTTTACATGTTTTGGGGCTTTGTTTTTGAACCCCCTGTCAGAGTGCGAGAGAGAAAATGGCGGCCGCCGCTTCCTGGTTTTGACCGATTCGAATGTTTACTAAGATCTAACTGCCAATCAGAATCGCGCTCGCGCACGTCACCGTACGCGTACGGTAAGCGCACCGTAAGCGCACCGTAAGCTGGCTCAGATATATATATTGATTTAAAGGCTATTTTCTCAGAATCTACTGAACAGATTTACACCAAACCTACAAAAGGCACTTCCTTGACCTGAGGACTACCTCTCTGCCAAATTTCAAGTAATTCTGTTCAGCCGTTCGGGCTGTAGCTGTGTCTAAAGGTCCTATGGAAAAATGCATGGGAAAAACGCGTTTTGGGACCCCCTTTTCTCTCAGCCCTCGCTTGACGAATCCCCCCGAGACTTTCAGGGTAGGAGCGGAGCGTAGCGCCCCACCTATTTTGAAAAATTTGTGAGGATTCGTCAACCGGCGCCAAAGTTATTCAAAATAGAATGTTGCGGATTTCCTATGGAAACGTGGTCCTAACTATAACTACCTACAGGCGACCGCCAGTAGGTAATGTAAATATATATATTTCTCCCTTTGGCGTCCTCCTTGCGGACACCGGTTCCAGCAGTACACGGTTCACAGATGGCAACACTCCGTGGTGAGTAAATTACTACTTTTGATTGAAAGGTTCACGGTGTTCAAACATATTTTACACAGTCTTCATTATCTCTGTCAGTCTGGAAGACGCGTTTCGGCAAATTGCCTTCTACTGGTATATATATATATATATATATATATATATATATATATATATTACCTACTGGTGGTCGTTAGGTAGTTATAGTTAGGAACTATTATCCATAGGAAAATCGTAACATTCTTTCCCCAATAACTTTAGCGTCGGTTGATGAATCTTCGTGAAATTTTCAAAACTCGTGGGGCGCTCCGGTCAGCTCCTATCTTAACAGTTTCGGGGTGATTCGGCAAGCGAGGGCCGAGAAAAAAGGGGGGTCCCAAAACATGTTTTTCCATGTTAATTCCCATAGGGAACTTTAGACACGGCTACAGCCCGACCTGCTGAACTGAATTACACCAAATTTGGCGAAAAGGTAGCCCTTGGTCCAGAAAGATCCCTTTTTGTTAAATGGTGTAAATCCGTTCAGTAGTTCATGAGAAATTAGAAAAAGAACAATGCAATGCAATAGGTCTCACATTTATAAGAGTTTGAGCTATTGGCATTGTAAAATTACAATGCCTTTTATTTATGTTTTGGTTTTAATACAAATGAAAGGCATTGTCATTTACAATGTCAGTAGCATAAACTCACATAAAAGCAGTGTGTGGAGTGCAGCAGTGTGCCGCGTGCAGCAGTGTGAGGCGTGCAGCAGTGTGCGGCGTGCAGCAGTGTGCGGTGTGCAGCAGTGTTTCGTGTAGCAGTGTGAGGCATGCAGCACTGTGACATGCAGCGGCGTGCAGCAGTGTGCGGCGTGCAGCAGTGTGCTGCGTGCAGCAGTGTTTCGTGTAGCAGTGTGAAGCATGCAGCACTGTGGCGTGCAGTGGCGTGCAGCAGTGTGCGGCGTGCAGCAGTGTGCTACGTGCAGCAGTGTGCTGCGTGCAGCAGTGTCGTGTAGTATGCAGCAGTGAGTAATGCAGCAGTGTGCAGCAGTGTGTGGCGTGCAGCAGTGTGCCGGTTGCATCAGTGTGTGCCGTGCAGCAGTGTGTGGCGTGCAGCAATGTTTCGTGTAGCAGTGTGTGGCGTGCAGCAGTGTGTGGCGTGCAGCAGTGTGTGGCGTGCAGCAGTGTGCGGCGTGCAGCAGTGTGCGGTGTGCAGCAGTGTGCGGCATGCAGCAGTGTGTGGCAGTGTGTGGTGTGCAGCAGTGTGAGGTGTGCAGCAGTGTGTGGCGTGCAGCGGCATGCAGCAGTGTGAGGCGTGCAGCAGTGTGAGGCGTGCAGCAGTGTGAGGCGTGCAGCAGTGAGAGGCATGCAGCAGTGTGTGGCGTGCAGCAGAGACACGTGGAGGGTGAGGACAGACACGTGGAGGGTGGGGAGAGACACGTGGAGGGTGAGGAGAGACACGTGTAGGGTGACGAGTGACACGTGTGGAGGGTGATGAGAGACACGTGTGCAGGGTGAGGAGAGACACGTGTGGAGGGTGAGGAGAGACACATGTGGAGGGTGAGGAGAGACACGTGTGGAGTGTGAGGAGAGACATGTGGAGGGTGAGGAGAGACATGTGGAGGGTGAGGAGACACGCGTGGAGGGTGTGGAGAGACGTGTGGAGGGTGAGGAGAGACACGTGGAGGGTGAGGAGAGACACGTGGAGTGTGAGGAGAGACACGTGGAGGGTGAAGAGAGACGTGAAGAGTGAGGAGAGACGTGGAGGGTGAGGAGAGACCCGGAGGGTGAGGAGAGACACGTGTGGAGGGTGAGGGTGAGGAGAGAGACGTGTGGAGGGTGAGGCGAGACGTGTGGAGGGTGAGGAGAGACGTGTGGAGGGTGAGGAGAGACACGTGGAGGGTGAGGAGAGACACGTGGAGGGTGAGGAGAGACACGTGGAGGGTGAGCAGAGACACGTGTGGAGGGTGAGCAGAGACACATGTGGAGGGTGAGCAGAGACACGTGTGGAGGGTGAGGAGAGACACGTGTGGAGGGTGAGGAGAGACACGTGGAGGGTGAGGAGAGACACATGGAGGGTGAGGAGAGACACGTGGACGGTGAGGAGAGACACGTGTGGAGGGTGAGGAGAGACACGTGGAGGGTGAGGGGAGACGTGGAGGGTGAGGAGAGACACGTGGAGGGTGAGGAGGGTGAGGTGGAGGGTGAGGAGAGACACGTGGAGGGTGAGGTGGAGGGTGAGGAGAAACAGGGTTGGAGGGTGAGGAGAGACGGAGGTGGAGGGTGAGGAGAGATGGAGGTGGAGGGTGAAGAGAGACCGAGGTGGAGGGTGAGGGGAGACAGAGGTGGAGGGTGAGGAGAGACGGAGGTGGAAGGTGAGGAGAGACCGAGGTGGAGGGTAAGGAGAGACCGAGGTGGAGGGTAAGGAGAGACCGAGGTGGAGGGTAAGGAGAGGCCAAGTTGGAAGGGAATCAGAAGTGGAGGAGAGAGAGAGGTGGAGGGTGAGGAGAGACAGTGGTGGAGTGGGGGGGAGGGGAGGATATCACTTTTACTTCCTCTCCTAGTGTAAGTTAACGCCCCCACCCCACAGGCCCTGCCGGGGCCGAGAGCAGATCACTGTTCGCATCAGCCGTCACCCGAGACCGCTCCGTACTTGTTGGTAAATAGAGGTTCACTATCTGTTGATAATGGGATTCACTTGGGGGGCTGACTTACCTCCTCCACCCCCAGGGCCAACACTGAGAAGGCATCAGAGACCTGGTGCTGCCTATGCTGCAGTACTGCAAGAGAGAGGGATGGGGGGGCAGGCAGAGGAAGAGGAGTGGGGTTAGAGTAGCGACAGGTGGGGAGAGAAAGAGGAGAGAAGGGACAGAGACAGAAAAGGAGCAAAAAAAGAATTAGAGAGAGTAAAGAGGAGAGTTGGGGAAAATGAAAACATTACGAGAGAACATGTAGCAAAGAGGTGGAGAGAGAAGGTGGGAGAGAGTAAGGACGCAGCCAATAGATAGGGCAGAGACAAAAAGAATCGAAACAATACAAAAGTATTTTCCAAACTCGTAAATAACCACGGGCCAAACAACTGATCTGCAATGAAGCATCCGAATCCGGTATATCATGACGTTAACCATGCAATAAAAAATAAATGTAAAAAAAACACCCAAAAACACGTATACACCATGTTGACCCTTTTCCATGCAACGTATTCTAAAACGCCATTCTCATTCATACATTCACAGCAAACCTGTTCACAAGAGTGACAGAAAATGTGGTATTAGTGTTACATTTTTGTTTACATCCATACCCGCTCACTTATGCAATTAAAGGATTCATGACCACACGGTTAAACAAAACGTACTGATTGGCCTTGCCGTGAAGGAGAAACATGCGTTGACACACACTCCCGATCTGTGAAACGTTCACCCCACGTTCTCGAAATTGAAACCAGTGCATGTGTCCGACGAACTTCCTGCCGCTTATCTGAATGCACCAGTGGCAGAAGATAGTCCCCATCTTGCAACAACACAATTAAAGGGAGGCATGTCTGTCTCTCCCCACCGCCACATGTCTCTGAGTCTTACTGTCTCATGCGAGATCTCCCTCTAGGAGACAGCTAACACCGACTCTTCCCCTGAGACAGTACGGGAGATGCGTGTGTGTGCATAGTGTGTGTGTCTATATGTATATATCTATGTGTGTATGCATGTGTGTGTGTTTGTATGTGTATATGTTTGTGTATGCATGTGTGTGTTGATGTGCAAGTATGGGTGTGTCATTGTGTTCATTTGTCTTCATGGATGTGTACACATATGTTTGTGTGTATACCTATGTCTGTGTATGCATGTTTGTGTGTATGTATATGTGTTTGACTATGTTGGTGTGCGTGCTTGTTTATATGTGTATGTGGGGTTGGTGTGTTGGTGTGCATGTATATGCATGTCTGTGTGTGTTTGTATATGTATGTATGTATGTATAATTATTTGTAGAGCGCACTGTAACCCTACGGGCATCCTGGCGCTATAGACATGATGCAGGGCAGAAACAGAGTAGGGGGAGCAAGGAGAAAATTAGACTCTGGGAAAAAGCCAGGTCTTGAGCCGTCCACGGAAAAGAATCAGATCCTGAACCTGTCGTAGCTCTGAGGGAAGACCATTCCAGAGTCGAGCAGCCGCGGAGCTAAAAGCTCTGCCTCCCAAAGTGGCTCTCTTTGTCTTAGGAATCAAGGCCTGCCTAGCTGAGGAAGAGCGCAAAGTGCGCGAGGGGACATACCATCTAAAACGACTTTGTAATGGTACAGGGCCAAGGCCATGAAGAGCTTTGAAGGCTACACACAGGGATTTAAACATAATCCTCTGTTGCACAGGCAGCCAGTGAAGCTCAGCCAGAGCCTTGGTGCTGGAAAAATAGCGCGGTCTTTGAAGGGCTAGTTTTGCGGCAGCTGCCTGGATGCGTTGAAGCCTCCGGATCAGATAAGCCGGGGACGCAAGCAACAAGGCGTTACAATAGTCCAGACGACTAAGAATGGTGCAACGAACTACTGTGCCTCGCACATGAGGGGGCAGAAGAGGTAAGATCCTGCGGAGACCTCTCATGATCATGTAACAGTTTGAGACCACCTTGTTAACATGTGACTCGAGACTTAGCTTCTCATTGAAACAGACCCCCAGATTACGTACAGTCTTTACAGGAACCAGGGGGGTGTCCAAAGGAAGAGGCCAAAAATTGAGAGGCAGGGGTGACGATACCCTGCCCACTGAACAATGTAAGATCTCAGTTTTGGCACCGTTAAATTGCAGATCATTGTTTTTCAGCCAAGTCGTCATTTCCAGCATGCAGTTATGGAAGGTGGGTAGAGAATCCGCCTGATCACCTTCCAGGGAAATGATTAATTGTGTGTCGTCGGCATAATTAACAGCCGTAATGTTGCAAGATTTAATGATTTGTACCAGAGGTCGCATGTAAACATTAAACAGTATCGGGCTGATAGAAGAGCCCTGTGGGACACCCTGTTTGTTAGGCAAAAATTCTGACTGATATGGAGGCAGAAAGACCGCCTGCCGTCTGTCCGACAGATAGGACCAAAGCCATTTAAGGGCCAAGCCAGTGATCCCCATCTCTTCGAGCCGATGTAAGAGAATCTTATGGCTAACAGTATCAAATGCAGCGGATAAGTCAAGTAAAATCAACGTTGCAGACTGTCCCTTATCCGCTCGCATTCGCAGGTCATCCAGGGCAGTGATCAAGGCAGTCTCCGTGCCATGCCCTGGACGGAAACCAAATTGATTCTCCTCCAAAATGCCTTTACTCTCTAAAAACCCAGATAGCTCCTGGCTAACGAGGCGTTCCGCTATCTTGGCTGGGAAAGGCAGCAAAGAGATAGGGCGGTAGTTCCCATAGCAAGTGGGATCCAGGGATGGTTTTTTCAAAAGAGGGGAAACCAGCGCATCCTTCCAGCCGGCCGGGACCTCACCACTAGTTAGTGACTGATTGGTAATCAGGTGGAGGTGCGGAAAAGTTTCTGATCCCAATTCCTTCCATACTTTATGCGGAATAGGGTCAAGAGGAGACCCCGAGCAGACTTTCTTGGCCACATTGGAAAATTCCTCCCAAGAAGGGCACGTCCAATGATCCAACCGAGGCCCTGCTGCTACATCCACATTTAGACTAGGAATTGAGTGATTCAATGGCTCCACTGTTGATAAGACTACATCAGCTTTACAGCTAGAAATAGGATCATACTGCAGGCCCTCAAGAATCCCCCTGATTTTATTGTGAAAAAAGGCCGCCAGCCCGTCACACAAATCCTGCGAGGGAGAAATCTTATTGGCCAGACATTCAGGATTATTAAAACCTCTCAGAATGTTGAAGACACACTTAGCACTATTCGGGGAGTTTTGAATGAGGTCAGCAAAATATAGCGCTTTAGCAGATACAATAGCGCACTTATATCTGCCCAGCAGATTCCGCCAAATGATCCTATCACTAGTTAGGTAGTGACAGCGCCATTGCCTCTCTGCATGTTTACACTGAATTTTAAAAGCCCTGAGTTCCTCTGAAAACCAAGGGGCCGACGGGGTAGCCCTTTTCCTAAGTTGTTTCATTGGGGCGATCTGATTAACCGTATTCTTAATGTAACTGCAAAGCTCCTTGAAGTTAGTGTCAACCGACTGCCCTGGAACAGGGAGAGGAACCGCCCTAAACAGAGAGGTACCGTACGCTCTCCTTCGTAGGGCTTTCCAATCCCTGCTCAGCACACTATCAGCACCTTTGGACAGAGGGGGTTTACCTTTGGAAATTGTCGGGATACTAAAACTGATCAAATAATGATCAGACCAGTCCATAGGGAGGATATTGTCGAGAATCACTACATTCTCGCCCGCAAATATAAGATCAAGGGCATGCCCTGCCGAGTGTGTTGCCTCCAACACGTGTTGTACTAGATTGAGATTGGCGCAGGATTGAACAATATTGTTATATGCCGTTTTCATCGTAACGTTAGGCCAGAGATTGAAATCGCCCAAGATCAGCAGACTATGATGAGTGAGAGCCAAATTGCCAATCACCTCCAGAAATTGCTGCTGTGTCTGTTCGCTCACAGTTCCCGGGGGTCTATAACAAAGTATTCCGGTCAGGACATTGCCAGACTTGTCCTTCAGCGAGAAGCCCAAGGTTTCACACTGCGAGATCTCGTCAATGTCCAAAGGAACAAAATCCCAGATTTCTTTAAAGATAATGCCGGTACCACCACCCCTGCCATTAGATCTGGGTTTATGGAAGGCTTTAAACCCAGTGGGGCAGGCAGCACCAAGTTCCCCATCAAGACCAGGCGACAGCCAAGTTTCCGTCATAAACAGAACATCGCAGCTATGCTCATCGATAAGCATCTGGATTTCTGTTGAGTGCTTGGGGAGAGACCTAACGTTTAAGAGTCCACATTTCAGTCCCTCTTCTTTGTCGGGGCAGCCAGGACTCCCTGGTTCTTGTCCCATTGATAACGTTTCCGGAATCAGGGCACAATTATTCAATTGGAGTAACTGTGACCGGGTGTAGCAAAGTCGCCCATCAAGAGGCCTCACACAAGGTGGGGACTTGCTGGCAGCATGGTATGGCACATCCGGCACGTCCGAGGCGCGGACGGGCGCAGACGGGCTTGCCTTTGGCGCGCCTTCGGCGCGCCGCCGGCGCGCCCGCTGCGCGCGTCCGCTGCGCGGTCGCTTAATGATGACGTTTAAATAGGCGTCAGGCACAAAAGACTGGAGCGCTGACCGCCTATCTAAAAAACGCGCTAGTTCCGGTCACGCAAGTAAATAGATTACCAGGAATAACTTGTGCAAAAGAGCAAGAAACAGTAGCAGGTATATTTTAAAAAGGGCAAGTCAATTTTAAAAACAGGCAGCGATAAAACACACAATTCCCAATGCGATAACTCCACACCCCCAGAGCGTCACTCCCTTCAAGTCAATTAGGGCGCGGTCGCTTAATGATGACGTTTAAATAGGCGTCAGGCACAAAAGACTGGAGCGCTGACCGCCTATCTAAAAAACGCGCTAGTTCCGGTCACGCAAGTAAATAGATTACCAGGAATAACTTGTGCAAAAGAGCAAGAAACAGTAGCAGGTATATTTTAAAAAGGGCAAGTCAATTTTAAAAACAGGCAGCGATAAAACACACAATTCCCAATGCGATAACTCCACACCCCCAGAGCGTCACTCCCTTCAAGTCAATTAGGGCGCGGTCGCTTAATGATGACGTTTAAATAGGCGTCAGGCACAAAAGACTGGAGCGCTGACCGCCTATCTAAAAAACGCGCTAGTTCCGGTCACGCAAGTAAATAGATTACCAGGAATAACTTGTGCAAAAGAGCAAGAAACAGTAGCAGGTATATTTTAAAAAGGGCAAGTCAATTTTAAAAACAGGCAGCGATAAAACACACAATTCCCAATGCGATAACTCCACACCCCCAGAGCGTCACTCCCTTCAAGTCAATTAGGGCGCGGTCGCTTAATGATGACGTTTAAATAGGCGTCAGGCACAAAAGACTGGAGCGCTGACCGCCTATCTAAAAAACGCGCTAGTTCCGGTCACGCAAGTAAATAGATTACCAGGAATAACTTGTGCAAAAGAGCAAGAAACAGTAGCAGGTATATTTTAAAAAGTGCAAGTCAATTTTAAAAACAGGCAGCGATAAAACACACAATTCCCAATGCGATAACTCCACACCCCCAGAGCGTCACTCCCTTCAAGTCAATTAGGGCGCGGTCGCTTAATGATGACGTTTAAATAGGCGTCAGGCACAAAAGACTGGAGCGCTGACCGCCTATCTAAAAAACGCGCTAGTTCCGGTCACGCAAGTAAATAGATTACCAGGAATAACTTGTGCAAAAGAGCAAGAAACAGTAGCAGGTATATTTTAAAAAGTGCAAGTCAATTTTAAAAACAGGCAGCGATAAAACACACAATTCCCAATGCGATAACTCCACACCCCCAGAGCGTCACTCCCTTCAAGTCAATGTTCATATGTGTGTGTAAATGCATGTGTGTGTTTGTATGTGTGCATAGTTGTGTATGCATGTGATCAGAGGGAAGAGTGCACTTGAGGGCAAAGAGGAAAACATACAGGGAAGAGTATGTGAGGGCAGAGAGAAAAATACAGAGGGAAAAGCACGTGAGGGCAGAGAGAAAAATACAGAGGGAAGAGTCCATGTGAGGGAGGAGAGAAAAATAGAGAGGGAAGAGCTCATGTGAGAGCGAAGCAAAAAAAATACAGAGGGTAGGGCGCATGTTAGACCGGAGATAAAAACATGGAGGGAAGAGAGCATGTGAGAGCAGAGAGAAAAATATAGAGAGAAGAACACATGCGAGGGCAGAGAAAAAAATACAGAGCGAAGAGCACATGTGAGAGCATAGAGAAAAAATGCAGAGGGAAGAGTACATGTGAGGGAAGAGAGACAAATACAGAGGGAATAGCATGTGTGAGGAAAGAGAGAAAAATAGAGAGGGAAAAGCACATGTGAGGGCAGAGTGAAAATACAGAGGGAATAGCACATGTGAGACCAGAGAGAAAAACATAGAGGGAAGAGCATATGTGAGGTCTAGCCGCCTTACACAATTGGCGCCCTGAGCAACATTTCCTTTTCATGCCCTGGCACAATCAATCTTACATTCTATGTCACGTCACTCAGGAGTACAACCTCGAATGCTAAACACTGACCAATGAAATTACGTGGGGAAACACCTGCCTATTCAGTGTCATGGACCCCAGGGCAAGTAAGTAAATGACCCCCCAACCTCCTCAATATGCTACAGTCATATTAAATACACGAATTATCAGCGTTCGTGGGCCCTGGTGCCACTGCACCTGCTTCACCAATTGAAGAAACGCCCCTGGGCAAAGGTACACAAACAAGGAATCAATGACTGCCGACCTACCGGAACCACTGCAAAATGATAAAATAAAAATACTTTCCACAGAACATTTACGATGGAATGCATAGAAGCGCTGCCATTATAGCATTATTAATAGAAGATCGTTGCTACACGTTTGTTTTTGAAGTGTCAAATTCTAACCTGGAGAGTGAGGATGGTATATTTTAGGAGGGCTGAAGAGGCGCATGGCGTGGGATCGCGCTAGCATGCATCACAGCTCACACACCTCGGACACATTAGGGGCAGCGGAATGTACAACATACAGAAAGTATGTGCATCACCACGTCGTTACAAAATTGCAGAAACCTGATGGTTTGGTTAAAACATGGCCACAATGTTATCAACTACTGCAGAAGAAAAGTTGGCCGAATGGGAAACGTGTGGAAGGAGAGGAGTTTTCTTGTTTAAGAACAAGGCTGTAAGATTACGACGACATTTAAAAGTCAATTGCTTGACTTAAGGCGAGAGTTTATTATTAAAGTAAATTAAAGGGAGTGGACAAAAATAACCGGTTCCTAGTCGGGAAAGATGGGTCTAATGAAGCAAAGGTGACCCCCCAAACAAGATGGACTTACAAAGGGATTTAAGGACAGTGAAAAGGAATCGAGCAGAGCATCAAAGGGCTGGGTGAGAAGGGAGGGGGGAATGCAAGGGTCAAAGCGGCGAAAGTGAAAGTAATCGAGCAGAGCATCAAAGGGCTGGGTGAGAAGGGAGGGGGGAATGCAAGGGTCAAAGCGGCGAAAGTGAAAGTAATCGAGCAGAGCATCAAAGGGCTGGGTGAGAAGGGAGGGGGGAATGCAAGGAGCAGCTGTGCACATACACGCCATCGTGCACTCAAGCCCTAGGCCAGCAAAACCATGTGGGTAGCACTTTTGAAAGCCCACTTACAAAATGTCTCAAAGAGACAGCTTTCGCTGTCTCAGCAAGACCTAAAAAGTTTCAATATCTGGACGGAGCCTAACAACACATCCCATTGTGATATCTGATTGGTCTTCATCCTGGAATTGCTGGCAGCCATCTTGGGACCAATATAAATGATAGTACCCCATTGAAATGCATTGTAGTGAATCAAATATTTTGGGGGTTACCAAAAGGAAAACTATCCAGGGTGATAACAGACTTTAGTTACATTAGAATTCATTTGTTGATGGTACCATATTAATTTCAGGAATTGTGGTGTGTTCTAAGGTGATTTTACCCTGTGAAAAACCTTCTGCTGGGATATCATGAATCATGTTTGAGAGAAAACTGAAGCTAAAATGAGAGCATATTTTTTGTAAATTCACATTATCTTTTTCAGTCATGTGAGAATGAAGTCTGTCATTCTCAGTAAATCATGCACATCCAACAAGGGCAGAGACTGTCAGTTGATTCCTTTGTGTTCTACTGCAACTTCCCACAGTGTTCTAAAGAACAACTAGAGCGCTAACAGCCTTACTTATGACAAAAGTATGGCACACCTGAAGCCATCTTGATTGGAATAAACTGGTAACACTTAAAATATTTAATTTAAAAAGGAACAAAATGATGGGTTCATTTTGTCATAGAAATTATGGTTAGTGCTGTAGAAAGAAACATTAGGACATGTTTCAAGTGTGATCTTAAATATCTTCCTGTTATATTTCAACAGGAGCAGCCTGTCAGTTGATGACTTTATGTTCTACTGCAGCTTCCCAGAGTGTTCTAAAGAACAACTAGAGCGCTAATAGTCTTACTTATGACAAAATGATGTCACACCTGAAACCATCTTGATTGGAATAAACTGGTAACTCTTAAAACATTTAATTTAAAAAGGAACAACATGAGGGGGTTCATTTTGCCATAGATAGTATGGTTAGTGCTGTAGAAAGAAAAATTAGGACTTGTTTTAAGTGAGATCTCAAATATCTTCCTGTTATATTTCAACAGGAGCAGCCTGTCAGTTGATGCAGTTGTGTTCTACTGCAGCTTCCCAGAGTGTTCTAAAGAACAACTAGAGTGCTGACAGCCTTACTTATGACAAAAGTATGGCACACCTGAAGCCATCTTGATTGGAATAAACTGGTAACACTTAAAACATTTAATTTAAAAAGGAACAACATGATGGGGTTCATTTTGTCATAGAAATCATGGTTAGTGCTGTAGAAGGAAATATTAGGACATGTTTCTAGTGTGCTCTCAAATGTCTTCCTGTTATATTTCAACAAGAGCAGCCTGTCAGTTGATGCCTTTGTGTTCTACTGCAGCTTCCCAGAGTGGTCTAAAGAACA
Source organism: Triturus cristatus (assembly GCF_964204655.1). NCBI lineage: Eukaryota > Metazoa > Chordata > Amphibia > Caudata > Salamandridae > Triturus > Triturus cristatus. The sequence goes on along the minus strand of NC_140592.1, from coordinate 1,096,350,948 downwards.
ACTAGAGCACTAACAGTCTTACTTATGCCAAAATTATGGCACACCTGAAGCCATCTTCATTGGAATAAACTTGTAACTCTTAAAAAATTTAATTTAAAAAGGAACAAAATGAGGGGGTTCATTTTTTCATAGAAATTATGGTTAGTGCTATAGAAAGAAAAATTAGGACATGTTTCAAGTGTGATCTCAAATATCTTCCTGTTATATTTCAACAGGAGCAGCCTGTCAGTTGATGCCTTTGTGTTCTACTGCAGCTTCCCAGAGTGTTCTAAAGAACAACTAGAGCGCTAACAGTCTTACTTATGACAAAATTATGGCACACCTGAAGCCATCTTGATTGGAATAAACTGGTAACTCTTAAAACATTTAATTTAAAAAGGAATAAAATGAGGGGGTTCATTTTGTCATAGAAATTATGGTTAGTGCTGTAGAAAGAACAATTAGGACATGTTTTAAGTGAGATCTCAAGTATCTTCCTGTTATATTTCAACAGGAGCAGCCTGTCAGTTGATGCCTTTGTGTTCTACTGCAGCTTCCCAGAGTGTTCTAAAGAACAACTAGAGCGCTGACAGCCTTACTTATGACAAAAGTATGGCACACATGAAGCCATCTTGATTGGAATAAAGTGGTAATACTTAAAACATTTAATATAAAAAGGAACAAAATGAGGGGGTTCCTTTTGTCATAGATATTATGGTTAGTGCTGTAGAAAGAAAAATTAGGACATGTTTCAATTGTGATCTCAAATGTCTTCCTGTTATATTTCAACAGGAGCAGCCTGTCAGTTGATGCCTTTGTGTTCTACTGCACATTCCCAGAGTGTTCTAAAGAACAACTAGAGCACTAACAGTCTTACTTATGACAAAAGTAAGGCACACCCGAAGCCATCTTGATTGGAATAAACTGGTAACACTTAAAACATGTAATTTAAAAAGGAACAAAATGATAGGGTTCATTTTGTCATAGAAATTATGGTTAGTGCTGTAGAAAGAAACATTAGGACATGTTTCAAGTGTGATCTCAAATATCTTCCTGTTATATTTCAACAGGAGCAGCCTGTCAGTCGATGCCTTTGTGTTCTACTGCAGCTTCCCAGAGTGTTCTAAAGAACAACTAGAGTGCTGACAGCCTTACTTATGACAAAAGTATGGCACACCTGAAGCCATCTTGATTGGAATAAACTGGTAACTCTTAAAAAATGTAATTTAAAAAGGAACGAAATGAGGGGGTTCATTTTGTCATAGAAATTATGGTTAGTGCTGTAGAAAGAAAAAGTAGGACATGTTTCAAGTGTGATCTCAAATATATTCCTGTTATATTTCAACAGGAGCAGCCTGTCAGTTGATGCCTTTGTGTTCTACTGCAGCTTCCCAGAGTGTTCTAAAGAACAACTAGAGCGCTAACAGTCTTACTTATGACAAAATTATGGCACACCTGAAGCCATCTTGATTGGAATAAACTGGTAACTCTTAAAACATTTAATTTAAAAAGGAAGAAAATGAGGGGGTTCTTTTTGTCATAGAAATTATGGTTAGTGCTGTAGAAAGAATAATTAGGACATGTTTTAAGTGAGATCTCAAGTATCTTCCTGTTATATTTCAACAGGAGCAGCCTGTCAGTTGATGCCTTTGTGTGCTGCTGCAGCTTCCCAGAGTGTTCTAAAGAACAACTAGAGAGCTAGCAGTCTTACTTATGACAAAATTATGGCACACCTGAAGCCATCTTGATTGGAATAAACTGGTAACACTTAAAACATTTAATTTAAAAAGGAACAAAATGAGGGGGTTCATTTTGCCATAGAAATTATGGTTAGTGCTCTAGAAAGAACAATTAGGACATGTTTTAAGTGACATCTCAAATATCTTCCTGTTATATTTCAACAGGAGCAGCCTGTCAGTTGATGCCTTTGTGCTCTACTGCAGCTTCCCAGAGTGTTCTAAAGAACAACTAGAGCGCTAACAGTCTTACTTATGACAAAATTATGGCACACCTGAAGCCATCTTGATTGGAATAAACTGGTAACTCTTAAAACATTTAAATTAAAAAGGAACAAAATGAGGGGGTTCATTTTGTCATAGAAATTATGGTTAGTGCTGTAGAAAGAAAAATTAGGACATGTTTTAAGTGAGATCTCAAATGTCTTCCTGTTATATGTCAACAGGAGCAGCCTGTCAGTTAATGCTTTGTGTTCCACTGCAGCCTCCCAGAGTGTTCTAAAGAACAACTAGAGAGCTAGCAGTCTTACTTATGACAAAATTATGGCACACCTGAAGCCATCTTGATTGGAATAAACTGGTAACACTTAAAACATTTAATTTAAAAAGGAACAAAATGAGGGGGTTCATTTTGCCATAGAAATTATGGTTAGTGCTCTAGAAAGAACAATTAGGACATGTTTTAAGTGACATCTCAAATATCTTCCTGTTATATTTCAACAGGAGCAGCCTGTCAGTTGATGCCTTTGTGTTCTACTGCAGCTTCCCAGAGTGTTCTAAAGAACAACTAGAGAGCTAACAGTATTACTTATGACAAAATGATGGCACACCTGAAGCCATCTTGATTGAAATAGACTTGTAACACTTAAAACATTTAATTTAAAAAGGAACAAAATGAGGGGGTTCATTTTGCCATAGAAATTATGGTTAGTGCTGCAGAAAGAAAATTTAGGGCATGTTTTAAGTGAGATCTCAAATCCTCTTCTATTTCATTAGACCATTCTGACATGCAGACTGAAACAATAACTTTCAATACCAGCAGTAGACTTCCAGTTAACTCCCTGGTGAGCAGTAGCTTTACTACAGTGATCTAATGAACAACTAGAGTGCTAACATTCTGAATTTATGGCAAATGTGGGACACATATGAATGCCATCTTGATGGAATCAAAGTAAAAAACTGAAAACATTTCCTACTGAGAAGACTGCAGTAAATGAGGAAATGCACCCTGCCGGGAGGAGGAGGTGTCCAGAGAAAATAGCAACGCTGTCACCAATATTGTAGACCCCGACGGCGGGTTTCCCTTAGAGGGAGAGGGTGTATTGGAGGACGATTTCTCTTCCGATGAGGATAAGGACTTGGGGCGTCCCTGGCATCCAGAGTCCCACTCCTCTCAGTCCCGGGTTGGGGACGGGGTCCACTCGGACATGTTCGAGCCTACCCAAATTTACCATCCTAGGTCGGCAGAGTGGACCCCTGACACCAAAGTGGCAGAGTATGTGGTGGGGAAAATCCATCAACCCCTTGAAAGGGAGATCAGGAATAGGATGAGGGGAGAATGCCCCAGGCCCTCACTGAAGGGGAAGGTGGCACACACGCCTGAAATTGATGAGAAACTATGTACCTTTTTCTCCAAGTATATGAGGGATCCTAAGAAATTAATTGATAGGTCTTGGACGTGGTAGGGCCCTTGACCCAAATTATTCAATTGGCGGAGCGTTCAAAAGAGTCAGGATCCCCTTTGTCCACGGATATTATGGCTGGATGGGCGCACTACCCTAAACCCTAAAACACTACCCCCTCCACTACCCAAACACCACTGCACTACCCTAAACCCTAAAACACTACCCCCAGCACGACACCCTACACTACCCAAACATACCTGCACTACCCTAAACCCTAAACACTACCACCAGCATGACTCCCTACACTACCCAAACACCACTGCTCTATCCTAAACCCTAAATCTACCCCCAGCACAACCCCCTACACCACACAAACACCACTGCACTACCCTAAACCCTAAAACACTACCCCCAGCACGACCCCTTCACTACACAAACACCACTGCACTGCCTTAAACCCTAAAACACTAACCCAGCACGACCCCCTACACTACACAAACACCACTGTACTACCCTAAACACTAAATCTACCCCAGCACGACCCCCTACACTACACAAACACCACTGCACTACCCTAAACACTAAATCTACCCCCAGCATGACCCCCTACACTACACAAACACCACCGCACTACCCTACACCCTAAAACACTACTCCCAGCACGACCACCTTCACTACCTAAACACAACTGCACTACCCTAAACCCTAAAACACTACCCCCAGCACAACCCCCTTCACTACCCAAACACCACTGCATGACCCTAACCCTAAAACACGACCCCCTACATTACACAAACACCACTGCACTACCCTAAACCCTAAAACACTAGAACCCAGCACGACCCCTACAGTACACAAACACCACTGCACTACCCTAAACCCTAAAACACTACCCCCTACACTACACAAACACCACTGCACTACCCTAAACCCTAAAACATTACCCCCAGCACTACCCCTACACTACACAAACACCACTGCACTACCCTAAACCCTAAAACACTACCCCAGCACTACCCCTACACTACCCAAACACAACTGCACCACCATAAACCCTAAAACACTACCCCCAGCACAACTCCCTACACAAACACCACTGCACTACCCTAAACCCTAAAACACTACCCCCAGCATGACTCCCTACACTACCAAAACACCACCGCACTACCTTAAACCCTAAATCTACCCCAGCACGACCCCCTACACTACCCAAACACCACTGCACTACCCTAAACCATAGAACACTACCCCCAGCATGACCCCTACACTGCACAAACACCACTGCACTATCCTAAACCCTAAAACGCTACCCCAGCACGACCCCTACACTACCCATACACCACTGCACTACCCTAAACCCAAACACACTACCCCCAGCACAACCTCCTACACTACTGCACTACCCTAAACCCTAAAACACTACCCCAGCACGACCCCCTACACTACCCAAACACCACTGCACTACCCTAAACCCTAAAACACTACCCCCAGCACGACCCCCTACACTACCCAAACACCACTGCACTACCCTAAACCCTAGGAAAAAAAAACACCCCAAGCCCAATCCCCCTTACCTCTCACTCCTCGTGGTTCCTCTCTCCTCGTGGTTCCTGCTTCACGTCGTCTCTGAGGGACGGTGCACGTCATTGTGAGGAAACGGAACAGCCTCTGTTTCCTTACAACAACGTGGATCGTCTACATGTTTTTTAGAACGCATGGTCATTTACCATGCATACGTTTACAACAAAATTTGTTGTAAAGGCATGCGTGGTAAATGACCATGCGTTGTAATGGTATCGCGAAGTAAAAAAGTCGTTGTAACGGCTGTTTACTGATCGAAGCTGGCCCCTGTTCTTCAGTGAGACGTTTATTTGATTAATTAGGAGGAAGGAATGTGTTTTTTTTACCGAAAAGTGCATTCCCAGCTTTTGTATTGTGAAAGTGTCCGCATGGCCTGGTTTAACTTCCGGTGAGAAAGTGGAAGAGTCTGTTTGGATCTAAAGGAGTTCTGTTGTTGGACGGGGCCAGCGCGACACGTCATCAGAAAACATAGCTAATGGAAAGCATCCTCCCTGAAGTGTGGAGCAGTGCCATGAGAGGTCAACGAGTATGACCGTGCCGCGTGACCCATGTGCCGCCTCCAGGGTACGGGAGGCAGAAGTGGCTTCGCAGGTTCTCTTGAAGACCGTTGTAGCACTAAGAAAACAAGTTACTTACCTGTAACTTTGGTTCATCAGTATTGGTAACTTTCATAGATTCTCATGCTTTGTATCATTCCCTGTCGTCGGAATGGGAGCCTCGGTAAATAAAAAAATATATATCATAACCATAGAAACAAAAGAGAAAATAGGCTTAGGCCTCATCTTATTTTGTAGCATATCACCCTCTTTGTGTAAAAGAGCCCAAACTTTTGCCAGGACCAATCAGCACAGCCTCACCCTTTGGAACCTTCCTGAGAGAGCTCAGAGCCTCAGATTTTCGTAGCCGTTGTGCAAACAGCCACTACCTCAGTAATCCGGCAGAGCTTTCCCAGGGGAGGTGGGTGGGCGCATGAGAAGCTATGAAAGTTACCAATACTGGGGAACCAAAGTTACAGGTAAGTAACTTGTTTTCTTACCCCAGTATTGGAACTTTCATAGATTCTCATGCTTTGTATCAGAATAGCTAGCAGTAAATCACAAAAGCACATTTTGGTAGACACTTGGCCTTACATAACCATCTCAATTTACAGTAAAAACTAGTACACGGTAATCAAGAAAAAACAATCATCACTGAACCAAATGTGCTTACCAGGATGGAGGGATTGTAGGGAAAGCTCACCTCTCAATAAAAAAGATTCCTGAGGACTGCTTGACCAACAGCAGCGTCATCTCGACCCACCGACTCCAGGCAGTAGTGTTTCGTGAAGGTGTGTACACTGCTCCACGTTGCTGCCCTGCAAATGTCTTTGATAGCAACTCCAGCAAAAAGAGCCACTGAAGACGCCATCGCTCTTGTAGAATGAGCATGGGACCCTCTGTCCAAAGGTTTGCCCGTAGCCTGATGACAGAATTGAATTGCACTGGAGATCCAGCGGGAAATGCCACTCTTAGTGAGAGGCATTCCCTTCCGTGGTGCACTGTAGGAAACAAATAACTGTGTAGACTTCCTGAAAGATCTTGGAATTCCAACGTATGGCCACTCTGAACAATATTCAAAACCCACCGGTCCGATGTTATAAGTACCCAGCTGTCCAGACAATAGGAGATCCTGCCCCCAACCGGTGTCTTTGGTAGGGGAGGAACAGTAGTCAGAGCCAGGAGGCCGCTATTGCCTCTTGGCATTGTCTCGTCCCTGACGATTCTGACGTCCTCTCTGGGACTGACGAGAGAAAGACGCCGATTGACCTTGGCGATGGTTCGAGTACTGAGCCTTGTATGATTGTCCTGACTGCGTTTAAAACTGACGCTGGTTGCCTCTGTAAGAAGTGAACCCTCTTCCACGAGCTCCTCTGAATGGAACCTTCCGATAATTTAAGGATCCCAAGGACTTTGCTGTGTCCGTGTCCTTCTTGATGCTCTGCAGGGCCTCATCGACATGCTTGCCAAAAAGCATTTCCCCGTCAAATGGAAGGTCCAGGATCTTATTTTGGACCTCCTGACGGAACCAGGTTGCCCTTAACCAGCCTTGACGGTGCAAGACCGCTGACCCTGCCAAAGCCCTGTAAGCGGTAGAGGCTATGTCCATAGCACAGTCAATGATCTCAGACGAACATCTCTCTCCTTCCATGAGGACTTGCTTGGCCTCCTCCTGATTAGAGTCTGGTAGTAGATCAATAAACGGCTCCATGTCGCACCACATTTGGCGGTCGTACCTGCCTAGAATGGCTAATGAATTTGCTGCCCGAACCAACAAACTGGCCATGGTGGAAAATCTCTTCCCTACATTGTCCAGCCGCCTGCCATCCTTATCCGGAGGCGTAGTCAAAGGTGTTGAAGGATTCTTGGACTTGCTCTGTGCAGCCTGAGATATCACAGAGTCAGGCTTTGGTTGTCCAAAAAGACATGCAGGACTGCCCTCAGGGGCCTTGTATTTCTTCTCCAGCCGGGGAAGAACCGGGATGACAGTGGCCGGGTTCTGCATAATCTTGATTCCCTCATCCCGCACATGCTCAATGATGGGAATTGACCTGACAGACTTTTTGTATTGTGCCTTAAAATCATATAGAAAACAGTCCGACTGTTCCACTGTGAGAGGCAGACCAAATCTTTTGGATGCACGCTCCATAAAATTATGGAACCCCCCAATATCTGCCGGAGGCGACACGTTCGTGTCCCGCCCTGTAGCATCCGGATCTTGCATTCCAGTGTCATCAAGATCCACATCCGGATCCCCTGGATCAGTTAGTGGGACCACGTGCCCCTCATCCTCTTCATCTGTATCAACATCCTGTGTATCTTCATTGGTAGGTTCCGGATACGAAGTCTGAGGAACCACTACTGGTACCACCACTGGTGAGGTACGTGGTATATTTTTAGGGGGGGGTGGCAAGTCCACTGACGGCCCTCGCGGAACCACTGATGTAGATGGATGCACTGGTTGAACGTCAGGGTGTGATGGAAATCAAGCTCTGTAGTCCTGCAACATCATCTGCAAGTCCGTAACCAGAGCAACTGGTATAGCTATCATGTCCTGTCTCAAAGTGCGAGGACGTACTTCCTGCTGAACATATTGTTGTTCCTCCTGCTCATCTTGTCCATAATAATCCTCAGTATCAGTCTCTTGCTGCTTTACATGCAGATCTGAGGGACTGTAGGCATCCCCATACTGCTCAACCTCATCCTCCTCCTCCGACTCATCTAGCAGCATAGATGGTGGTAAAGGCGTAACCCGCCTAGGTGATGTCATCTCAGGTGTAATTTTCAACCTCTGTATTGAAAAACCAGAAATTTGACCCGTCGACGGTCCCGTCGACAGTCCCGTCGACGGAGTCGTCGTCGAAGGAATCCCAAGCGTCGACGAAATCGACGATGAAATCGTCGACGGCACGGTAGTCTTCGTCGACGGAGTGTGAATCATCGTCGACAATAAGGTCGTCGACGATGCTTGAATCGTCGTCGACGGTAGGATCGTTGACGGAGCCCTTTTCTTCGTCGACGGCAAGCTCGTCGACGGAGCTTTCTTCATCGCCGACGGGACAGCTGTCGATGGTCTCGTCGACGAACTCGTCGTCATCAGCATCGACGATGACGTGGTCTTCGTCGTCGAAACTGCCCTCGACAGGAGCTTCATGGAAACCTTCGTCGACGACGAGAATGAAGCTATCGTAGACGATGAAACAGGAGTAGACATCGTCGGCGGTCCCGTCGACGAAACCAAGGAAACAGTTTTTACAGTGGAAATCGTCGTCGACGTACCTGCTTTAATCACCGTCGACGGATGCTGTTTCTTCGCAGGAGCCATCTGTGGAGTTCCTGCAGAGTGTTTCTTAGCAGGCTTTTCCTTCTGGGACGGAGGAGAGGATATAGAAACCTCCTTTTTGTCCCTAGAGGCTGTGTCCACACCAGCAGCCTGTCCCTGCCTCTCCTTTTCACTTCCGTGAGGAGATTTCATGGGACCAGCCTCCTCAGACCTTTCAGAGATCCCGTGAGGGGCTTTGACAGGGGGTTCTGCAGAGATGGAGGGAGATGACCTACCCCTCTTCTTTGATCTCCTGGAGGAAGTGCCAGAAATCGAATCCTCCTCATCTGAAGAGAGAACCTCCTTCCTGGTCTTCAGCTTTTGCAGCCATGTCAGCAATCGACCCTCTCTGTCCCGCAAAGTCTTAGTAGATAAGGTCCGACAAATCTTGCAGTCTGTGGCCTTGTGTTCAGGGTATAAGCAGTAAATACAACTCTCATGCTTATCCTCAATTAAAAGTCTCTTCTTTCCACAAGAAGCACAGGGCCTGAATAAGGCTTTCTTTTCCTTTTCTGACATAATGTCACTATAGATGTTAAAATGTAAAATTTCTGAAAGAAAAGTTGAGAAAACTGAGCAGAGCTCAGTGGAGACTCCCTAGCACAACGTGCGGTAGAAAAATCGGAGGCTCTGAGCTCTCTCAGGAAGGTTCCAAAGGTTGAGGCTGTGCTGATTGGTCCTGGCAAAAGTTTGGGCTCTTTTACAGAAAGAGGGTGATATGCTACAAAATGAGATGAGGCCTAAGCCTATTTTCTCTTTTGTTTCTATGGTTATGATATATATTTTTTTATTTACCGAGGCTCCCATTCCGACGACGGGGAATGATACAAAGCATGAGAATCTATGAAAGTTCCAATACTGGGGTAATTCTACATTTTGGTACTAGGGCATGTAAAGTTTGTTGTTCCTGCTAGATACAAAGAGAAGATCCTGTGTTATTCAGTGCTCTTGTTACCTTTTTTGTGGGTTGTGGTGCTTGTCACTTCGCTGCCCCGCCGGTGCACACGACTGGGCACCCCACCTCATGTGCCATCTGCAGGGCCACTGCCCTCGGTTCACTGGTTTCGGTTTCTGGAGTGGCAACATCAACAGTTGCTCCCAAAGGACTAGCCTGAACACTTAGGTGAATATCCCCTGCACCAGCATTCCACGGAAATTCTTTCCTAGCTCTCCCACGTTGACGAGGATGTCATAATAGCACAGCTCCGCTCGCGACACCGTATGACGTCATCGGAGCCATAAGAGGACCTCGTCGGCGTGCTGAGGTCAGTTCCACCCATTTTTTCTGTGCCACCGAGGCAAACAGGCAGACCGAGACATTTTCACATGTATACATAGTATAATAAATATATATATATTCACTAAAAAAACCATAGGTTTCAGGCACGTTATAGTTAGAAATTAACATTTAAAAAACCTTAGAATATCACTGAAAAAACCATAGGTTTCAGGGTCGTTATAGTTAGTTGGACATTTCACTCGTACGAAACCATAGAAATTCCCCCGTTATAGTTAGTTCAGCTAACTATAACTCGTGCGCCCGCAATGCACTGCTGATGACGTCACATATTACATCACTCATGACATGGTCAGTGACATCACTCATGACATCACTCATGACATCTCAAATTACATCACTGATGACATCATCCAGTGAACGTGTGTTTTTCTGAAAATTAAATATGTTTTATATATGTATATCTCAAGGTCGATGGAAGAATAAATGGGTATATAAGTGTCTTAATGGAGGATTTTGTTTTGTAAAATTCATTGTATAACTGTCTGATTAAGTGTATCTTAGTGAATACATGGGTTAGTGAGTAATGTTTAAATGTGTAAATATCTGTATCAGTCTCTCACTTTGTGTATAAATGGCTGCATGGGTTGGTGAGTAGCTACATGAGTGTCTATATGGGTTATTAGTTGGTTTTTTGAGTATCAGTATGAGTGACTGAGTGTCTGTATGGTTGGGTGGGGGGTATTTCTTAGTGCTTAGATGCATGAATGAGTGACTCACTGTATGTTTGAAGACCGCATGTATGCAGGACTGTATAGGTGGATGAGTGTGTGTATGGGTGTTTTAGTGAGTGAATGACTTTCTCAATAGTGTCTTTATGAGTAACTACATATGTTTTAAACTAGTATATGTGAGTATTGGTGTATATAAGTGAGTATATGTGAGAGTTTGGAAGAGTTCCTGTACAAATATGTAGGTGTTTCTATAAGTGATTGTTTAAGAGAGTAAGTATGTGTAAGTTTCTGTAGAAGTAAGTGTGGCAGTGTGTGTATAACTGTATATGCAAGTAAATGTATGATTGATACTTTGTTTGCATGCATGACTATGTGTGTGAGTAACTCTATGGATGAGTGGCGGTGTGTAACAGTATGTATAGGTGTATGAGTACATATGATGAGTGAGTACATATATGAGTGACTGCATAGGTGTTGGTGAATGAGTGGATGTGTGTGTAGATCTTGGAATTACTGAATAGGTGTGTTGTAACTGGTATTGGTATGTATTTTTGAGTGTGTGTATCAAAGGTTATATTAGGGTGAGAGGAGGTCTGCCACTCAATCACAAGGATGATGTCATCAGTGATGTCATAAGTGATGCCATGAGTGATGTCACTGACCATGTAATGAGTGATGTAATATGTGACGTCATCAGCAGTGCATTGCGGGCGCGCGAGTTATAGTTAGCTGAACTAACTATAACGGGGGAATTTCTATGGTTTTGTACGAGTGAAATGTCCAACTAACTATAACGCCCTTGAAACCTATGGTTTTTTCAGTGAATATATATATATATATATATATATATATATATATAGATAGATACACATATATATATATATATTGCATTTCTCATCTTAATTTCCATAGAATGCTTTGAACATGACTACATCTCGAACCGCTGGACAGAATTACACCGAATTTGGCAGAATGGTAGATTTAGCTAAGCAGATCACGCTTACACTTGTTTGGTGTCAATCCGTTCAGTGGTGAATAGAAATTTAAAGAAATCCAAATTTGTTTATCTGAGATCCTGGCTAATTCCAGTATAATAACGAGCTGGTGCAGAGATTTTCAGAGCGCTGATTGGCTGCGAACACTTCAACCAAGAAGTGTTGGCAGCGATCTTGGGAATCGGCTTCAGCCAAGTCCCACAAAAAACATTTTAAAAAAGAAAAGGGGGCAGGTTAGGAACACCCTGACTGCCAAGCCTTAGTCTTGTTGTCTCAGAGGGGTCCTGGTTGGCCAAAAAAGCTTTTTTTTTTAAAAAACAAATGTCGCCACAAAAACACGTAATTCTTGAATTTTTGACAAAAACACAATAGAGCCCCCAGGTGAGACAGGACCCGGGCATATTTCTAAAAAAAAAAGAGGAGGGGGCGCATGGGCGCCACGCATTAGGGTCATGGAACTCCAGAGACCACCACCTCCACGGGCTTTATTTGTAAAAAAGGAGGGATTGCATGCCCCCCTCCTACAGAAGCCCCAGGGACCACCACCTCCCTGGGACTAAATAAACATTAATAGGGGGCCCGATGACCCCCCGGACCCCTGGGACCATGACCTTCCTGGGGCTAAATTAATATTGATAGGTGGGTCGAGCGGACCCCTCGAGCCCCAGGACTACCACCTCCTGGAGGTCAATTATTTTGAACAAATGGGAGAATGGGCGTGTGGCTCCCCTCCTGGACCACCACCTCCCTGGAGCAGCCCATGAAGAAGAAAGGAGTGGGCGCTCACAGCCCCCCTCCTGGAGCCATACATGGCCCTGGGAACTGCCAGCCTCCATCCCCTTTAAAAAACATAAGGCCCTGAGCCAACCTCAGCCTTCCACCGTGCGTGGTTGGCTTTACGTATGGCTATAAAATATTATTTTATGTTTAAAAAAACGTAGAAATGTACTGAAAAAAACAGATGTTATAGTAACACTATATTTAGGTGCAAAAAAATCTGTTTTTATTTGAAAAAAAAAACCAAAAACCTTTGCAATTCAGCAAAAAAAAAAAAAGTTAAAGTAGCGTTATATTTGGCTGAATTTGTCAGTGACAACATTAATGTTTTGAACTAAAAAAACACCGAAATTCAATGCACAAGTTATAGTTAGCAGAACTAACTATAACTTGCACCCGTGCCATACACTGCTTATGACCTCACATATTACATCACTCAAGACTTGTTCTATGACATCACTCATGGCATCTCATATGACATCATCCAAGCTTCTTTTGCACACATTGCTCTACAAACAGGTATAGCATTAGAGCTCCAGATGTACGCACAAAATTGCTCAGAAGAATGTGAGCCATTGTTAATACTATCACAGAAACAACTCCCTTGGGTGTAGAAAGCATGGGTTATGTGCCACATTGACTCTATACCATACACTTCACGGGTATTGTAGTTCACCTTAACAATCAACCACAGATATATGTGAAATCCACATTGCATACTTTGTTCAATCTGTATACAACTGTTCAGAGAAAGCCAAGTTCCTAAAATATACTGAACGTCTGTTCCAAAAGGAATGTCCTACCACGGACAGCTCTTATCTGTAGGAAACGCCTGACAGTCACGGAACCTACATTGAGAAATGAAGTTGATATATGTAGAGAAGTGGTTACTGTAAACAGTATTAACTGTATGGAGAGAGTTTACCCTGTACCAGACAATGAAACCCTCATGAGAAACATACTACAGAGTATTAAAAAGTATCTACTACGTTGCAACACTTGGCAAAAAAGACACTGACTAATCAATGTCTGAAGGGGCTAAAGATTGTACTACCTGCAGTCTTCATACTGTGGTGAAGTCCATCTTCTAAAGCAAAACAAGCACATGTACATAGCTATATACATGGTGGCCACAGTCTTTTATGTGAAGTAGAAATGATCATGCTGAGACGATTCTGTCTAACAACTCAAGGCTGCTTACTATACTTAGGGCCTTATTACGAGTTTGGCGGTCCCATCGGTGGTGGCGGTCCAAGCGCGAAGAGGTCAGTGGACCAACCGCCATATTACGAGTTGGGCGGATTGGCTTAGGGAAGACCTCCACTGGACTGCCAAGGCCACCAGCAGACTGCTGACCGCCAGGTTTGTGGTCGGGGAAAGGCAGCCACTATATGGCGGAACAGGGGACCTGCACTGCCGGGCTTATTACAAGTTGCCTGATCTATGAGCAAACCGCTGGCAGTCCGACCACTTGTTTCAAGGTGGCAGTGATGAAGGATCTTCTTCTTGTCTCCAGGTCCCCCCTACACAGCAGGATCTTCCCCCTGAGGATTACAACCTTCTGTGCAGCGATATACAGCTGAGTCTTGTTTGTTCCATATACCCATTATCAGGACTGCACACATATGGGCTGAACCAGAGTAGTGGTTATATGCTATTTTTCCACATATGTCATGCATATGTGTGCATCTGACACATATGCAGTTGAAATGCACACACAGGCATCGATATATTTGGAAAAGTGCTTACCACCGCTGCAAGATACCCACCACCACACCACCAGCCCTGTGGACAACTCGTAATACGGCAGTCTTTGGACCCCCAGTGCCTTGAGCTGCCGGCGGGTGCGGACACGGTTGTATGGTGGTCAGACCACCAAACATGTAATAAGGCCCTTAGTATGTAGGACGTAGAATCATTGTCCTGCTGAGAACGTATTCGGCAGTACCAAAAGAACTTGTGTGGAACATAAGGAACACAAATCATCAACTGTCACCTACCTACACAGAGTTACTCTTCAATACAAAGATTTATAACGTGTTCAATACCTCTACACATCTGTGATGCATTAGAAGCACATGCGTTTTGTAAGCAGTTACACTCATTAGCTGGACACAGGCTGTACAAAATTAAGTAGAAAAGTAATTTGGGAGTTACCCGCCACTATGTAAACTATAAAACAAACTAGCACACTCATTGGCTGATGTCATCAGTGATATCATCATTAATGTCATTAATGATGTAGTTTGAGATGCCATCAGTGACGTCATAGAACATGTCGTGAGCACTGTAATATGTGAGGTCATAATCAGTGCATGATGAGGGCGCAAGTTATAGTTAGCTCTGCTAACTATAACTAGTGAATTACTGTGTTTTTTTTAGTTCAAAACGTTAATGTTGTCACTTTCAAATGCACCTAACTATAAAGTATTTTAACCTTTGTTATTTGCAGTGAAATATATATATATATATATATATATATATATATATATATATATATATATATTACCTACTGGCGGTCGCCAGTAGGTAGTTATAGTTAGGACCCTGTTTCCATAGGAAATCCGCAACATTCTATTTGGAATAACTTTGGCGCCGGTCGACGAATCCTCGCAAAATTTTCAAAACTAATGGGGCGCTACGCTCCGCTCCTACCCTGAAAGTCTCGGGGGGATTCGTCAAGCGGGGGCTGAGAAAAAAGGGGGGTCCCAAAACGCGTTTTCCCATGCATTTTTCCATAGGACCTTTAGACACAGCTACAGCCCGAATGGCTGAACGGAATTACTTGTAATTTGGCAGAGAGGTAGTCCTTAGGTCAAGGAAGTGCCTTTTGTAGGTCTGGTGTAAATCTGTTCAGTAGTGCCTGAGAAAATAGCATTTAAATCAATATATATATCTGTAAGTGCGCTCCGTGCGCTTACCGTAAGCTTACCGTACGCGCACGGTGCCGTGCGCGAGCGCGATTCTGATTGGCTGTTAGATCTTAGTAAACATTCGAATCGGTCGAAACCAGGAAGTGTCGGCCGCCATTTTCTCTCTC
This sequence comes from Triturus cristatus, assembly GCF_964204655.1. Taxonomy (NCBI): domain Eukaryota; kingdom Metazoa; phylum Chordata; class Amphibia; order Caudata; family Salamandridae; genus Triturus; species Triturus cristatus. The sequence goes on along the minus strand of NC_140592.1, from coordinate 1,096,335,386 downwards.
GCACTCTGAGGGCGGGAGGAAAAAAAAAGTTGGATATCATGAAAAGGGCAGGCTAGACAGCTTCTAACCACCTAGCCATGGTCAGGGTGTCCCAGAAGCCCATCCATGTTTAAAAATTTTTTTTAATTTTTTTTAAAAAAAAAACGCCGAATGCGCTTACCGTACGCGTACGGCAAAAAAAACAAAAAAAAAAAACATAATCCATATTGTCTCCCCCCCGTGTGCAAAAGGTGCCCGTAGGGCACCTTTTGTGCATGCCCAACAATATATGTGAAAATTTAATAGATAACCTTATACAACGAAGCGCAAAATATGACCTCCGTGTGCGGACGGTGCGCGAAGGGCATCGTGCGTACATGGCCCATCCAGCGTAACGTGGGCACGCGGTGCGCGTAGCGCACCGCGTGCCCAACGTGCGTGCACGGCACTAACTGCGTTAAGTGGGCGCGCGGTGCGCGCACGGAACGAACTGCGTGAAGTGGGCGTGCACGGCACGAACGGCGTAAAGTAACTTAGCATTTAAAAAAACGTACAAATTCACTGAAAAAACCATAGGTTTCACACACGTTATAGTTAGGAATTAGCATTTAAAAAACCTTGCAAATTCACTGAAAAAACCATAGGTTTCACACATGTTAAAGTTAGCTGGACATTTCACTCGTAAAAAACCAATGAAATTCCACGTTATAGTTAGTGCAGGCAACTATAACTCACGCGACCGCAATCCTCTGCTGATGCTAATACTGTATTTAGACACTTATTTGCCCATGTCTTCTTCCATTAAATTTTAGCTATACATATATTACAAATATTTTTTTTTCATAAAGACACATATGTCATCAGCAGAGGATTGCGGTCGCGTGAGTTATAGTTGCCTGCACTAACTATAACGTGGAATTTCATTGGTTTTTTACGAGTGAAATGTCCAGCTAACTATAACATGTGTGAAACCTATGGTTTTTTCAGTGAATTTATATATATATATATATCTATCTATATATATATATATATATATATATCTATATTCACTGAAAAAAACATAGGTTTCAGGCACATTATAGTTAGAAATTAGCATTTAAAAAACCTTAGAATTTCACTGATAAAACCAGGTGTATGGAAGCGGTGACGTCGCTGTCCAAGCCCCAACTCGCCTGGCTGAGGCGTCCTTCACGTCAGTTTTCATTTGGATTATTGTTAAGGGATGCCCGCCGGCTGCCTTTAATTTACTACAGAGAGATTAAGCAGATTTGGGGCCACTGCCCACGGAAGGCTTTGCCACTGTGGGAGCGGGAGGCCTGCCTGCTGGAAAATCTTTGGAATATTTTGGAGAAACAGCCAGAGTCTGCTGAGGTATTTTTCCTTGCACTTCGAGAATTGAAAATGTTGAACTTTTAACCGCGCACAGACTGGCATGACTAATTAACAAACATGAGAAATGCTTTGAATGCAAACTGCTGATAAAATGACCACTTAGCCCTACACGGAAGTATTCCATATGATGTAATAAGCGGACACATTTTTCTGTGATATTTTGCAAACGAAGCATGAGCAGAATCAGTACTAAGAGGTGGGATGCATTGATTTTATCTTTACAGTTGTAAAGGATTATGGACATTGAAGTCGGTGAAAAACTGAGGGTTACTATACCTTTAAAGATTATGCACGAGAGTCCTTCCTCACTGTTTATACTGCTAAACATTTAAAAGTCGTCAGTTACTGTGTGTTTCATTACTGCATATGATTACGGCCCGATGGGGTTGAAACGCGTCATGCCTTTGTAATGGATTGACTGGTGAATTAAATCCTGTTCCTATTATTCTCGATTGGAGTGGCTTGTTTTTCGCATAACAGAAGGAGTGCGAATTTCGTTTGGTATATATTATCCACTGGCGGTCGCCAGTAGATAGTTATAGTTAGGACCGTGTTTCCATAGGAAATCCGCAACATTCTATTTGGAATAACTTTGGTGCCGGTTGACGAATCCTCACGAAGTTTTCAAAATAGGTGGGGCGCTCCGCTCCGCTCCTACCCTGAAAGTCTCGGGGGGATTCGTCAAGCGGGGGCTGAGAAAAAAGGGGGGTCCCAAAACGCGTTTTCCCCATGCAATTTTCCATAGGGACCTTTAGTCCAAGGTACAGCACGAACGGCTGAACAGAATTACTTGAAATTTGGCAAAGAGGTAGTTCTCAGGTCAGGCATGTGCCTTTTGCATATATGGTGTCAATCTGTTCAGTAGTTCCTGAGAAAATCAAAAGTAAAATCACATACATATCTGGGCGGAGCCTAACCACACATCTCATCGTGAGATCTGATTGGCTGTCAGTACTTCATCCAAGAAGTGTTGGCAGCCATCTTGGGACCAATATACATGATAGCACCTCATTAAAAAGCATTGCAGTTAATAGAAGGTTTTAATACTTTAGTTACATTATAAATCATTTGTTGATGGTACCATACTCATTTTAGGAATTGTGGTGTGTTCTAAGGTGATTTTACCATATGAAAAAGCCTTCTGCTGTGATATCACGAACCATGTTTGAGAGAAAACTATTTTCTCATACTTTTCCCACAGAGGTTTGGAAGGTGATCTATAAGCTAAACTGAGAGCATATTTTCTGTAAATTCACATTATCTTTCTCAGTCATGTAAGAATGAAGTCTGACATTCTATGTCAGGACAGGAGGCTCCAATTATGCTTTCTCATTTCTTTACTAGAAATGCTCAGCAGCCAATAAAAACACAGTAAAAGTAATGAAAAACTACAATACCCATAAACACCAGGGTATGACGTATATAACCATAGAGTCCACAGTATAAAAGGTAATATGGCAAGTACAACATCCTCTTTCTTTGCTGCTCCGCAGCCAGTTAAGTGCTTCTTTCTTTTCTATGCATTTGCTGTGACTTTGTATACTTGCTTGATATTTTGTAGCATATTGCTTCAGGGTTTCAATGCTTTGTAGCGTTCTACATATTTGTGTTTACATTGCCATGGTTACAATTTGAAGGCGTGCATTGTTTTTCCATTACCGCTCGCCGCGCTTGTGTTTTACCGTGCGGGGAGCGTGTGGTTCACCTCCCGGAGTCGGGCGCTTCGCGCCCGCGTCTTTGTTTGTGGAGAGGGAAACAGGGGCTTGGAGGCTCGCGCTAACGCTGCGAGTGCTCCGTCTTCTAAAATACCAGGCGGTCGTGACCGCGCATGCGCGGCGGCCATATTTGTTGTTAGAATCAGGTGTTTCTCGCCTGTCAGACCGGTCGCTTCGCGCCCAGAGCCCACAGCCTGAGTATTTGCCCCATTTTACGCCCATTTGATTTTCAAAACGTTTGGGCTGTATAAATTCGCATAGGCATTGCCTAGAGTGCTAGTTTTTTTCTGACAGCAAGCCCTCCCTCCACATTTGAACTTATTTGATTGAGTGTTCAGATTCCTAATCTACACTTTGGCTTGCTGTGGGGTTTTTTCACTCCCCCTGCATTGTGCCTTTGGCCACTATTGATTTTCTTCATTCCTGTGGGCATTGAATATTGTTACACTCTGTGTCAAGATGGAGGAATACTATGAAGAGGACTACTATTATTATGAGGAGGATTCTTCTGGCTCTTTGGAGCATGATTTTGTGGAGGCGCTCGATCAAGGGGTGCAACACTCTGTGAATAAGGCGCTTGTGCGCGCTATTAATCCTTTGAAGCGTCATTTATCACTTTACGCACAGCAACAGGGTTGGTTACTGCCTGCGCGTGCGCCAAAGTCCCCTGTCAACCCTCATAGGTCTGATTTTCAGAGGTTGGCTAAATCACTGTCTTCGGACACGGCCTCTACTAAGGGGTCGGCTGGGACCTCGTATTCATCCCTCCATGATCCTGATGCTGACGATGCGCATTCCTCCTCTTCAGAGTATGAACCACCTCCTCGTAAAAAAGCTCGCAAGGAGCATTTCGTAGACGCTCCTTCCAATCCTCCCATTCTCACATTTGAACCATCTGACATTATGCATCCCCACTCTTCTTCTTGGTTGCCATCTCCGGCGGTGGCGGATTATGTGCAATCACACATTCGCCAGCCTTTTGATAAGGATGTACGGGCCCACATGAGATCTGAGTGTCCCCGTCCAGATCTGGCAGACCACTTAGCCGACACCCCGGAGATGACCCTACCATGGTCACCTACCTTAAGAAATACGCCAGAGACCCCAAAAAAGGTTTGGACAGATCTTGGCGCTCCAGCCAGGATAAATTATTGGATTTATTGGGCCCGCTCACAAAAATTTTGAATTTGGGTGTTCTTGCTAAGGAGTCTTCAGCTCTTGTAAATCCGGATGAACTCATTGAATGGGCTCAGAGGGCCATTTGTCAATTGGGCAATGCTAATTGTGCGCTTTCATGCGAACGACGCCGCTCCATCCTTCTTCGCCTGGATCCCAGGCTGGCGGAGCTCTCCTCTTCGGAGGCCGGTCCCTTGGCTCAGGGGCTCTTATTTGGTCAGCCATTCCTCAAAGAGCTTTCTAGTTTTGTGGCCACTTTCAGTGGCCTTGACAAGGCCCAAGCCTCGCTGCGGCGGGCGTTTCAGCCGGTTTTTGCAAAGGCCGGACGTCTTAGGGGACGTTCGTTCGGCCGAGGATTCCAGCAGAATTCCCAGCGAGGTTTTCAGTCCCACAGCAGAGGAGGACAAGATTCCGGTTTTTCCACCCGTTCCAATTTCTATCCCTCCCGTAAGGGGAGAGGACAGTTCCGGAAGGGTCGCTTCGGAGGACATAAAGGGGGTCATCACGACTCCAACACTTCAGGTGAGGCTGATTCCTTTTTCCGAAGTGGTTTTGGGGGGAAGGCTCCAGTTTTTTCTCCACAATTGGCAGTTAATCTCCAACGATGCCTGGGTTCTCGAGACCGTTCAGGGTTACAAAATAGAGTTTTATCAGCCCACGCATCAATCCCTCCTTCCCACCCCGTTGATCTTCTCTCTTCAAGATCGGGAGACCATTTGATCGGAGATCATCTCCCTCCTTGCGAAAGGGGCTATTCTTCAAACTACCCGTCATACAAAAGGGTTTGTGAGTTCGGTGTTTCTGGTTCAGAAATGAGGGGGCGGATCCCGCCTGGTCCTCAATCTAAAAGAGTTCAACGGCGGTGTGGTTTACCGCCATTTCAAGATGGAAGGGATCCATCTTTTGCGCGACCTCCTCCGAGCGGGAGATTGGATGGTTCATCTAGATCTCAAAGACGCCTATTTGTCAATCCCAATCTTCAAGCCACATCGGCGGTTTCTCCAGTTCCAGTGGCAAGGGAACTGGTTCGAATACCAAGTCCTCCCGTTCGGCCTCTCGTCGGCATCCTGGTGCTTCACGAAGCTTCTGAAGCCAGTGGTGGAACACTTACGTGCTCGGGGTCTCCGCATGATTGTTTATTTGGACGACATTCTGATCATGGCAGATTGCCCTCACAAATTGATCTTGCATCTCGGTTGGACGATCGATCTTCTTCAATCCCTGGGGTTTCTTGTGAACCCGCAGAAATCTGTCCTCATTCCTTCTCAGGTGATGGACTTTCTAGGCTTCCAGGTCAATTCTCTGACCTGTCAGCTTCTTTTACCCAATCAGAAGATTCGTTACATCAAACGGGAGTTGGCTTCGATTATCTCCAAACGGATTGTGTCATTGAGATCTATAGCTCATGTAGTCGGTCTTTTGGCGTCTTCAATTCAGGCGATTTTCCCGGGTCCGCTGCATTACAGGGCATTACAACGGTTGAAGATCCGTCATCTCCAGCAGGGTCTTCGCTATTCAGATCAGATTCCTCTTTCAGAGGAGGCGAAGTGCGAGATGCAGTGGTGGCTGGACCACATGGAGGCCTGGAATGGGCGAGCCCTGTTCGGTTCGTCCCCGGAGATGGTAATAGAGTCCGATGCCAGCCTGTGGGGCTGGGGAGCCCGGTGCTGTCCAATTTCAACGGGGGGTCGTTGGTCCCCTCAGGAGTTGTCTCTTCATATCAATTGTCTGGAACTCCTGGCGGGGTCCTTTGCGATTCGTTGCTTCACGCCTCTTCGGTCCAACTGTTGCATTCTTCTCCGCATGGACAATGTGTCCGCGGTTCGTTATGTCAACAAGTTGGGCGGCACCAGGTCCAAGATCTTGGCAGAGATCGCCAAAGATTTTTGGCATTTTTGTCTACAGAAGAAGATCACTGTTATTGCCGAGTATCTTCCAGGGCGTAACAATCTGATTGCGGATTGGCATTCGCGTCACCTTCGGGATTTCAGCGATTGGAGGCTTCACCCTCGCATCTTTTGCTCCCTCCGTCGGTTTTGGGGGCAGAGTCACATCGACCTGTTTGCCTCTTGCCTCAACACGCAGCTTCCCCGGTTCTTCAGCTGGAGACCGGATCCGGAAGCCCTGGCCACGGACGCATTTCTCCAGACCTGGCCTGCCCTTCTGTGCTATGCCTTTCCTCCGTTCATGATGATTTCGAGAGTCCTGGCTCGCACAAAGCGTTATCAGTCAGAGCTGATTCTGATTGCTCCTCTGTGGAGGGCTCAGGCTTGGTTCCCAGTTCTCCTGGAAATGTGTTGTGCGGTGCCGATCCTTCTTCCCCAGAAGTGGAATCTTTTGCTGGACCCTCTCGGGAATCCGCATCCCCTGATCCAGTCAGGCTCTCTCCGTCTTCTGGCTTGGCAACTTTCGGGGACCGTTGGTCGGTCCCAGGCCTTTCAGGCGACGCTTGCAAATTTATCAGTGACTCTTGGGCACCCAACACTCACAAACGCTACTCAGGTTCTTGGAAACGCCATAAAAATTCATTTTGGTTGTAGACATGGGGAGATTAAGTGATTTGACCAGAATCACAGAATGTTGAGCTGAAGCAGAAACTCCAACCTGGTTCCCCAGTTGCAAAGTCTGCAGCTCTGGAAGTAACACCACACCCTCTCCCCTTGGATGCAACATTTAATCAAGTGGTCAACTGGATAAAAAAACTAAGATTACAAATAATTTAAAAGTTCTTTGTCGCTATTTGAAAACTCAGAAAATATGTCCTCATTTTAGTTTTTTAGAGCACTAACCATAATTTTGATGCAAATAAGACCCTCTCATATATGTAATTTCTAAAGGAAATGCTCTAGGCATTACAGTTGACGTCAGGCATTCCACACTTTTGTAATAAATATAGAATGTTAGCAATCTAGTTGTTCATTGGGATACTTTGGTGAGGAGAACAGCTCAAATAAAAGGGAACAGTTCAAGAGTCATGATGACCAACAGGAGGAACAACCATCAGTAATCGCAGGAGTCCATAAGGAAAAAAGGACGCAGCACTGGAAGGCCACAGGACCCTGGTAGCAGAAGGCTACCAGGGTCCTGGGGCACGGACTCTGAAAATTGAAGGCAGGTAGGAGAGTGCAGAGGCAACAATTTGACCACACTAGGCAGGCAGGAAGGGCAGTGGCAGCACAACAGACTATGGAGGGCAGTGGAAAGGGGGGCAGGGGCAACAAACCAACAATACAGGACTGGCAAGAGAGGCTGTGGCAATATAATAGACCATTGTGGGCAGAAGGAAGAGGCAGTGGTCATACAACCATACATGCCAACAGACCCGTTTCAGCCAGGAAACGTCCAATGTTTTTAAGCTCAAATGGGCTTTACTTGATCTGTTTCCTGTCTACAATCTTCTCTTTTTCAATGTAACTCAAAGGGGAAAATCAATACCCCAGTTTTATTTCAAAATTTCCCTCTTACCAAGTTCAAAATGTTCACAAGTATGGTACATTGGATCATGGTAGGCAGGAGGAATTGGGGTAGGGACATGGACTCGGATAACAGAGGACAGGGGGGACATTGAGAGGTGCACCAAACTGACCCTACAGGGCAGGCATTAGGGTTTGCATCAGCACAATACACCACACAGGGCATGCGGGACGGGAGTGCAGCACAACAATCCATAGAAAGCAATAGGGAGGGGACAGGACCATGCACAAGGACAACAGACAACAGAGGGGAAAGAGGCAATGGTAGCTAGCTGACCATGGACAGACAGGAGAGAAAGCTGCAGCATAACAGACCATAAAGGGCAGGAGGGACGGATCAGGGGCATTACAATGGAACCGACAAGCCAGGAGGGAGGGAATAGGGGTCTGCACATGGAAACAGAGGGCTGGGGGCAAGGGGGCAGGGCAGGAGCAGCAAGATGACCATGGAGGTCAGGCAGGATGGGCACTAGAAACAAGACACACCATGGAGAGCAACAGTGAGACTATGATGGCATACACACAGACCATGGAGGGAAGGTGGGAGGGGGTCAGGAGCAGCTAGCTGACCACACAGGGAAGGTGGGAGGGGCCATGGCAGCACAGAAGACCATGCATGGCAAGCGGGAGGGTTAGTGGCAGCACAATGGCTATGATGGGCAAGAAGGAGGGTGCAGGGGCGTGCACAAAGTACCATGGAGGATAGAAGGGAGGGTCAGGACCTGGGCACAGACAAGAGAGTTCAGGGGAAGGGGCCTCACAACAGACCGCGTGGGGCAGGCAGGAGGAGCAGTTGCAGCACAACAGACCAGGGAGGGCAGAAGGGTGTGGCAGTAAAATGGACCATGGAGGACAGGAGAAAGGGGATAGGGGCATGGCATGTGGACAGGCAGGGTGGAGGTGGCAGGGACAGGTTACAGTCATCTGACAATGCTAGGCAGGTGGTAGGGGAGTGGCAGCTCAACAGAACACTCAGAGTAGATAGGAGTGGCAGGTCCATGGAACATGGTGGTCAAAAAGGATGGAGCAGGGGCATGCACAAAGACATCGGAGGGCAGGGGGAAGGAGAATAGGGGCAGCAAGCAAAGCACAGAGGCTAAGCAGGAGGTCAATGATGGGCCATAGAATTGGGCAATGAAGGGCAGGATGAGTGGACTGGTACATCATGCTAAATGCAGGGCAGTGGCAGCACATCAGACCATGCATGGCAGGAGGGAGGAGGCTAGTCCATGGATTCAGACAACAGAGGATAGGGAGGAGGTGGATGGGGCAGCAAGCTAACTGTTCATAGAAGGTGGGTATTAGGAACTTTATTGTTTTTAAAATGTGTGTCTGTGCGAACTACTTAAAATATGAACAAGTATGCAGCATAATCTCACTTTTATTCAGGAAGAAGAGGACGTTTGGGACTGTGACTCCGGGCTCACTTGGCAGAAACATCCCCTGACCCTCCACCCCCCATCGCAAAATGTAATGCCCGTGAAAAGGGTAGGTGGACGCAGTGTTATATAGAACATAGTCCTGAGAGCACGATTGAAAATGAAAACTAGATATAGTACATGGTATAAACTTTGCACCAAAAAGTGTGATATAAGATGAACCGGGCGTGAAATATAATATGCAATACATTGTGTGCAATGACAGATTAATTGGAGAGCGCGAGATAGCACAGGCACTAGCGCTTGCTATGTGATATGCGCCTTGGAGTGTAATATGCACAGGGCAGTGTTGTGTAACCTAAGTAGTCTCTAAAGTTGTAATATAAAATATGTGCTGGGTAGTGTAACATTGCATAGGCACTGTGACAAAGATATGGATCCCAGATTGTAATATGTATGGCATAACGCTGTGCTTTATAACATAGGCATCGAGGAAGGCACGTTAGATGGAGCAATATAACCCGTGCGAAGACAAGTGTGGCATGACATATTCACGGGGTGGTGTTACAGTGCACATGGGCTAGAGAGTGTCATAGCATACGCACTAGCTGGTGGAATACAACACAGAGGGGTGTGGCACTCGGCGGGCACTGGTGGGTGTAACACAGCATTGGGCTCAGTCAGGAGCACGCTGTGACTCTCAAGTGAGGTTTGTCTCCTTTCCAGAGAGTAAAATAAAAAGTATTACACATCCGGCGGTGGATGTGTGTTTTATTAACCGTGAGGGGGTTTCTTGCATAGTTTGGTCGAATTTTTGTTGAATCCCCTTTGAATGGCTTGGTGTGCATGTTGATTAAACGTGCCCTTCAATAGCTGCCCATGTTTGTATAAATAAACGACAAGGGTGTCTACTTGGAGAGTACCCACCAGCGGGGGCGCCGGGATTAGGCACGGTAGGGTGTCAGACATGGCAGAGCTTCACTAGCGGTGTGAATACATTCTACGTGGATTCATTGTATGCATAGTCGCCTTTTAATGAATATCACGCAAATCGTCATGGTGATAGGTACATACGGTTTGTCCAGCATGTCCTAGGTGTTTCTATAAATATATATATATTTTTTTAAATAAAAAACAAAGGCCGGCCCTGGGGGATGGGGTCCCCGGGGCCATAAGTGGCCTGAGGAGGGGGCAACACAGCCCCCCTCCTAAAGAATAAAAAAATTAAAAAAAGGCCATGACCTGGGGGTTGGGGTCCCCGGGCCGATTAAGGCCTTGGGAGTGCCAAATTAATTTTTTTCAACAAAAAAAATTAGGGGGCAGGCCCTGGGGGATGGGGTCCCCAGGGCTAATAAATTAGAAAAAGAAAGGGGGCCACACAGCCCTCCTTCTTAAAAATAAATAAATAAAAGACCGGCATCGCGCCGGAGGCCACGCCCCCTCCTTGCAGCACTCTGCAAACGCGCCCCCTGGCCAGTTGTAAGTTGAGGAATTAATTCCCCTTCAATTCTAAGGGTCCCTGAGGGCCAACTAGCCCAACAGGTATCTCCAGTATGCGCCAGGGAGCTGCGTTGCAGACAGGTGTTCTGAGGCCACGCCCCTTTTTACACCTCCATGCAACGCAGCTCTGTGGCGCTTACTGGAGGTACCTAGTGGGCTAGTTTGACCCTAGGGACCCTTAGGATTCAAGGGGACTTAATCTCTCAACTCAGAACGCCCACAGGCCCTGTGGCACGTTTTTAAGTTGGGGAAATAATTCCCTTTCAATCCTGAGGGACCCTGGGGTCCAAATAGCCCACCAGGTGCTTCCAGTAAGCACCACTGCTCTGCGTTGCAGAGAGGTGGTGCAGGCCGTGCCACTTTTTACACCTCTCTGCCACGCAGCTCTGTGGCGCTTACTGGAGGTACCTAGTGGTCTAGTTTGACCCTAGGGACCTTTAGGATTCAAGGGGACTTAATCTCTCAACTCAGAACGCCCACAGGCCCTGTGGCACGTTTTTAAGTTGGGGAAATAATTCCCTTTCAATCCTGAGGGACCCTGGGGTCCAAATAGCCCACCAGGTGCTTCCAGTAAGCACCACTGCTCTGCGTTGCAGAGAGGTGGTGCAGGTCGTGCCACTTTTTACACCTCTCTGCCACGCAGCTCTGTGGCGCTTACTGGAGGTACCTAGTGGTCTAGTTGGACCCTAGGGACCCTCAGGATTCAAGGGGACTTAATCTCCCAACTTAAAACGGCTACAGGGCGTGTTTACACAGTGGGGAAGGGAGGGGACGGGGCATGAGGTGACGTGTTCAAACACGCCCTGTGGTGCGTTTTAAGAGGTAGTTTTAATCCCCTGCCCTATTATATACTAGGAGCTTACAGAGGAGGTCATGCTAATCACAGGGGGACCCCAACACATAGTGTGCCCTAGTGTATGTAGGTGTTTTCACTGTATTCTGAGTGTCTTTTAACATAGCACTGGCTCTAGGACTGGTTAGTCAGACTCAGTTACCACCAGTATCCGTCTGAAAAAGTTGAGGGTACAGGATGATTTTGCAACAAGGCTTGTTTCTGCTCTTCTGTTTGTTCTTTCTGCACGTTATACTTCTTCCTGCACTTTTCTTCGTCTTTGAGGACTTCTGTTGCTTCTTTCTGCATTTCTTTTTTTTCTTTCTGTGTGTTTTTCCTTCTTTCTTCACATGTCCTATCTCTGTAGGCATAGCTAGAAATTAGCATTTAAAAAACCTTTGAAATTCACTGAAAAAAACATAGGTTTCAGGCAAGTTATAGCTAGGAATTAGCATTTAAAAAACCTTAGAAATTCACTGAAAAAACCATAGGTTTCAGGGGCGTTATAGTTAGCTGGACTTTTCACTCGTACAAAACCATAGAAATTCCCCCGTTATAGTTAGTTCAGCTTACTATAACTCGCGCGCCCGCAATGCACTGCTGATGACGTCACATATTACATTACTCATGACATGGTCAGTGACATCACTGATGACATCACTGATGACATCACTGATGACATCATCCTTGTGATAGAGTGGCAGACCTCCTCTCCCCCTAATATAACCTTTGATACACACATTTAAAAATAGAAATTAAAATTTTCAAAACAATGGACATACCAATACCAGTTACAACAACCTATTCAGTAATTGTAAGATCCACATCCACATCCACTCATTCACCAACAGTCCTATACAGTCACTCATACATGTACTCACTCATCATATGTACTCATACACCTATACATCCTGTTACACAATGCCACTCATCCATAAAGTTACTCACACACATAGTCACTCATGCTAATAAAGAATCAAACATCCGTTTACCTGCATATACAGTTATACACACACCACCACACTTACTTCTACAGAAACTTACACATACTTAGTCTTTTTAACAATCACTTATAGAAACACATACTTATTCATACAGGAACTCTTTCAATCTCTCACTCTCACATATACTCACTTATATACACCAATAGTCACATATACTAGTTTAAAACATATGTAGTTACTCATAGAGACACTATTGAGACAGTCATTCACTCACTAACACACCCATGCACACACTCATCCACCCATACAGTCCTGCACACATGCTGTCTTCAACACATACAAACAGTGAGTCACTCATTCATGCACCTATGCACTACGTAATACCCCCCACCGAACCATACAGACATCAGACACTTATACTGATACTCAAAAAAACAACTAATAACCTATATAGACACTCATGTAGCTACTCACCAACCCATGCAGCCACTTATACACAAAGTGAGAGACTGATACAGATATTTACATATTTAAACATTACTCACTAAGCCATGTATTCACTAAGATACACTTAATCAGTCAGTTATACAATCAATTTTTCAAAAACAAATCATCCATTTAGACACTTATATACCCATTTATTCTTCCATCGACCTTGAGATATACATATATAAAACATATGTAATTTTCTGAAAAACACACATTCACTGGATGATGTCATCAGTGATGTCATTTGAGATGTCATCAGTGATGTCATGAGTGATGTCACTGACCATGTCATGAGTGATGTAATATGTGACGTCATCAGCAGTGCATTGCGGGCGCGCGAGTTATAGTTAGCTGAACTAGCTATAACGGGGGAATTTCTATGGTTTTGTACGAGTGAAAAGTCCAGCTAACTATAACGCCCCTGAAACATATGTTTTTTTCAGTGAATATTACCTACTGGCGGTCGCCAGTAGGTAGTTATAGTTAGGACCCTGTTTCCATAGGAAATCCGCAACATTCTATTTGGAATAACTTTGGCGCCGGTCGACGAATCCTCGCGAAATTTTCAAAACTAATGGGGCGCTACGCTCAGCTCCTACCCTGAAAGTCTCGGGGGGATTCGTCAAGCGGGGGCTGAGAAAAAAGGGGGGTCCCAAAACGCGTTTTCCCCATGCATTTTTCCATAGGACCTTTAGACACAGCTACAGCCCGAACGGCTGAACAGAATTACTTGTAATTTGGCAGAGAGATAGTCCGCAGGTCAAGGGAGTGCCTTTTGTAGGTCTGGTGTAAATCTGTTCAGTAGTTCCTGAGAAAATAGCATTTAAATCAATATATATATCTGTAAGCGCGCTCCGTGCGCTTACGGTAAGCTTACCGTACGCGTACGGTGCCGTGCGCGAGCTCAAATCTGATTGGTGGTTACATGACTGTAAACATTCGAATCGGTCGAAATCAGGAAGTGTCGGCCGCCATTTTCTGTCTCTCGCACTGAGAAACAAAGGTGGGGAACTTGAAAAGGGGGCAACAAAGAGAGTTGCAGACCCCCTAGTGTTTGTCAGGGGGTCCAAGAAGGACCCAAAAGTACGAAAAATACATTTAATAATTTTTTTTAAAAATCGCGGGGTATGCGTACGGTAAGCTTACCGTACGCGCACGGCAAAAAAAATAAAAAAAATAAATAAAGAAGTAACAATCACATTTATTAAATAAATTAAAGGACCCACAAGGGAGAAAAAAACTAATGTTACTGCGTAAAAAAAGGCGAGGCGCGCACGGCATGGACTGCGCAACGTGGGCGCTCGGTGCGCGAAGCGCACCCTGCGCGCAGGGTGTGCGCATAGTGAAAAACCAGAAAAAAAATAAAAAATAAATACATAACTTAGCATTTAAAAAACCGTACAAATTCACTGAAAAAACCATAGGTTTCACACACGTTATAGTTAGGAATTATCATTTACAAAACCTTGCAAATTCACTTAAAAAACCATAGGTTTCACACATGTTATAGTTAGCTGTACATTTCACTCGTAAAAAACCAATGAAATTCCACGTTATAGTTAGATCAGGTAACTATAACTTGCGCGACCGCAATCCACAATGTGTAATTTCAGATGTCATCATTGATGTCATGAGTGATGTCACTGACCATGTCATGAGTGATGTACTATGTGACGTCATCAGCAGTTTATTGTGGGCGCGCAAGTTATAGTTACCTGATCTAACTATAACGTGGAATTTCATTGGTTTTTTACGAGGGAAATGTACAGCTAACTATAACATGTGTGAAACCTATGGTTTTTTAAGTGAATATATATATATATATATATATTCACTGAAAAACACATAGGTTTCAGGCACATTATAGTTAGAAATTAGCATTTAAAAAACCTTAGAATTTCACTGAAAAAAACATAGGTTTCAGGGGCGTTATAGTTAGTTGGACATTTCACTCGTACAAACCCAGTGAAATTCCCCCGTTATAGTTAGTTCAGCTAACTATAACTCATGCCCTGCACTGCTGATGATGTCACATATTACATCACTCATGACCTGGTCAATGACATCACTGATGACATCTCAAATGATATCACTGATGACATCACCCAGTAACTGTGTGTTTCTGTAAAGTTTAAATATGTTTAATATATATAAGGAAAGGCGTATTGAAGAATGAGTGGGTGTATAAGTGTCTGAATGGATGATTTAGTAGGTGCGTGACTGACTCTATAAGTGAGTGATTAAACGTATCTTACTGAATGCATGGGTTAGTGACTAAACTGTGTGAATGTCTGTATCCGTCTGTCTGTTGGTGTGTAAGCGGCTGCATGGGTTTGTGAATAGCTACATGAGTGTCTATATGAGTTATTGATTGGTTGTCTGAGTATCTGTATGGGTGCCTGAGTGTTTGTGTGGGTGGGGTGTGTGTGACTCAGTGCATAGACGTGTGAGTGGGTGATTCACTGGGTGCATGGTTTCAAGAGTGCATCTGTGATGGACTGTATGGGTGGGTGAGTGTGTGTATGGGTGTGTTAGTGAGTGAATGTAAAACTCAGTGGTATGTGTTTGAGTAACTACATATGTGAAAGGCAGTATATATGTGTGTTAGAGTATATAAATGGCTATAAGTGAGAGTGTGTGATTGTGAGAGTGGCTGTGTGGATGAGTGTGTGCTTGTATCAGTGATTGTATAAGAGCATAAGAATATGCTAGTATTTGTATGAGTAAGTGAGCTGGTGTGTATATAACTGTATAGGTGAGTAAATGGGAGTGTGATTAATTATTTGCATGACTGACTAGGTGTGTGAGTAACTCTATGGATGAGTGGCAGTGTGTGAGTGTCTATACAGGTGTATGAGTGCATATGATAGTCCTGTACTGAGTGACTGTAAGTATGAGTGACTGTATGGGTGAGTGAGTGGATGTGTGTGTAGACCTCAGAATCAGTGAGTGGGTATGTAGTTATTGGTGTTGGAGTGTCTATGGTTTTGAGAATGGCAGTCTGTAATTTAGAGTGGGTGTATCAAAAGTTATATTAGGGTGTGAGAAGATGCATGAAATTATCACATGGATAATGTCATCAGTGATGTCATTTGAGATGTCATCAGTGATGTCACTGACCATGTCATGAGTGATGTAATATGTGACGTCATCAGCAGTGTATTGCGGGGGCGCAAGTTATAGTTAGCTGAACTATCACGGGGGAATTTCACTGGTTTTGTACGAAATGTCCAACTAACTATAACGCCCCTGAAACCTATGGTTTTTTCAGTGAATTTCTAAGGTTTTTTTAAATGCTAATTTCTAACTATAACGTGCCTGAAACCTATGGTTTTTTTCAGTGAATTTCAATGGTTTTTTAAATGCTAATTTCGAACAATTACATGCCTGAAACCTATGGTTTTTTCAGTGAATTTCAAAGTTTTTTTAAATGCTAATTTCTAACTAAAACGTGCCTTACACCTATGGTTTTTTTAAGTGAATTTCAAAGGTTTTTTAAATGCTAGTTTCTAACTATGCCTACAGAGGTAGGACATGTGAAGAAAGAAGGAAAAATGCTCAGAAAGGAGCAAAAGAAATGCAGAAAGAAGCAACAAAAGTCCACAAAGACGAAGAAAAGTGCAGGAAGAAGCAAGGCATGTGCAGAAAGAACCAACAGAGGAGCAGAAAGAGGCCTTGTTGCAAAATCATCCTGTGCCCACAACTTGTTCAGACAGGTACTGGTGGTAACTGACTCTGACTAACCAGGCCTAGAGCCAGTGCTATGCTAAAAGACACTTAGAATACAGTGAAAACACCTACATACACTAGGGAACACTATGCGTTGGGGTACCCCTGTGATTAGCATGACCTCCTCTGTAAGGCCCTAGTACATAATAGGGCAGGGGGATTAAAACGACCTCTAAGTCAGAGGTGCAGAAATATGCTACTTTAACTAGTAGTCGCGTTTGAAGAGTGGTGGAGAAAGGGTGCTGGACGTCTAACCAACGCCCTGGAATTCCACTGCGTAGGACTTACAGGAGGTACCAGGAGGGATTCTTGGCCCCCAAACTCCCTCAGGAATAAATTGGACTTCATCCCCCATCCCATAGTCTGCCACGAGGCACGTTTGCAGAGTGGTAGAGAAAGGGGGCCATGGCCTCCGAAGACGTTTTAGCAATCCCACTGTGTGGGACTGACTAGAGGTAACAAGAGGGATAGTTGGCCCCCAAGGACATCCTTGGGGGCCAACTTTCCAAACTGTTACCTCCAGTCAGTCCCACACAGCAGCATTGGTAAGTACTCGTACCAGGCCACGCCCACTTTGCCCACCACTCTACAAACGCACTCCCTGGCACGCTCTTGGATGGGGATTGAAGTCCCCTTCACTGCTGGGGGTCCTTTAGGGGCCAACTAGCCTACCTTATACCTCCAGTAAGCCCCATGCAGTGGGATTGGTGAGCGGTAGACAAAGGCCATGCCCCCTTTCTCCACCACTCTGCAAACGTTCCCCCTGGCGCGTTTGAAGTTGGATGATTAAGTCCCCTTGAATCCTGAGGGTCCCTGGGGTCCAACTAGCCCACCAGGTACCTCCAGTAAGCGCCACAGAGCTGCGTTGCATAGAGGTGTAAAAAGGGGCTTAGCCTGGACCACCTCTCAGCAACGCAGGCCTGTGGCGCTTACTGGAGGTACCTGGTGGGCTAGTTGGCCCCCAGGGGCCCTCAGGATTGAAGGGTAATTAATTCCCCAACTTAAAATGTGCCACAGGGCGTGTTTGCACACATGTCACCTCAGGCCCCACCCCCTCCCTTCACTACTGTGCAAACGCGCCCTGTGGCGTGTTTTAAGTTGGGGGATTAAGTCCCCTTGAATCCTGAGGGTCCCTGGGGTCCAACTAGCCCACCAGGTACCTCCAGCAAGCACCACAGAGCTGCATTGCAGAGAAGTGTAAAAAGGGGCGTGGCCTGGACCACCTCTCTGCAACACAGCGCCGTGGCACTTACTGGAGGTACCTGGTGGGCTAGTTGGCCCCCAGGGACCCTCAGGATTGAAGAGGAATTAATTTCCCAACTAATAACGCGCCACAGGGCGTGTTTGCACACGTCAACTCAGGCCACGCCCCCTCCCTTCACCACTGTGCAAACGCGCCACGTGGCACGTTTTAAATTTGGGGATTATGTCCCCTTGAATCCTGGGGTCCAACTAGCCCACCAGGTACCTCCAGTAAGCACCACAGAGCTGCATTACAGAGAGGTGTAAAAAGGGGCATGGCCTGGACCACCTCTCTGCAACGCAGCGTAGTGGTGCTTACTGGAGGTACCTGGTGAGCTAGTTGGCCCCCAGGGACCCTCAGGATTGAAGAGGAATTAATTCCCCAACTTAAAACGCGCCACAGGGCGTGTTTGCACACATGTCACCTCAGGCCCCGCCCCCTCCCTTCACTAATGTGCAAACGCGCCACGTGGCACGTTTTAAGTTGGGGGATTATGTCCCCTTGAATCCCGAGGGTCCAACTAGCCCACCAGGTACCTCCAGTAAGCGCCACAGAGCTTCGTTGCAGAGAGGTGTAAAAAGGGGCGTGGCCTGGACCACCTCTCTGCAACGCAGCGTAGTAGTGCTTACTGGAGGTACCTGGTGAGCTAGTTGGCCCCCAGGGACCCTCAGGATTGAAAAGGAATTAATTTCCCAACTTAAAACGCGCCACAGGGCGTGTTTGCACACATGTCACCTCAGGCCCCGCCCCCTCCCTTCACTGCTGTGCCAATGGGCCTCGTGGCGTGTTTTAAGATGGGGGATTAAGTCCCCTTGAATCCTGAGGGTCCCTGGGGTCCAACTAGCCCACTAGGTTTGAAGAGTGTTGCTGGGAGGGGGCGGGGCCTCCGGCACGATCGCGGTCTTTTAAAAAAAAAAAATATTTTAGAAGGGGGGCTGCGTAGCCCCCTTTCTTTTTCCTTTTTTTTGGGCCCTGGGGATCCCATCCCCAGGGCCTGACCCCTTTTTAAAAAAAAACTAATATGAACTGGAAGGGGGCCGCGTGGTCCCCCCTCCCGTGGCCATTTCCAGCCCCGGGGACCCCATCCCCTGGGGCATGGCCACATATATTTTTGTTTTTTATGGAGAGGGCTGTGTGGCCCCCCTCCTGAGGCCTCTATTGGCCCCAGGGACCCCATCACCCGGGGCCGGCCTTTATTTATTTATTTATTTTATGGGGGAGGGGGGCCACGTGCCCCCCTCCCGAGCCTCTTGTAGCCCTGGGGACCCCATCCCCGGGGCAGGCCCTATCTGTTGGGGACCGTGGGGGGAGCCCCAATGCCCCTACGGTCCCGCCGGCTCCCTGCGTCCTGCAGGAGCCGGCATTGCTTTTCCACATGGGGAGCTACTGACATGCAGCTCCCTGTGTGGAAAAGCAATTCTGCTTTGCTTCATTGAAGCGAGAGCATTCATTGCAAACAGCAGTGTACTGGGGATGGGCACCCCGGGACACTGCAGGAGCCGGCCCTGGGGGGGTGGCGGTCCCCAGGGCCATTCAGGGCTCCACGAGGGGGGCCCTGCGGCCCTTCTCCCAACGTGTGCACAGCCCGGGGGGGTGGTGGTCCCCAGGGATCGGGGGTCCGTTACGGACCCCCGCATTTACATACTTAGTGCCCTGGGAGGTGGCGTTCCCCGGGGCGTGTTGGGGGGGCTCGAGCACCCCCCCACACAGTTTATTTGTTTTTTTTTTAAAACAAGCCCCGGGGTTTGGCAGTCCCCGGGGCTGTGGGGGTGCATTGTGCCCCCGCAAATATTTAGGGAAAGCCCCATGGGGTGGTGGTTCCCAGGGCTGCGGGGGCCCCCTGGGCCACTGCAATTACAATATGGCATGCCCCCGGAACTTGGCCAACCAGGGGGCTAAATAATAATGAAGCGCGGGAGGCCGCGCTTCGTTTTTTTAATTTTCACAGCAGGATCCGCGGATCCTCCGTGACTTTTGCCGTTTTTTAAAAAAAAAGGCTTTTTTGGGCCCTGGGGGTCCTTGTGGGACCCCCTAAGCAGGCCTAGGGGGTCAGGGTGTTTCTACCCTGCCCCCTTTTCTTGTTTTTCCGCGTTTGTTATTCTGGTTTCTTCTGACTCGCTTCTACCGAGTCACAAGATGGCTGCCAACACTTCCTGGTTTGGAATGTTGACAGCCAATTAGAATAAAGCTTGTGGTCGGGAGGGTGCTCAGATCCACTGCACCTCTAGATATCAATATTTTTATTTTTTGAATTTCTCAGGAAGTACTAAATGGATTTACACCATTTTTTAAATAGTCAATTCCTGAGCCAAGCAGTACCTTTTTGCCAAATTTGGGGTAATTCCGTTCAGTAGTTTAGGCTGTAGCCTTGCCCAAAGTTCCCTATGGGAAATTGATTTTTTTACTCTTATTTTTTGAATTTCTCAGCAACTACAGAACGGATTTACACCATTTAAAAAAAAAGGTCGCTTTCTGAACCAAGCTCTACCTTTTTGCTGCCAAATTTAGTGTAATTCCATTCAGCAGTTTGGGCTGTAGCTCGTCCCAAAATTTCCTATGGAAATTAACATGGGGAAAACGCGTTTTGGGACCCCCCTCTTTTCTCAGCCACCGCTTCACGAATCACCCCAAAACTTTCAGGGTAGGAGCTGACCTGGATAGACTTTTTTTGGGAGAATTTCAGGAAGATTCGTCAAACGACGCCAAAGGTATTAGCAAATCCAAAAATGCTTTTCCTATGGAAAGTAGGTTCTAACTATAACTACCTACTGGCGATATATATATATATATATGCATATATACATATATATATATATATATAAATTCACTTAAAAAACCATAGGTTTCACACATGTTATAGTTAGCTGGGCATTTCCTTCGAAAAAAACCAATGAAATTCCCCCGTTATAGTTAGTGCAGGCAACTATAACTCACGCGACCGCAATCCGCTGCTGATGACGTCAGATATTACATCACTGTATTTAGACACTTATTTACCCATGTCTTCTTCCATTAATTTTTAGCTATACATATATTACAATTTTTTTTTTCAGAAAGACACATATGTCATCAGTGATGTAATATCTGACGTCATCAGCAGCGGATTGCGGTCGCGTGAGTTATAGTTGCCTGCACTAACTATAACGGGGGAATTTCATTGGTTTTTTTCGAAGGAAATGCCCAGCTAACTATAACATGTGTGAAACCTATGGTTTTTTAAGTGAATTTGCAAGGTTTTTTAAATGCTAATTCCTAACTATAACATGTGTGAAACCTATGGTTTTTTCAGTGAATTTGTACGGTTTTTTAAATGCTAAGTTATGTATTTATCAATATATTTTTTTAAACAAAACTTTTTCACGGCGCGCGCACGGTGCGCTTCGCGCACCGTGCGTACGCGGTGGGCACGCGGTGCGCTTCGCGCACCGTGGGCCCACTTTACGCAGTTCAGGCCGTGCGCGCACCGTGCGCGAAGCGTTGGGCACGCGGTGCGCTTCGCGCACCGTGCGCCCACTTTAC
Organism: Triturus cristatus; assembly: GCF_964204655.1. Taxonomy (NCBI): domain Eukaryota; kingdom Metazoa; phylum Chordata; class Amphibia; order Caudata; family Salamandridae; genus Triturus; species Triturus cristatus. The sequence goes on along the minus strand of NC_140592.1, from coordinate 1,096,314,016 downwards.
GCAGTTCGTGCCGTGCTTTTTTTTCCCACAAAATCGTGGAGTGCGCGCACGCTGCGCGAACTTCGCAGAATTTTTTCTGGTTGGATGGTGCGCGCTGGGTGCGCGCACTCGGCGATTTTTAAAAAAAAAAATAATTTTTTTTTTGCCCTTGGGGGTCCTTCTGGGACCCCCTGACCACGGCTAGGGGGTCGGGAAGTGTCCACGCTGCCCCCTTTTCACGTTCTCCACATTAGTTTTTCACCCCCTCAGAGTGCGAGAGACAAAATGGCGGCCGACACTTCTTGGTTTCGACCGATTCGAATGTTTACTAAGATCTACCAACCAATCAGAATTGCGCTCGCGCACGGCAAGGTGCGCGCACCCAGCGCGCGTATAGATATATATATTGATTTAAATGCTATTTTCTCAGACAATACTGAACAGATTTACACCAAACCTGCAAAAGGCACTTCATGGACCTTATGGCTACCTCTCTGCCAAATTTCACATAATTCTGTTCAGCCGTTCGGGCTGTAGCTGCGACTAAAGTCCCTATGGAAAAATCAATGGGGAAAACGCGTTTTGGGACCCCCCCTTTTTCTCGGCCCCCGCTTGACGAATCACCCCGAGACTTTCAAGGTAGGAGCGGAGCGGAGCGCCCCATTAGTTTTGAAAATTTCGCGAAGATTCGTCAATTGGCGCCAAAGTTATTCAAAATAGAATTTTGAGATTTCCTATGGAAACTCGGTCCTAACTATAACTATCTACTGGCGACCACCAGTAGATAATATATATATATATATATATATATATATATATATATATATATATATATATATATTCGTAGAGAAGTTTCTCCGCTAAACGCCGCACACCTGCACATTAGCGTCGGTGCCTGCCGTGGTAGCGGCAACCACAGAAATGAGTACAATTCAATCCACAGGTAGGAAAGAGGCGGCACACCGTCCTGGTGTTTTAAGGTGTATTTAATCGCTCACAAAACAACAACGCGTTTCAGCCGTAGGACGGCCTTTGTCAAGTTGTCTGTTACTTCCGCATAGCCGAATTTAAAGCAAAATACGTCATCATGGACATAGAAGAAATGCATACATCGTAAATCTCATGTGTACTTAAATCAGAAACACAATCAATCATTGATTATAAACAAAAACATTTTCAATTTGCAGGAAACATATAAATGTATATACAAATAAATAAATTAGGAGCAGAATCAATTAATGTCGTTGTCCCTTGCTAGTGCATCGAGATAGAAAAAAGACTATGTAGTCCGTTCCGTACAATCATATATGGAATTCTGCTTTACAAATACATTAATCAAATGCAATGTATCCAAACTAGAATCCTGACTAGTATTGAGATGTAATTAATGCATTTCAACCTCAAAGTAATAATTTCTCCTAATCGAGAACAGCATTGCGGACACATAAAGTTTGTTGAAACTTTAGAAAAAATAAATGTGTATAATTGTGGTGCAAAGAGAGGAGAGGACTGATAGGAGGAGGGATGTGTTTGTTGTATAATAAATCCAAATAATGTCTCATAGAACATCTGTGAAACAATCAAATCCATGATCCCGATGAGGGACGGGTGGGGGTACATACCCCAATTCATAACGGGCAAGTGCCCATTTTCATAAGGATCTACACAGATCAATGAGCATATTGAAAAATAGCTGGAATAACACAACCACAGAACAATACCTGTGACAGCCCTCCCATCCAACCAGACACAAACTTGTGCATAAATATTCAAATCATATCAAAATGTGAAAAATGAAATACTGTAATAAGACAATATATTTACAAGACACAATTCATCTCAAGGTACCCATCTAGAATCTCGTGATGGGCAGGATGAGAAAGTAAAATCAATCCTATATATACACAGAAGGACATGTAAAGGGTTGCAGATCGTCTAGTCTAGATTAAAGGCCAATATGGGTGTTAAGTTCTTCTTCCCTGTTCAAACCATAAGGAGCCCTGGTATTCAAGTCAATTATGTATCGTGATTCCAAGATACGTAAATGTTTTTCTCTGTCTCCTCCACGTATATGCTTCAGGACCTTATCTATTCCACAAAATTTCAACAACGCATTATTGCTGTTATGTGCTGTGTGGAAATGTCTTGCTACGGGATAGTTGAAATCCAAATTAGTTATAGCCCTTAAATGCTCAAGAATGCGTTTTTTTAGTTGGAGTTTAGTACTTCCAACATAACGCATATTGCAGGGGCACTCCAAAAGATATACCACATGATCTGAAGTGCATGTTATGAATTTTTTAATGGGTTTGTCCCTGCCTTCCTGTGTTTTATAGCTTCTACAGCTTACGGTGTTCTTACATGCTTTACAGGAATTGCATTTGTGGAAACCCTCCCTGGCATGAAGCCAAGATGGATTAGATTCCATAGGTTGGTAGCTATTTACCAATTTGTCTCTAAGGGATGGTGGTCGTCTGTAGGTTATTGATGGAGTATGTCCCACTTTATCCCCAATGATGGGATCAGATCTTATAAGACCCCAATGTTTCGTGAGCAAGGATTTTAATTTACCAGATTTCACATTGTATGTGGTAATCATACGAGGGCCAGAGGTTGGTTCCTCATTGCTGACTTGTTTGCTGCCAAAAAGAACCTCACTATGTGTGGTTGCTGCCAATTTATCAGCAGCTTGTGTCAGGATTTTCTCTTTATAACCACGTTGTCTGAATCTGTTCATCATGATGTTTTTTTCAGTGTTAAATCCCACATCGGTATTGCAGTTCCTACGAGCTCGTAGAATCTCCCCATAAGGAATACTTCTGATTAGCGAAGGGGGGTGAGAACTGCGAGCATGTAGTAATGTATTTCCCGATGTTTCCTTTCTAAACAGGGCAGTGGTGAGTTTGTGATTGATATTATCCACAGTGATTCTTACATCTAAGAAATCACATGTGGTTTTGCTGATGGAGTGGGTGAAGCTTAAGTTTAGGTTATTGATGGATAATGCCTCAATGAATGCCTGTGCTAGGTCTATATCGCCGTCCCAGATGATAAATAGATCGTCTATATACCTTAGCCACAGGGGAACATGATTGGTGAATTTATCAAATGCCTCACTCCAAACCACCTGCTCCTCCCACCACCCAAGAAAAAGGTTTGCCAGGCTCGGGGCAAAGCAGGTGCCCATGGCAGTGCCAGATTTTTGTCTATATAGTGTAGTGTCGAATAAAAATATATTCTCTTGTAGACAAAAAAGCATCATATCCCTTAACATCAAGGAATGATTCAGCATCCCCAATGGTTGGCGTTGTAGGTAATACATGCAGGCCTGAACTCCCTTCAGTTGGTCAATACATGTATACAGTGAACATACATCGAGTGAGATCATGGCAAAACCCTCCTCCCACCTGACATCATGTATTCGTTTCAGGAAGGAAGTGGTATCTTTACAGTAAGATCTCAAATCTTTCACAAAATCAGCCAAAAAATGATCCAAAAATATTGATGTGTTCTCAAGTAGACCGTCATTGGAAGACACAATAGGCCTTCCCGGGGGATTAGTCAGGCTTTTGTGCACCTTTGGCAATAAGTAGAAACATGGTATCTTAGGATTGTCCTTTTTGAGAAATTTGTACTCATCGTCGTCCAAGAGGTCTTGTTGCCACCAAATCATAAGGAGATTGTGGTATCTTGATATTGTTGCATCGTATTCTTTCCAACTAATGACTTCATAGCAGTTCGTGTCATTCAGCTGCCGTAGGGCCTCGTTTTTATAATCCTCGGTGTTCATTATAACAACGTTGCCACCTTTATCCGATGGTTTTATGGTTATGGTGGGATCTTGCAGTAAGTTCTTTAGTGCTTGTCTCTGGCCTTTTGTAAGATTGTCCCGGATACGATAGTCTTGATTACCTCTCAGTCTCATGAGTTCATACATCAATACTGAGTGAAACGATTCAATATTGTCATGTGCCATGTTAGGATTGAATTTGGATTTAACTCTGAGGCCACTCCTACGTTTTGTGTCAGTTGAGAATCCCAAAGCTTGTAAACGAACTTCCTCTGATTCATCATTGTAGAATGAATTATCAGTCTCAAGTGCATGAATTTCCAAAATGTCACCAATGTCATTCATTGAAAAATTGGAAGATGGCGGCTGTACACTGGTCATACTAATGGCACGTTCTTTATTTCGTTTAGCAAGGAGGTGTAATTTCATGAGTTTGAGTTTGCGTATGTACAGAAAGAGATCAATTCTGGTGTCCACAAAGTTCCAGTCGCACGTGGGGCAAAAGGAAAGACCTAATCTGAGAAGTGTTTCTTCATCCACAGTTAAAACACGTGTTGATAGGTTGACAATGGTTTTCTCACAGGGGTCCTTGTCGTCTTTGTTAGTATACCAAAATTTTGTACGGCCACCCCTTCTAGTTATTCTCATTTTTTTGTTGTTTTTGGTCTTCCTCGAGCCCTTCCACGGCCTCTTCCTCTTCCTCTTCTCTCTCCTTCGAGGGGACTCGTTTGATCTTTCTGTTGTTTCAAGATCTGAAACTCGTGTAAAAAAGTAAGCGGTCTTGTTCCTAAAGGGGATGGTGTGACTTGTCGTTCAATATCTGAACTCAATTCAGAACTTGAATCGGTTGAAGCTGGATCAGGTTTGTCTCTCAGGAGAAGTTGTCGATCCTTTTCTTTTTCCACCCAATCAAATCGTTTGGCATAAGTTAGAATTCTGCCATCAGCATAATCTTTTTTGTCACGCAAAAATTTACGATGTTTCTTGACTTTAATACTGTCTTCATAAATTTTCAATCTTCCCTCCAAAGCCTTTAGAAACTCGATCACCACTTTCTCTTCTTTGTGTTTATCTATTTCGATATTCAGAATGGATAATTCTTGTCTTGTTTTATCCAAATCGATTTTCGCATATTTGATTAGCATCTCCAACATGCCCTTGCAAGTTTTAGCCATGAATGCAGCCCATTCTTCCAATAAGTCTTTATTGGGATTCTCGTAGGTGGGTATTATCGTAATACGCAGGCCTCGCGGCACACGTCCTACTTCAACGTAGTTAGTAAGAGAAGTGACCTCCCACCACTTGTTGAGTTCACGTTTGCGTAATTTTTCAAGAAGATTAAGATTTTGTTTCAAAGTGGGCTCAGTAGTATTCCCAGTGGTTCCGATACTAGATAGCGTGATATTGGCAGCTACATTCTCATCAAACAGGGAGAGAGCTACCGCTAGACGTTCTGTTTCCCAAGTGTCCATACTTAAGAGCGATATAGCACCTAAAGACGGTAGGACGACGTCGCAGTCTGAAATCTAGACCGCAACGTGACAGTGCTCCAGGATAAATAACAAAAAGATGGATGAAGCGGAAAGGTGTGTAAATGGTTGGCGGCAGATTGAGGAGGTAAGCGGAAAACCACAAGCCCTCCGACCGGTGCGAGAACACACTATCCCCCCACAAACATACACACCACCACTACAACTCACCACCGCAAGTTAGTGCTGTTCGTTTTTCATCCACTCGTAGGAAATCCACTCTGGAACGGCTGGGGCGGCTGCAACAGATTCGTAGAGAAGTTTCTCCGCTAAACGCCGCACACCTGCACATTAGCGTCGGTGCCTGCCGTGGTAGCGGCAACCACAGAAATGAGTACAATTCAATCCACAGGTAGGAAAGAGGCGGCACACCGTCCTGGTGTTTTAAGGTGTATTTAATCGCTCACAAAACAACAACGCGTTTCAGCCGTAGGACGGCCTTTGTCAAGTTGTCTGTTACTTCCGCATAGCCGAATTTAAAGCAAAATACGTCATCATGGACATAGAAGAAATGCATACATCGTAAATCTCATGTGTACTTAAATCAGAAACACAATCAATCATTGATTATAAACAAAAACATTTTCAATTTGCAGGAAACATATAAATGTATATACAAATAAATAAATTAGGAGCAGAATCAATTAATGTCGTTGTCCCTTGCTAGTGCATCGAGATAGAAAAAAGACTATGTAGTCCGTTCCGTACAATCATATATGGAATTCTGCTTTACAAATACATTAATCAAATGCAATGTATCCAAACTAGAATCCTGACTAGTATTGAGATGTAATTAATGCATTTCAACCTCAAAGTAATAATTTCTCCTAATCGAGAACAGCATTGCGGACACATAAAGTTTGTTGAAACTTTAGAAAAAATAAATGTGTATAATTGTGGTGCAAAGAGAGGAGAGGACTGATAGGAGGAGGGATGTGTTTGTTGTATAATAAATCCAAATAATGTCTCATAGAACATCTGTGAAACAATCAAATCCATGATCCCGATGAGGGACGGGTGGGGGTACATACCCCAATTCATAACGGGCAAGTGCCCATTTTCATAAGGATCTACACAGATCAATGAGCATATTGAAAAATAGCTGGAATAACACAACCACAGAACAATACCTGTGACAGCCCTCCCATCCAACCAGACACAAACTTGTGCATAAATATTCAAATCATATCAAAATGTGAAAAATGAAATACTGTAATAAGACAATATATTTACAAGACACAATTCATCTCAAGGTACCCATCTAGAATCTCGTGATGGGCAGGATGAGAAAGTAAAATCAATCCTATATATACACAGAAGGACATGTAAAGGGTTGCAGATCGTCTAGTCTAGATTAAAGGCCAATATGGGTGTTAAGTTCTTCTTCCCTGTTCAAACCATAAGGAGCCCTGGTATTCAAGTCAATTATGTATCGTGATTCCAAGATACGTAAATGTTTTTCTCTGTCTCCTCCACGTATATGCTTCAGGACCTTATCTATTCCACAAAATTTCAACAACGCATTATTGCTGTTATGTGCTGTGTGGAAATGTCTTGCTACGGGATAGTTGAAATCCAAATTAGTTATAGCCCTTAAATGCTCAAGAATGCGTTTTTTTAGTTGGAGTTTAGTACTTCCAACATAACGCATATTGCAGGGGCACTCCAAAAGATATACCACATGATCTGAAGTGCATGTTATGAATTTTTTAATGGGTTTGTCCCTGCCTTCCTGTGTTTTATAGCTTCTACAGCTTACGGTGTTCTTACATGCTTTACAGGAATTGCATTTGTGGAAACCCTCCCTGGCATGAAGCCAAGATGGATTAGATTCCATAGGTTGGTAGCTATTTACCAATTTGTCTCTAAGGGATGGTGGTCGTCTGTAGGTTATTGATGGAGTATGTCCCACTTTATCCCCAATGATGGGATCAGATCTTATAAGACCCCAATGTTTCGTGAGCAAGGATTTTAATTTACCAGATTTCACATTGTATGTGGTAATCATACGAGGGCCAGAGGTTGGTTCCTCATTGCTGACTTGTTTGCTGCCAAAAAGAACCTCACTATGTGTGGTTGCTGCCAATTTATCAGCAGCTTGTGTCAGGATTTTCTCTTTATAACCACGTTGTCTGAATCTGTTCATCATGATGTTTTTTTCAGTGTTAAATCCCACATCGGTATTGCAGTTCCTACGAGCTCGTAGAATCTCCCCATAAGGAATACTTCTGATTAGCGAAGGGGGGTGAGAACTGCGAGCATGTAGTAATGTATTTCCCGATGTTTCCTTTCTAAACAGGGCAGTGGTGAGTTTGTGATTGATATTATCCACAGTGATTCTTACATCTAAGAAATCACATGTGGTTTTGCTGATGGAGTGGGTGAAGCTTAAGTTTAGGTTATTGATGGATAATGCCTCAATGAATGCCTGTGCTAGGTCTATATCGCCGTCCCAGATGATAAATAGATCGTCTATATACCTTAGCCACAGGGGAACATGATTGGTGAATTTATCAAATGCCTCACTCCAAACCACCTGCTCCTCCCACCACCCAAGAAAAAGGTTTGCCAGGCTCGGGGCAAAGCAGGTGCCCATGGCAGTGCCAGATTTTTGTCTATATAGTGTAGTGTCGAATAAAAATATATTCTCTTGTAGACAAAAAAGCATCATATCCCTTAACATCAAGGAATGATTCAGCATCCCCAATGGTTGGCGTTGTAGGTAATACATGCAGGCCTGAACTCCCTTCAGTTGGTCAATACATGTATACAGTGAACATACATCGAGTGAGATCATGGCAAAACCCTCCTCCCACCTGACATCATGTATTCGTTTCAGGAAGGAAGTGGTATCTTTACAGTAAGATCTCAAATCTTTCACAAAATCAGCCAAAAAATGATCCAAAAATATTGATGTGTTCTCAAGTAGACCGTCATTGGAAGACACAATAGGCCTTCCCGGGGGATTAGTCAGGCTTTTGTGCACCTTTGGCAATAAGTAGAAACATGGTATCTTAGGATTGTCCTTTTTGAGAAATTTGTACTCATCGTCGTCCAAGAGGTCTTGTTGCCACCAAATCATAAGGAGATTGTGGTATCTTGATATTGTTGCATCGTATTCTTTCCAACTAATGACTTCATAGCAGTTCGTGTCATTCAGCTGCCGTAGGGCCTCGTTTTTATAATCCTCGGTGTTCATTATAACAACGTTGCCACCTTTATCCGATGGTTTTATGGTTATGGTGGGATCTTGCAGTAAGTTCTTTAGTGCTTGTCTCTGGCCTTTTGTAAGATTGTCCCGGATACGATAGTCTTGATTACCTCTCAGTCTCATGAGTTCATACATCAATACTGAGTGAAACGATTCAATATTGTCATGTGCCATGTTAGGATTGAATTTGGATTTAACTCTGAGGCCACTCCTACGTTTTGTGTCAGTTGAGAATCCCAAAGCTTGTAAACGAACTTCCTCTGATTCATCATTGTAGAATGAATTATCAGTCTCAAGTGCATGAATTTCCAAAATGTCACCAATGTCATTCATTGAAAAATTGGAAGATGGCGGCTGTACACTGGTCATACTAATGGCACGTTCTTTATTTCGTTTAGCAAGGAGGTGTAATTTCATGAGTTTGAGTTTGCGTATGTACAGAAAGAGATCAATTCTGGTGTCCACAAAGTTCCAGTCGCACGTGGGGCAAAAGGAAAGACCTAATCTGAGAAGTGTTTCTTCATCCACAGTTAAAACACGTGTTGATAGGTTGACAATGGTTTTCTCACAGGGGTCCTTGTCGTCTTTGTTAGTATACCAAAATTTTGTACGGCCACCCCTTCTAGTTATTCTCATTTTTTTGTTGTTTTTGGTCTTCCTCGAGCCCTTCCACGGCCTCTTCCTCTTCCTCTTCTCTCTCCTTCGAGGGGACTCGTTTGATCTTTCTGTTGTTTCAAGATCTGAAACTCGTGTAAAAAAGTAAGCGGTCTTGTTCCTAAAGGGGATGGTGTGACTTGTCGTTCAATATCTGAACTCAATTCAGAACTTGAATCGGTTGAAGCTGGATCAGGTTTGTCTCTCAGGAGAAGTTGTCGATCCTTTTCTTTTTCCACCCAATCAAATCGTTTGGCATAAGTTAGAATTCTGCCATCAGCATAATCTTTTTTGTCACGCAAAAATTTACGATGTTTCTTGACTTTAATACTGTCTTCATAAATTTTCAATCTTCCCTCCAAAGCCTTTAGAAACTCGATCACCACTTTCTCTTCTTTGTGTTTATCTATTTCGATATTCAGAATGGATAATTCTTGTCTTGTTTTATCCAAATCGATTTTCGCATATTTGATTAGCATCTCCAACATGCCCTTGCAAGTTTTAGCCATGAATGCAGCCCATTCTTCCAATAAGTCTTTATTGGGATTCTCGTAGGTGGGTATTATCGTAATACGCAGGCCTCGCGGCACACGTCCTACTTCAACGTAGTTAGTAAGAGAAGTGACCTCCCACCACTTGTTGAGTTCACGTTTGCGTAATTTTTCAAGAAGATTAAGATTTTGTTTCAAAGTGGGCTCAGTAGTATTCCCAGTGGTTCCGATACTAGATAGCGTGATATTGGCAGCTACATTCTCATCAAACAGGGAGAGAGCTACCGCTAGACGTTCTGTTTCCCAAGTGTCCATACTTAAAAGCGATATAGCACCTAAAGACGGTAGGACGACGTCGCAGTCTGAAATCTAGACCGCAACGTGACAGTGCTCCAGGATAAATAACAAAAAGATGGATGAAGCGGAAAGGTGTGTAAATGGTTGGCGGCAGATTGAGGAGGTAAGCGGAAAACCACAAGCCCTCCGACCGGTGCGAGAACACACTATCCCCCCACAAACATACACACCACCACTACAACTCACCACCGCAAGTTAGTGCTGTTCGTTTTTCATCCACTCGTAGGAAATCCACTCTGGAACGGCTGGGGCGGCTGCAACAGATTCGTAGAGAAGTTTCTCCGCTAAACGCCGCACACCTGCACATTAGCGTCGGTGCCTGCCGTGGTAGCGGCAACCACAGAAATGAGTACAATTCAATCCACAGGTAGGAAAGAGGCGGCACACCGTCCTGGTGTTTTAAGGTGTATTTAATCGCTCACAAAACAACAACGCGTTTCAGCCGTAGGACGGCCTTTGTCAAGTTGTCTGTTACTTCCGCATAGCCGAATTTAAAGCAAAATACGTCATCATGGACATAGAAGAAATGCATACATCGTAAATCTCATGTGTACTTAAATCAGAAACACAATCAATCATTGATTATAAACAAAAACATTTTCAATTTGCAGGAAACATATAAATGTATATACAAATAAATAAATTAGGAGCAGAATCAATTAATGTCGTTGTCCCTTGCTAGTGCATCGAGATAGAAAAAAGACTATGTAGTCCGTTCCGTACAATCATATATGGAATTCTGCTTTACAAATACATTAATCAAATGCAATGTATCCAAACTAGAATCCTGACTAGTATTGAGATGTAATTAATGCATTTCAACCTCAAAGTAATAATTTCTCCTAATCGAGAACAGCATTGCGGACACATAAAGTTTGTTGAAACTTTAGAAAAAATAAATGTGTATAATTGTGGTGCAAAGAGAGGAGAGGACTGATAGGAGGAGGGATGTGTTTGTTGTATAATAAATCCAAATAATGTCTCATAGAACATCTGTGAAACAATCAAATCCATGATCCCGATGAGGGACGGGTGGGGGTACATACCCCAATTCATAACGGGCAAGTGCCCATTTTCATAAGGATCTACACAGATCAATGAGCATATTGAAAAATAGCTGGAATAACACAACCACAGAACAATACCTGTGACAGCCCTCCCATCCAACCAGACACAAACTTGTGCATAAATATTCAAATCATATCAAAATGTGAAAAATGAAATACTGTAATAAGACAATATATTTACAAGACACAATTCATCTCAAGGTACCCATCTAGAATCTCGTGATGGGCAGGATGAGAAAGTAAAATCAATCCTATATATACACAGAAGGACATGTAAAGGGTTGCAGATCGTCTAGTCTAGATTAAAGGCCAATATGGGTGTTAAGTTCTTCTTCCCTGTTCAAACCATAAGGAGCCCTGGTATTCAAGTCAATTATGTATCGTGATTCCAAGATACGTAAATGTTTTTCTCTGTCTCCTCCACGTATATGCTTCAGGACCTTATCTATTCCACAAAATTTCAACAACGCATTATTGCTGTTATGTGCTGTGTGGAAATGTCTTGCTACGGGATAGTTGAAATCCAAATTAGTTATAGCCCTTAAATGCTCAAGAATGCGTTTTTTTAGTTGGAGTTTAGTACTTCCAACATAACGCATATTGCAGGGGCACTCCAAAAGATATACCACATGATCTGAAGTGCATGTTATGAATTTTTTAATGGGTTTGTCCCTGCCTTCCTGTGTTTTATAGCTTCTACAGCTTACGGTGTTCTTACATGCTTTACAGGAATTGCATTTGTGGAAACCCTCCCTGGCATGAAGCCAAGATGGATTAGATTCCATAGGTTGGTAGCTATTTACCAATTTGTCTCTAAGGGATGGTGGTCGTCTGTAGGTTATTGATGGAGTATGTCCCACTTTATCCCCAATGATGGGATCAGATCTTATAAGACCCCAATGTTTCGTGAGCAAGGATTTTAATTTACCAGATTTCACATTGTATGTGGTAATCATACGAGGGCCAGAGGTTGGTTCCTCATTGCTGACTTGTTTGCTGCCAAAAAGAACCTCACTATGTGTGGTTGCTGCCAATTTATCAGCAGCTTGTGTCAGGATTTTCTCTTTATAACCACGTTGTCTGAATCTGTTCATCATGATGTTTTTTTCAGTGTTAAATCCCACATCGGTATTGCAGTTCCTACGAGCTCGTAGAATCTCCCCATAAGGAATACTTCTGATTAGCGAAGGGGGGTGAGAACTGCGAGCATGTAGTAATGTATTTCCCGATGTTTCCTTTCTAAACAGGGCAGTGGTGAGTTTGTGATTGATATTATCCACAGTGATTCTTACATCTAAGAAATCACATGTGGTTTTGCTGATGGAGTGGGTGAAGCTTAAGTTTAGGTTATTGATGGATAATGCCTCAATGAATGCCTGTGCTAGGTCTATATCGCCGTCCCAGATGATAAATAGATCGTCTATATACCTTAGCCACAGGGGAACATGATTGGTGAATTTATCAAATGCCTCACTCCAAACCACCTGCTCCTCCCACCACCCAAGAAAAAGGTTTGCCAGGCTCGGGGCAAAGCAGGTGCCCATGGCAGTGCCAGATTTTTGTCTATATAGTGTAGTGTCGAATAAAAATATATTCTCTTGTAGACAAAAAAGCATCATATCCCTTAACATCAAGGAATGATTCAGCATCCCCAATGGTTGGCGTTGTAGGTAATACATGCAGGCCTGAACTCCCTTCAGTTGGTCAATACATGTATACAGTGAACATACATCGAGTGAGATCATGGCAAAACCCTCCTCCCACCTGACATCATGTATTCGTTTCAGGAAGGAAGTGGTATCTTTACAGTAAGATCTCAAATCTTTCACAAAATCAGCCAAAAAATGATCCAAAAATATTGATGTGTTCTCAAGTAGACCGTCATTGGAAGACACAATAGGCCTTCCCGGGGGATTAGTCAGGCTTTTGTGCACCTTTGGCAATAAGTAGAAACATGGTATCTTAGGATTGTCCTTTTTGAGAAATTTGTACTCATCGTCGTCCAAGAGGTCTTGTTGCCACCAAATCATAAGGAGATTGTGGTATCTTGATATTGTTGCATCGTATTCTTTCCAACTAATGACTTCATAGCAGTTCGTGTCATTCAGCTGCCGTAGGGCCTCGTTTTTATAATCCTCGGTGTTCATTATAACAACGTTGCCACCTTTATCCGATGGTTTTATGGTTATGGTGGGATCTTGCAGTAAGTTCTTTAGTGCTTGTCTCTGGCCTTTTGTAAGATTGTCCCGGATACGATAGTCTTGATTACCTCTCAGTCTCATGAGTTCATACATCAATACTGAGTGAAACGATTCAATATTGTCATGTGCCATGTTAGGATTGAATTTGGATTTAACTCTGAGGCCACTCCTACGTTTTGTGTCAGTTGAGAATCCCAAAGCTTGTAAACGAACTTCCTCTGATTCATCATTGTAGAATGAATTATCAGTCTCAAGTGCATGAATTTCCAAAATGTCACCAATGTCATTCATTGAAAAATTGGAAGATGGCGGCTGTACACTGGTCATACTAATGGCACGTTCTTTATTTCGTTTAGCAAGGAGGTGTAATTTCATGAGTTTGAGTTTGCGTATGTACAGAAAGAGATCAATTCTGGTGTCCACAAAGTTCCAGTCGCACGTGGGGCAAAAGGAAAGACCTAATCTGAGAAGTGTTTCTTCATCCACAGTTAAAACACGTGTTGATAGGTTGACAATGGTTTTCTCACAGGGGTCCTTGTCGTCTTTGTTAGTATACCAAAATTTTGTACGGCCACCCCTTCTAGTTATTCTCATTTTTTTGTTGTTTTTGGTCTTCCTCGAGCCCTTCCACGGCCTCTTCCTCTTCCTCTTCTCTCTCCTTCGAGGGGACTCGTTTGATCTTTCTGTTGTTTCAAGATCTGAAACTCGTGTAAAAAAGTAAGCGGTCTTGTTCCTAAAGGGGATGGTGTGACTTGTCGTTCAATATCTGAACTCAATTCAGAACTTGAATCGGTTGAAGCTGGATCAGGTTTGTCTCTCAGGAGAAGTTGTCGATCCTTTTCTTTTTCCACCCAATCAAATCGTTTGGCATAAGTTAGAATTCTGCCATCAGCATAATCTTTTTTGTCACGCAAAAATTTACGATGTTTCTTGACTTTAATACTGTCTTCATAAATTTTCAATCTTCCCTCCAAAGCCTTTAGAAACTCGATCACCACTTTCTCTTCTTTGTGTTTATCTATTTCGATATTCAGAATGGATAATTCTTGTCTTGTTTTATCCAAATCGATTTTCGCATATTTGATTAGCATCTCCAACATGCCCTTGCAAGTTTTAGCCATGAATGCAGCCCATTCTTCCAATAAGTCTTTATTGGGATTCTCGTAGGTGGGTATTATCGTAATACGCAGGCCTCGCGGCACACGTCCTACTTCAACGTAGTTAGTAAGAGAAGTGACCTCCCACCACTTGTTGAGTTCACGTTTGCGTAATTTTTCAAGAAGATTAAGATTTTGTTTCAAAGTGGGCTCAGTAGTATTCCCAGTGGTTCCGATACTAGATAGCGTGATATTGGCAGCTACATTCTCATCAAACAGGGAGAGAGCTACCGCTAGACGTTCTGTTTCCCAAGTGTCCATACTTAAGAGCGATATAGCACCTAAAGACGGTAGGACGACGTCGCAGTCTGAAATCTAGACCGCAACGTGACAGTGCTCCAGGATAAATAACAAAAAGATGGATGAAGCGGAAAGGTGTGTAAATGGTTGGCGGCAGATTGAGGAGGTAAGCGGAAAACCACAAGCCCTCCGACCGGTGCGAGAACACACTATCCCCCCACAAACATACACACCACCACTACAACTCACCACCGCAAGTTAGTGCTGTTCGTTTTTCATCCACTCGTAGGAAATCCACTCTGGAACGGCTGGGGCGGCTGCAACAGATTCGTAGAGAAGTTTCTCCGCTAAACGCCGCACACCTGCACATTAGCGTCGGTGCCTGCCGTGGTAGCGGCAACCACAGAAATGAGTACAATTCAATCCACAGGTAGGAAAGAGGCGGCACACCGTCCTGGTGTTTTAAGGTGTATTTAATCGCTCACAAAACAACAACGCGTTTCAGCCGTAGGACGGCCTTTGTCAAGTTGTCTGTTACTTCCGCATAGCCGAATTTAAAGCAAAATACGTCATCATGGACATAGAAGAAATGCATACATCGTAAATCTCATGTGTACTTAAATCAGAAACACAATCAATCATTGATTATAAACAAAAACATTTTCAATTTGCAGGAAACATATAAATGTATATACAAATAAATAAATTAGGAGCAGAATCAATTAATGTCGTTGTCCCTTGCTAGTGCATCGAGATAGAAAAAAGACTATGTAGTCCGTTCCGTACAATCATATATGGAATTCTGCTTTACAAATACATTAATCAAATGCAATGTATCCAAACTAGAATCCTGACTAGTATTGAGATGTAATTAATGCATTTCAACCTCAAAGTAATAATTTCTCCTAATCGAGAACAGCATTGCGGACACATAAAGTTTGTTGAAACTTTAGAAAAAATAAATGTGTATAATTGTGGTGCAAAGAGAGGAGAGGACTGATAGGAGGAGGGATGTGTTTGTTGTATAATAAATCCAAATAATGTCTCATAGAACATCTGTGAAACAATCAAATCCATGATCCCGATGAGGGACGGGTGGGGGTACATACCCCAATTCATAACGGGCAAGTGCCCATTTTCATAAGGATCTACACAGATCAATGAGCATATTGAAAAATAGCTGGAATAACACAACCACAGAACAATACCTGTGACAGCCCTCCCATCCAACCAGACACAAACTTGTGCATAAATATTCAAATCATATCAAAATGTGAAAAATGAAATACTGTAATAAGACAATATATTTACAAGACACAATTCATCTCAAGGTACCCATCTAGAATCTCGTGATGGGCAGGATGAGAAAGTAAAATCAATCCTATATATACACAGAAGGACAGAAGGATTTGATTGGGTGGAAAAAGAAAAGGATAGACAACTTCTCCTGAGAGACAAACCTGATCCAGCTTCAACCGATTCAAGTTCTGAATTGAGTTCAGATATTGAACGACAAGTCACACCATCCCCTTTAGGAACAAGACCGCTAACTTTTTTACACGAGTTTCAGATCTTGAAACAACAGAAAGATCAAACGAGTCCCCTCGAAGGAGAGAGAAGAGGAAGAGGAAGAGGCCGTGGAAGGGCTCGAGGAAGACCAAAAACAACAAAAAAATGAGAATAACTAGAAGGGGTGGCCGTACAAAATTTTGGTATACTAACAAAGACGACAAGGACCCCTGTGAGAAAACCATTGTCAACCTATCAACACGTGTTTTAACTGTGGATGAAGAAACACTTCTCAGATTAGGTCTTTCCTTTTGCCCCACGTGCGACTGGAACTTTGTGGACACCAGAATTGATCTCTTTCTGTACATACGCAAACTCAAACTCATGAAATTACACCTCCTTGCTAAACGAAATAAAGAACGTGCCATTAGTATGACCAGTGTACAGCCGCCATCTTCCAATTTTTCAATGAATGACATTGGTGACATTTTGGAAATTCATGCACTTGAGACTGATAATTCATTCTACAATGATGAATCAGAGGAAGTTCGTTTACAAGCTTTGGGATTCTCAACTGACACAAAACGTAGGAGTGGCCTCAGAGTTAAATCCAAATTCAATCCTAACATGGCACATGACAATATTGAATCGTTTCACTCAGTATTGATGTATGAACTCATGAGACTGAGAGGTAATCAAGACTATCGTATCCGGGACAATCTTACAAAAGGCCAGAGACAAGCACTAAAGAACTTACTGCAAGATCCCACCATAACCATAAAACCATCGGATAAAGGTGGCAACGTTGTTATAATGAACACCGAGGATTATAAAAACGAGGCCCTACGGCAGCTGAATGACACGAACTGCTATGAAGTCATTAGTTGGAAAGAATACGATGCAACAATATCAAGATACCACAATCTCCTTATGATTTGGTGGCAACAAGACCTCTTGGACGACGATGAGTACAAATTTCTCAAAAAGGACAATCCTAAGATACCATGTTTCTACTTATTGCCAAAGGTGCACAAAAGCCTGACTAATCCCCCGGGAAGGCCTATTGTGTCTTCCAATGACGGTCTACTTGAGAACACATCAATATTTTTGGATCATTTTTTGGCTGATTTTGTGAAAGATTTGAGATCTTACTGTAAAGATACCACTTCCTTCCTGAAACGAATACATGATGTCAGGTGGGAGGAGGGTTTTGCCATGATCTCACTCGATGTATGTTCACTGTATACATGTATTGACCAACTGAAGGGAGTTCAGGCCTGCATGTATTACCTACAACGCCAACCATTGGGGATGCTGAATCATTCCTTGATGTTAAGGGATATGATGCTTTTTTGTCTACAAGAGAATATATTTTTATTCGACACTACACTATATAGACAAAAATCTGGCACTGCCATGGGCACCTGCTTTGCCCCGAGCCTGGCAAACCTTTTTCTTGGGTGGTGGGAGGAGCAGGTGGTTTGGAGTGAGGCATTTGATAAATTCACCAATCATGTTCCCCTGTGGCTAAGGTATATAGACGATCTATTTATCATCTGGGACGGCGATATAGACCTAGCACAGGCATTCATTGAGGCATTATCCATCAATAACCTAAACTTAAGCTTCACCCACTCCATCAGCAAAACCACATGTGATTTCTTAGATGTAAGAATCACTGTGGATAATATCAATCACAAACTCACCACTGCCCTGTTTAGAAAGGAAACATCGGGAAATACATTACTACATGCTCGCAGTTCTCACCCCCCTTCGCTAATCAGAAGTATTCCTTATGGGGAGATTCTACGAGCTCGTAGGAACTGCAATACCGATGTGGGATTTAACACTGAAAAAAACATCATGATGAACAGATTCAGACAACGTGGTTATAAAGAGAAAATCCTGACACAAGCTGCTGATAAATTGTCAGCAACCACACATAGTGAGGTTCTTTTTGGCAGCAAACAAGTCAGCAATGAGGAACCAACCTCTGGCCCTCGTATGATTACCACATACAATGTGAAATCTGGTAAATTAAAATCCTTGCTCACGAAACATTGGGGTCTTATAAGATCTGATCCCATCATTGGGGATAAAGTGGGACATACTCCATCAATAACCTACAGACGACCACCATCCCTTAGAGACAAATTGGTAAATAGCTACCAACCTATGGAATCTAATCCATCTTGGCTTCATGCCAGGGAGGGTTTCCACAAATGCAATTCCTGTAAAGCATGTAAGAACACCGTAAGCTGTAGAAGCTATAAAACACAGGAAGGCAGGGACAAACCCATTAAAAAATTCATAACATGCACTTCAGATCATGTGGTATATCTTTTGGAGTGCCCCTGCAATATGCGTTATGTTGGAAGTACTAAACTCCAACTAAAAAAACGCATTCTTGAGCATTTAAGGGCTATAACTAATTTGGATTTCAACTATCCCGTAGCAAGACATTTCCACACAGCACATAACAGCAATAATGCGTTGTTGAAATTTTGTGGAATAGATAAGGTCCTGAAGCATATACGTGGAGGAGACAGAGAAAAACATTTACGTATCTTGGAATCACGATACATAATTGACTTGAATACCAGGGCTCCTTATGGTTTGAACAGGGAAGAAGAACTTAACACCCATATTGGCCTTTAATCTAGACTAGACGATCTGCAACCCTTTACATGTCCTTCTGTGTATATATAGGATTGATTTTACTTTCTCATCCTGCCCATCACGAGATTCTAGATGGGTACCTTGAGATGAATTGTGTCTTGTAAATATATTGTCTTATTACAGTATTTCATTTTTCACATTTTGATATGATTTGAATATTTATGCACAAGTTTGTGTCTGGTTGGATGGGAGGGCTGTCACAGGTATTGTTCTGTGGTTGTGTTATTCCAGCTATTGTGAAAACTCCGAGTCTGTCTTCTAACACACTATTGTGGTAGTTTCAATCATGTGACAGGACCCGTCTGTGTTCAAAATGGTGATGAACTTTATTGTAGACTGTTGGTGAACAAGCCTGCAGGTCAGGCGAAACGCGTCCAGCAGCTGACAATTAAAATTGTGTTATCCAGCAAGACACGGCGTCGTCATCTTTTCACTGGGGTGAATTGAACTTTTGGAGATATTAACGGATTTTGCCTGGTTTATCCGTACGGACGACGCGCCCTTCGTTCAGGAGCAGCGGCGGTTGGAGCCAGGCATTCAAAAATGTGCTCATATATATATATATATATATATATCTTATCTACTGGCGGTCGCCAGTAGATAGTTATAGTTAGGACCGTGTTTCCATAGGAAATCCGCAACATTCTATTTGGAATAACTTTGGCGCCGGTTGACGAATCCTCGCGAAATTTTCAAAATAGGTGGGGCGCTCCGCTCCGCTCCTACCCTGAAAGTCTCGGGGGGATTCGTCAAGTGGGGGCTGAGAAAATAGGGGGGTCCCAAAACGCGTTTTCCCCATGCATTTTCCCATAGGACCTTTAGTCCGAGCTACAGCCCGAACAGCTGAACAGAATTACTTGAAATTTGGCAGAGAGGTAGTCCTCAGGTCAGAGATGTGCCTTTTGCAGGTCTGGTGTAAATCTGTTCAGTAGGTCCTGAGAAAATAGCATTTAAATCAATATATATATCTGTAAGCGCGCTCCGTGCGCTTACGGTAAGCTTACCGTACGCGTACGGTGCCGTGCGCGAGCTCAATTCTGATTGGTGGTTACATGACTGTAAACTTTCGAATCGGTCGAAATCAGAAAGTGTCGGCCGCCATTTTCTGTCTCTCGCACTGAAAAACAAAGGTGGATAACGTGAAAAGGGGGCAACGAAGAGAGTTGCAGACCCCCTAGCGTTTGTCAGGGGGTCCACGAAGGACCAAAAAGTACGAAAAATACATTTAATAATTTTAAAAAAAAATCACGGAGTGCGCGTATGGTAAGCTTACCGTACGTGCACGGCAAAAAAATAAAATAAAAAAAAAACGAAATAACAATCACATTTATTAAATAAATTGAAGGACCCGCAAGGGAGAAAAAAAAATTGTTACTGTGTAAAAAAAGGCGAGGCGCGCACGGTATGAACTGCGCAACGTGGGCGCTCGGTGCGCGAAGCGCACCAAGTGCCCACAGCGCAGAGTGTGCGCACGGTGAAAAACCAGAAAAAAAATAAATAAATACATACATAACTTAGCATTTAAAAAACCGTACAAATTCACTGAAAAAACCATAGGTTTCACACACGTTATAGTTAGGAATTAGCATTTAAAAAACCTCTCAAATTCACTTAAAAAACCATAGGTTTCACACATGTTATAGTTAGCTGTACATTTCACTCGTAAAAAACCAATGAAATTCCACGTTATAGTTAGATCAGGTAACTATAACTTGCGCGACCGCAATCCACAATGTGTCATTTCAGATGTCATCATTGATGTGAAGAGTGATGTCACTGACCATGTCATGAGTGATGTAATATGTGACGTCATCAGCAGTTTATTGTGGGCGCGCAAGTTATAGTTACCTGATCTAACTATAACGTGGAATTTCATTGTTTTTTTACGAGTGAAATGTACAGCTAACTATAACATGTGTGAAACCTATGGTTTTTTAAGTGAATTTTATATATATATATATTTCCAAAGAAATCCTCACAGTATCAATGACGACTCAGACACTCCTGGATGTTCAATGGTGATTTAATGAAAGGTATGGCCTCCCCGATCTGTTTTGGTGGGAGCCTTGCTGACAGTTAGAGAATGAATCTGACATGCCCTATTACATATGCTTATAAATCAACATAGATAATGGACTGCAGTTAGTGATAAGTGCATACAAAGCCTGTGAGCGGCTGCCATTTTGGAATGTGTTTCTCAATGTCAAAATACATAGTATCATGAGTTTGAATAAACATTAAATCACATGAAAAGCCCAAACAAAAATAACAATCAAAGTATAATACATGATTATAAATCACCTGCCGGTGCAGCAGTCCATATAGTGATAGAGTGGACATTATCAGTACCATCATGAAGACACCTCACATAGCAGAGCTCAAATACTACCAAGAGCGTCTCTCTGGATGTGGGCCACTCTATGCATACTGTGTACTCTATATGACTTCCAGTACAATGCTCTGCATAGCTTCACTGGAAATATACAGGTAACAATACATACATAGTACCCCTGTGTTCTGCCGGAGTTATCCAGTGTGGCGTGTGTGTGATGCTACTCTACCCCCATTCAAAAGGATAAGTGCCGTAGTGGAACGATGGTTATGCTCAGTCAGGTTCATAGCTCAGCGTAAAGTGCAAGCCCATAACCCTGCTGCGGGTGTATGGATCGAAAGGCACGGACATAAAATATGCCCCTTTATTGAGACCCAACCCCAACCTGCTCACAGCACCTCCCAACCTATCCCAAGCCCAAGTAGGTATACATGTGTTACACAAATTGAACTATGACGGTAGGTTAAATAAATACAAGAACCACAGAGTAGGGTCTTGTATATTGGCTAGGGGCATTAACCCCTTGTGTGCCACGCCCTTTTCCCGCCCTGTGCCGGCCGTTGCATTAGCGGGCGGGGTTCATGACGAGCTGGACTCGTCATGGGCACAGCGCAACCGCGGCCCATGACGAGTCCAGCTCGTCATGGGCACACAAGGGGTTAACATGGATCATGGATGTACGCAATAAAGTCCTGCCTTAGGAAGGCTCATGTGCCTTATGGTTGCGCAGGAGGTGATCACTGCCAGAGCGTTGTTTGAAAGGTGATGAAAAAGTGCTCAGCTGGCTACTCTCAGTTTCAATTAGTGCTAGTACCTAGGTGAAAAGTGAAAAAGATTAAAAAGTGATTAAAATCAGCTCAAGATCCAATAACACTTAAAAAAGCTTCAAAGAAGGAAACAAATCTATCAGAAATTACACAGATTAACCTAAATACACAGACATTTCTTCACTCAAATTCGGACCAATAGGTGCTAGTGCATCAAAGTCAAGAATATATTTAGAGGGGGAGGAGCCTAGCGCGCAACCAAGATGGCCGCGTAGGCTTACGGCTCTCGAGGGCCTCCGCAACCTCCCACGTCTATCCTGACTTAATCCTGGTTTATTTGACGGGCTTTTGCAGATCAACTTGCGCTGAGGTGTCACCCGTTTTCCAAATTCAGATCGGACGCTGGGAACCGGAATGGTTGCACTCCGAAGTTTGCGGCCTGCTCTTGCCCTGGTCCCGATCTCGAGTTGGTGAAGTGCCCGGGTACGAAGTGAACAACAGCGGCTGGCTGGGCCTGACCTGTCACGGACCCCGCACTTTCACTTTCGTTTTCAAGTTTGTCTCCTGATATCGGCTGAGAGACTTTGGTGTTCCAGGGGCGAGGACGGCGGAGTGTCTGGCCTGACTCTCGGACTATACGTGGGCCTCCTGTCGGCGACGGCTGTGTTCAAGTGAATTAGCTACCTGGTCCCCTTTTTTCCTGGTGCGGGCGGGTGCCAACCTTGGTGGCCTCCGGACGATGGCGGCGAGACTAGACGGTGACAAGTCGAAACCCAAGTCAACCCGGAGGGGTGCCTACACCCAGGTCAATAATATGGATCGATACGCGCAGGCAAAGGGATCCCCAAGCGGCTCGCATAAATCGCCTGAGAGGTCTAAAGAGGTTTCAGATACATCGTCAGAATAGACTTTGCTGGACGTCATGGGCGCTATTGAGGAGATGAAGACCTCTGTGGGTCAGCAGTTTGATACCCTGGCTCATAAATTGGACGCGGTTCTGATCGATGTGAATTTGGTCAGGGCCGACCTGTCCAAAACTAACGAGCGGGTCGACTCCTTGAGTCAAGCGGCGTCGAGCCTAACGGTGGACGTGGCCGCCCTGCAGACGGAGGTCCGTAGGTTGCGGCTAGCTGGTGACCTGACGGACCGTCGGCTTGAGGACTCTGAGAGCAGGGCTCGACGGAACAATGTCCGTATCATTGGAGTGCCGGAAAGATCGGAGGAATTTGCTGCGGATCTTTTTGTGGAGGATCTGGTGACCAATCGTCTCGCGCCCAAGGGACTGAGCAAGTTCTTTGCGGTGGAGCGGGCCCACAGGATTCCGGGTGGTGCGCCCAAAGTGGGTGCTCCCCCGCGGCCTATAATCGCCCGACTCTTTAACTTTCGGGATAGAGACGCTATCCTTCAGGCGTCGAGGGTGGCTGGGCCGCTGAAGTTTGAGAACTCTAATGTCAGCTTTTACCCGGACTTCACTCAAGCGGTCCAAAAACAACGGCTGGGATTCTTGGGTGTCAAACGGCGCTTGAGGGACATGGAGCTGAAATATGCGATGTTATTCCCGGCTAGGCTGCGGGTTGAGTTCCAGGGTCACTCACACTTTTTCGACCGGCCGGAGGCGGCTGGAGACTGGTTGGATGCCCTGCCTCGGGGACAGGATCGAGACAGTCGGACGACGGAGAGCGGACAGGATTTGGTGGCGCAGGACTAGAACTTGGTTCCTGGTGATGGACTGGATTGGTGACGTTTTGTGCCTTGGCTCAACTGGACCATAGTCTGGCACGATATGCCCTTTAAATGCCTGGGGGTTGTGGGGAGCTTATTGGGGTCCTTTCCTCCTTCTGGGGTTCTTTTTGTGGTGTATGTTAGGGCGACAGGCACACTGCGAGTTGGGGGGGCTGTTTGGGCTCAAGCAGGGAGGGGGGAGTTGTGGTTTTGGGATTGTGGGGGAGGGGGGTTGTTGGGGATTGTTTGTTTGTTTCGCAAGGCAATGTGAAGTTCTCTGCTGACTTATCCGGTTTGTGCTTTCCGGGATGTGGGTATCATGCATGGGAGTGGGATGGGGGATAGGGGATTGCGAATCCTTTCGTGGAATGTGAATGGTCTGGGGGACAGGATCAAGCGCGGGGTGGTGTTGCAGTTTTTGAAACGTATTTCGCCCGACATTGTTTTCCTGCAGGAGACACATCTGATAGGGAACTCCTTCCATGCCCTCAATAGGAGGGGCTTTCGCCTTGCCGCTCACTCTGGTTTCACTTCTGGCTCTAGGGGAGTGGGCATTTTGGTTAGGGCCTCTCTCTCATTGGAGGTGGACGAGGTGCTTCACGATGATAGGGGGCGCTATGTGGCACTGGTGGGGAGATGGGAGGGTAGGACAGTCTCGCTCGTTGCTGTATATGTACCTCCGGGGTTACAGACGGCTACCTTTGCCGATTTGGGGCGTTTGGTCCTGGGACTCCCTGGGGGGGTTCTGGTGGTGGGGGGTGACTTTAATGCTGTTGTCTCCGGGTTGGAGGACCGTCACCCACCCAGGGATCTCCCTAGGGCTCAGGCCTGGTTGGGTGGTTTTTTGGACACTTTGGGACTTGTAGATTGCTGGAGATTGATGCACCCGGGACAGGCGCAATATACCTTTCACTCAGGGGCCCATGGGAGTCTCTCGAGACTTGATTACATGCTTATGCCGGCGATCCAAGCTGGTATGATTGGGGAGGTGCGTCATTTAGCCCGGGGTATTTCTGACCATTCCCCTATATGGATGCAATTGAAGGTTGTCCCGGGGGCAAAGGGGAGAGTAGCACCCATTAACTCCTGGTATATACGTAACCCCAAGATCCGCACGGAACTGATCAAGTCCACTGATCGCTACTTTAATGATAATGTGGGGTCGGTGTCATCGGCCGTCTCCCTATGGGAGGCTTACAAAGTGGTGGTCAGGGGGCAGGCCTTGTCCCTTGTCTCCCATACTAAGAGGTGCGAGAGAGCAGAGGTGGTTCGCTTGGAAACTGACATAGCTGAACTGGAGGAGGACTTGGAGCAGGAAGTTACTGATGAGAAATTGCACGTTCTCAGCCTCAAACAATCAGATTATAGAGCGCTGGTCACAGAAGCCGCTAAAGGGATGAGTAGAGAGCAGCAAGGACGACTGTATGATGTGGGGGATAAGGCCGGAAAGTTGATTGCTTGGTTGGACCAGAAGGAGAGAGCGAGCAGGGTGGTGCCCGTTGTGGAGAGAATGGATGGAATGCGTGTGACTGACCCGGTGGAGATTGTTGCCTGCTTCGCGGATTATTTCCGCGGGGTATACTCTCCGGTTTCTGTGCGTTCGGAGGATTCTCATCTGTTGCTTAGAGACATTACATTGCCAACCCTATCGGAGGCTGATGCAGTATTGATGGAGGCGAAGTTGTCGTCAGATGAGATCGCTCTGGCCATTCGCTCGATCGCATCGGGTAAGGCTGGGGGTCCTAATGGTCTTCCCATCGAATTATATAAGTTGCGTCCCGATAAGATAGCGCCGTATCTTCGGGATATGTTTTTCGCGGCACGTGCGGCGGGCTTCCTCCCCCCTGACCAACGCCTCGCCAACATCGTTGTGATACACAAAGAGGGGAAGCCGCGAGATCGCTGCACCACCTATAGGCCCATTTCGCTGTTGAACGCAGACCCCAAAATTCTGGCGAAGGTATTGGCTAATCGACTGGTTCGGGTCGTGGGCGACTTGATTCATCAGGATCAGTCCGGTTTCATACCCCACCGGAATACCGCTCTGAATTTGAGGCGGTTGCATGGCGTGCTTGCTAGAGCGAATTTTCTACGTGAGCCGGCCATCTTGGCATCCTTAGATGCTACTATGGCGTTCGACACTTTGGAGTGGCCGTATATTTGGGCCGTGTTGGCGAAATTTGGGTTCGGCCCTGAGTTTATTGGTTGGGTAAAATTACTATATGCTGACCCACTGGCTCAGGTGGTGGTGAATGGTAGGGTGTCGGCTCCCTTCGCCCTGGGGAGAGGTACACGGCAGGGATGCCCGTTGTCACCCCTTCTCTTTGCACTTTCTTTGGAGCCTCTCGCCGCCTGGTTGCGTTGGGAGCCGTCGCTGCGAGGCATCAGATGGACGCCGGAGTTTGAAGACGGTGTCTCCCTTTAAGCGGATGACATCCTTTTGTATCTCACCTCTCCCCGACAGTCGCTCATTGTATTGGTGGACGTACTGAATTCCTTTGGTCGCAACTCTGGCCTAATCATCAACTGGGCCAAGTCGTGTGTTTACGTCCTCTCGGGCGAGGCCCCCCTCCTGCCACGGGATTGCCCCATCCAGATTGCTACACTGGGGTTCAAATATTTGGGAATCTTTATCTCTCTGGACCCCGTGGTCCGCTATGAGCGAAACCTTCTCCCTCCCCTCCAGCGATTGAAGGCCGACGTCGCGAGGTGGCGACGACTTCCGCTCTCGCCGCTCGGACGGGCGGCATTGTTTAAAATGATGTCGCTACCTCGCTTCTTGTATGCTTTGCAAAATACTCTAGATCTCGTGCCAGCCCGTTATTTCCGGGAGGTGGAGGGTCTTCAGCGCCAACTGTTTTGGGACGGGCGGCCTCGGATCGCTCTCGCTAAGTTGACGCTCCCTTGGTACGATGGGGGGGTCGCCCTCCCCGATATTAAACTATACTATTGGGCGTCTCAGCTGGCGGCGGTGAACCACGGGATATACGGTCCGGCCTTGAATCCGGCCTTCGAGATGGATAAATTTCTGCTCCCGGGTGGGGATTATAATAGGGCGCTGTACTCGGTGACCCCGGATACGCGGTTGACGGGACCCACGCAAGTTGCGGTACGTGTGTGGCACGCGGCGAGTGCTGCGATGGGGTGGAGGGATCGCTTGACTCGGGCGACGCCGTTGTATGCCTCCGGGCGGTTGGGTTGTCTGTGGAGATCGAAAGGCTTTGAGCAATGGGATATGATTGGTATATGTAAGGTGGGTGATCTTTGGGCGAAGGGGTCTTTCAAAACGTTTGAAATGCTTAAAACTGAATACAAACTAAATGATAAAGAGTACTTCCGGTATGCGCAAGTATACCATGCGCTGTGTTCGGTTTTTCCGGACGCTGCTGCTATCCCCGAGTATTCCCCATTGGAGGATAGAGTGTTGGACGGCTACGTGCCCGACAGCACTATTTCTCTGATTTATAAGAAACTCATTAATGATCGTGCGGACTTGCTTCTCCGTTTGAGGGAGGCATGGACGGGCGATGGCTTGGAACTGGACGATGAGGACTGGGTATCGGCGGTGGCCTCCCCAAAAGAGGTGGCGATCCCGGCCCGCTTGCGATTCGTACAGCTGAAGATTCTGCATAGAGTGTATGTTACGGGGCCCAGTTTGCTTCGTATGGGCTACTCGGGGGATGGACTGTGTAAGCGTGGATGTGGCCTGCCGGGTACCTTTCTTCATATCTTATGGGAGTGTTCGGAGGTTGTGCGATTTTGGAACGGTATCCACACCGTAATGGAGGAGGCCACGCACGTTGCTCTGTTGCCAGAGGCTAGGAGGTGTTTGTTGAATGTCTGGGAACCGAATGATTATAATGCGGCACAGACGCAGTGGGTGACTTTGGGGTACATGGTGGCTAAGCGTAACATTGCACAGTTGTGGGGTTCCCCGAGGCCGCCCACGATCAAGGTATGGAAGGAGAATATGGACTGGTGTATGTTTAGGGAAAAGACGGTGTGTGTGGCGAGAGGCAAGCCAGGGAAATGGACTAAGGTATGGGGTCCATGGAATTCATATCGTGGACGTATCTGCACCCCGCCTCTGCCATTAGAGGTCGATATCGCTTTGTCCCCCTAGCCACGCATTCTGCGGGATTGTATGAGGTGTGTTCCATGCTTTGTCTTCCCGTTGCCCCCCACTACCACTTCCGGACAAGAACTGCTATGGACACTGTACGTAGTTCCCCGTCCTGGGAAGAGCACGCTGCTATTTCGGACTCTCATTGCCTTGAGTGTGTTTTGCATTTAATAGAAAATGAAACTGTTTTTTCGATTGCTCCTGGCCTGTGGCCACGGCCTGCTATATGTGCTCACGGACAGCCGGGAGCTTTGCCTCTGGCTCGTTTGAATGTGTGGCATTGCATTGCGGGCCCTCGGGCTCTATAGCGGCCGGCCTTGGTGGTTGTAGGCCCTTGTCTGTATTTTATTGTGTACTAACGGTTTCTAATAAAAATATTTAAAAAAAAAAAAAAGAATATATTTAGATTCCAGAACCTACAACCTAGGTTCTCTATTGCCACTCCTAATTGTAGGTTCAATCCCATCAATCATTAAAAATGTGAGTGACTTTTCATTCCGTGAAGTGCCTCGCAACCGGATACTGGTCATTATTCTGTCAAATTACTTGTTTATGTTCTAATACATGCTTCTTGGGCGTGTGTACTGCACTCCCAATATAGAGTTTGCCACAAGGACAGATGAGGCAGTAAACACATTATACCATGTGGCATGTAACATTTTCGTTGATAATGTGTTCTCTTGAGGTGTTGAGAATTTTAATGCAGGAGTAGCTGGAGCTACTGCTGCAGGCCTTACATCTGATGCAGCAGAAGGACCCCCACTCCCCTTCACTCTTTGTTCGTGGTGTGTTGAGTAACCAGATTGTGGCTGAGGTTATCACGTAGGGATCTGCTCTTCTTGAAGGTGATTTGTGCGGTGTCATGCTAGTACCTGGCTAGTATCTCGTCAACCTTTAGTAAATGCCGGTTCTTGTTAAAAAACATTCGGATGTTAAATGCTTGGTTGGAATATGTTGTGATAAATGTCACTTGGTCAGGTTCCTAATCCTTAAAGTCGCTGTTAGGATGTGATAGGCAGACTGGAGACTAAGTCTACTCTGGCACTCACCTGGGTAATCACTGTGGTGTTTTAGCCTCTTTCCTTAAATCTATGCCCAATGTTCCTTTTCTCAATCTCAAAGGTCTCCCTGGAGCTGAAATTGCATTTGGGTCACAGGAGTTCCTCATACGGGATGCTATATATCAAACTGCAGGGATGGGCACTGGAAGCACTGAGAAGACTATTGCCTGCTGTTGCTTTACGGAATAATTTGGTATTCAGTTGGCCACCCTTAACTGAAATCTCAATGCCAAGGAACACAGTGCTTGATCTGCTAGTATGACCAATAAACTGCAGATTGTACTCAATGCTATTGAGAGTGGAAATTAGTTCCCTAGCCGATAACTCATCGCCTTTCCAGATGACAAATATGTAATCTATGATTCTGGTCCATAATACGACCTGTTCATGAAAACTTTCAAACTCGGTGGATACCTGCTCCTTCCACCAGCCCATGAACAAGTTTGCGAAGTTGGGAGCGAAGCAGGTGCCCATCGCAGTCCCCTGCGCCTGTCTGTATGTCTGGTTGTCAAAGAGGAAAAAATTGTTGGTAAGGCAGTAATAGATCATGTCCAATAACATTACATATGGAACAGAAGGGAAATGGATCTGGCTCTAATAAAATGTCTGATGGCCCGGATGTCCAAGTCATGCCTAATGCTTGGGTATAGGCTGCTTACATCCAGGGTGACGAGTGTGTAACACTCCTCCCAATGTATGTTCGCAAAGATAGTGAGGAAGTGCATGGTGTTCTTGATATATGCTGGAAGTTCAGTTACAAATGGTCTGAGGTAATGATCAATGTATTTAGATGAATTCTCAAGGAGTAACCCGATGGATGAAATGATCGCTCTCCCTGGTGGTTTCTGTGTGTTCTAGTGGAGTTTTGGCAGCAAATATAGTACCGGAGTCCTGAGGTGTTCACATCTGAGGAAGAGGTATTCTTCCTACTTGAGGAGCCCTCTATCCCTCCAATCCACTAACATCTCCCTGTACTTCAGATTTGAGGCGGCTATTTTCTCATAATTAGCATAACAGGTGGAGTCATTAATTTGCCTCATATCTTCAGTGAGATAGTCGACTTGGAGAGTGCTATCACATTACCACCTTGTCAGATTGCCGAATGACAATAGAAACATCCCTTTTCAAACATTCTAATGCATTAGGTTGGGTACCAGACAAATTATTTTCATGTTGTCCTTAGTCTTGTATCTCATTCTCTTGAGTTCATTAATTACATCCTTTTCAAAGACCTCCACAGCCTCACAGGGGACCATTGGTAAGAAGGAAGACTGTGGTTTGACAGTACTGGGACATGTCCTGTCCACATCAATGTTGAGATTACTCAAATTTATGAAGGGGTCATCAGGGCTATCTTGGCCATCATCTAGCATTGCCAATGTATGTAATTTTCAATATCCTCAATGCGTAAATTACTCAATGCAGGTGAGGTATCTATGTTACTGTTACGCACTCTCATAGGCTGTGAGTGAAACCATTTTTTCAACTTCCATTTTTTGATAAAATAAAGCAATTCTAGTTTGAACGCAGGTGAGATTGCTGGCAGGACAGAAAGAGAGCCCTAACGAGAGAAGTTCAGCCTTATTTTTAAATAACACACTTAGACAAATTTACCACATTCAGTGTGTTGGTTGTCGGGCCCTTGTTGCCATTCCCATGGGCACTGTTCTTTCTTTTCTTAAGTCTTAATTTTGCTTGTTTTTACCTCTTGTTTTTACTCTGTTGCCTCTTCCTCTGCCCCTCCAAAAATTCTGCTCTGCATACTGTTGTGTTCGTCCCTGATTGAGCATTTGCAATTGCTTATAAAAACTCTTCCCATCAGTATTTGTTTGTGGGCCCTGTGTAAGGGTGATCTCCGAGACATATGGTGCATTCTGCTGTCCGATACGTTGCTTTCTTCAGGTTCTGAGGTCCTCTGATGAATATTGCTTCTGGTGGGAAATGGATGGTCACATTCTGCATTCATTCATTCATTCTGCAACACACTTATCAAGAGGAAAATGCCTCTGAGGATTGCTTTGGTGCAGGAAGGTGTCCCTTCCTGCACAAAACCAATCCTGCCTGTAACGCAGGCACCCTGGCTCCATGGCGCAAGAGTGCCTGCGTTGGCGCTAGGCTGCTGACTGCGCCGGCGCTAGGCTGCTGACTGTGCGCCAGCGCAGGCAGAGGACTGGAATGTTCCATATCTTGATAGATATGGCACATTCCTGTCTTCTCCTCTCCCTTTCACACAGCGCAGCAAGGTGTCTTGCAGCGTTGTGTTGCATGAAATAATGTTAACTCTGGCCCACAGTGCACAGTAAAGCGCTGGAGTCCCTGAATCACTGAGCAGCAGCTTCTCGAGTTACAAAGCACTGTGACAGGCTGAAACACAAGCAGGGCGGCCGGTAAAATGTTAATAGAGCGACACTGCCCCCTGCAGGTCATAACTGTCTAACTATTCAACTGTTAGCAGAGTAGAAAATACTTCGCAAGATTTTCAACAAGATTGTTTTCATTTATGTGCCTCTATCTACCATACCACAAAAGCTATTTTCATATAATGAGAGATGTTCATTTAAATACAGTCGTGTCGGGGGGTTGCTTGCACGTCCTGGACACTTGAGTCTGCCTGTTTGCGCTTACCTGTGCGCCTCCTTGGTTCTTGGGGTTGCTGCTCTTCCTGCTGGCGATTGTTTCTCCCTCCCGCCGTCGCTGGACACCGCGACCGCTGTGTGGAGGGAGACAAAGACTACACTACCCAGGCTCCTTCGCTCCAGTACCCCGGAAGCGGACTCATTGTATTCTGAGCCCGAAGGTGCTTAAAAACAATCTCCACCCCCGGCAAAGCGGGGGTTGCTTGCACGTCCTGGACACTTGAGTCTGCCTGTTTGCGCTTACCTGTGCGCCTCCTTGGTTCTTGGGGTTGCTGCTCTTCCTGCTGGCGATTGTTTCTCCCTCCCGCCGTCGCTGGACACCGCGACCGCTGTGTGGAGGGAGACAAAGACTACACTACCCAGGCTCCTTCGCTCCAGTACCCCGGAAGCGGACTCATTGTATTCCCCGCCCGAAGGCGCTTAAAAACAATCTCCACCCCCCGCGTCGCGGGACCGCGCGCGGGCAGCGCCGGGCTAAGCCCGGGCAAAGGGCGGGCCCTCTGTAGCCCTCCGGAGCCGAAGGAGGCCGGGCTGGGCCTACCCTCTTATTGTTGGATTGTTCCGTTCTAATGTTTGTGCTTCATTTTTTTGGGCTGATTACTTAGTGTACTGTACCTATATATTTGTTTTGTCTCCCTTTGCTCCGTTTGTACGCAATACTTATAGTGGGTTATTGCATTAGCATCATTAATATGGCTGAATTTGTAAACAGGGGGACCCTTGATGGTTATTTATTTAAAGTTAATTTGGGAATAGATCGGGATGCAACTCTTGCGGAATTAAGGGCGAAGCGTCGAAGCTCTATTGAGCTTATTAAAAACACGCCACTCTCTGTGGCTCCTTCTCATTTAGTCACTTCCCCAATTATGACTGGACCCTCTCACAAAGAAGTTCAATATATCTCTAGTAATGTTGACTCTCCAACACTATCTCGAAACTTAATCTCTCTAACCGAGTCAACTAATGATCTGTCCCCAATTGCTTCCCCTCTACCCCTTAATTTAACTCCTGAACCAGTTCTATTAAACGGGTCACCACCACAAGCTATTAAGCTTTTATCTCAAAAGGGTAACTTATCTAGGCAATCCAAAGCTTCAGGCCCATTACCTAGAAAAAGGAGAAAGATAGATTCAGAGTCACTAAAGAGTAAAAAAAAAAACAGTCGTAATTCTGATCTGTCTTCTACTGGCAAAGGCCCTATATTTTGCACTGCCAATTCATCTTTCTCAACTACGCCTGTATCTGGGTTTATAAATGATACAACTATTACGGAGTTAATGGGCAACATAGAACAGTTATTTAAATCTCTTATGTCACCTATTGTCGAGAGTTTAAAATCAATTGATAAAAGGCTTGATAAAGTAGAATTGCTATTAGGTAATAATAGGGACTCAAATATGAATCTTACAAAGCCAACTATAGTGCCCCCTGTTGTCCCAGTTTCTGTCGTATTACCCCCTATTCCTACATCATCAAAGTCTATTCCTCAAAATCACCCATACATTAATAATATAATTAATGCAGGGAGAATCACTCTCCCCAAGCCAATGCAACACATCATTTTAGACAAGGATAGAGATTCCTTGGAAGAAAATAACCTAACACAAAAAGGTACAATATGCGACAGTAAAGGTCACATTCCAATTCCTATTGCAAAGGTACGCAGGCCTTTTTCTATTGAGTTGCCACCAGAAGCTGTCCCTCTTGTAGTTGTTCTTGCGGGTGTCCCAACTTTAAAGGACGGTGCAATTGAGGGCCATTTCCAGTTAAAAAATAAAGTGATTCACTGGCTTGGACAGAATCGCCCTCTTCCTTCGTATATAAACGGGGAAATTTTACATGTTCGGCGTCTATCCTGGCTGGGAAACACACCAAAGAATATAAATGGGGACATCATTATAATTAACTTTAGAGATCCTAGAGCTGTCAGTCATATCCTTAACTGGCACACAAATCATGTGAGGTCTTTTATCACTACCTGGGAACTGACTTATTTTTATCCAAGACCTCAACCAGATCCCACTCCTAATCCAGGGGCTCTATTTGGTAACCAATCCAATCCTCTCATTCCGCTTAGAAACCGCTATGAGGCACTAGCAAATCTGGAAGATGTAGATTGACTTAATTACTTTAAGGGTTCGTTATTAGCCCCTGATGAGCCATCTTCTGATTTATCGTTACCTCCCAATGAGCTAAGAAATTTAGTACCAGAAGCAAGTGTAGACACTTGTATTAATCATCTTATTGTCCCTGTTTCTCCGCAATCTGCCAACATTTTGGCTGGCATTGAGGTTATCACAGGGAAGTTATTCTCTTGGAATATTGCAGGGTTGTCCTCTAAACTGGTTCTGAGGACTGGATATGTTTTGTCAATAACTTTGATCTATGCATATTCCAAGAGACTTGGTCATGTGAACCATCTTTTGCACAGGGCTATCTGAATTATTTTGTGCCTGCTTTAAAGGGCCCAAAGGGGATACCTATGGGGGGACTAACTATCTGGGTACGTCAGAGTTTAAAGATAGTCATCAAAGTTATTGACACCAGCCATAGAGATATTCAACTAATTAAAATGAATTTAGATAAACTAGGAACGTTGGATATTTATAATGTCTATGTCAGGCGTAACATGGGAGGGAGGTCTGAGGTTCTAGCAGCCTTGGCCTGTCTCCTTGATACCCACTCCCTAAACAACAACATTGTCATCGCGGGCGAGGCAGGTTAGAGATACGTCACAGGCACCTAGGCACTGCCTGAGCGGCAAACCACGCAGCTTAGACCAATCCTCTCGCCCTCCCACTTCAGTATTGCTGCAACCGCCACTGGCGCAAAAAGAAAACTGCAGCCACTGGGGGCCATATTTATCATTATTTGGCACAACGCAATGCAGCAAGAGAACTTGCTGCGCTCAGGGCCGGCTCTAGGGTGGTGCGACTTGTGCCACCGCACCGGGTGCTGACTTCCCGTGGGGGCTCCTGTTTGCTAGTTTTCATTGTTTTTTAAAGCACCCGCTGCCGAGTTCCTGGCCTCCAACAATTTTCAGCAAACAATAAAAATGTCAAGTGAAATCCGGTGATTAATGTTCTTCCCGGAGAGAGACCGTAGTTTTGTGTAGTGGAATTTTGACTTGTGGAAGTTTTGATATGTCATAAGGTAGTGCTGAAGGTTAATATGCCTGCGACGAAGAATGCGACCATGCAAATCACAAACTGAATATAGCATAAATAGGTAAGTGGGTTACTGCTTTCGACAGACTTCCTCTTGTTACTTGCAGTTTATAAGTTAAACTTCTAACAGTGAGCTATTAACTGTCAAAGAACTTAAATGCAGCCTTCAAGTATAGATTAGAGCGTATTGAATTTTTCCTCAGACTTTCATTATCCTAATGTTTCACGAAGGGTTTGTTTGGGTAGAAATCATTTCTGATTGTTCAGAGAACCCACAACCAAGGTGTTAAGTTTTACATTTGGAGTTTGTGCTTCTCCAGACCAAGTCCCCTAAACTATACTGCCTACCAGTATGGCTGACATAAAAATCCTACCCCTTGTAGTCCTCTGTCTTATGTAACGTTTCCTATATTGACTTACACACATATAATTGATTGTCTCTGTAATGTGTGTGCAATGTAAAGTGCGCTAACACCCTTCACCTTTATGAGTGACCCCATAAACTAATTAAATGCATTTGAGAGAGAGTGGTTATGGAGACTGTTAAAGGGTGGTAGTGCGGGAATCCGTTGCGGAGGTGGTCACTGGTGGGGGGGTGCCAAAAAACTTTGTCGCACTGGGCGCCACCAGTGCTAAAGCCGGCCCTGGCTGCGCTGCCCTGTACCAAATAGAGAGAGCAGGAATGCACTATAATTACTAACAGCAAGGATAGTGCAGCTGCATTCTAAGTTGCGTTACCTTTATGTTGTCAGTACCATGGGAGAGTAATCGCATGCCCTGGTACGGAATAAAGATTTGGAAAGGGTGATGATGTATGTCGTGAAGAGTTGGCCCAGACCTAGTGAGTGGCAATTTCGTCACAGTCCTACATGCATGTATCACAGGAGCTCTTTCTACATGGCAATTGGTGAAGAATAGTGAAAATTATAATCCACCAGATGTGGTGGGAGGAAACTTGACTAGAAGATCCCTGTGGCACGCCCGTGACGGAGGACCTGATTATGATTGCGCCAGAATGTGATATCCCTTAGGGAGGAATTTACTCCTTGTGACAAATACCCCTTACTTCGAGTTTTGTAACTGATAATGAGACAAAACAAGTCAAGTCTGTATTTACTGTGATGGATTACACCTATTGTGCCTTTTTGTGTATTTTCCTTTGATACATTTCAGCGAGTAGGAGATGCAGAAATGTATTCAATGGAAATTATGGGGGTGCAGTGTTTGCCACAAAACTCAGAATTCCAGTCCCCGTATAAACTCCTGGTTGCAGAGGGATCCGAATGTAATGCCACACTTCTAATCATTACTTAAAAGGTTGCTCATCATTTTTGGTGGACAATTAAGAATGCGTGTGTAGACAAACTGCGAGGGGATGTTAATTGTGTAATTCAATTGACAGAGGTGTAGTGATCGGCTGATCACCATTCTAGTGTTCTGCCTATGATGTAGCATACACTATACACCCACCCACCACAGGCGTCACCAGTCAGGTGACCCTGTCAATAAAAGGGGCCGGGCGCACGTGCCCTGGACCAGTTCCTAGTCCCATACTATCGTGTCTGGGTGATTACTTGCTCAGCATGTGGGCCTAGGGCCCAAGACACCACAATAGCGACGAGGGGGTCTTACCCCACGTGTGTGCAGGTTGCCGTGTGTTGTGTTTAGAGAGGGTGACGGATCCTGTGCAGCCCCCCTCCTGCAGTAAGCCTGCATGACAGCATGATTCTGAAAGCAGAGCGGGCAGGAAAAGAGGGTGAGAAGGCAGCACCTAGAGAGGACTGCGCTGACAACAGAATGCATCCCAGGACCCCGAAGTAAAGACGGGCCGGTGCCAGGCAATGCTGTGACCTGCATACGCATCCACACACTGCCCCGACTGCAGCCATCTGTCCCAGTGAGAGGGTAAGAGGAACACCTTGCTTCCAGACATTGCGCCATTACCCTGCACATTGAGTCATCCCCAGAGGAGAGGGACGAGAGAGGTAACGGTGCCACAGCGTGAGACAAGTGTGCCCCAAGACGCATCCCCGCTGCAACAACCAACTGTGCCCGGAAGCGGCCTGCCTTCCCCGCTACCGTTGCAGTGCCCGAGGGGTGACGCGCCGATGTGGGCAGTAGCAGCCCCCTCATCTAAAGGCCTAAAATATATGAGCAGCCCCGTCTAAAGAACCAAGTTTCACAAGAGCGTGAGTCCCCCCCCCTCCCCCCCCCCCCCCCCCCCCTTACCGACTCCCGTAGCGGTGAAGAAAAGAGAAGTGCCATCAAGGCGCACTGTAAACCTGGACAGCATCCTCCTGTAAGGCAGCTCATGTTCCCAGCCAAGCAGCGGAGCTCGGCCGCAACCAGTAGAAAAGTGCGCAGCATAGCCTGGCTTGCGGCGCCAATAACGCAACATTGCCCACAGGGCGAGAAAGACTGCAGTGGCCTCCTCATGTGAAGCGGCAACACTACTCCCGCAATGTGTGCACCCGTTATGGCCGCCCCAACACTTGAGATTACCCACACTGGCCCTGCATGCCCCCCTACGTATGCTGATCGAGTTCCGCGTGGCTGGAGGCTTCCTTAGTGACAGGCAAAGCCTCATGCAGTAGAGCCACCTGGCGGACACTGCAACACACCGCACCCAGCCATGAATACATGAAGCAGCCCTCCCCTAACAGCGGCTCCAATTCTCAAATATGTATGGCAACGTGAGAAAAATATGTATGGGAACGTGAGAAAAACATGCAGTGTCCCCTGCATACCTTAATCCATGGGGGCCCCAAGCATTGTCATGCCAATGGTTGTCATTGTCTACATTGTCTCTGCGAGCCCGTGCCAGAGTGAACACAGCCCAGTCGTCGCGTTGGGACAGCAAGCAGGCATGCAGGTCTTCTCAGCCGGCACTCACTGATTTGCCTCATCCCTTTAACCCGCACATGCATCCCCACACCGGCACTCCCAGCTCCACCAGGCTCGTACATTCAGGAAAAGCTTCCATGGCTTCGTTGTTATTGCCTGCAGTGCCACCTAGTGGCCATTGAAAAGTACTGCGCAGAATAGACTTACAAATTGTAAAAGGAAACGACTGCAAGCTGCACCATATGTACTCTGCAGTGGCCTAGAGTGCAAGTGAACACACCACTGCCAGCAGTGACAGAAGAATAGAGGCACCAACTGACAGAGAGCCAATAGAAACCACCACACGTCCCTGGTGGCCTCCTGTTGCCACTACAAGGTGAAACTGACACTTTTTATTTCCCCTAGGCAGAGGAGACTGTCGTATCTCCCCAAAGGCCCTGCAAAAAACTCCTGCAAAGGTGAGAGTCACTGCCTGGACACCTTGAGCCCCACTGACTAACCAAAGCAGCCAAGCATGCCCCACGAAAGGCGCAAGGAGAAAGTGGATTGGGCGGACACCCCCGCGCTGGCTATCTGACGCCACCACAGGAGGGAAATTGCGCCACATGCCCCCAGTGGTGGGTAGCGACCACCGAAAGTTAGAAAAACGGGCACGCAAATGCCAGAAGAGAGCACCTGGGAGAAGGACCAAGAGAGCGGAGTCCGAGGTGCGCTGACACAAGCACCCAGAAGTTTGACCGCATGCACATGTGCCCAAGAGAGTGAGACTTCTCCACAGAAAAGAAGTAGAGACTGACCAACAGAGTGTCACCCACCCCCTGTTGTTCATACGAAGGGGAGAAGGACCAGGAACCCATCAGGGAGCCACCAGAGGGCCAAAAGCTGCCCAGCCAGGGAAAGGACTGCCAAGGTTAAGAGCTACCAAGCGGCAAGATAAACCCAAGCAGGAAAGCCAAAAGTTACCAGCCCACGAAGGGCGCAAGAAAGACACGTGCTGAACTTGCAAACACCAGTGGCTGTCTTACGCCACCGCAGGCAAGAAGGATTTTGATACACACACCCCAGCGCTGACCCGATGTCACTGCAAGCCAAGGAAATGGGCACGACCAGCCCCAGAAGAGGGTGCCTGAAAGAAGGTCCAAGAGCGCAAAGACTGTGGTACGCCGATGCAGGCACCCAGAAGCTGACAACACAGACAAGCGCCCAGAGGAGATAGAGACCTCTCCATGAAGAAGCACTGCTGAATGCAGGAAGGAAAGCATCCACATCTCCATCGCCTCAGCGAAGCCCCACGGTGGGCCGAAGGCAACACGGTGTTCTCCCTTGCACTGCCTCAAGACGGAGTCGGCGGTGACCCAAGACAGGTAAGAGAGGAGTCACACACTCCATGTGGCAGGCCGCCACAGCAACAGGCGTGCCGACGACATGACAACACGTGACCGGGCGTCACGTCGCACAGCAAGCAAGGAGCACATCACACAAAGTGACCAGTCCGGACAAGCACACTGGAAAGAAGTAAGAAGCAGGCGCCACGACGGCGCAGCCTCGAGGCGCAAGCACGACACCCTCGAGCGGAGAGAAGAGGGACACCGTGAAATCCCTGAGGAGGGTATGGAGCCACTGGAAGTCCCCAAGAGATACATGCAAGTCCTACTAACAGGACAGGCCGGCAACAGGCCCGCAAAAGAGAAGGAAAGATCATCATAAGAGCGACGTGACCCGTGAGATGTCCATGTGAAGCAAACAGGAGACAGGTGGCAGAACGCCACATCCACGTGAAGACCTGGTCAGAAGAAGGAGAAGAGCGTGGCACGACGCCACTCCGCAACGGAGAAAAGAACAGCGGTAAGACGCCACTGGGCAGACAACCACCACAGGCGCGCAAGGTGGAACCGGGAAGAAAGACAAGACAAAGAACTAGCACCAGCACTGAGGACGGTGCTCATCAGCACGAGCCAGCCACCAGGGTGCAGAGACGTCACTGGAGACAGCTCAGCGGGAGGACCTACTGTAAGCCGCTAGCAAGCTTGATCTGCGTCCTGGCCCCATGCTTCGTAGTTTGACCGTCCTCTTACCTGTCACCGGCTGCTTGGTATTGATAGCATCACACCTCGCAGTGCACCTGCCTGAAGTCAATGGAGCGGTGCTACGAAGTCCAGCAAGTCATTCTCACTCTCCACGACAGAAGATCGCCGCCTGTTTGCCCACTGTAGAAAACCAACATTCTGTTATCACCATCCAGGTGCATCATCACCACGGAGCATTGCACCACCCGAGTGAATCCACACACGCCCCAACCAACTGGAGCTCAGTGAGGCGAGTCACCCAGGAAACTTCTGTGCACCCCCGTCAACCTACAGCCTGCCAAAGTCGAGCCATTGGGGACTACACAAGACTTGGCTGTGGCCCTGTTGGGAGTTCCACAGCGACCCCTACACGCGGCCTATGCAGAGGCCCGTACAGCCCACGCGGTCACGTGGCAGTCCAGGGGACAAGGGCCTCATCGGAGTTCCAGTGCGAAGGGAGTCCGAGCAGGAGAGATGTGTCGGCCGCAGCTCCACGTCAGGCACGGGAAAGCATGGAGGTAATGTTTGAAGACTGGTACGCACAAGATCATCAGAGGTAGGCACAGAACCCGAGTCCAGACGGCGAGGACGCCCAAACAAAGACACCACCATCGGAGGCTACATGAGCGACTTGGCTGTGAGTCCGTTGGCAGTTTCTCAGCGACACCTTCGCGCAGCTCACACGAAGCCCCGCACAGTCCACACGGTTCCATGACAGCCAGCAGGAAAGCCCTCCAAGAGGCTCCAGTGGCAGAGAAGTTCAGGCGAGAGAGGCAAGTCAGACGTCGCTCAGCAGTCAGGAGTACGCCACCTCCAAAGGAAGGCCTCACTCACAGAGATCGTCTCCAAATCCAGAGTGGATTCCACCACAGCTCCAGATGCACCAACTCTGAACTTTTATACATAGACTTCAACACCGCGAGACCAGGCCTGTCTGAAGAACATCGCCAAGGCAGATGAAGGCATCCCGACCATGCGGTCCGAAGCTCCAGTGCTGCCTGGCTGACGGCCTGAATAGACTCATTTGGTGCTACGTGTTATTTATCTGTTTTTCTTCCAGGTTGGACTTTTGTTTAGTTTTTTTCATTAAAGTTTGGGAGGGATGCAGTGATCAGCTGATCACCGTTCTAGTGTTCTGCCTATGATGTAGCATACATTATACACCCACCCACCACAGGCGTCACCAGTCAGGTGACCCTGTCAATAAAAGGGGCCGGCCGGGCGTACGTGCCCTGGGCCAGTTCCTAGTCCCATACTATCGCGTCTGTGTGATTACTTGCTCAGCATGTGGGCCTAGGGCCCAAGACACCACAAGAGGCATTAGAAGTAATGTTGTATATCTCACACAATCCTTGATAAACATGTCATGGTCCACCTGTAAGAACTCCTCCACTGTTATGTCTCAGTTTAGAGCATGTGAGGGTATCCAGACGCTGTGCAGGTGGGCAGGCGGCTATTGCCCAAGTGAGATTATATCATAAGTCAGGACTTCTGATTCTTGCGAAACTCAAGACACGATGCGGAGGCTCTGATGTAATGTGGGATGTCACTCCATGCTTTGGTGGAGATGTATAGACGGTGCGACCTCCAGCTTTGTTTTTGTGTATACGGGGTACATGTGCTAGTGAGTGTGCGGCTGAGCAGAGGTGCTTGGAAGGTTGGTAGAAGTGAATGGGGCTGTTGAGCTAGGCAGGGCCTATGCTGTGTAGTGGTTTGTATGTGTGTGAGAGGAGTTTGAACCGAGTGTGTTTGTGTATGGGAGCCAGTGAAGCTCCTCAAGGTGTGGAGTGATGTGGGTGCGGCAAGGTAGGTTGAGGATGAGTCTTACTGCAGCTTAGGAAGGACTCCCTGAGGAAGGACTACGCCAACCAATAAGTAATTGCATCCCCTGATATTACAGAATCACACTCACATCAAAGGCTGTCAGGTAGGGACAGTAAGGGTTTAATTTTTCATTCATTCAAATGCATTGAATTGTTGATAACACTCTTCCAAACATATGCTGCACCTTTCTTGAGACGTCGCAGTGATTTCCTTTTGTCTGCAACATTTGGTAACATCTTGGCAAAGTGCTTGTGCAATTCATTAAAGTATAATTGCTCATTAGTAGCATGACATAGTGCCCAAGGTGTCACTTGAGCCAATGAACCCATCAGTCTAAATATCACCTCTGGTATATTGAGGTCCAAATAGTTGACTTTTACTTTGGACACTTCTTATGTTTCAGAGAAAGCTCATTCTTTTAAAATGTTTCACACACTTCTCCCTGTACCTTGGTATTCTCCCCTTATAAACATCACCACTTCAACCTGGAAGCTCCCATGTTCTTACACATCTAATACATTTCTCTGTGTAAAATTGATGGAGCTGATGCTGATGAGAAGGACATTCTTATAAACTGGAATAAGCCCTAATACGTTATGAATGCTGTGAGATGCCCTGACCTTGTATGATGGTTGGTTGAGCAATGTCAAAATTTCAGAACACCAGCAAGCATGCCCACAGCTCATTCACAGTTTGCAGTGGATGGGAGTCTATCATAACGTTTGAGTTGACTTCCATAAAGTTGATACCATAAAGTTGATACGCATCCTTAAGGATCCATCCGCCCTCCAGGCAAGGATCCTCAGAGATACCCACCTGGGGACTTCTTCGATCACTTCATCTTCACGCATTTGTTCAACATATCTCTTAGATTCCCCTGCACTGTCAATGATAGCCTGTGTAATTTATGTTTTACAGTCATCTGATTTAAAATGAGGTTCACAAACAAAACACTGTAATTTACCACTAAACATGGGCAGAAGCTCTATCATGGTGGCACTCTTACCACCCACTGCCTTGACTGTGATAATCCACCTTTGTGCACATTTGGCTAACCTAATCCACAGACAGCACTTGTCTTCTCACCCTAACACAGGTGCACCTTTCCTTAAAACATATACCACAGCGCCTCATCCGTAAACTCCACACTGGATAATATAATAGATTACGGTTGTACTATCTCCTTTAGGTGACCAAGACCTAAGGTATGCTTTTCCTGACATTATAACCTTGAATTTTTCATTTCACTTCATATAAGATTGTGTTATTATTGTATTTGGAGAGCCAGAGTTTTCTACTCTTCCACTACCCCAACCCACATATGGAAGGATTATTTACTTCATCACTATTTACGTCTTCATGACTATACATGAGAAGAGCCTTTTGGCCTTCCTTATTGCTACAACTTCCATTCCCATTACGTGCTAATGGTTTGTACCATCGCCACCGCGTAAGAAAAATACCTCTCCAAGCCTTTACAAAATGGTTCTTCTTATCAGAAATATTGTAATCTTTTCCCACTGCAGGACACCCTTTCAAATTAGCAATGTTGCTTGGTTCTGCCACATTTGTAGCACTCACACTCTTTTAATCACATTTTTGGGCTTCCTGTTTTTTATCCTTTGGGGATGAGAAAGAGACATCTTCCTCCTCGATTCCAGGTTTATTCGTCTTCTTGTTGTTGTAGTAGACGTTTGGGCCAATTCAAGGACTGCTACATAGTACCTACAATGGTGATTATCTGTTTTAATGTGAGATCCCCGTGACCAACAACCTATGTGGAATCCTACCACTGTTAGTATGTCCCATTATTTGATCCCTCAGTTCAAGTGAGCGTCCAGAATAAAAATACCCCTCCCTTTAAACCACATTCTGAATTGGGACTGTGTGCATAAGTGAGCCTGACCCTCGCTGGAAGGGGTTTGCTCAGCGAACCCCCACAAACATTGGAGCACACAGTCTATGTTATTATATAATCTTCAAACAATTTTGCTGAAAAGCTAAACATGTTGCAGGCAGTTAATTGTTTTTTGCAGTTCTTTAGTGATTATTTTTCAGTAGGCACAGAGCGGAATATATTAATGTGCATAATCTTTAAAAAAGCTGCTATAATGTAAAAGGAGCTTTTGTGAGTGTGAAACAGACATACAAGTGTCATTGGCATCATTCAGCTCCTTATGAAGTTCTCATTGCAATACCCGCAACAGTAGGATGGTACTGAAGGAAAGAGGGGGAAGGAGTAGAGGGGAGATGATAGGGGGGAGTGGTCAAGATTCACCAAAACAATTAAGACTCGATAAGCATCGAAACCACCGCATATTCTACCAGTAAATTTCAGCAAGTAAAATCTGTCAAAATTTATTGGGGGAAAAATGCCCAGTAAATAATGGCATATGCAGATTTTTGTGCAGCAAGCACCAATATCTGCATGTTATGCCCCATTTTTCAGGTGGGTACTATTTAACACACCTGATAAATTACTATGCATGCAGTGCTGGAGAAATATCTTAGCCTTTTCCAGGAGACAGTAATCTGGGCCTATGTCTTTTCAGATGACATACCAATACTCTCCGAAATATATTAACTAGTAAGTACCAGGCAATGAATCACAAAAAAACTCAATACTGTCCGAATTCAAGTTCAAAATGACATCCCTAATTGCATCAAAATAATTCCAGGGTACTGGATGTGTATGACTACAGACTCCCAAAGGAGAGAAGAGGAGGAACACTATGGGGGTGATTAGGATGGCGGGCGGATCGCCACCGCCGGCCTGGCGGTGGCGATCCGCCTGCCATCGCT
The DNA here is from genome assembly GCF_964204655.1 of Triturus cristatus. NCBI lineage: Eukaryota > Metazoa > Chordata > Amphibia > Caudata > Salamandridae > Triturus > Triturus cristatus. The sequence goes on along the minus strand of NC_140592.1, from coordinate 1,096,269,808 downwards.
ACCTGATTTACTACCCGCCATATTATAATGGTGGGGGGTATCACGGCGGACGCAAAGTGTGCCTGCCGCTTTTCTGCCGGTCGGCAATCGTTCCGATTGCCGGCCGGGTGGACTTGGGCCACAATATGGTGGCAGTGCCTAGCAGGCACCGCCATCCATATTAGTATGCGTGGCTTTTAAGGCCTTTCCATGGCGACAAGGCAGCCATGGAAAGACTGGTGGGGAATTGCTTTGGGGGCCCGTTGCGGTGTGGGGGGCTGCACTTGAGGGGTACCCCCTACATTGCCATGCACAACATGGCACTTGGCACTTGGGCATTGCGGCGGGTGCTGCTGTAAGCCAGGGTGGCGGTCGCATCCTAATTAGCAGTTCAGGACCGCCGCACGTCTGGCTGCCGGTCCCAGCACCGCTAGGGTGGCGGGCAGAGTCTGCCCACCATCCTAATCCCCTAAATTACTCGGCCCAGACTACATAACATTTTTGAAAGGTGCTATTTCATATCCTTGCTGGTAAGTAAGGCAGTGCTTCGTGCCAACTCCTTTTACCACTGTAATATGAAAGGTTACCGAAAGTGGTAATGCCAGAAATTTTGTGCATATTTTTTGTGTGTTATTATTGTCACATGTTGTGTTGTTTTTAGTACTGTTATGCTTTTGTGCTGCTTTATTATAATGCAAAGTTGTTGTGATGTCCTGTGGCTGTTGAGCTGCATTCACACTTTTATTGTTTTGTTGTTATAGGCCTGATATGTTTTCATTGTGTTGTTATGTTGCTTTATTTACGTGTTATTTTGTTGTATTATTCTTGCCAAATGCATCGTATTGTCTAAGGCGGTACAATAGCGCTTGTCTAGCTCTTCAACATTCAAATATACAGCTATCCCAAAACTATGAACTGTCTAAAATTAGCACTTCCAGTTATGATTTATGTGATAAGGCCCCACACCTGAAAATCCATATTTTTACCCATCTGCTGCAATGACAGAACCGAAGATGTGTACGTGCCTTCCTTCCCTCCTTTTCAAAATGTTGCTATTCTTTCTTTCTTTCTTTCTTCCTTGATGCCTTGCAACAAGCATGCAATGTGAGGTCTCGCTCACCAGTAGGCTGTCCTTTCTCCAAGTTATTATGGACAATGTCTTAAGTCCTGAACTTTTTACCCGCAAATCATTGCTTTCAGGTTTGCTAGTCTAATTAAGTAAATGGGAGCAAAACTAGACTACACCACCCAGAATGCATTAGGCTATCCCACAAAAGCCCAGGACTGGAAACCGTGTCCACAATGACCTGAACGGAGGTGGTCAACCTAATCACCATGCTCCTCCACTCAAGTCTACTAAACCTTCGCCAAAAAGGGAGATCAGTGGCTTGCAGAGGTCTGTAAAGACATTTGTATAGGGTGGAAGCTTCTGAGATGAGGACAGGGACCAAACCATAGTAATACGCAGGCTGCAGGCATGTAAGGAGCACGACACTCACCATCTTGCTCTTTTCTCATAATATTTTTTTCCCACATTCTTTCTGTCATGCACTCATTTTTTGCGTTTTTCTTTTCTTTCATCAATCTCTTGTCTTTAAGTCTACAGACACGTTCTTCTTTCTCTGTCTTTCGCTTTGTTTTCTTCTATAATGCATCTTTATCCATTTTTTCTTCCTCTTTTCCTGTTTTCTTTTTCACAATTTCCTTTCTTGTATGTTTTTTACCTTTCATTTTTCTCTCCATGTCTTTTTCTCTTTAATTTGAATTAGCAATGTATTCCTTTCTCCATAACCCTCTTTTGTTTCTTTTCCCTTTTCTATGTCTTTTTCTTTCTACATGGTTTTCCTTTGTATTTTTCCATTCTTTACTTTGTTTGGTTTCTTTTATTGTTTAACTTTGTTTGTTTGTTTCTTTCTTTCTTTTTTGAGTGCCTTGCTATAATGATATAGTAATAAAACATGGAGAATCACCAATACTGTGAGATTCCGGTTCTGCTAGGTGCAGTATTACCGCATCATTATGGGGTATCGCACATTCATACTGCATGTTTTATTATAATCTGTCTAAAGAATTCAGAATAATATCTGGGGGACCGAAGGGGGCCTTTTTTAAACACCTAAGCCAACCCCAACTTCCATTTCACGATGCTCAATGAGCCTACAAATAAATGAAAAGTTGTCTATACACAACGTTCAATGATACCCATACCAAAACTACCTTAAATTGAGTTTTTTCAGTGATCAATGGCATTGCACTCTATCTCTGGTTAGTGCCCTCCAGCCCCATCCAGTCACTCACAACCCCCAGTGGTAAGAAAAACTATGAAGAATGGAATACCCAAACTGCAGGCCCCTGATATCTTGTTCTTTTGCTCTATTGTCATTGCTTGCCTTACAATACTAACAATAAGACTACCTGTATCCCACGCCCAATGCAAATATAGCTGAGGTGTTTTCCTGATGCTTTCAGTCATACAACATTCCTCCAAATGTCAAGATTCATACTCTTAAGATGCAGAGAAATCAAACCTCCATGAATGAAAGCGGTAAACCTCAGAAAACTGTTATCCCATAAGCTGACAGCAATGAAGACCTTCTCTTCGCTTCCTCGGTTACAACCTTTTCGCACATATTACATATCTACTAAATTCAGGATGAAATATAACACACACTTTAAAGGTCTAAAATTCCATGTCCCGCTTTCAAAACACACAATAATCACCAGACGTGACCTTTAGCCCACAAAAAACAGTACTCATCACCATGCAACTTTGTTGTCATACTGAACGATCATGTGAGTATGCAGAACATCTTAGTCAAGAAAGAATAACCCCCTACTTCCTAACCAACCCTGGAGACACTTGCTCATCTCAATGCCATTTAGGTATAACAGTCTCTCCTCTCCAATGACTAAAATACTTTTGAATTACAACACCATAATATGGACTGAGAACGTTCCAGTCCTCACAGAGTTGCTGGCAACTATACATCTCTGGGTATTACACAAAAATATTGTTCAAAAAGTATAATGAGACACAAATACAAGGTTTAAAATGTCATATTGTCAAAAATATTGTGGGACAGAATAGTCAGTAAGAATATTATTATCGTAAGTCTTTTATATGTTCTTTTCAATATAGTTGTACATAATGTCTTTTTTGAGTTATTTAGTTGAGTTTTATTAGTTTTTGTGTTATTAGTTGTTATTATGTTACTCTTAAGTATGTTTACTTTTAGTGTAGTGTTGTTTTTTTAAATGGGTAACATTATATTTTTTATTTTATCTAACATTTTGGTGGGTTATTTTAAATACGTATTTTTCAATTCACTCTAATGTTTTTTATAAGGTGTCATTTGTTAATTTGATAATTAAGTATATTGGGTGTTTTTTTATTTAATGGATACATTAAAAAAGATAAGTGTTTGATTTGTAAATTGATTAGTTAAATAATTGTGTTAAAGATTAAATTGTTTTGTATATTAATTAATTATCATGTTTGAGGTGCTTTGGCTAATAATTAATTTTGTATTATTATTGGCATTTACAATAATGTGTTCTGGCTATTTAATTGGTTTTGTGGTTGTTGGAATTTTAGTGTAATAGGGTGGGAAATGTTTTAAATCTATTTTTCAAAATGCTTTTTGGATATATTTTTAATATAATTGTATGTATACTTTTAAATGTTAATTTTGTGTTTTTACTTTTTAATTATTTGTATAAATTGTATATTTTTTTATGTGTATATGGAAATATATTTTACGTTTTTTTTATATATGTATCTATTTTGTATTATTTTAGGGTAGGGAAAATTAAATCTGAGCTTCTAAAGTTTACCCTTTTCCTCAATGTCTCTTACACTGAAGTACAAATAGTAAATCTGTCTCCTCCAAAGTTCAACATTGCTTACATTGGAGTGTGTATAATGAATCTCAACCCTCCGCAGCCCAACACTTCCCCTACCATTCCTTCACTTGGATTGAGAATATTAAATCTGACCCCTCCAAAGCCCACCACTTTCCCCTACGTTTACTCACCTTGGAGTGGGAATAATAAATCTGACTCCTTAAAAGTCCAACACTTTCCCTTCTGTTGATTGGTTGGAGTGGGACTAATAATTCTGACCCCTTACAAGTCCAACACTTTCCCTACTGTTGCTTAGGTTGAAGTTGGAATAATAAATCTGATGCCTCAAAAGTCCAACACTTTCCCTACTTTTGATGAGGTGGGAGTGGGAGTTGACCCTTCCAAGTGTTATTTTTTCTTCTGATTTTTCAAAAATTGCTTTAATATACATTTTTGTTTAAGTTTTGAATGTTAGTTTGATGTAAAATATTTTTTATTCTTTATATTTTGGAGTTTTTTTAATAATCTATTTTATTATTTTAATGTTGTTATTGTATAAGTTCATTTTCTAGAGGTGGTAATTATATTTAATTAATAGTAGTATTTGTATTGTTTATAAATAATAACAACCTTATAGTTTAGATGTTATGTTTATTATTTTCTACGATTATTTTAAAGTATGTATTTTTATTTTATGTCTCTAAGATATATTTTTTGTATATATTTTATAAGTATAAATGCTTTAAATGTAATATTATTTTTAGAGTTCATACATGTTTTAGAGTTAACATAATAGTACAAATTCTGTATACTTATCTATTTCATGATGATAATGTGATCTTCTATATTTCTTGTTGCAGATATTTTTTACTTTACATACAAAGTATGTGAAGTCAAATTTTATGTTCTTGATTTTTTTTCGATATTTTGGTGTCTTGATATTTTTGTCATACAACCCCATCTCTGATTACAACTTTAGACACATTGCTATCCCCAGAACTCCTAGTTCAAACAAATCCAGCAATCTTGTCCAACTCAAACAATTACTCATGAAAACTCACCAGATAACCCCACCATCATCCAACATGTGGTATTTCTTACAAAATTTCAAATTTGCAGTGTCTTAGCATTGATTTATCTTACACTATCCATTAATATAAAGTAAATCTCCTGATACTAACACACCGCTAGGCCCTGCCTCCCATAACATGATAATCACATCACAGTGGACATGACACATGACATGGAAATACATCCCAATGGGGATCAAAACAAGTTGTCATTTCCTTTAGGCTAGTCTTCTCATGTATACCCCTTTTCTACATACATTGTCCCATCCACACGAAAATGATGGATTTGAAACAGGTGACCTTTTACCTAGTAGCTTGTTCCTGTCTCTTCGACACCAGGCTCTTAGTATCCTATCATAATCCCTGTACCTGACGTACATAAACATGCCCTCAGGCAGTGCATAATTCTGTATAAGGGTCACCATTTTTTTTCATCTTTGGCCAACAGCCCGCTGTACATGATAGCATTTATTTGGAAAACATTTATGATTGTTTTCAAAACATTTATGAGTGTTTTTAAAAGCATTTATGATTGTTTTGAAAACATATTGATCCTAGAAGAAACCCTGGAGTGACCACTCTAGTACATAAGACCCTTACTGCCCCTTCAAATTAGAGGAGAATTCCTTTCACGTTGACACGGGGTCCTGCATGCTGAATCTTCAACACACAGCAGTCTGACATCCCTTGCAGGGTGTCATCCTCAAAGCATAGATAGGGTCCTTCATTCTCAACCATCAGGTGAGGGGCTTCGTTCTTCCCTAGGGGATTCATGGTTAGTTGAAGGCATCCGCCGAAACGCGTTGACCGTCCTTTCACGTTCGCACTAATGGTGTTCAAGAAATAAAAAGTTCCTCTAATAAAAGAATTGTGGACTCTATCTGTGCCGTGGAGACTCTGGTTCGTTGGTGTTGACCGCAGAGGGTTCTTGCTGAATATATATATTATCTACTGGCGGTCGCCAGTAGATAGTTATAGTTAGGACCATGTTTCCATAGGAAATCTCAAAATTCTATTTTGAATAACTTTGGCGCCGGTTGACGGATCCTCACGAAATTTTCAAAACTAATGGGGCGCTCCGCTCAGCTCCTACCCTGGAAGTCTTGGGGTGATTCTTCAAGCGGGGGCTGAGAAAAAAGGGGGGTCCCAAAACGCGTTTTCCCCACGCATTTTCCCATAGGACCTTTAGTCGAAGGTACAGCCCGAACGGCTGAACAGAATTACTTGAAATTTGGCAAAGAGGTAGTCCTCAGGTCAGGGATGTGCCTTTTGCATATATGGTGTCAATCTGTTCAGTAGTTCCTGAGAAAATTGCAGTTAAAAGTACATAAATATCTATAGCCACGCACGGTGCGCGCGCAAGCGTAATTCTGATTGGTGGTTACATGTCACTCAACATTCGAATCGGTCGAAATCAGGAAGTCTTGTCCGCCATTTTGTGTGTGACAGTGAAAAAGAAAGGTGGAGAACGTGAAAAGGGGGCAGGGTACAGAGTTCCTGACCCCCTAGCTTTTGTCAGGGGGTCCCTGAAGGACCATGAAGGGTGAAAAAAACCTTTTCTTTTTTTTAAATTTGCGGGGTGCGCGCACGGTGGAAAAAAATCATTAAAAAAATAGAATTAAAAATCAAATTTTAGTGTTTAGATGTTAGGTGGCTCTAAAAAGAGACGTTGTGTTAATTGAGGGACAGAGGAACAAAAAAATTGCAAAAATTGTAGGGTGCCGCACGTGTGCTGCTGTATCTTGCTCTCTATTAGGGGAATGCTGGTGCCCCCATAAGAGAGAAGAGCATTGCACGCATTGCACCGTATATGCACCCTCTTAAACAGAGGGTGTATATCCAGAGGAACAGAAGCAGGTGAAGCTGCCGCCGCAGATGAAGTGCTCGGCTGAGCTGCTGATGATGTGCTCGGCTGAGCTGCTGCAGATGTGCTCGCCTGAGCTGCTGGAGGGTTTGCTCTAGCAGCTCGAGCATAAGCCACAGGATGTACATCTCTAACGTGCCTGATCATAGTGAAGATACTAAAAGAGTATTTATTTTTAGGATCTCCTCTTGATAAGACACGATCACAAAGAGTGCAGGTGACTTTTGGAGCATTCACCTTCTTCTGCCCCTCTGGAAAAGTGAAAAATTGCCATATAAAAGAGTTTTTCTGTTTCCTCTGTCTCTGTGGCACAAGGGTCTCCTGCTCACTCCCAGAAGATGACTGCTGCTCTGCCATTCTCAAGTACTGGTGTACTGGAAAAGCTGCTCAGCTACTTCTCCCAGGGAATCAGAAGTAATAATGAGGGGAGTGGGTGTGGTGTTGGAAGTTTCTGGAACTGAAACTGCTCTAAACCAATGAAAAGTGTTGTTTCTTAATCACATGACCTGAAACTACTATAAACCAATGAAAAGTGTTGTTTCTAAATCACATGACTTGCCGTGCACGCACGGTGCGCGCACGGAGCACGCACGCATGCGCGTACGAAGCATGCGCGCGTACGCGCACGGAGCATGCACGCATGCGCGTACGGAGCACGCACGCATGCGCATATGGAGCACGCGCGCATGCGCATACAGAGACGCGCATACGGAGCACGCACAACGTACGCATGCGTGCACCGTGCACGCACCGTGCACGCACGGTCAAAAACACTTAAAAAATAAAAATAAAAGTGTTTATAAAAGATATTAACTATGCTGTTCAACTCTATCCAAATTTTTTTAAAAAACTGAGCCATTCCATATTACAGGATGAAGTTAATCTATAACTATATATAGGTAGCTTATTGTAAAATAAATATTTAAAAAATATAATACATTCATAAATTAGCATTTAAAAAACCTTGCAAATTCATTTAAAAAACCATAGGTTTCACACACGTTATAGTTAGGAATTAGCATTTAAAAAACCTTGCAAATTCACTAAAAAAACCATAGGTTTCACACACGTTATAGTTAGGAATTAGCATTTAAAAAACCTTGCAAATTCACTGAAAAAGCCATAGGTTTCACACACGTTATAGTTAGGAATTAGCATTTAAAAAACCTTGCAAATTCACTGAAAAAACCATAGGTTTCACACATGTTATAGTTAGCTGGACATTTCACTCGTAAAAAACCAATGAAATTCCCCCGTTATAGTTAGTTCAGCTAACTATAATTCGCGCGCCCGCAATCCACTGCTGATGACGTCACATATTACATCACTCATGACATGGTCAGTGACATCACTCATGACATCACTGATGACATCTCAAATGACATCACTGATGACATCACTGATGACGTCATCCATGTGATAAATTACCACATCTTCTCACACCCTAATATAACCTTTGATACACAGACTCAAAATTTAAGAGTTCCATTCTCAAAACCATACATACTGCAATACCAATAACCACAGACCCACTTATTAACTCTTAGGACTACATACACCTCCACTCATTCACCTGTACAGTCACTCATACTTACAGTCACTCCATACAAAACTATCAAATGCATTTATACACCTATATAGACACTCACACACTACCAATCATCCATAGAGGTACTCTCACACCTACTCAGTCATGCAAATAATCACACTCCCATTTACTCACCTATGCGGTTATACACACTCAAGTTCACTTACTCATAAAAATAGTATCACATTCTTACGCTCTTATAGAATAATTGATACAAGCACACACTCATCCATACAGTCACTCTCACAATCACACACTCTCACAACTACCCACTTATATACTCTTACACGCATATATACTGCCTTTCACATATGTAGTTAGTCACAAATGTACCACTGAGATATACATTCAATCGCTAACACACCCATACATACACTCACTCAACCATACAGTCCATCACAGATGCACTCTTAAAACTATGCACCCATAGAATCACCCACTCACACATCTATGCATAGAGTCACACACACCCTACCCACACAAACACTCAGGAACCCATACAGATACTGAGATAAGCAATCAATAACTCATATAGACACTTATATAGGTATTCACAAAACCATGCCGCCACTTATACACTAACATACAGACACATACAAACATTTACACAGTTTAGTCACTAGTCTGCAGTAAGATACATTTAATGACTCACTTATAGAGTCAGTTACGCACCAAAGAAAATCATACATTTACACACTTGTACACCCACTCATTCTTCAACAGGCCTTTCCCTATATATATTAAACATATTAAAATTGTTCAGAAACACATACTCAATGGATGATGTCATCAGTGATGTCATCAGTGATGTCATTTGAGATGTCATGAGTGATGTCATGAGTGATGTCACTGACCATGTCATGAGTGATGTAATATGTGACGTCATCAGCAGTGGATTGCGGGCGCGCGAGTTATAGTTAACTGAACTAACTATAACAGGGGAATTTCATTGGTTTTTTACGAGTGAAATGTCCAGCTAACTATAACATGTGTGAAACCTATGTTTTTTTCAGTGAATATATATATGTATGTACATATATATATGTATGTATATATATATTACCTACTGGCGGTCGCCAGTAGGTAGTTATAGTTAGGACCTAGTTACCATAGGAAAATGGCAACATTCTATTCCCAATAACTTTGGCGCCGATTGACGAATCTTCGCGGAATTTTCAAAACTAATTCTTTGTTGAGATCAGCTCCTATGTCGAAAGTTTGGGGGCAATTCCTGAAGGGGGTCCGAGGAAAAAGGGGGTCCCAAAACGTGTTTTTTCAATGTTAATTTCCATAGGAAACTTTAGACAAGGCTACAGGTTGAACGGGTGAACGGAATTACCCCAAATTTGGCAGGGAGAAGTGTCTTGGTCTAGAAAGCACGCTTTTGTTTATTTGGTGTAAATCCGTTCAGTAGTTTTTGAGAAATATCGAAATTTACAGATATCGATATTTGGGAATTCTGCCATCTGATTGGCTGAGGCGTTACGAGCACGAGCTTGTTGCTGATTGGCTGCGAGCGGTTGCAACTAGGAAGCGTTGGCCGCCATTTTGTAATTCCGTTGAAGCGAGTAAGGTGAAAAAAGGGGGGAAAAGCTGGGAAAAAGTGGAAAATAGGAGGGTAGGAGCACTGTAACCTCTGTGGGGTGTTTAGGGTGTGCTATAGAGGGGGTGCAAAGTGAAGTATTTACCCCTACCGGTGCGTAAGTGGTTGACTACGGAAATTAAGTGAGGTATTGGGTAGAGTCTGATGTGGGTAAGGTGAGCTGGTGCGGGACTCGGGGATTAAAGCGTGAGCCCAAATTGTGTGTCTTATGCTGTGAAGTCATGTGCCATGGCCGCTGCACTACAGTTGTGGAAGTAGTGTCCGGGTGTGTTTATAACTACTAGGACGAACTACTGACCCATACTGGTATGAAAGTCCTGGGGTACGGAATATATGTGAGGTATTGTCTAGAGTCTCATGTTGCTAAGCTGAGCTGCTACCGGAGTCGGGGATTAAAGCGTGAGCCCAAACTGTGTGTCATATGCTGTGAAGTCATGTGCTCTGGCCGCTGTGCCACATCTGTGCAAGTAGTTTCAGCATGTAGTTATAGGTACTTGGATGAACTTTTGTTTAGAGCATTGCAGCTTGTGTATGGTGCTTAGGTGGTGTTGTATAGGGAGTGCGAAGGTAAATCAATATGGTATTTGTAGTGCGCAAACTACTCACCCCTATGGGTGGGTAGAGCTGGGGATCAAAGCGCAAGGTCTGTGCTGCAAAGTGAGATGGTCTGGCTGCTGCGCCACAGCTGTGTGGAGAATACATTTTGCGAGGGTGCGGGAGTTGGCGTTATATGGCTTTAAAATAGGGGGCCTAAGTTGTAAGTTATAGGGTGGCTCTAAAAAGAGCCCTTGTGTTCATTAGTTGGAGCTACATATAAGTGCGGATGCACAGCTTCCAGTTATTCAGGAGAACTCGATTTCATTGATCTGTGAAGTGTACTCCATCACTTCTGTATATATCCGCCATATCAAAACGTATGTTGTTGTTGTATATGGACCCCATTTTGTGGTCTCTGAGGTATGCAGAGACAGCTTTGTTTACTTTTTTCCGAGTTTTTTCAATCTGAGGACAAAATTGTTTGGACCATTTCCACTTTTGTCTTTGGCACATATTGGAATATACAAAGACAGTTTGAGGCAAAAGTAACATCAATTGTCCAAAGGTGTCCTTCATAAGCATTTCCAAATCTACCCCAGTCAATGTGCCTAAGTCGTTTCCACCACAGTGCACAATCATGAGGTCAGGGTGTTGGAGATGCAAACAGGTTTGAACCAAACGCAACAATTGGTGCCACTTCAATCCTCTCTGTCCAAACCATTTAAGGTCCACATTTTGTAAACCTAGGTCTAAGTCAATACGTCTCTGTTCTGCATACCTCTTGCACCAGAAAACATAGCTATGTCCTACGATCCAGACTAGCATTTTGAAGGTATGGCTGGAAGGTATGGAAAGATGTCTGTAGCTCATGCAGTTCCTTCGTAGAATAAGAGATATGTTTAAAGATGGGGAACTAGTTTCTTTTCGCATACAAAACGGTACCTGATTGGGAGATGAAAAGCATTGTTTTTTAAAAGTAGGGTGCACATTCGTTTTGTGGAAAAGTATGTTTGTGATTGGTTAAGAAAAAGCAGTTTGCACATACATATTATAGGATAAAATTTGCTCAACTCAACCACACCTGCTACTTGCATTTGGAAGGCACTGTTCGAGCTTAAAACAATCGTGAACTTTTAACCTGCACGTGCCGTTAAATGTTCGAGAAAATGTTGAAAAAAAATATCGTTAGGTTTAAAAAACTTGATGAACGTTTAACCTCCACGTGTTGTAGAATGTTCTAGAAAGTGTGTTGATAGAATACGTTGCATTTTTTACTTCGATTTGTACTTGAATATTAAACAAGCATTGGCATAGCCAATAGGTCTCGCTTTTGGGACCTTATAAGTGTTTAGCCATGCAACAGTTACATAACGAAATACTTATAAGGTCCCAAAAGCGAGACCTATTGGCTATGCCAATGCTTGTTTCTGTTTATTACTGTCCTGTAGTAATGGCGGCGCACGGGTGCCACCATTACTACACAGAAGTAATAAACATGAGAAAAAAAACCTGGCTCACGGAGAACATCAAAGCGGCGGTGTGGCCGCGAAAGTGAAAGTGATCGCTATCGCGATCAAACATCAAAGCGGCCATGCGGCTGCGAAAGTGAGGCGCGCGCGCCCGCGCACATGCACTGTAGCTCTAGGCTACAGTGGTAGCACTTTTTTGAACCCTCACAAAATGTCTCGCCAGACCAGCGCATGCGCTGGGTCAGGCGAGACCTAAAAAACGAGTTATATGGAAAAGTAGAAAGACAGTAATAGAGAGAATTTTTGAAAGCTAAAAGAATCAAGGAACTATTGTAATTTGTTATTGATTACCTACTGGCTGTCGCCAGTAGGTAGTTATCACTGTTAACGGTCTGAAAGTGCGGTGTTGCTCAGAGTGGCATGGTGGTGATATGATATGGTGCTACACTCAGGTATGAAACCGAGAGTCTAAACCGTGAGGTCATTGCTGTAAAGTGATGTGGTCTGGTGTTTGTAGCATACGTGTGCAAGTAGTGTTAGTAGGCATTTATACCATACAGGGAGTGGGAAGGGAACTACTGACCGCTACTGAGTGTTGATAGTATACCGGAAGCAGGAAGCGAAGTAGTTACGCCTATCGGTGTGAAGACTTGGGGATGAAACCGAGCTGATTGCTGTAAAGTGATGGGCTCTGGGTGGTGTAGGATACTAGCCGCTGTAGTATAAGTGTGTAAGTAGTGTCAGTATGCGTTTATAGTATATAGGGAGTGGGAAGCGAACTACTCATCCCTACTGGTGTGAAGACTCGGGGATTAAACCGTGAGCCTAAATTGTGAGCTCATTGCTGTAAAGTGATGTGCTCTGAGCGCTGTAGCATACTTGTGGAAGAAGTGTTAGTTTACGTTTATACAACATAGGGAGTGAGAAGCGAAAGTCTTACCCCCACCGGTGTCAAGACTCATGGATGAAACTATGAGCTCTGTGTAGTATTCCATTGTAAGTCATAGTAGAATGTTAGCATGTAATTCTACTAGAATCTAAGGGGCATATTATCCAGGAACGGAGTTAAAAGTATCGCCGCTACAGCGGCAGGAAACTGCCGCTAAAACGGCGATAATGGGCTTGATAATATGCCGTAGAGAATTCCAATAGAAGCCCATGTTAACACGAGAACATGGGCTTCTATTGGAATTCTCTACGGCATATTATCAAGCCCATTATCGCCGTTTTAGCAGCAGTTTCCTGCTGCTAAAGTGCCGATAATTTTAACGCCGTTCCTTGATAATATATGGCCCTCAGTATGTAATGTTAGAATGTAGGGTTGTCATGAGGGGAACCTTGCGGAATTTGTACACGGTGCTGGATTAGACGGTTGCTTTGCTGTCTGCTCCTGTTGGTGGTTATTTCAGGTGTCTTGTTTTCTTGTAATAAATCTACTTATTGGATTCACTGCTGTCTGCCTCTTCACTACATAAATTTGGCGACGAGTGGGAGAAGGCAAAAAGAAGGCACCACTCAGCAATATTTAAAAATTGATTGCGTTGTGCTGAAGACCCGTTTTGTTTGTGTAGCTGTTTCTACTCATGCCAGGGTCGTCGGCTCATTGAACTGACATCCGACTTCAGGTACTTGTTCGACTACTTGAAGCGCGAGTTGGAAAACCTCGTATCGCTGTAATAGAGGGGATACGGATGGTAAAAATGGAGAGAAAAGAAAAACTTATGGTGTTATAAAGTGATACACTCATAGAACACTTGCAGTTGTATAATTACCCAGGCTTCATTTGTCTAATAGTCAGTTAGATTATGTTTGGTAGGTGCACTCTAATATTAAATAATGTTGTCCTTAAAATCTCCTATAAACAGATGATTTTCACAATAAACAATAGACAAGTGTTGTCAGAAAAAGACGACCTATACACTCAGTTATTTATTTGAAAAAATAAGTAACCTTTATTAAAACAGAAATAAATAGAAATGTAACTTTAATAGAACAGTATACTTAAAGAAATGTGGGTTGGACTCCAGTGGAAGCAGCGTAGGAAACCTGCAAGACAAAAATGAAACATAAGTATGTGTGCTATGTGGAAGAGGTAAAGAAAGGTAGTCCGAATGAAAGGACCATAGTGGGAATGGAAGGGAGGGGGGGTGGGTGGGTATGAAGAAAGGGCGATAACATTATCGCCGCTTCAGCGGTAGAAAACTGCCGCTAAAGCAGCGATAAGGGGTTGATAATATGCCCTTGTGAATTCCCATAGAAGCCCAGGTTCTGATGTGAACCTGGGCTTCTATGGGAATTTACAAGGGCATATTATCAACCCCTTATCGTCGCTTTAGCAGCAGTTTTCTGTCGCTAAAGTGGTGATAATGTTATCGGCGTTGTTTGATAATATAGTACTACATTATTAGCTATGGGAAAATCGCTGGTAATGCACCTGTGCACCCAGGGTGCTGCACCCAAACCCCTTCCTCCGCACTGTGCTCAATTGTAGGTCTTGCACACCGAGGCTTCACTGCTCACCTGCCACCAGTGGTGTGTCCCACGACGTGTTGGTGCAAGCTCCTAGTCTGTGGTATGTTTGTACGAAAGACCAGGTCTCCGGTCGGGAAAGGTGTCTTGATACCACGATGGGAGGTGTCAGAATGCCAGGACATCATTGCGGGGTCAGCTCCCGCTCCGCCGTTCTTGTGGCAATCAATGGAATGTCTGAAAAGGGCAAAATAATTTAATGGTGGAAATGTCTGGAGGTAAATGAAGGTTTATTTCAAGCTTGTTAGAAAATAGCAGTTGAGGACATCCTTTGTTTTTGAAGTACGATCTACCAACTGTTAGTGGTAATCGTGGTTCAAAGAGGAGTTGGAGTGCACGAGAATACACAAGGCTAAATAAAAATATGTTATGCCAACGTTCACATACAAAGGAACAGAGCGCATTTTAGAAGCATAATGTGCGCGTGTAATGCAGTGGCGGGAGCCTGTGTGCCTGTACACTTAGTAAGGAGCTCACTACAGCGTCCTAAAAGCCAACGCCATGTGTCTGTAGGGCAGCGCTGCCCGCTGGCTCAGGCCTACAGTACGGTCCAGCAGGTCCTTAAAATTAGACCGATGTGACTGAATGAGGTCAGAGATCACATCATTACGCACGGCAACATCGCTTTTTCACACGTGCGCTCTCAGGGTGATGCACCCCACCCCTCCCGCAGAACCGCCCTCAACAGGTGTCTGTAGGGCAGCGCTGCCCGTAGGTTTAGGCCTACCTTATGTCAGCATAACACACGGCAATATCGCTTATTCGCACATGCGCAGTCTGGCTGATGTATTCCATCCCTCCCGCAGCACCGCGCTGAAGAGGTGTCTGTAGAGCAGCACTGCCCGCTGGCTCAGGCCTACAGTACAGTCCAGTCCAGCAGGTCTTTAAAATGAGACAGAGATGTGACTGAATGAGGTCAAAGAACACATCATAACACATGGCAATATCGTTTGTTCAGACCTGTGCAGCTAGGCTGAAGCACGCCACCCCTCTCGCCGCAGCGCGCTCAATTGGAGGCCCTGTGCACCCAGGCCGCTCTGCTTACCTGCTGTCATTGTTGTGTGAGCAAACACTACGGGCAGCAGTGCTCACAATTCAGATGGAGTGTTGATTGCAGGAGAGTGTACACCTCATGGATCCCTTTCGTAGACGACGGGCGGTAGGGCTCACAATTTAGAGCCCGTGTTAATTGCAAGGATGGAGTACACCTCATGGATCCATTTCTTTTTTTTATTGCGCATTGTGATATGCGAGGTGGATGCGGCAAATCATTTGAGGTAGTGTGGAAGAAGGACGTGTGGCGTCGTGGTTATCCTATTTATACGTACACAAAGTGGGCTGGGCTTGCGTACGCCAGGCCAGCGTAGGGGTGTGAATAATTATTCCTGGGACTTGGGCGTTGTTCAGTTCCTGCCTGGCCAGGAAGTATACTTATGTGTGTTTCTTTTGTAGTTTTGACCTCGCTGAGTGTGCAATTTAGATTAGTGTAGTATGTGTAGGGAGGGCGGAAACTATCGTTAATGAGATGGCATGTGATCTAGGATGTGCAGTCTTCCCATGGCTGATGATGCTCCTTAGAGCCAGAAATACTTAGGCCGTAAGGTAGCACAATAATGTGCAGACACACACACCAGGGGCATCGTGTAACACATATTTGTTCTTTGATGGAACGTTTGAGATGCATGGCAATCGCATGTGGAAGGCTAATGTACAGAGCATGAATATTGATCAAGATGATTGTTGCATGTTGTGTGTAGTATAAGATATGTGTATACAGGAAAACACTTTTCAAAAAAGCTTTCTAAGCAGAAGAGGTGTCTCATCAAACGCTGTAGGGAGAATGAGTAAAATGGGTGGGGTCGTACAACTGTTACAATGGGAAATGTTATGAACCAATGAAATGCTTTTTTTTAAGGTCCCATGGCAATTGGGCATCGAGCGCGCAAGGAGGCCGCACCCGACGCGATTTTGACAAAATATTTTTATCATAACATAAGTTTATTACAGTTAGAAATATATAAATGTTTAAAATAATTTAGATTTTCGTGTGCTCTCATATACTGTTTAAAGTTATTTAGATATACTTTTGAGACTAAAAAAAAAAAAGGGAATGGCGTACCCGGCACTATACTATACGTCTGTGACGTAACACATGGCCTGGCAGCGTTTACTCGTCGAATACGCAACGCGCAGCAGGCGTGACCCCATACGTACATGACGTAACGCGTGGCTTGGTACTGCGTACCCGTCGGATACCAAAGTAGTACCTGGGGTAAATTCATGCGTATATGATGTTAAGCGGGAAGCGGTGCCACAAACTCGTCGGATACGAAATGCACATCATTTCCGAGTTTAGCAATATGGCAGATAAGATTCGTGTGGTGATGGAGCTTGGTACGCTACCGGTATGGGAGTGCAGTTTTCTCCCCCCCAAAAAAATATATATACATATTTTTTGGGGAAGATATAAAACATTACATGATTTTTACAGTTAAATACAAGAAGTATAATAGAGTTCCAAAATATTTAAAAATATAATAGAAAAAATATAGGTTTTATAAACATTAAAATATGAAATTAACATTTAAAAAACCTTCGAAATTCACTGAAAAAACCATAGGTTTTACAGACGTTATAGTTAGTTGAACATTTGACTCATATAATACCATCGAAATTCGCCTGTTATAGTTAGTTGAGCTAACTATAACTCGCGCCCGCAATGCACTGCGGATGATGTCACATATTACCTCACTCATGACATGATCAGTGACATCACTGATGATATCACTGATGACATCTCAAATGACATCACTGATGACATCACTGATGACATCATCCACGTGACAGTCTGATGCACATACTGATGCTCTAATATAAACTTTGATACACCCATTCTAAAATGCTGACTACTATTTTTGAAACCATACATAGAAGAATACCATATACTACATAGCACTCATTATTTCCTAGGTCTACACACACATCCAGTCACTTATACATGTACTTACTCATCAATAGAGGAATATAATATGCACTCATACATCTATACATGCAGTCCCACGCTGTCACTCATCCATAGAGTTACTCACACGCCTAGTTAGTAATGCAAATAATGAATCACATACCCATTTAATCATGTATACAGTTAGATACACCAACTTTGTTATTTTTAGACATACCACATCACTTATTTATACAGATACTAACACGTTTACTGTCTTATACAATCACTGATAGAAGCAGACACTTGTTTACACACTCACTCTTGAAATAACTTAGTCTCACATATACTCATTTATATACTCCAACACTCACATATAGTGGCTTAAAACATATGTAGTTAGTCACAGATATACCACTAAGACATTTATTCACTCACCAACACACCCATAGACACACTAACTCACCCATACAGCCCTTTCCAGATGCACTTTTTAATCCACACAACCACTGAATCACCCACTCAGACATCTAAATTTAAATTTGATACTTGTATAGCGCACTACTCACCCGCAAGGGTCTCAAGGCGCTTGTATGAATACCGCTGTGGAACCCATCCTGGCTTTCCCTGTGAGACGTCCACTCCTGGGAACCCCCAAGGTGGAGGCCAGGCATCCTTAGCGTTGTGGGGGCCGTTGTGGAGATTAAGCAAGCTATTGCCCAGAGTTGCAGAGTGGGACTCCATGATTGGAATAGACACCGAGGCGAGAATTATCAAGTCAGTGGAATTTTTGAGCCCAAGACCCTCCGAGGCGGGGAATTGAACCCTGGTCCCGGGCTAGACCTCTGCATCAGGGTCTGCCGCTCTAATCAATGAGCCACACTTCTCCACTATCTATGCACAGACTCATACACCCATCCACCCACACAGACACTCAGGGACCCATACAGATACTCAGACAACAAATCAATAATCTATATAGACACTCATGTAGGTATTCAGCAACCCATGCAGTTGCGTACACATCAATGGAGAGACTAATACAGACTTTTACACAGTTTAGTCACTAACCCAAGCATTCAGTACGACACGTTCAATCACTCACTTATGCAGTCAGTCACACACATACAAAATAATTCCTGTAGGCACTTGTAAATGCATTCATTCTTCAATACACCTTGGCCTATATATATAAAACATATTTACATTTTATAGAAACACACATTCACTGGATGATGCTTCACCTACATATAGGGGTTAGGTATATTTAGGCAAATTACTTAGGGCTCATCATATGATTATGCAAATGTTACTATTTTATCTGAACTGTATATGTTCATCTTTTTAGCATTATGTTAGAAATGTATCCACTACTTACCATATTGGTACTTGCTATTTCCTTCATATGCTTCTGTCTCCTGATTGTCACAGCAAATATATTTTACACAAAACTGACACTGGACCAATAAATACTTATTGAAAACGTCCTAATTGCCCGCTTGGGTACTTTCTGAGAATAAGTAAGTACAAGTGACTGAGCAAAAAGTACTGTACTGTTTTCCACGATCCCTGAAGAATCAGAGTTGTCATGTTCAGTGGTTGCCATAAACTACCTACACCACTGAAGGACACAGGGGGGTGGTAGTGGCACAGTAGAACTAGCTGATCTAACGGCTGACATATCCTGTGGGGGTGTCCGGAAGCAGTTTGGTCATCAAAAACGCGGAGGTCCTGGGTATTTCTAGGAACTACACGACAAAGAACAGCACTGTTCATACCACACACCCAGCTCTGCATAGTACACATGCGGGCAAGCACTTCAATATGCCACATAAGGATAATCATGCTATACAAATAATGCAATACAAAAGGTGCCATAGGTGTAATTTGCATAATTTCTCTTTCATGCACATGGATCTACTTTCAGATCTAATTGACATGTGAATACCTTGTAGTGGGTATACATCTCTCCCATTCACATCCCTCGCTTAAAACACCAATATCCTTCATTGGTTAGACTATGATTGATGTGTGGTACTGAACCCTATTTGATAACATTTTATTACATGTGTACATCATCATTGTTTTTGAATGTATTACATATATATTTGCACCTTTATTGACCGTCTCTTAGGATGCATTACAAATGTAGTTAAATCAGGGGAAGTTATTTAGTCATGTTTTGTATTTTAAAATAAATGTATTTTAGCAATGTCATTTTCAAAAATCTAAATTACATGTAGCTGTTTATCATTACATATTAAGCAGAATGCTGTCTTTTGAATGACATATAATGTTTTTACATGTGAGAATACTGTCATACATAAGGGGCGTCTCGTAAACGGGACAGACGACCTCTGGTCGGCGGTCACGCCTGCCTCATTAGGATGCGACAAAACAGTCCCATTCTGACATTTCCCTATGGGAGCATGCATTATGGCTGTAAACCGACCGTAATCTCCCATAGGGAAATGGGAGGTGTTGTTCATCCATACACCCGGCATCCCTGCACCCCGTGGCAAGCACCTTGGGGTTCCTGCCACGGGGTGCAGGGATCAACAGGGGGCACCATAGGTGACCCTTCTGCCCCCAACTGGAGGCTGCGCACACAAGGGGGCACTGCTGGTGCCCCCCAAACACACTCTCCGACATGGTTTCCATGTCAGACAGGTCGGCATGGAACCCATGCTGGAAACCATAATCTGCCGGTCAGAATTGAAACTGATGATGGGGGTCAGAAATGAGGCCAAACCCAGTGCCTATTAGGTATGTGGAGTTCAAGTGCAGTGAAGTGGCAATGTTTTATTAAGCATTCTGACACTATTTTTGATGAGAGAGTCCCAAAAAAATCCAGATATTTCAGAAGTAAAATGGAAATAGTTCAGGCGCAATGTACTGGTTTTCCTCATATGTCCTGATTATGAGTTGGGTGGAGTTTACCCATCCCTGCACAACACGGAGTTCACAGCACTAGGCAATTACCGGGTGCAATAAAAAGTTCAGTTCATTTGAGTTTGGCAGGTAAAATCTGCTGGAATTTAAGAGAACAGAATACTGTATTTATTGTGGTATGCTGTTTTTGGTGTGACAACCACCAAAATCCATGTTATTTCCCAAAAACTCTGAATAGATGCAATTTATTGCCCCCAATAAATTCCAAGTGCTAGGGAGTCAAATTTTACCAATTGCGATAAACTGCACCTACCCCTTTTGGGGCACTTTAAATCAGGGTCAAAAAGATGATAAAAGCCATTAACAACCATTCCTTAATGAGTAGACAACCGCTTTATGCTCACTGTCTTCTTCCCTTTGACTGAAAACTAAATATCTTTACTGTTTACACACAGAAATCACAGCCAGCTAATATTGTATCAGTATATGTGGACTATTTGTACATATATATATATATATTATCTACTGGCGGTCGCCAGTAGATAGTTATAGTTAGGACCCTCTTACCATAGGAAATCCGCAACATTCTATTTTTAATAACTTTGGCGCCGGTCGACGAATCCTCGCAAAATTTTCAAAATAGGTGGGGCGTGCAAAAACATGTAAAGGGGCTGTTTAGACAGCTCCCAAGCACCTAGCCATGTCGAGGGAGCCCCCAACGATGAATCCTTGCAAAATTTTCAAAATAGGTGGGGCGTTGAGCTCCGCTCCTACCCTGAAAGTCTCTGGGGGGTTCGTCAAGCGGGGGCTGAGATAAAAGGGGGGTCCCAAAACGCGTTTTTCCCATGCATTTTTCCATAGGACCTTTAGACAGAGCTACAGCCCGAACGGCTGAACAGAATTTAATGAAATTTGGCAGAGAGGTAGTCCTCAGGTCAAGGAAGTGCCTTTTGTAGGTTTGGTGTAAATCTGTTCAGTAGATTCTGAGAAAATAGCCTTTAAATCAATATATATATCTGAGCCAGCTTACGGTGCGCTTACGGTGCGCTTACCGTACGCGTACGGTGACGTGCGCGAGCGCGATTCTGATTGGCCGTTAGATCTTAGTAAACATTCGAATCGGTCGAAACCAGGAAGCGGCGGCCGCCATTTTCTCTCTCGCACTCTGACAGGGGGTTGAAAAACAAAGTGCAAAAACATGTAAAGGGGCTGTTTAGACAGCTCCCGTTGTAGTTACTGTAGGCAACTATAACTCACGCGACCGTAATCCTCTGCTGATGACATATGTGTCTTCATGAAAAAAAAATATTTGTAATATATGTATAGCTAAAATTTAATGGAAGAAGACATGGGCAAATAAGTGTCTAAATACAGTATTAGCATCAGCAGAGGATTATGGTCGTGTGAGTTATAGTTGCCTACAGTAACTATAACGGGGGAATTTCATTGGTTTTTTATCAGTAAAATCTCCAGCTAACTATAACATGTGTGAAACCTATGGTTTTTTCAGATATATATATATATATATATATATATATATATATATATATGGTATAGCCATAACACTTGTTCCTGAGAAACATCACTTTTGGAGGATAGTCTGCACATAAACGATAGGCAGTCATACAGATACTACTTGTAAAATTGTAAAACAATCATATACTCACACAAAAGTATAAATTTCCTTTGTTAATCAGTCTCTCTCTCTCTCTCTCTCTCTCCCTCTCCCTCGCCCTCTCCCTCACCCTCTCCCTCTCACTCGCCCCTCGCCCTCTCTTGAACGCATGACATCCCATCTACCATTAAAAATATTTGTTGAGTCGTGACACATACTGAGAGACACCTTGGTCTGTGAAAAACACAGAAATGTGCTTAACAAAGCTGATAAATTACACAATTGATTTGGTTTATAGAACGCATTGTTTTTTAAAGTTAGAGAGCGTTAACAACAACACTACCAGGATAATCATAACTTCATGAATATCAAAGCATATCATTTCATTTACAATTATGGTTATTGCACAAATTATTGCATAATTCCATTGTATATAGTAGGAGTCCGAGCTCCAGATTTCATCAAAATTCTTAGTACATCAATTTGATTCTTGACCACGAGTGTCCATAATGTTCCAAAGACACACAGATTAAATCTCTGGAGATACATAATCCAGTCCTAGTGGGCAATCATTTATTGGTGGAAAAGTTCATTTTGAAAATATTGACAGCAAAGTCTTGTGTGATTTCATGCTGATCTCATCTTGACTGAAAAATACAGAAATATATCGAAAAAGTGCCAAAGCAACTAAATAACAATACTATACGTTTTCCCAAAAAATGATTTTGTTATAATCAGCATCATAACCTTGAGATATCATACACTTGGGGACAGACATACCTTATGCATTCTTCATCTTACAAGTGGACACCCATCTCCTCATCGTGATTCATATCAAAATGTACCACTGTGTTGATATCTATTATAAGACGACATTCCACACCCTGCAATGATAGTGTCCTGTTCCCCCTCAACTATACCCTATAACTTGTGCCCTTGAGCCCTTGCTGTGCACTGCTAATTTCCCCACATGTTACATCGCTCATGACATAATCTGTGACATTGTTGATAGCATGACTGCAACATCTAAAATGACGGCATTGATGACAACTTCAACAAGACAATGAAATATGAAGCAAATGAAATATCAGCCTGTCTGGGGATTAATGGTCTGAAAATTACTTTCGCACATGTCACTTTAAAGCACCTGCGATGTCATTGAACAGGACTCTTTATTTAAATAATGTCATCAGAAACCGATATTGTGTTTAATTGAAATGAGGAAAGTTGGTATAATTGGCTAATACATGTTAATGGTACTGAGGATTTAATTGTCATCATAGAGTTGTTAATTCTAGATTTTGGAATATTTTATGATTGAAAAAACATATTTAACAGATACGTGATTTCGAGTGAAAAGGTTACAAGTACTATTTTAAAAGTCTATGAATAGTTACAATGAATTCCAAAGTTGCACTGCTTTTATATACTTTTTACTTACAGTTTGCCCTTTTTGTATAATGCAAGAGTCACTTTAAGTATTTAAATGCACTCGTCACCTTACGTTTAACTACAAGTCCCAAGAGTGCCTCCTATATGGCGTAATGGGAAAATATGTACATAGCCACAAAGAACAGACTATAAGTCCGATTATGATGTCGGTTGCGGTCCGCCCGACATCTGCCATTGCCATCCGCCCGCCACATCCCGATGTGGCGGCCGGAGGCATCGGGCATCTGCTGTGCTTCCAACAAGCTTAAGGAGCCCGTTGGAGAGTCGGAAACCCACATAATCTCATAATGATGGCAGAGCCTAGACTGGCTCCGCTGTCAGTATTATAATGTCACTTTCCAACAGCCTTTCCATGTTGGCCTTTTCAACATGGATAGGCAGTCGAAAAGTGACCTTGGGGGCCCCTAGCAGGCCCCCGTCATTCCGTGACCTCTGCTATGAGCACCTATGGGTCACCTAAACATCCCAGCACCGTGTGGCAGTCACCATGAGAGCCCTGCCACACGTTGCAAGGATGTTTAAAAGCATCCATTTTACAATGGCAGTTTGTGCTGTGGGCCTTTTCTGCCTGCTGCACAAGCTGCCATTGTAAAATGGATGCTTCTGAATGCCCATTGGGTGGTCGTGTGCAAATTGTGCAGTTGGAACCACCGACCCATGGTTGGGCGTTCCAGTCCTCTACAGTGTCGGCTGCCTGACATGGTAATGATGACCTAAGTATCCCTGAACAAGACCTGTAGGTCGAAATGCATCGTTCATCATTAACATGAAAGAATATTTTAATACCGTAGCAAAAAGTGCCTTCTACATGCTGAAACACCTAAAAAAAAAAATCAAACCCTTTATTCCCCTTCAAGATCTAAAAACTGTAGTGCAATCCCTAGTCCTCTCCAAGCTTGATGACGGCAAAGGAACAATCACAATCCACACTCAATGCTGCGGTCGGACTTCTATCAGGGGAGAGGCAATATGACCACATCACTTCCATACTCAAGAAACTCAACTGGCTACCAATCGAAGTGAGAAGCTTTTTCAAAATTGCTTGCATAACCCACAAAGCTCTCTACACTGGAAACCCTACTTACCTCAGTAACAAAGTTTCAACAGCCAGCCAAAAGAGGCCTCTGCGAAGCTCAAACACTCTGCTCTTGATTCCGCTGAAATTCAAGACAAAAAAAAAAAAATCACTCTGCCTGTTCATTCTCTGAGAACACACCCAGAATTTCAAAGGCTCTACCTCAAGAACTACGTGACAACCAATCATACCTACACTTCAAGAAAAACCTTAAAATGTATGGTGGCTAGAGACATTACTGACAAACAGTGGCCTTATTTTTCATCACCTAGTCAGTCAGCAGTTTTAGAGGTGGAATCAGTTAACAAGAAAGTTTCAGCAAAAGGACTGTAATGGAAAACAGTGTAAGGTTTTATCAAAAGGTGTAATTACATACAGATACTCTTTTCCGTTCTGTGTTCTCATCCCACTGTCAAGAAGGAGAGTACACAGTCTAGTTCTAAGAAACTGCAATTTCGTTCAGATTGGTGATTAATTCGAAGATGGTTTCCTCTTGCTCTGACATCCTTGGATGAAATACAAATGTTATCCCTGCAGCAGCTAATTATGCATTATTTCCCTCTCTCCAGCCTAAAAAACCCTCTAAAGATAGAAGCTTCATTTTGGGGTCTGAACAAACAAGGACTTCAGAAGCAGAATATGGATACAAAGAAAGAAGGGATCTTAGCCAGATACAAAGTAGTGCCCAGCTTCCAGCCCAGAATCTGCAGCAGTGAAATCCGACAAACAAGGCTTCCAGCTGAAGGGTCAGGTAATCATGTCTGAGTGGTTGTTTCCTGTATCAAAGAGTGTCCTACCATCCGCAGTATAGCGGCCAAATAAGAGAAAGAATGGTCTCCGGAATGTGCCTGGGGGATCCCGAGAACTCAAAGGGGAAAATAGGCTGATTACCTGGAAACAAACACGAGAAGGAATATGTGGAAGATAACTAGGAAGGAAAGATGGGCTATTGCCACAGACAGAATGGCGACCACGGTACTAAACTTTGAAAACAATGCACTTGAACAGAGTCCAGTGAAGTTTGGCCAAGTACACCAATTAAGGAAGACTGAAAGTCAATCAAGCAGGCGGACGCTCACAAAACAGTTAGTTACAAGCTATTTACAAACTTTTGCCAGTCATATTCTCTCCTTGAATACGAATGGAGAAGTATTCTTGCAAAAGTGATGGGGGTGCAGGGGAAGCGGTTTCTCCAAAGGAAAACACTTGTTTCCTCATGGAGAAAAACAATTATCAAACATGATTAAAAAATACTTGTGTGTACCTGCTGCTACAAACATGGAATTCATGAAAGAATTCCAGAAGCAGACCTGGTAAAATTGTGACACTCGCAAATTTCCTGAATTTATCTTAGGAAACTCTGCATTCTGATTATGTTGGAGATTGACCCGAGAATTAGCATTAGACCTCAGAAAGTATATTTCTGATTTAGTTTTCCAAATCCAGGCCTTAGTTTGGCACCGTTCGACTAGGAATTTTGCTTTTAATCCACGACAAACATACCAGAATCATAAAGGAATCCTACACACTAGTAAGTTATACATACAGTTTAGTTAATCTCAGCACTTTCAGCAAGTGCTGACTTTTATACGTTTTAGGAGGCAAAGTGCTCTTAGCGACACAGCCAGGACTGACTGCTAATTTATTAAAGATCGAGGGGCAGATTTACTATGACTTGGCATTGGGATTGCGTCACTTTTGTGTTGCAGATCCAACACAAGATCATTTTTGGTATTTACTAAGCCATACAAAGCCAGTTTGCATGGTTTAGCCGCCTTGTGATACCTTGCACTGAGGAAGCGTTCCAAGGGTGGAGCATGGGTGTTCCTATACACCAACTATCGATTTTGACGCATTCCCAGCTTCACTAAAGCTAGTAAACCTGGGAATGCAGAATGCGTCAACATTCTCAGCCTTCCCTAGTGAGGCGTAACGAGGAGAAATATCTTAATTTCTCCTCGTTATTTCCTCTTTCCATGTTAAGTGGACAATCCTGCCTGTAACGTAGGCACCCTCGCACCATGGCGCAAGGGCACTTGCACTGACATTAGGCAGCCTAAAGTGCGGCAGCGCAGGGAGGGAGCCGAGGAGAGCCATATCTTTGTAGATACCATGCTTCCCAGCAGGGCCAGACTGGCCGTAACGGGCACCGGGCAATCCCCCGGTGCACCGCACGGGTGGGGTCGTTTTTTTTGTTACAGGGCCGTTTTTGCTATGCTGCAAAACCGGCCCTGTAACAAAATCGGCCGAAAACCGGCCCTGGCAAAGAGTTCGGCGGCACCCCCCCACCTCCAGTGGGAGGGGGCCGGCCGAGCACATTGCCAGGGCTGGTTGTGGTTCCCAGTCCGGCCCTGCTTCCCAGCTCTCTCCCACTCATGCAACGCACTCACGCTACTTCTGAGTAAATCTGCCCTCGAGGTTTTGAAGTCTGTATTTTGGAGTGTATGTCTTTGAAATATTTCTCTGGGTACTTGGAGAAAAGCTCCGTCAGACATAGGGGAACAAGTATCAAGGTGAGTCTGATAAATAATGGAGTGAGTAACAAGTATTCAGTATTTTTGTAACCCTTTTGTGCCCAAGAAGAAAGACAACAGTTGGCTACGGGAGGGTGATCCAGCCACAAGCAAGTGCCAAAGAACTATTAGCAAATGTGGGTGTCTGGTTCCCCCTGCCAAGTGCCCCTCGTGTTGCACAGAGTCTGCTCAGCTGCATACAAGAGATGCATGTCTTTCCCTGCGTCCTATGCCCACTGCCCCACGCAGCAGGACAGGGGTCTCTAATTTGGCCATTCACAGGACTAGGCCTGGGCAATTCAGGAGACACAATGAGCAGTCAGTACGAGGGTACAAGGTGTTCTCTTGGAGGCCACCGCAGCTGGTATTTTTTATTTTATTTAGTGCATTTTTATAAAGCGCGGACATTATCCAAAGGTGTCAGAGCGCTGTACAATAGAGCTAGTTACGTTGCAAGAGGAAAGTGGTACAGAATATAACATTACACAGACTAAAAATGAAAGGTACACAAACACAAAATCACCCACTGCCTGTGAAAACAAACCCATTAACCATCATACTTATAAGAAAACAAAAACGTGAATATTTGTAGTCACCTTGAATAAAAGTAGCTAACATTCTGAGCTCTAAGCATAAAAGATTTTCAATAAGGTGGACTTTTCCAACAATTGATGCTGTGCTGTTCTAAAAATAAAGGAAACAGCGCCGCCATGTGGTAGATATTCATTACTGCCGTTGCACGGAAATAAGCGGAACAAATTGACCAGTTGCAACGAGAAGGCTTGAATGAATCACAACTGAGACCAGTCAGTCACAAGCCGCACGCGAAGCAGCCTTGGTCCTGCTCCACTGGGAGCTGGGAGCTGCCCGACCTGATCTGCCAGGGGAGAAGGCCCGGTTCTAGCGGGTGGGCAGGGTGGGCCAGGCCCACCCAAACATGAGCCTGGCCCACCCAAACATGAGCCTTGGCCCTTGAGGTGAGGACATGAAGGGCAATAGAAAATGGGCACTATAATGTAAAACGTTCCTCCAAACGTTGGGGCATATTATCAGGGACGGCGTTAAAAATTATCGCCGGTTTTGCGGCAGAAAACTGCAGCTAAAGCAGCGATAATGTGCTTGATAATATGCCCTTGAGAATTCCAATCGAAGTCCATGTTCTGGTGTGAACATGGGCTTCTATTGAAATTCTCCAGGGCATATCATCAAGCCCATAATCGCCGCTTTCGCGGCAAAAAACTGCAGCTAAACCGGCGATAACGCCATCCTTGATAATATGCCCCCCTGTTTTTCTACCTGTTCTGGGAGTTACATGATTGGGCATGGCTGTGAGAAAAAGCCCAGACCCAATCACGTAACTCCTTTTAGAAAGGTGGGCTATGTCCTGCAGGTACAATAGGGGAATGGCAAAGGGACACATTCTTTATTTGGCACAGAGTAACTTTTGCCTACCGTCCTGCTGCGTGGATATTTCCTTTTCCATTTCAACACAGAAGAAAATAAGTTTGTTTATTCTGATTGACCTTTCCTGACCCCTGCAGCTGCCTGTCAGATCAGGCTGTGACACAAAGTTTGACTATTCGAGTAGGTAAGATAATATGTTACTATTTGGTCTTATTTTTAAAATCTACATAGGTCCAGCAAGGCACATACTTTGGTATGCTTCATTTAAATCGTTTTTATCAGGGATGCAAGACAACAATAAAAATGTCCAGATATCTGGTGATTAATGATCCTGCTGGATGGTAATCCTTTGTTGGTAGTTTTGAAATGCAGATAAACTGTATGTTATGTGGATAGCTCAGTGGGTTACTGCCTTTGTAACATAGATTCTTGTGTTACTTGCAGTTCAGAAGTTATACTCCTAACATAGGACCTATGGACTGTCATCAAAGAGCTGCATACAAACATGAATGGTATGATTAGAATTTCACTTTGTTTTGTGTTGCTTTATAGTTAGAACTTCCCCAATCTTTCATTATTTAAATTTTTCTGAAAAGAGTTTGGGCAGATATACATTTTTATTAGTAAAGCCAACCCTCAACCACTAGGGTATGCTTTAAATCCTGAATTTGTGCTTCCTCAGCCCAAACCCTCTTAAAATATACTGTCTGCCATTATGGATGACATGTGATTCCTACGCCTTGAAATCCTCATTAGCGTATGTGTCATTCCCTATAGACTGATTTACATACTTGTATGATTCTTGTCTCTGTATAATGTGTGCGGGATGTAAAGTATTGTGACACCCTACACTGATATGAATAGCGCTATACAACAAATGTAATGCATATGAGAGAAGGGCTACGGAGAGATGAAGGGCATTGTTGGAGGGTGGTAGCAATGGTATCTGCGGAGAAAGAGTTAATAGATGGGGTGCCAAAAATGACTTTCGCACTAGTGCTAAAGCCGGCCCTGTCATGGCCTTTCTGTTTTTATTTAATTAGCAGTCAGGAAATTAGGGCAACTGTGGAACAAATTTTAAAGTGCGTGCTAATTATATTTACTGCTATATTCAATGTTTTAAGTTTGTAGGTGATATTACCAATGTTTTTAACAGGAATAAAGAAAGTGGAGCTGGATGGTGGCTGATATGGGGCTGTGGCCCAAAGGTCAGCTGTGAGATAAGGTGCACAGGAGAGGGATGGTAGAAAAGTGGATAATAAGGCCTGGAAGTACTTGTGTTGAAGCCTGGCCTGTTGGAATTTGAGGGTTTGCACTTAGGTCCAGACATTGCTCTTACTTTCAAATAACTCTCCACATGCTCTGTATACACACAGAATCGATCTGTTGTATCATGGCGACTGTTTGCAAGTATGATATAATCTAGGGCTTGTAGGGTACTACAAGAAGTGACAATTTGGGCCCACAGTGGCCCACCCACTGCACCCTTGGCCCACCCATATAAAAATTCCTGGAGCCGGGCCTGCAGGGGACGATCCCCCAGATGGGGGTACAAGCATATCCCAACAGGTTTCATCCTACCTAGACTTCACAGTGAGCATGGGACCCGCGCCTGGAAATACTTATCGCATGTAGTGTGTCAAATGCAACGGACAAGAAAGTGATTAAAGAAATGCTTACATTTATCTCACCCACCAGTGAACTTTCAAGTCTGCTTTCCAGACCATCGCTTTTGCCCACTATGCTGCTAAAGAAACAGACCAACCCTATGCCTGGACCACGTCCTCCCCCTACAGGAGTGCGAGCAACCCCAGGCTAGGCCCAGCCTACTTAGTCTCGTCAGTAAGGTTTAGCTTCAGGCCTGTGTCACATCACACAAGTAGGGCATAAACACCGCGCTTAAAGTGCCAACTGCACCCGTGACCCAACAATTAAGTGATGGAAGGAATGCACGAGTTAACCTCAAACCCAGGGGGTCACTCAGGCCGCATTCCTGATGACATTGTTTTTCGCCCATTATGCTTTGCTAAATAGAAATGATTCATAAGCAAATCAGCCCTGGTCCAGCTCCAATGGAAACAGCCCAGTCCGATCTGCAAGGCCAAGCCCTCTGCAGACGGGCACATAAGCATCCAGAGTGGTCTCAGACTATTGAAGCCCATCCCGGAGGTATGGCTTGCATGCTGTGGCACAGTGAGGAGGATAACACCCATTTATGAATCAGCGCAGGAAAGCCATCTTTAGAGTCCTGAATGGAAACCTAAGATCACAGCCTATCTCTCTCAGTGTGTCTCGATGGCACCTCCCGTGTATTTAGGGCAGCCACTTGGGAGATGGGAACATTCCTTGTTGTATAGGTTTCGTGCTGACACCGTGAAATACTTATTGTGTTTCCCACTTGGGGGCATATGTATCAACATCTCCATTTGCGATTCTCAAATAGCGATTTTTTGAGAATCGCTATTTGAGAATTGCAAAACGGGATGTATCTAAAAATTTGCACAAATTTTGCGAATTCTTAAAATTCCTTAATTGCGATTAGCAAATTGCGAAATTGCAATTAAGGAATACCTTCCCATTCATTCCATTGGAGGCCCATAGCAATGAATGGGAAGTCTTTCTCAATTTGCGAATCGCTATTTGCTAATTGCAAATTGAGAATATTTTCAAAGGTGCAAGGGTGTCATGATGACACCCTGATGCACCCCTAAAATCAGCATGTGTGCGCATATGGCGCACATACATGCCCTAAGGGCATGTATGTGCGCCACATGGCACTTTGAAAAATGCCAAAAAGTGCCTTTTTCAAAGACATCGCAAATTACCACCAACTTGAAGTTGGCAGTAGCGTTTGGTGTATCCTTGATAATTCCACGGAAGTATATTTCTCATATTTAATCCATTATCATGATGTCCTTGTTTCGTTGTGAGACAATTCTTTAATTCTGTGTCTAAAACCACCCCATAGTGTGTTCCCTAGGGTATGCGTGCTTGCTTCTCAACCATAGTGGTGTTTGGCTGTTAACAGCACTATAAATGCATCAATTTTGGAAATAAAGTAGTAAGGCAAGAGCTGATTGAAGAGTCTTGGAAGGTAGCTCGTGCTCCATGGTGTTGAAACAATATTACTACCATTGTACCAACCCTAGTGGAGTGGACAAACAATCGATTTCTGACTTTCAGCATCAGGAGACTCTGCCAATATCCTTATGTTAGAAGGGAACATGTGCACAGCAGTAACTAGGCTCACAGGTTGTGTACCCTGAGCATTGAACTTGTGTTATATGATGATACTTGATTTATGTGGTGAACATCAAGTCAAAAACAGATATTATCTTTGAGGTTTGGTAAGAATAATACTCTGGCCCTCCAGTTGCCATCGAAAGCTTGGATTGGGTATGCTCGCTAGTAATAAACCAGTCCTGTCAGATATACGTCATTTTAGAGGGAATCAGAAATAATGAACATCAGCCTGACTGACCTAGGCTGGAGAAACTCCATTTTGGTGACTTCCCAACATGGGGGGAAATAAATTCTTCAAATATTTGAAAAACTTCAACAAGAAATTGAAAAGGGCGCAAGAAAATAGACAAAGTGTCAGGTTTCTGTTGAGGAGACCCACTGAAAACCGCTGCTGTCCCTGAACACCTATGCGAGTGGAAATAACACATCTGTGAAATGAACTGGGGAACCTGGAAAGCGGAGCGAGAGAGTGACACCAGAGTAGACCTCACTCTCAGAATAGACTGTCGCAGGCTGGGGACCGCACAAGGCAACCTCGATATGGGAGGAATGGTACATCACTGAACTGGCTGTTGGGCAAACAGAAGACCACCAGCAAGTATACAGTTAAGGTCCAAAGCAAACCATTGAAATATCAGCAGTGTAAGCTTACTGGTTTTGGGAGCTAAGGAGGTAAGAGGAAGAAGATACCTGAAGGAATTGAGCACAACCAAATATGCACAAGTATAAAGAGTTGGAACGAATCCTAATGAAAGGGAATTCAAAAGGGAAAAAAAAACAAACGCGAGGGACAGCTAACCAGGTGTGATTTGGTATGAAGAAGAGAGCCACAACAATGAACACATTGCCCGGCACAGACTCCATATCCCAGTGGCCTCACATACTGTCTCTAACCCAAGTTTCCTGGATGTATACTACTAACCAAGATGTAAGAATCTAAAGGCATGAGTCAACTCGCGGTACAGGGTTCATGATATTCTTAGCTTCTATTGTCCCTTTGCTCACAATCACCAGTCCTGACTAGCCCTACACCTGATCCCCTCTCTTTGATGAGTTTGAGTCCTAACAGAAGGAGAAAAAGGTGTAGTTTTAATGGCAAGGGGGGTGGGAACTAGATGTTGTATAGTAATATGGATATAAGCAATGGTAGAAGTATAGGGATATAGATATGGAAGAGGTAAGGGAAAAGGTCCATTGGCAGGGGCAAGTAGCGCAGTGGCAGCTGGTATGGAATGGGGAGGTGATGCAGGAGAGGGGAGAAGAAGGGGAAAAAATAAAGAAAAATTTAAATTCACTTACCTCAGCACACCATCCCTCTCACCTTGTCTCGCCTCTGTCCTCTCCATCCTTGTCTTCCTGGCGTCTGTGCGAACAGGAAGAAGGAAGCACCCAGGCTCATCTATGCCAATCACAACACTCAAATGCAGCGTTGTGATTTGTCTGAACGCCGTGGTTCAGCGCTCAGGCGGGCACAGGGAGCCTGTGCATGTTCCCCATCAGGCTGTGCATTATAGCCTGGTGGGGAACATGCAAAGTGCACTTGACTGTTTGGCTGGGACAAGACGGCCGACCAAATCGCCATGCGCACTTTAGAGTGCAGCAACCACTCCTCTTCCCCGATGTCACGGGAGTCCTGCCCTGCCTTGCCCTGCCGTAACCTGGCTGATACTAAAAATAAAATGATAACTCCTGTAATTATCATTTTATTTTTCCTTTTACACTGCTCCAAGAGCAGTGGGGCGATGCTTTTCCGCCTTAGCAGAGGAGCTGCCACAGAAGTAGTGCTAGAAGTACTAGGCTATAGGCAGGTGTAGAGATGCTGGGGTATAGGTAAGGTTAGAAAAATTGGGCTATAATTTTGGGTTAGAGGTTTCAAGGTATTGGTAGGGTAGCGGTAAAAGGGTATAGTCAGAGGTTAAAGTATTATGGTAAAGGCAGGAGGTCTATTTTTATTGTATAGGAAGACACTGTGGTATTATGATATGGGGGGTAAACGTACTAGACATATGAAGTTCAAGAAGTGCCAAGCTAGTAATGCAGGTGCAATTGAATGGGTAGGGGTAGTAGAATATTGGGAGGGTTAGATATACAAGGGTATAGTCGGGGTAGAGGTACTACGGTATAAGTAAGGATACATTGACTACGCTGACGACATCTTACTATATATCAATGATATCAGATCGTTTCCAGATGTCATATCCAACATTCTCCATCTCTTCGCCAATCTATCTGAGTTGAGTGTCAATTGGGGGAAATCATGTCTGTTTCCCTTTGTCCCACATAACCAGATCCGGCCCTTACTGTTTGCGATACCACCGTTACTTGGCAGACGACCATGTTCTGATATTTAGGAATAAGGGTCTATCATACTAACCAAGACCAAATGGGCGGTAATCTAACCAGAGCGATTACATTTTTGACGTCACCGATAACATTTTGGAAAATGTTTTCGGTTGCAGGCAGAGTGGCAAAAGGGTGGTGCTCCCGCTCTATTTAGCTCCACCCTTTTTTTGGCCACTGGAACTTATGCTCCACGATCTCATATGGAATACATCTTGCTGTAGAGTGGCGCTGGCGAAACTATATTTACCCTCAGCTCATGGAGGACTATCAGTACCCAACCTGGAGCACTAATATTTAGCATCTCAGATGCAGTGGGTGGCCAGATGGGTAGAGGAACTATACTTATCAGACATGGTGGAAAATGGTCCTCCATACACCTTAGACACAATACTTCATCTTTTCCACCCATGCACCAGGTCGCCCAAGAATATCCCACTGCTATTAATGGTGGCTCACTGTTGCTTTAATCGTTGCCTGTTCCTAACCAAGCCCATCACACCATATGCACCAACACTTTCATTACTGGGGATACCTAACGATGGCAGGTGGATGATGCCGGTGGAACAAGCAACTTTGCATGAGGTGGGCATTCATACCATAGGCGACCTCTACCGAGATGGCACAGTAATGACATGCAGCTTCTTGGTGGAGGAAGAGGGTATGCTGCCGGGCCCTTTTCTTGGTCACCCATCCTGGATAAACACAATGCAACAACACTGGGGAGACTGCATTTGTAACAGCTTGAAGAAGTGCACATCATTTTTGGACAAAGAGGTGTTGCATAGAACCCAGCACCCTTTTCTGCGTTTTCACAACATCAGGGTTTAAGGTAAGGGTACTGAAACTATTTTATTTTTACCATAGTAATTAAGGGCTGTGGTTATACTAAAATATCAGCTCCCTTAATCATTATCAAATGTAATTTCTTTAGTGAAGTCATAATTATACCTGCACTTTTACAACTGCCTTATTAACTTTCTTGCTTTCTCAAATGTGCTTGAAAATGCACCATTTGCCCACTCTTTTTGAAAAAATTTCTTTGGGGGAGAACCCCCCCCAAATATCCCATATGGCTGTCGGGCTCGCTCGCTACATTCGCTCACCACAGGTCACTTACCCAGATCCTTTACGCCCGACCACTTTCAAATGTTACCAGTCGCCACTGGACCAGGAGGCTGCAGCCGCGAGTTGCCCGGCTCACTAATTGAGCAGGTGAGAAAGGCCTCAAATGCGCATGTTGTGTTAGGACGGTGTCTTTCTGCGTCCAGCCGACATGCGCACTTGAGTGAGTCAGTGACAAGCGCATGTTTTGTATTCGCGTGCATGTAAGCCCCACCCCCAACCACCTCCCTGAAGATTGGATGCAGGAAGTTCGGAACTTAAATACTTTATGTAACTGGCCCGAGGTTAAAAAAGCAGACTGCTGCAGCCAGAAAAAAAATCTATTAAGCGTTTCTTACATGAATACTGGGTAGGGAGGGCCAGAAATATGTAGGAGGGCAGAGCCCCAACGCCCTCAAAGAGGAACCGCCCCTGCCACTTGGGGGAATTGTCATCATGAAGAAATACCTTTTCCATGAAAAGACGATGAACTTCCTGGAAAAAATATACAATCCCTGTTTGGAATCCAATTTTAGTATAAACGAAAATAGAATAAAACTTCTTAAAGTTACTAAAAGATTAGGAATTAAAATAATAATTACTTTATGTTAAAGAAGGGCGGGGAGGTAAAAGAAAAAACTAATCCAGGTTGTGCAGTCCTTTTTTCTATATCTACTATGGCAGGGAAATGAAAAAGATGGGAATATAAACAAATAAGATAGCCACCAAATAGGAAGGTGGGAAAAGTGGAGAGAAATGCCGGTGTGGTTCCAGCAACCAGAAAAAAAATGTTGGAGAGAGAAGTTGTAAGGGCCTTGAACGATGAGAGTGCAGGAGACGCCTCTCTGAAACAACCAGCAGATGGTTGAGGAGGGGTGGGAAAAAGGTAACAAAATCAAATTGGGTAATAACAAAACACATAGACGTTTTAACAAGAAGGACATTCGTCAGGTGGGAAACAACCTTTACATCTCAGGCATTAGACCGCGATGCCTTTACAACGTGGTTGTTACAACGACCGCGTTGTTACCACGCCATGCCAATACTACGCAAATGATTACATCGACTTGCAGTAGATGGCGCTCTAACATAAGGAATAGTATAGTTTACTATTCCAACACCTTCCGTACTGTGGCGTAGGCTGGAGTTGGAATAGTAAATTATATATTCGTAATGTTACCGCGCCATCTACTGCAAGTCTATGAAATGACTTGCATAG
Organism: Triturus cristatus; assembly: GCF_964204655.1. Classification (NCBI taxonomy): domain Eukaryota; kingdom Metazoa; phylum Chordata; class Amphibia; order Caudata; family Salamandridae; genus Triturus; species Triturus cristatus. The sequence goes on along the minus strand of NC_140592.1, from coordinate 1,096,233,528 downwards.
TAATAGCATTGCGTGGTAACAACGCGGTCGTTGTAACAACCACGTTGTGAACTACTGCATAGTAAAAGCACACGTTGTAACGTGCTATATTCTTGTCAGGCTAGTGTCGTCAACCTGGTGAATGCCATTATAGTTGAAACATTTTTGTAAAGCAGTTTGATGAAAATGGGCCTTCACAATTGGCTTCTTTAAGGTTGTTTACCGTCCATTTCACATAAATCCAGCACAGCTGTTGTGAACAGAATGTGAGACACCAGTGATAAATGGCAGAACGCACTGGAATACTACTACCCAGTAACAATTTACTTCTCCAGAGGAAAAGGGTTTCAAAGTGCCAAACCAAAAGAAGTAAAATGACCCGGAAATGAAATTTAAGTGTGCCCCATATTCGGATACAACATTTCCAGAAAAGTGTAGGCAAAACCACAATAAAATTGGTAGATAGGAAAAGCCAATAACAAGAAGGCATAACACATAAACGACTCTAAGAGCAAGAACAATATTTTGAATCTGAGACCGATAGCATAGCAGTCAACTCCAGCACTAATAGCTTTACTTGGGTCTTTCCTGTATCCGCTCCTCTTTATGGCACAATACAAGAAGAAATATAACTATCCAAATATTGGGAATGAGAGATATGTGTGTGCCTCGTCATCCCACAGCGTTCCTGATGTCTCTCTACATTGTCCCAAAATTGTACTAAAAACTGTACTCAGTGTACAATGGCAGTAATCAGTAAGGAAAGCTTGGATAAAGAGCGCCTAGCACAAAAGACAACTACATCAGCAGTGGAAACTGGTGACATTTGAAAGTGGTGAGCCATAAAAGTTAAGGATGACTTTTAAGTAGCAAGCGAGCATTGCATTTTCCTTTAATTTCACCTTGTCATTATTTTGAAAACCATGTACCCTTCGATGCGGGCTCCAGCGTACCCATTTTCAGAGAATCACAGTTACTGCTGGAATATGGGGCCACTGACCTGAGCACTCTGCAGAGAGGGCAAGGATTGGATGGCCATGTAGTTGGAACACCTTTTTGAAACAGTGACAGGCACAGTGCCTTCAGCCTCAACTCCAGAACTCTTAATTGTGGCCCGTTATAAATACCTGAACACAACTCAGTTCAAAGTATGCACTGAGCAAGAGTAATGTGCTACATGAAAAAAATACAGAAATAACATCCTGGAAATAGCTAATACTTTTAGGAATTGCAATCCAACTATGCAAGGTTAAGTAAAACACAAGCAGTATAAACAGGAACTAAATTGCTTAACATTTCAAAATGACAATTAAGGGCCTCATTACAATGTTGGTCGGTTTCGGAATGGTTTCTGACCAAATCGGATTTGACCGATTATGATGTGTCCGAACACCGTTCGGTCAGACTCCCATTGACATCAATGGTAGCCTGTGTTCCGACCGACATCACAGGGTCCCATTGAAAAAAGGGGTGGTTGCAGAAAACCATGCACCCTGTGGCGAGAACCCCTTGGTGCCTACCACATCCTTACATGGTTGGAAAGAGGGGACCCATGGGTACCCCCTTGGGTCACAACCGCAGGCCTCCGGGTGAAGGGCGGCCTTCTACATGCCCCCCAAAGTCGGTTTCCAACAGCCGATCCATGTCAGACAGACCGATTCGGAAAGGCTGTCCGAATCCGACATTGTAATCACTCGGTCAGAAACGCAGTCCGTAGAGACGCACAAATCGACTCTGTGTCTCCGAATGCCGTTCAGACACGAGTCTGAACCGAGTCGGACAGTCCGAACAATTTCCAATCATCGTAATCGGTAGGTCGGAAATGTTTCCGAATCGGTCAGAAACAAGGCTTCCGACACGGATTCTGACTAACCGAATGCCGTTCCGAGCTTTTCCGACCGACATCATAATCGGACCCTAAATGTGCATCCTCGGTTTGTCATCTCTTGTCTCCTCTCCTCCAGTCCAGTACTTAAGACTGTGGCTCAACTAACTTAACCAATCAAACCCGGAGCTGTTTATATTAGTAATCAGCATGAGAGAAGTGCCAGGATGGGTTGGAGCAGGCTAACCTAATGCTCCGTTTGAGACTTGGGACCTGTGTCTGCTCTTCACCGGGCTGTCTAATACAGCTCGAGTTGGAGAGGTCTAAAGTGTGCATGTTGGGCTGGCCATTGCAAGACAGGCGGCCAATCCGACATGCATACTTTAAACTTTAGACCAGTGATCCCTTCTGCCAATCAGCAGGAATGGCCCCACCCTCGTACTCAGGTTGGACCGGCGGCATGATTCAGTTCTGTATAATAAAAAGGTAGTTACCTTTTTATTTACATGTGCTGGGCTCGCAGCCGGGGAGTGGGGGCGGGGGTTTGATGCTCTTCCACCCTAAAGGAGGAGCGACTGCTGTTTTAATCTATCAGAGGGATTTGAGTAAGTAGGAATCAACAATCACAATATACAGCCTCATGCATCAAACCAAAATCCAGTCGGTAAAATACCGATTCGCTAATAACACCCGTTAGCGATTAAAAAAAACGAATCCCAATGCATCAACCAAAACTGTGAGCAAATAACGAATCGCTAAATGAAATCCGGTAAAATACCGAATCGCAATTAACCAACATGCAAAAATACCGAATCGCTAAATACCGAATTAGCAATCACCGAAATCACTAATAGCTCCCGGCAAGTGCCAAAGGCAAATAACGAATCGCTATCCAATGCAACAACAGTCGCAAATACCGAAAATCCCCAAAATCGCTATTTAGCATGAGCTAAATAAGGGGAATCAGAACCTGGAGGTAAAGTTAAAAAAAAAAATATGTGAATAAAAAAAAATGATTCTACAGGTGCAACTGATTGTGGTAATCACCAACCCCTTAAATGTGGCCAAGGAGACCCTGTTGGCTACCACAAAATGGCAGCCCTCTACGTGCTTGCAAGGAGGATGCGTATCAATGCGGCAGGACAGTGCAGGAGAAGGGTCCAGGAGAGAGTTTTCAGACTGCGCATCACCTTGCTCGGCCAGAATGAGGACGAGGTGTACGAGAAGTATCGACTCAATCGTGCCATGATCATGCGCCTCATTGCAGACCTGGAACCATTACTGCAGCACCAGACACACCGGACCAATGCAATCCCTGCGCACGTCCAGGTCCTTTGCAGCCTGCACCTCCTGGCCTCAGGAAGTTTCCAGGGAGTAATTGTGGTAGCCGGAGGCGTATCGCAAAGCGCACTCTCACGCTTCTTCCAGAAATTCCTAGATGCCATGCTGACAATGCTACACTCCCACATCAGCTTCCCCACAACCCCACAGCAGTTGGACCGCAACAAACAGGCATTCTACCAGGTGGCACAATTCCCCCATGTAATTGGATGCATCGACTGTACGCATATCGCCATATGTCCACCGGCAGCAAATGAGTACATATTCCGTAACCGCAAGTCATACCACTCAATCAACGTGCAGGTTGTGTGCGATGCCAATCACATCATAACGGACCTAGTGGCACAATTCCCAGGGAGCACACATGACTCCTACATATTCCGCAACAGTGGAATCCACAGGCGTCTACTCAACGGAGAATTTGGAGAGGGACTCCTGCTTGGTACGTACAAATCCCGCTTCCCAACATGAACACCACACATGTATGAACTTCACCATTGCTAAGTCTTTGCTTCTATCTTCTAGGTGACAGTGCTTACGCCCTGCGTGATTTCATACTCACCCCATACATCAATCCAGCAACCCCACAGGAGCAACGCTACAACGCAGCACACATTAGCACCAGGAATGTAATAGAGAGGACATTTGGGATTCTGAAGAGTCGCTTTTGAATCCTACACAAGACTGGCGGCGCCATGCTATACAAACCTGAAACCCGCTGCCGGATTATTGCCGTATGTGCAATGCTGCACAACATTGCGACCAGAAGGGGGATACCCATAGAGGTGGACAGGAATGGGGACCACAGGGATGACCAACCACCCGCCCAACACCGACAGGCACACGTCCCTAACACAGCAGAGGGCCATAGGAGGCGGACATACATCATGCAACATCATTTCTGAATCAGGTGAGAATGATACATAACTAATTTGTTGGGGGTGCAACTGTTTAATGCACAGTAGCACTGCGGTATGTGCAACAAAACAAGCAATGGAAAAAATGCACCACATGTAAGAAGTTAAAACAAATGTGCGTTAAAGTCACGGCTGTGCAGACTCAGGAAGGGGAGGACCATGGTTGCCCCACCACGGTCAGGTAGGCCTGTAATTCTGTCTAGTGGCGCTTGCCACGTACACCAAGCCTCCGCTCAGGTGTCTCCGACGCCTCACCACGCCCTGTCCCCGTGGAGGCCCGCGAACTGCGGCGCCTGGTGTTGGCCTCTGCCACTGACACACTGCTGACACTCGACGCAGCCTCACTGCCATCTTCCCCTCCCAATGCACCAGCACTGAATGTGCCGCTCTGTAGGTGTTCGACAGCAGCGGTCATCTGCCCTAGTGCCTTTGCTACGTCCCCGCAAAAGTGCCCAAGGTCCATCTGCAAGGACACAGAGCGGCGTGCCAACACTGCGGTGCTGTTACTGAGACGTGCGATGGCCTTTGTAGAGGCCGCGGACCGCAACAACTGCTGACGGTGCCTCCTCCTCTCGCACTCATGGCCCTCCCTCATGGCACGGGTGAGCTCTTGGATGTCCTCCCTGAGGTGCCCATTGCCCTCTGCCACCACAGTGGACATGTCCCTAACCGCCGCACTCATGGCACGCATTTCCCGAGCAAGGCGCACGATATTCGAGCTAATTGTTGCCATGTGTCGTCCCTGCAGGCGCTGTACACGTAGCATCCTCTCCTCGATGGCAGAAGTGTGTGGGAGATCAAGGTCGCCTGAGGAGACAGAACTTGGCCGAGCCCTGCGCCGCTGTTGGAGTCTGGCGCGTCCAGGTGGTGCTGCAGGCGGTGTGATGGTGCGCAGACTTTGTCCCAATTGTGTGGAGGGTATTTTCATCACCTGCAAGGGCGCTACTTGGGACCTGCGCCTCTGCACTTTAGTGGCTGGCGTTGCTGCAGCTGGTGTGGATGGTGCTCGTGCTGGTGGTGCTGGTGCTGGTGCTGGTGGGGTGGCAGGTGGAGGTGATGGATGCGCATCCTGCGCTGTCTCCATGTCGGAATCCACCTGTGTCTCAGATATGATCAGCTGGCCGCTGTCGTCCGATTCCCCAGGAGATGCATCTGTGTGTGAAACAGTGCATGGTTAGTGGGATAGTTACACCTCCGTAGTGTTGTACACGTACATGTCCCTCTGTGATCCACTAAATAAACAGTCTACATCCCTGTTCAACTGATGTGGTGATCCGTAATTGTATTTACGCCTGTACATGCACACTGGGCTGACTAGACTACAACTCCCATGATGCACTAGTGTTAAGAGTAAAACTGTGTGGCCCAAAGCTGCATACACACTCAGGTCCTGCTGGGGGCATGGGAATGGATTTACGCTATGCTGGGTATGGGCACAGGCATGCATCTTACCTTGGGCACTTGTGGCTGCGCCGGACGTGTCCATCTGGGTCACTCCCACGACGGCTTCCCGCTCGATCGTCCCTTCCACCAGGTCCTCCAGGGCAGTGTTGGATTGTACTGTTGAAGGTCCGCCTCCGGTCATGCTCGCCTCCCGGAGCCTCTCCGCAATCCTCTCCTTGGCACGCTTCCGCAGGTCGTACCACCTTTTCTTGAGGTCGTCGATGCTGCGGGGCGTTACACCAACTGCATTCACCCTCTCCCGGATGCGCAGCCATATGCGCCGCTTCTCCTGCTCAGACACCTTGAGGGACAGCTTACCGAAAAGGCGATCGTGCTTGCTGCTGACTCCCTCTAGGAGGTACTCCAGCTCCCTGTCAGAGAACTTGCGCTTGCACTTGCGTGCTGACTCAGTGCTGGATGGCACTTCCTTCTCCATGTTGAATAGGTTTTGGGTTTTAAACAGTCGGTGTGGCTTCACTCTGCACAGGCAGGCTTCACTCACAGCTCCTGTTTGCTCCTCTGTCGAGGCAATGAGGGTGGGGCTGCAGTATTTCCTGGTTGGTGATGTCATCTGCACGTTCCGGGAGCAACGCGGTCAATTGCGATTTCGCTAATACCGAATTCGCTAATTGCTAATTCGGTATTACCGAACTCGCAAATAGCTATTCGGAGTTTGCATGCCCCGGTATTGATTATTCGGTAAATATAGCGATTTTTAAGGAATCGCTAAAATTTACCGAATCTGTTGATGCATGCTCAATAGCGATTCCTTATTAACGATTCCTTATTTCTCGCTATTAAGGAATCGCTTTTGGTTTGGTTGATGCATATGGCTGATAGTAGTTAATTTGTAGCATTAAGACAAGACAAAGTCTGATATTTTAAAACAGCTGTATTAACTAGAAAACACTAACCTAAGTTAAGCACTGAAAGGTACAAGAAATGCATAAATCAGGATTTTTTATAAATTAATTTATAAAAACAAAATAGTTTAAAAAATGGCTCTAACCATTCTTTTTGAACAATTCAAAATATCTATCTGAGGACCTCGATGAGAACTTTTATTCGACATGTTATAAAGAGTGTTTAAAGTGTATTGTGAATTAATATATATTTTACGTGCCCCTATAAAGTATGTGATTAGGATTTAATGTATGGATTTTGAATCATCCGCATCAGTGTATAATATGTTTCCTTTTCCGTTTTTTGTTCTGGGTTTGGCTAGACAATACTCAAACCAGCCTGTATAGCACTGAGCCTACCAGGGTCGCCAAGTCTAGAGCTTCAAGAGCCATCTACCATTAAAGTATCCGAGATTCGGTCGTGAGTATAAATGCCAGCCTGCCAAATCTTTTCTAACACATTGTAACATACTGATCAATACTTTGCCCCACTACAAAGTTATGTAAACGGTTGATAAAGTATTTACTTTACTGCGCAAAACTTTTTTTGTACAACAAAGTAGCAAAAAAAGTGACACAAGCACTGCTTTGCACTACTTTGCGTCATGGTAGCGTCCAAGGGATGGTATATGGGCGTTCTCTGGCTACCACCTATGGGTTTTGACGCAAGGCCCTACCAATTAAAATTAGCATCCAGGACTTTGTGCCAAACAATAACTCCTCCTAGAGGAAGGTGCTAACAAGAAGAAATGTTTTTACTTCTCCCATGTTTCACATGTTGCATGAGTGATGCACTGTACAGCACAGGTCCAATGTGTGAAGAGGTTTAAGGGAAGTGAAAGCACAGTATTCTGGACAGGGAGGCTTCCCGTGCAGTAGAAAACCTATGCTAGAAATCATGTACACACCTTTGCACTGTGGCAGGCAGATTTTTTGTGCCTCAGCACTGTGGAAGAGAGTAGTAATAAGTCCCATATCTTCGTTGCTAAGGCGCTGCATTGCTCTCTCTCCCGCTCGTGCAACACAACGCCACAACTGTGGTTGATGCGCTGCACTACTTTTTAATAAATCTCCCCTATTGTATTGCTAGATGCTTCACGTGGTGCAATTTATGCACAAGGCATTCAAGCTCATTCGCGCCAATAATGTTTCCAAATTATATTCAGGCTACTTTATAAGAAAATAAACATAAATGCAGAACATCTCTAACTGCGCATGCCCTTTAATCACAATTCACTGGCCCTAATTGATCAACACCACTTCCTGCTATTTTTCTCTACGTTTCAGGCACATTTAAAGAACTAGAAATGTTGATGCCTGCAAGAAACTTACTGGCACATGCATCAACCAAAAATCAAGTCGCAAAAATACCGAATCGCTAAAATCACCCGTTAGCGAGTGGCAAAAAATGATTCCCAATGCATCAACACAAATCGGTAAAAAATAAAGAATCGCAAAATAATTCCCCGCTAAAATAAAGAATCGCTAAAAGAAGCCCCGTCAAAATAACGAATCGCAGAACACAAAAGTCGCAAATACCAAATTCACTAATAGCGCCCGGCAAGTGCCAATCGCAAATTACTAATCGCTAATGAATGCATCAAAAATCGCTAATACCGAAAATCCCAAAAATCGCTATTTAGCATGAGCAGATTAAGGGGAATCAGAACCTGGAGGTAAAGTTTCATTTAAAAAACAAAATGTCCAAAAAAATACTATATGTGCCACAGATGCTACCAATCAGTAAGCCATTCAAATAGGGCCAGGAGACCCTGTTTCCTTGCACAAAATGGCAGCCCTCTACGTGCTTGCAAGGAGGATGCAGCAGGACAGCGCAGGAGAAGGGTCCAGGAGAGAGTCTTCAGAGTGCGCATCACATTGCTAGGACAAAATGAGGATGAGGTTTACAACAAGTATCGTCTCAATCGTGCCATGATCATGCGCCTAATTGCAGACCTTGAACCACTACTGCAGCACCAGACACGTCGGACCAATGCAATTCCTGCGCACGTCCAGGTCCTATGCAGCCTGCACCTACTGGCCTCTGGAAGTTTCCAGGGGGTCATCGCCGTAGCGGGAGGCGTATCACAAAGCGCACTTTCACGCTTCTTCCACAAATTCATTGATGCCATGCTGCAATGATACATACCCACATCAGCTTCCCCACAACCCCACAGCAGTTGGACCACACCAAACAGGCATTCCACCAGGTGGCCCAATTCCCCCATGTCATAGGATGCATCGACTGCACGCATGTCCCCATCTGTCCACCCTCAGCCAATGAGTACGTTTTTCGTAACCGGAAGTCCTACCACTCCATCAACGTGCAGGTCGTGTGCGATGCCAAGCACATCATCACGGACCTAGTGGCACAATTTCCAGGGAGCACACACGACTCCTACATATTCAGACACAGTGGCATCCACAGGCGCCTACTCAATGGAGAATTTGGAGAGGGACTCCTGCTTGGTACGTTTACATACCTCTTCAAAACATGAGCATCACACATGTATATTCATCACTGTTGATAAGCCTTTGCTTCCATCTTGTAGGTGACAGTGCATACACCCTGTGTGAATATATCCGCACCCCCTACATCAATCCAGCAACACCACAGGAGCAACGCTACAACGCGGCCCACATAAGCACCAGAAATGTGATTCAGAGGACCTTTGGGATTCTGAAGAGTCGCTCAGAATCTTGCATAAGACTGGTGGTGCCTTGCAATACAAACCAGACACCTGCTGCAGGATTGTAGCAGTATGTGCCATGCTGCACAACATCGCAACCAGAAGGGGGATACCCATAGAGGTGGACAGGAATGACGACTACCGGGATGACCAACCACCCGCACAACACCGACAGGCACACGTTCCCAACACAGCTGAGGGCGAAAGGAGGCGGACATACATCACGCAACATCATTTCTGATCCAGGTAAGAATGATCCATGACGAAATCATTTGTGGTGCTACTGTTTAATGCACAGGAGCACTGATGTATGTGCGGGCACACATGAATGCGATTTAGAGCTCCCCCACACAATGAGGAACTAAACATGCCCGTTGTAGTCACGGGTGTGCAATTGTACAGTTGGAGAGGACCATGGTTACCCCACCATGGTCAGGGATGGCGTACTGTATGTCTAGTGGCACTTGCCACGAACGCCCAGCCTCCTATCACCTGTCTCCTCCACCTCACCACGGCCTGTCCCTGTGGCTGTGGAGCAGCGCGAACTGCGCCTTCTGGTGCTGGTCTCCACCACGGATACGCTGCTGACACTTGAGGCAGCCTCACTGCCGTCCTCACCTCCCAAGGTGCTGGCACTGAAAGTTCCGCTCTGCAAGTGTTCCACTGCAGTGGTCACCTGGCTTAGGGCCTTTGCGACGTCATCACAATAATGGCCCAGGTCCACCTGCAGTGACACGGAGCGTCGGGACAATACAGCAGTGCTGTTGCACAGCCTAGTGATGGCCTTGGTTGATGCAGTGGAGCGGAGCAAGTTCTGTCTGTGCCTTCGTCGCTCACTGTGATGCCCTGCTCTGATGGCACGGGTGAGTTCCTGGAGGTCCTCACTCAGTTTTCCGTTCCCCTCTGCCACTACAGTGGTTATGTCCCGCACTGCCTCTGTCAGGGTACACATTTGCTTTGCAAGGCGCGACATGTGTATGCTAATGGTCCCCATGAGTCTCCCCTGCAGGCGCTGGACACGCAGCATCTGTGCCTCGATGCCACCATATGGGGAGCTTGCCTGGTCGGCTACATCCGAAGTACTGCGCAGGGACCTGCGCCGCTGCGTGACTTGGCCACGTTCTGGTGGTGGTGCTGGCGGTGTGACAACTGTTGGACTTTGGGGAGATGGTGTTGCAGGACTCGGGCATGCATCCATCACCTGCATGGAGGGGACTTGTGCCCTGCGTCTTCGCGGTTTGGTTGCAGTTGGCGCAGCAGGTGGTGGTGGTGGTGGTGGTGGTGGTGGTATGGTTGCTGGTGGAGATGGGGATTGACCCTCCTGTGGAGTGTCGCCATCAGAATCAGCTGGTGTCTCCGAGATGATGAGGCGGCCGCTGTCATCTGAATCGCCAGGAGATGCATCTGTGTGTGAAACAGTGCATGGTTAGTGGGATTATTACGACATCAGTTTGTAATTTTTCATACATGTCCTTCTATTAATTACAATATTTGAGTCTATGTTTGGCTTCTACTGCTGTTGGGAAATATTTGTGCTTTTATGACTATACTTGCACACCGGGCTGACATGACTACGACTCCCATGATGCACTACTGATATGAGGGAAGATGTGTGGTGCACTTCTGCCTGCGCACTGTGATCGAGCTGGGGGGATGGGAATGGGTATACGATATGCAGAGTATGGGCGCAGGCATGCATCTTACCTTGTTCAGTTGTGGCTGCGCCGGAGGTGTCCATCTGCGTGACTCCCACGACCTGCCTCTGGCTCGATGGTCCCCTCGACTAGCTCCTCCAGGGCAGTGTTTGCAGGCACTGTGGATGGTCCCCCTCCTGTGCCAGCTGCCTCACTGACCCTTTCTGCGATCCTCTCCTTGGCCCTCTTCCTGAGGTCGTACCACCTCTTCTTTAGTTCGTCGATGCTGCGGGGCGTCACTCTGGCACCTTGAGAGACAGCTTTCCGAACAGCCTATCATGTTTGCTGCTCACCCCCTCAATCAGGTGCTCCAGTTCCCGGTCTGAGAACTTTCGCTTCCTCTTCCTGGCTGTTTCAGCGCTGCCTGGTGCATCCTTGTCCATCCTGGTGAGGGTAGGGTGGAAGTCTTGTCAGTGAGAATTCTGTAGCCTCAGGCTGTGTCCTGTTCCTCCTCCTGTGAGCTCCTCAGGCGAGTGAATGAGGGTGGGGCAGCTGTACTTCCTGGTAGTGATGTCATAAGACCGTTCCCAGAGCGACCCGTTTTTTGCGATTTCGCAATTACCGATTTCGCTAATACCGATTTCGGCATTACCGAAATCGCTATTACCGATTTCGCTAATACCGAAATCGTTTTTTGCTAATCGGTGTTTGCTCTACTCGCTAATGTGGATTCGGTAAATATTAACGATTTTTAAGGAATCGCTCATTTTTACCGAATCTTATTTCTCGCTATTAAGGAATCGCTTTTCACAATGTTGATGCATGTGCACCTTCATCAATAATTTCAATTCAAATTTGCAATCCTGCCTCATGAAACAGAAACATTTTACTTAAAATTAATCAAATGTTCTGATTTCAGCTCTTTGCAATGTTTAACCAGTCAAACTACTTTGCAGCAGTTAAAAATATGTTCACAGGACCATGCACTAGCAACAGCCATAAATCCTCCTTTATAAGAAGGCTTTAAAATGCCTCATAGATGTGTCATTCACTCGTGTACAGTACAACTGTTATTTGAGCTTTTAGCAGTATAAAGATGATTTCATCTCTGGGATTATATTCGACAGATTTTCCTTCTTATTATTAGAGCCAGATGTTTGCATTGTAGCCCTTTCTCTTGCACATCAGGCCTGCTGTGAGCCAACAGTGTGAAAACATCCGGCTAGTTTTACTTCGAGTATGCATGGAAGTTCTTGCATCTGGATTCATTCTAAAATGTAGAGTCACACCGCAGAATCACACGCCCTTAGCCAGCTCCAGGGATGAGTTCTTCAACAATAACATTTCTGAAACGTCTTCTCACTTGTGGGATGAGTTTATGTGTTTTCTGTATGTAGGGATATTTGAATATGAGTATATAGGTTCTTCTATTTTCTGATTATCTTGTTGGAACATTCTCAAACAAACCCCCTCCCAAGAAACAATCCGATTTAATCGTAGAACATTGAAATTAATGTGACATTTCTTTTTTCTTTTTTTGGTTTAGGTTATATTTGCCTAATTGATGCTGTAGAGATTTCCTCTCTCTCCTTTCAGCTGCTCCGGTCAACCTAGCATGGGTCAGCACAGATGCCCAGTCTGTGGAAAGGCCAAGGAAGCCGCCTCTCTCTGGGGAATTCGGACACCCGCTTTTCGCCTGGACTTCTGTGCTGTCAGCTCACCATCCCTAGCTCTTCTTGCACTCCATCTCTCGTTCTTGTCGCTCACTCTGACTCAGTGATTAATTTGTAAAACAATAAGTGCCGGGGCCCTCGTCATGCTGCCACCGCAGTTTGCACCACACATTGTCACTGTATTAACACAACTACTAACCATCACACTGCTACAGGTGTGACAATTCACCCTGTTCGAGGCTGCCAAAGCTTTAAGAATAGCTTGGGTGGCATGTATTAGTTGTTTTTAAAGTATATTGACTTAACCAACAACACTTTTTCTGCTCATCTTTAAATTCCACAACCAGCGCCACCATGTGGCAGCTGTCATAAGCGCAGGTTCCAGCAATTAAGTGCTGGTGCCAAGCACTGCTCCGACATCAGCTGACACAAACTGACTTCCTCCACTAAGTGCCACACACCAACCCCACCTCCTGCCTGGTGACCACCTACATTTGCTTTCCTGATATTGAATCTGGTAGTTTATTTGCCAGATGAGGCAGTTGGTTCATAAATCTAACTACACAAAAGTCCTTCATTCATTTGACAACTGACTTGCAACCCGTGGGCATGCCTGGCTATCACCTTCCTGCGTACTTCATTCACATGGGAGTGTGAATGAGCGCATCTAAAAAAAACTGGTTATTATGCCAACATCTCTGATAAACGCGTGACATTCAGAGTGCCCATATAAAACAAATAATTCAATGTATTTGATTTTGTAGTACAACGAGGAATTGAGCCCTACTATTATGCGGCTTGGAAAATAAGGCCGTTTTCAGATTTCCCTAGATACAACATGATTGTGTGGGCAATGAGTCCCCAGCTCGACCATGGCTTCTGCATGTGGGGAATGTTTACAATTTGCACAATGTGGAATCAGGGCCCGAGGTCTCTCCTAGCTCTGTCCAAACAAGTGCTCTGTTAGGTGATAACACACTTACTCTACCTACTCTACTCATCAATACTACAGTGTGCAAGGACAGTATGTCTGTACACAAAGTGAACTACATAACTTGGCTACAGTTCATTTTTTTCCACATTAATATGTATTGCTTAATAACTGTCTTTATATGGAAGCAAAGAGTCCTTCAAATTATAAAGAAAAACAAGTTAGCCACATTTCTCCTTTACCTCCCAGAGACACCTTCTAAACTACTCAAAATGTAAACTCTTGCACATTTCTACAAACATAAGTCAAATTCCCATACAGTAGAATCTGGATGCCTCTGCTTGTGGAAGAAAAGGTTTAAACACCTCTACTTTTGGCACGTGGAGAGTGCGTGTGTGCCGCCTGAGCTATGCTACACCGTTAGGTCAAAACAGCATTTGTGTGAAATAAGCTGTGCTGAGGGTCCTCACAGCTTGCCAAAAAACATGCTAATTCTGCAATCCAAGATTGTTGTTTATTTAGCATTTAAGGAAAATAAAAGAGAAAATTCTATGCATGTGTCATAGGCACTACTGCCAGGTAAAGTTGAGCGAATGGGGTTTTAGTGAGTAACTGTGTTCTGCAGGATGATAGAGTGGGTGAGTATGACGAAATGTTGTCCACAAAAAAAAAAAATCTGCAAAAATATAGTGTAAACATATCAACTACAAAAATATCCACTCTACATACATATAATTAAATAAATAAATATCAAGATCAAAAATAGTGTGGTCCAAAATATCGACATTATAATGGTAACTATATTTAATTGTAATTAACATTATTATCATTTGAATTAAATTAAATAAAAATAAAAATAGATTAAGTAAAATTATTTTTAATAAACTATTATAGCTAAAAAGTGTACATTTCAATATTGAATACTAAATTACTATGCATATACTATACTCATAAACATAAGCTTTAAATACAAATGTGATATAACTGTAATTCATATTAAAGAATAAAACACATATAAATATTATTTATTTAAAAAAAGACCTAAACATATTTTGGATTTATTCACCAACTATAAAAAATATTAACATCTATATAAAAAAATATTTTTAAACACTAAAAAAGTAGACAAATACAACCAATAATTAAAAAAAATAAAACACAATAGAAAACTGAATTCAAAATATCATATATTTTTAAAAATGAACAATTTCTAAATTATATACTTTGGGGGATCAGATTTATTATTCTAAATCCAATCTAACAAACATTGTGCGAAATGCCTACAGATTTATTATGCTAACTCAAGTCGAAGAAATATTGGGTCAGATGTACTATTCTAACTATAATCTAAAAGGCATTGGAGAAAGTGCATCCATTGTACAAATATTAAGGAAAGTGCATACATGGAGTTTTAAGATTTACTATTCTAACTTTAGTCTAACAAACATTCTGGAAAGTGCATAGATTATGTGATCATAAATCTGACTCCTGTCTGGCAAACTCGCGGCTGGGATAGGCTAATGTCCTGACCAAGGTAACACCATTATGGTGCACTCAGAAACTAGGCATACTGTGCTATCAACCAGGGTTTGATAGGTGGCATATGATAGGAATCTCGGTAGTGAAGGACTTAGTTAAAAAGGGTGCAATACTTAAATTTGAAGACCTTCAGAGGATCTACCAGATGGCTCCAGGGGAGGTATTTAGATACCTGCAAATAAGACATGCCTTACGGGCGGCTTTCCCGAGCTGCGAGGACATACCGGACTCATCGCCTCTGGAGGACCGCTTGATTGATGGGCCACTGCAATCTAAAGCCATATCCTTAACTTACAAAACACTTAGTAATAATCTACCAGACAGTTTTGGCAAGCCCACGAGCAGTGGGAGAGAGACCTGGGACCGATTGAAGAGGAAGAATGGCGATTGGCCCTTATGTCACCCAGGGAGGTGGCCATCACGCTTAGATTTAGATTGATACAACTCAGGGTTTTGCACCGGTCATATATGACGGGGATAACCCTCCCCAAAATAGGTGCGAGACAGGATGACCTCTGTTTAAAGGGTTGCAAATCACGCACTATGGGAGTGCCTGCTGGTGCACTGTATCTGGGAGAGAGCCACAAATCATATGCAGTCTGCATTGGGAAAGACAGTAGGCCTAACACCGCGACTGGGCTTGCTGAATATATGGGCAGACACTGTCCTAACTGAAATAGAACAGCAGCTAGTGACGTTGGGATATACGCTGGTAAAAAGAGGACTGGCAAGGGGATGGGGTGGAGTGACACCGCCTTCCGTATCGGTATGGCTGAAAGAACTAGATAGATGTATGATTGCAGAGAAAGAGGTGTTTATAACCAGGGGGTGCTCGAAGAAATGGGACAAAAACTGGACGAAATGGAATGTTTACAGGGGGGATATCTGTGTATCACCCATGATGGAGTTAGAAATGCGCAGAAATGTGGACAGAGACGTAACTTCTTAAAGTATTTGCTTTATCAACCTCTGTAAGGTGTATCATGATGAATGTAACCAGCTTATAACACCTGTCAATATTGTATGCATGTCTGTCACGAAGTTTCATCAATAAAAAAAAAAATATCTAACTCCAATCTAACAAACATTGCGGTAAGTGCCTACTTTGGGATGGCGAGATTTAATATGCTAACTCTAGACAAACAAACATTGGGGAACATTAATGTGTTGGGAATGAGTGGTAAGATTTAATATTCTAACTCCAGTCTGACACACATTGAGGAAAGTGCATACATTGATGGTGTCATATTTACTATTCTAATTTCACAGACATTTGGAAAGTGCACACATTGGGGAGTTTAAATATAACACACACACAAAATAAATAAACTTTAAGAGGCCTAAAATCACAACTATATTATTATGGAAAATAAAATACAGCTTAAAAAATAACAAATATCAAAAAATCACAAATTTATTAATTTTAATAATCAAATAAGAAGATCCAAGTCTTTAAATAACCCTCAAAATAACACAATAACATAAAAGAAAACAAATAAAACATGTTATAATAAAAGGTTTTTTATTTAATTGTAGTTGTCCAATTTTTTAAATAAAAGAAATTATCCAATCATTCCCCAAATATGCCTACATACAGACAAATAAAAAGAAAACATATCAAACATTAAAATGCTAGAATATTAAACAAGTTTCAAACATTAACACTCACTTTAAAAAAGAAAATAGCTACCGAAACCCAAAAAACTAAACACTATGCATAAAGATACATGACCTACTAATTTACAAACATATTTTACTTAAAATCTACCCACGCAAACCCCCCATAAACTCCACAACTCAAAATTAAAATGCAATGAACAATTAAGTATTAAATAAGTAAGCAAATACAGAACTATTTTAAAAAACAATAATTAAAATTAATGAATAAATGATTGAAAAGCACTGCTCACTCAATGCCCCCCAAATATTAAAACCAGAATTGAAACTTCGATACACAGTAGGAAATATATTAAACATGTAAACAAATAAATGACAAATACATAATATTAAATTATTGAATTACATTTAAATTAAAAAAAGTACTCACCAAAGCCCCCAATAAACACAACCCAAAATAAATATATACATTCCTATGTTAATTAATACATCTATAAATATAAAAATTAATATAATACTAACATCAATTAATAACAAGCCTTTGCAATGCAATAGGTCTCGTATTTACGCAAGTTTAAGCTATTGGCATTGTAAATGAAAATGCCTTTTTTTAAAACATAAATAAAAGGCATTGTCATCTACAATGCCAATAGCTTAAACTCGCGTAAATGCGAGACCTATTGCATTGCAAATGCTTGTTTTAAAAGGCCTCAATATTTGAAAATTACATCCTCCCACTTGCAAACAGGAATTTAGTTTCCATATATTTAGCCCCCCCCTTCAAAGAACTTGTTTGCTCGCACAAGGGAAAATGCCAAATCGGTGGTGGAATGTAACAAACACGTAAAACATGTGTAACATAAATGCATCTTCTGTTCATGTGAGTTACGGCCTACATCATCTTCATTGGCTTTTGGCTAGATGTGCGCTATAGAAATACTACATACATACAAACATACATACACACATACATACATACATACAGACAGACATACCTACATACATAGACAGACATACCTACATACATACATGACGAGGGATTAGACAATAGGTAACTTGCTCTTGGAGGTGTGAGGATAACATTGAAGTTGGTTAATAGGTTGTTGAAAATGCTCAAGGAGCAAGTGATGTCATAAAAACAGTAGCATAGAGGAGAAGTCGATGTAGGAGGTGTAGAGGTCCTTAAAGGTTTGGAAGGGCCTAATGTCTGTGTAGGATGAAACTGCACAGTATTTTCAAGGGATTCAGAATCTTAATGTATGAGATATATAACGCTAGGTTAAAAAGCCATGAACCCCAGGGCATTGGGCCAGTTGGCAGCTTTGGCTCAGAGTCCCCCCGCTTTAAGGATGCACCTGTGTTCGGTGCACACCTCCCCTGCATAAATGGTGTGCATGCCTCGAGTGCATGAAGATGGAAACTCTACCATCTCATGATGTCTTTAAATCAATGCCTCAGTGTGTCTTGCAAACCAGGAGGGAGCCGCTACCTTTAGATGCAAAGGCCTATGACGAAGAATCCTCATCTGCGCTCTCAATGCTACTGTGGTGCGTTCTGTTGAACTCGCATTTCTTTACCGCTGAGCCTCGTCCAGTATGCTGCTATGTGGCTCTTGGGCCTCAATTCCGCCATCCGTCCTCAGTAATGAGGCAGCAGAGGACTCCTCGGTCAGTGCAGGTCTGATCTGCCTCGAGAAGGGCATCTCTGCATCATCCACTGACATTTCCTGAACATCAGATCTACTGAAGCCGCTGCTGATGCACGGCCCTTCGAAGGGGGCTCTGACCTTCAGCTTGTGGGAGGGCTAAATGCTACCGCTACTGCCGGATGTCTGTGGAGGTCTTGGATAGCCTGACAGGAGTCAGCCCTACTGGCCTCTGCTGACCATTTAGAGCAGTGAGAGTCCGACGTATCGCTCGAGATGGGAGTGTACAGGGAGGGGTACAGAGCGAGAGAGCTACACAGCCTCCAGAGAGCTGGTCTGAGAAAGAGCGAGGATTAAAACTCGATCCAGTGCGAGAGGGAATACAGGGAGGAACGGGGAGTTGGAAATAAAGGAAGGACTAAAAAGAGCAACGGTTAAGATAGAAATGAAAGATGTGCGAAGGAAAACAAGAGAGGCCAAGTTAGTGTTAGTAGTCACAGTATGGATAGAACTTAATAGGAACACAAAAACAAGGTGATAGCGTTCCCAAACAATGGGAAACCAAAAACAAATATTAAACAAGCGTTGGCCGCGCGCGAGCGGCCGGAGACGCAAAATGTGGTGGGGGAGGGGGAGAAGCGGGAGTTGTGTGTGCGCGTGCGTCATCGCGATCGCTCTGAAAGCGAAAGTGATCGCGATGACGCACACGAGTTTTCAAAGTGCTGCTGGCGGCCGGCTGCGCGCGTGCACGATCGTGTGAACGCAAGCGTTAGGCCAGCCAGCAGCACTTTGAAAATCCCACATACAAAATGTCTCTTCGAGCCAGCGCAAGCGCTGGGGCTCAGCGAGACCTAATAAACCCACAATACTATGCAGTAAAAACGCACCATCAAAATAATGTATTAGTAAACTATATTTTAGACTTCAATATTTTTTTTAAACCAATAGTGTAATTTTTTATGTATTTGTCTAAAATATTTTTGTAGTCACAATATTTTGACTACAATATGTTGGTCAAACGATATTTTGAATCCATATTTGGAAGGAAAACCGTTGGACTCGGTGTATGCTACTCAAACTGAGCTTCAGAGGCTATCTTCCATTTCCATTATCGGTAAGAACACCGTTAGAGTGTTATCTGGAGCGAGGATCAGGAGGCTTCTCTCCCTATAATTTTGCTTGCATCACTGCCAAAATATCTGTGTTGATCTTGGTTTGAGGTCTGGTTACTGCCGTCTGTACTGTTGTTCGGTATCCATTCCTTCACTTTCATGGGCCATGGTGCTGCACATGGACCAAAAGAAGCTTATACTGGAGGGCAGCCACCTTTCCCCAAAGTTACTTATTTTTTTTTATTGATTTCCACTTTAAATCTCTGAATCAATTTAAGTGCTAATGTGATAAATGTACTTTGCAACCTTGCACACAAAATGCCAAATCCAACACTATTAGTATTTTTTTGTGAGCTGTGTAGTGCAGTTGCCTAAGATTTTACTGTCCGTATGTAGTGGCTTGATGTCGCCATCTTCAAAAATTCCCTGCCTCACAGCACAAGCACGGAGTAGTTTTGTTTAGTTCCAAGAGCAGGTTGTGCAGAGCCACCAGTGCACTGCAGAACACGCTCTAGAACTCTTGTATGGGTAAAACATTAGGAGTTTGTGGAGCATTTGTGCAGCATTTTAATATATTGCAAATGTTCTTACGTGCAGACTGTAATTTCAGATTAAAATTTACCTTAACTTCAGTTTACCAAGAGGCCCACTGCCCCAGCAGAGTTGTAGGGTGGGAGCATTAGGTCTGTTAACTTTAGTTAGGTATAGGAGAAACTATAATGATAACTACCCTTGCTCCAAAGGACCCTCTTTCAATATGGCCATCTGCACTGCAGTAAGAATTTTCTCTGTGGGAGTGAAGTGTGCTTCAGCAGTGGAGTATATATATGTGGTCGTCTGTCCCTCATTGCAAACTACGTATGTGTAGCTGGAGGCACTGTGAATAACTGCAATTACTAGATTTATTTTGTTATCTCGGAAAACATGCGAGAAATCAAAACAATAAAAGGCTTTACTCACCCAGCATAGTGTGGCAAGTAAGCTCTCCCGAAGTTAGGAAATCCCACCAGGGTTTGTAATTTTTTTAATGTCTTAATGTATTTGGAGGTTGTAAAGATGCACACTTCTGTAGGAAGTCAGTGCCAACTCTTAAGCAATTATGGATATTTGAATATGACTTTATATCTGTACGTAGTAAAGTCACTATTCTATCCACCCTTGTCTAGTGTTCAGTCAAGCCATTGTCCGTGATGTAAATGTCATCAATGCAAGATAGCACCTGGGGATCTCTCTTTGTAAGATCTCCACGTTTTCTTGTTGCAAACAGATCAGGACTATTCTTATAGCTCATAGGCAATCTTGTTCAGGAATATTGAAACTCATTGAATGAGAAGGCGGTTAGATTCTAGCTTTCAGGAGCTAAAAGTTGACTGAAAAACCCAGTAGCAATGTCCGGGGTAGTTTTATATTTTTTCCGCTCAAGATTCATTATCAGTCCAGTGCTATGGCATTTTGTACAGCATACGTGTGTGTATGTGAGTTTAAATTCCTATAATTTAAACCTGCTCTATATAAATTGTCAGGTTTTAATTATAATTGTGATAGGTCTAAAATAGCTTTCATGTCATGTTTAGCTTCTGGCTTCAGAGGGTATTGAGTTTGCACCTTGGGATCACTCCTTAGGAGAATGAGGTGTGGAATTGATTGTTTGCACCACCCGCTTGATTTCTATACAAAGCTGGAGCCTATTTAAAAGCCCACTCGCTTGCATACATTTCAGTGAGGTCTTCAGGTACTAAGGAGCTTCTTTCCCGCTGTTTCTCCCACCCAGGCGCCTTAAAATCCGGGACTCATCCAGATATCTCCCCCCTACCAACACTTACCAGCAGCCTCCGCTGCTAGGCCCCGATTGGAGCTTCTTTCCCACTGTTTCTCCTGCCAAGGCAACCTAAAACTCCACGCCGCTTCCTGCATCGTAGGACTCCTCCAGATTCCTTCTGCCTGCCTACATATCCCAGCAGCCTCTGCTGCTGGGATGCAATTGGAGCTTCTTTCCCCCTGTTTCTCCCGCTCAGGTGCCTTAAAACACTGCGCCGCCCCCTGCATCGTGGGACACGTGTAGGTGGTGCCTGAGCCAGGGGCGGGCCCATCCGTGCCCGTAAGAGCCAGGGGGAGGCCCGGCTGGGCCACCCCTCTTTCATCAGACCCCCAGCTTAAGGTACAGTGCCTGCTGCCCCTGCGCTGCCTGCTGCCCTTGCCCCTGCGCTGCCTGCTGCCCCGTCCCTGTGCTGCCTGCTGCCCTAGCCCCTGCGCTGCCTGCTGACCCTGTGCTGCCTGCTACCACTGTGCTGCCTGCTGACCCTACGCTGCCTGCTGCCCCTGCACTGCCTGCTGTACCTGTCCTTGCACTGCCTGCTGTCCCTAACCCTGCACTGCCTGCTGTCCCGGCCCGATGCTGCCTGCTATCACTGAGCTTTCTGCTCCAGGCCCCTGCCTGGCGCCCAGGTTCACCTGGACGACCTACCAGGACCACCAATAGAGGCTGCCACACGGTCATGCAGTGGACGCATGCAGCGGGCATGCCAGCAATGCACCGCCAGTTGGACAATGCCCAGCACCAGGACCCCTGTCCCTCCCGCCACCGACAGTACACCACCATTAAGGAACTTTTGGACCTGGCCTCCGGACTCCGAAACAACAGCTGTGTCTCCTCCTTCCCACTATGCACCAAAGGACCGTTCACCTGCCGACACTGCCACTTCTCCTGCGTCACAATCTACGAAAGATCTTGCACTACTTCTGCCTTCAAGACCAAGAACACTCAGCAACTGCTCCACTATATCCTGCTCAACGCCCACTCACTCTGCAAACATGCCACAGAAATCTGGAACACCATCACCACCCTCTCCACGGATGTTACCTTCATCACCAAAATATGGCTCAGCCCCTCCTCGAGCCCTGACATCACCACCACCACTCCTGAAGGGTATAAGATGATACACAGAGACCGCGCCAACAAACAAGGCAGAGGCATCACCTTCATCCTCAATGAAACCATCAGATGCACCATCACCAACAATGCCTCTCATGGAACACCTCAACCTCCTACTACAAACTGACGTGAAGACCACGATAAGAGGCACCCTTGCCTACAGACCCCCGAGTCCTTGAGCAACATTCTGCGATGCCATCCCCAACCTCATTGCCGCCCTAGCAATTGACTCTCACCACTACATCCTACTTGGCGACCTCAGCTTCCACTTCGACAACCCCAAAGACGCCAATTCCATCACCCTCCTGGAGAGCTTGAAAAATATCAGCCTCACCTAACTGGTCACCGAACGCACGCCCAAAGCCAGACACACACTTGACCCCATTTTTACCTCCAGCAACAGAATCAAATTCAGCCACACCACAGAACTCACCTGGATTGACCACACCATCGTACACCTCACAAACACTGACAGCCAGTACATCATCACCAGACATCAGATCTCCTCACACCGCACTTGGAGCATGGTCACCAAACTCAGTGGTCAAAAACCCTTACCACCTCCCAACCTGAAGCCTCAACAGACCTCGACTAGGCTGTCCAGGACTTTACCGCATGGATCACTGATATCGCTGACAGAGTCACCCCACTAAAACCTACAAAACCCAACAAGACCTCCAACATACCAGCTGGTATACCCCAGAACTCAGGACCACCAATGCAACAGCCACCAACTGGAGAAATGATGGTGCGCCACCAAGAACCCCACCTGCTGAGCAGCTCACAAAGCAGCCCTCAGCAACTATCACCAGCAAATCAAAGAAGTCAAGAAAGAAGCCATCACCACCTGCATCAATTCCGAGGCAAACCACACAATGGTACTCTTCAAAATAGTCAAATAATTCTACAACCCGACAGCCATAGAGAACACCATCCACCCATCCCAAGAACTCTGCGACACCCTCTCAGACTACTTCCACAGCAAGATCACCAACATCTACTACAATTTCAACCTCTAACCCACTACCCTCAACAACAACTATCTCAACAACCAGTGAACATCAGCCAAACCATTACCACCTGGTCTCCACTCACAACTGTGACCACCTCAGCCATCATGTCTTCCATCCACTTGGGGTTGCCCACCAACCCCTGCCCCACCACCTCTACAACCTCACAATGATCCTAATCAGCTTGCAACTCACCAGCATCCTTAACACTGCCATCTCCACAGCAACCTTCCAGGACAGATGGAAACACACAGAAGTCCGCCCCTCCTAGTGAAAGCCTCTGCTGACCCCAGCAATCTCAAAAATTATCATCTGTTCTACCTGTACTCGAGAAAGCCATCAACCAGCAGCCCCACTGAATTCTTGGTACAAAATCGCCTATTGGACACATCACAATCAGGATTCTGTGCCAACCACAGCTCTGAGACCGCACTGATCGCTGCCACAGACTACATCAGGACACTCCTCGACCATGGGGAACCTGTGGCATTGATCCTCCTCGACCTCTCTGCGGCATTCACCACCATCTCCCATAACACCCTCATCCACAGCAGACTCTATAATATAGGCATACAGCAAGATGCCTTCAAGTGGATCTCCTCATTCCTTACAGGATGCACACAGAGCATCTGACTGCCCCCTTCACCTCTGCACCCAAAGACATCATATGCGGCATACCACAAGGATCATTTCTCAGCTTCACCCTGTTCAACATCTACATGACCCCCCTCGCAGACGTTGTCAGATCCCACGGACTCAGGATAGTCTCCTGCGCAGACGAAACTCAACTGATCCTATCACTCACTGAGGTCTCCACCAACGCCAAATCCTACTTCCGCGACGCCATGACCAACGTAGCCAAATCAATGAGAGACAACTGCCACCAACTCAATTCCGACAAAACCAAAGTACTGATCTTCTGGAAGAACATCTCCGCATGGGACAACAGTTGGTGGTCTGCAGAAATCAAAACTACACCCAAACCGACCGACCATGCATGCATCCTCCTCGACAGCCAACTGACCATGAAAGGACAAGTCAACATTGTTCCTTCCTCTTGCTTCTAAACACTTTGCATGCTCAGCAAAATCTTCAGATGGATCCTAACTAACACCAGAAAAACCCTCACTCAGGCCCTCGTCACTATGGCAGACCATACAGAATGCTGCAGACAGACTCATCCTGGACCTCCCCAAATGAACCCATATCACCCCCCCCCCCACCTGAGAGACCTCCACAGGCTGCCCATCCAGAAGAGATGCCAGTTCAAGATCCTCACACACGCCTACAAAGTCGTCCACAAACTAGGACCTGCTAAGATCAACCTTCGACTGAACTTCCACAAACCCTCTATACACCTGCGTTCCTCTTCACTCACCTTCGCACACCACCACATCCATCACAGCCACAGCAGTGGTAGCTCCTTCTTCTGAATCGCTACCAAGACCTAAAAATGAATTCCCCTCCAGCTTGGTACAGCCCACTCACTGTGTCAGGTTCCCTTTTTCCTGAATCCTCAGGGTTGTGCTGATGCTCAATAGGGTCCACCTCTCGACTGTCCCAAGTCCGGAATGTATACACACGGACTAGTGAGATAGTCAAGCGAGGGAAGGAAAGGATAGGAACAGCTGGGAGGGAGATCTGGGGATGACACAAAGAAAAACACAGCAAATACGCTGTCTTGTGAAGTGGTAAAGCCAACTATGTTTACCCCGCCAAACAACACAAAGAAGACATTTTAACCACGCTATCTGTAAAGGAAAATAGGTGTAGCAGGATCAGGAGAGACAGGTGTTTGCAATTTTCAACACGATTCTAATAAAAGAGAAACTATGCAGTAAGGCTTGTGTATATTAACAGAACCCGCTGACTCAAGTGAGAACATAAGAGACTTTTCTCACCTACCCCACTTAAGAGTTGAGTAGTCTGGTATGCAAGGCCAATATCCACTTGGACACCCCCTAGAAGTCTCTCCTACAATTAAAGAAATAGAAATACCATGTATGAACAAGTGGCTATGTACAATAACACTCTTGCACTAATACCACTGGGGTACTGAAATCATAATGCGGTCCATCCGTAACTAGATCAGAGCATTTCAAAACTGCTCTCTAATTATCACAGTACAATGTCTGAGGCAGGCTGAACACCAACGTCTCCTGGCTCCTCAAAAGTCATAGGATCGGTTAAACCCACCAGAACAAGAGCCTGTACAGTACATATCCTTTTGCCCTCTTGTAACCAAGTTATATGGCTGCAACACACTATGCGCTTCCCGCTCTCGGCAGATACTAGAGAGCGCGCCGGTAACAGATCAAAGGTAGTTACGAGTTTCCAGGGGGAAGGTGTCTTCCCTGCATGAGACCGCGATTGACGCCGATCCCGCCAACAGGGAAATAAAACAGAGCCTTCCCGTAAAGCAGCCCCTCTTTCTCCTCCACAAAGACTGCAGAAAACGTGGTCTCGTCAACGGAGAAGACAGGACAGTGGCTGCACTCAGTAAATGGGATAATTACTTCAAACTAGGAAGCCCAGTAAAGGAACGTGGTGCATGAGCCCCCTTACCATCTCCGGATCTGGCACCAAGGAAATACGGCCGCCTGGGAGATCACCAGAATAATCGGCGGCGTCTTGCATCTCTGCCATCGTTATATCTGGTTCCTTCTGCGGCGTCCCGATCACGTGGGGCATCGTTGTACACGGAATGCCAGGAAACGTCGTTTTTGGGTAGCTCATAGTTTCTGGTAGCCGCAATGAGCATCGGTCAGTGTGCTCCAAGCTGATGCGCCCTGACACACTGGCACACTTCTGACAAAGATTCAAGACCTAGCTCCAGTGTTGTGCTTTACAAATTCTTTACAAATGCTGTTTGATTGATTGATTGAAGGAGCAAATGTCATGCATTATTACCTCCTCACCTCGAGGTGAATCCCTTATAAGGATCAGAGGCCAATCATCTTCAGCAGGAATGATGTCATAAGTGTTTGATAAATGTTGCCAGAATATTTTTTTTATTCGACATATGTCCCAATCAATCTACATCTGTGTATTATAAACCCTATCTGGAGGGTTTACATGTACTTCTGGTGTCTCAAGGTGTATATATTCTTTGGAGGACTTTTCCGAGGGAAGCCGGGAGCATTACAGATACGGGCTGCCCCGCACCAACAATGGACATGTTACTTTTTTAATGGACTCTACACAAAAAAGATTTTAAAGCAGGAGGGTCTTAGGGAAGTTTATAGACCTGCAAAGGATTATATCTCCAGAAAATATCAGACAAGAACCACGTACTAAATCCTTGGGTCTATTTTGTGCAGAATATTGATAAATACGAGATAAGTAAGCCACAAACTATAACACACAGACCTAGCTGTGGAATATTCCCTTTTCAGGATGAAATCCCTCACTCACCAGAGGTGACATGCTTCATCATATGGGATTCACCTCTCAAAGGAAACACCTAGTTGCTTTGAGGGCTACAACCCCCTCTCTGAGAGGGAGGAGCTCAGGGATATTTTGAATATCTATTTATGGGATATACTAAATTCACATTTAATGAGCAGAATAGTGTGAACGAGGGCGCAGCGCAAAGAAAATACAAAATGTGCAGGAAGTGTAAATAAAACTAGCTAGGGGGTGCAAAATAGACATTTTATTCAGAAACACCCTCTGCCAGGATTAAAAACAGTGCACCATTGACATGGATTTAAGTCGCAGTAGTATGGTGGAAAATAGTTGTCAACATGTTTCAGCCTAAAAAATGCCCTTAATTCGGGGCGAGGCGATCTTCAGGACCTATGAGGATGCTGCTGCTAGAGTGCTCAAGTGAATAAACAAAACAGGATACAAGAACCAGGTGTGTTCATAGTCCAACTACTCCGGAAGGTGAATTTGCCTAATGGAAACAGAATCATTTATTTAAATCCGTGCGACCTGTGGGAAATTGGTATGACTAGTGGCTTAAATCTACTATAAGTGAAAAAAGAACCAAGATAAACATTTACCCACGTTTGCTGGGCAAGGAACTCCACCTCAACCTGGCAACAGTTCAGGATGGGGGCACCGCTCTAGGAGGAAAAACAATAGTGGTGCAACTGTCATTATTACAATCTGTACTTTTCCAAGTCTGTTGACAGGATGCCTGAAGCATACAAACTATGGCAGTTATAAGGTGTTAGGAGCAAACAATGAGGGAAAAACCTGATGGATCACGTAGACTAACCAGACGTCTAGCGTTCGTTGTGTCTCAATAATAAAATCCTCCCATGTGTGTTCAGACTAGCACATGGGGCATCAAAAGTGTGAAACATGTCTGAATTCACACTTAGGCAAAATGACAGACTTATCAGGCCAAAGAGTAAGTGACCATCAGGAAACACTTACATTACCGCTAAGCCCCTAGCTAATGGAAAACGAGGCCATGGGCAAACATGGACATTATGATCTTAAATCGTAGCTACAAAACATCCATGTACAAAAAGGCAGAGCCTTGCCACGCCACGCCACTCACCTCTCCGTCGATACCCCATGCTCAAATTGAACCTGCAGCCAGAGGTGAGTGTCTGTGGCCGGAGCGCTCGCTTTTGTAATGCCCAAGTTCTAATCAGCAACAGGTGTGGAGCCCCTGCTCCAAAAGATGGTGCGCATGCGTTGGTGAACTGATATTAGTTCCCCGCGCATGCACTTTTAATTAACGTGAGAAAGGCGTTATAATCCCGCAATTAGATTATTGTTGTAACATTATCAGATAACAAAACTCCCTGTAATTGAATACAGGCCATCTCAGGAGTGTATAGCATATCCAACTGGAATGATTTGGATATCGGAAAAATGCAAAATATAGTTTGGATATCAGAACGACACAGTCTGTGCCTTAAAAGTACAAGGAAAGTGTGGCTTGTCGTGCACCCTGTACAAAAACTTGATCTATGTCGAGTATTCTTTAATCTTATACCATAATCTCTGTTACATACAAATATAAGGGATCGGTCAGATATTGGAAAAGTGTCCCACGTCGCGCATACGCCCCAAAGATTGGGCATGCGGTTAGAATTGCTAAAATGGCACAGCAAAAGTCTCAACGCTTGGAAAAGAGCTGTGGAACATTGCAACCTCTGTGTAATTATCACAACCAATTTTTGGAGTCTTTGGGAATACAATCTTGAAGAATGCTTTTGAAGTAAAAACAGGCAACAGCAGCAAAGAGCGTGCTGTGCTGCACATACGTAGCGCGCGCTCTATAACCAGAGTGAGTTGACTTATCTGGCAAAAGACAATAACTCCAACCACAGTCCGCGGTGATATGGCTGGCATTTAAGTCAGCAAATGTTACGTGTAGATGACCTAGAAAAATGTGCCAGAGAAATTTACATGCATAAAACCCTGATATGTGGACACATCTACGGACCCCCTTAACATGAACAGTACGTATGTATTGGTTACTGGAAGTACTAAGCCTGAATGGAATAGCTCAGTGAGTCCTTATAAAGACACCCAAGGGATCTTGTCGTTCAAACCCGTATTATCACTATTTAATCTGTGCACCCACTCATGTCTGAACAGATAGGTAGTGATATCCATTATATGGTTTGGAATTAATGGTTTCTCAAGAACCGTCCATCTGAGATCTTGTGGAGAGTGATTGGCTTCGAGAAAATGGCAAGTCAATTTGGTAGAGGATTTCTTGCACCGGATCATGCTCTTGTGTTCCAAGATACGGGTTTTGACTTTTCGTATAGTCATGCCCACGTATCAAAGTGTGCAAGGACAAGTGATCAAATAGATTAGCTGTTCACTATTGCAGTTGGTATGGTTAGATAATACCCAGGGTCTAGCTGACCCAATGTCTATCTCTATAGTGTGAGTCTTTTGAGGGTGCACAAAAACCGCAAGGAAACTGTCCTTTCACCGGAGGCAAACCCCAAAGGGTCCCTTGTTGACCCATCTTCCTGCACCTCGGTCTCTTATGTACCAAACGGTCTTTAATGTTAGTGCTGCGTTTGAAAGCAAAAAGTGGGCGTGGTAATGGCATGGTCCCAATGTTCATTATTTTCCAATTAGAGAGGATGCTCTTTTTGATTTTATTTGAAAAGCTACAAAATGTGTTCACACAGGTCAATCTGTTGTTCGCTTCCTTGGGTTCACTAGGCTCTATAAGTGCTGCTCTGTTGTTGTTAGCTGCCCTTTTCAGGGATCTTTTCACAAGCTTCTTGGGATAGTGCGTAGCTTGAAGTTGGGTCAACGAATTCTGTGCGTGTTCATGATATTTAGAAGTTGACGAGCAATTTCTTCTGATACATAAGAACTGCCCGAACTGCAAATTCTCACGTAGAGCTTTAGGGTGGAAACTCTGGTATGACAGCAATGAGTTCCTTGACATCGGCTTTCTGTAAAGTTCAGTACCCAGGCCTCCATCTGTAGGGAAGATTCTGACGTCCAAGAAGGGGATGCTGGTATTACTATACTCGCAGGTGAAGGTCAAATAATCATTTCTGTCATTCAGCCAAGCTTTAAATCCAATGATCGATGATGGTGCTCCTCTCCAAATCACTATCACATCATCAATGTAGCGCTTCCATAAACGTATACGGTCTTTGTATGGATTTGCGCTACTGAAAATATGTTCCTGTTGAAAGACATGAACGTAAAGGTTTGCCAAACTCGGTGCATAAACACTCCCCATAGAAGTGCCCGAAACTTGGAGAAAAAGTTGGTCTTTGTACTTGAAAAAGTTCTCCTTCATCGCTATACCGGGCACAGGCGATGATGAAAGATACCGGGGTGATTGTGTCTGGGGCTCTGTTCATCAATAGAGTCTCAATGGTGGATAGAGCTTCATCTTGAGGAATGCACGTACATAAGGATTCCACATCAAAAGACACGAGGAAATCATACTCAGTGTCAAATCGTATGTCTTCTACCAACCGCAAGACATCCTTTGTATCTTTAAAGTATGTTGGCATTTCGCTTACCAGAGGCCTCAGGAAGTGACCACCAAAGGTAGAAAGTGGTTCGAGCAAAGAGCCCAACCATGAGATAAATGGGCGCCCTGGAGGCGGTCTTTGATTCTTGTGCACTTTTGGCAGTGCATAGAAATATGGAATGACCAGATGAGCTTTGGTCAAAAAGGCAGCTTCCTGTGTGGTAATCCATCCATTTGTATTTGCCTCTTCCACTAGTATTTTGATTTCATTTTTAAGCCTCTTGATCGGGTCCTCTCTTAGGGGTATGTAAAAATGGGTATCTTCCAGTTGTCTAAGACACTCTGTTCGGTAGGAGGAGGTATCCATTAAAACGATGGCTCCGTCCATGTCTTGCCCCGTGTCTCTAAAAAAGAAATTGAGACAGATCTTGCAAAAGAAACAAGCAAGTTCCTGTTTAATCACAAAAGAGTCACCTCGGTATGAGGGAACAAAGCCTAATCTCTTATTCAGGACGGCCTGTTCGTCCGTATTCAGAATCCGACTACTCAAGTTGATAACTAGATTGTTTCGTTGCTCGATCCTGCTTGGGCTTCTGTCATGCTCCGGGTGGAGTGTCGGCCCAATGTACCTGGGCTTGTTGATTTCGCCGTTTCCCTCTGGATCCGCCTCGGCCAAACCCTAAAAAAGGTTGATGTGAAAATATTTGTGGTTGTTGTTGATATGGAAACATATGTACCTATGGTGGTACATTTGGATAGCCAAACGTTCCCGGTGCCAACCACTGAGCTGGTGGTGGATGTGGCAGACCTCCTCGATAACCTCTCCAGTTGGGGCCTTTAAACCCGGATTCACCCTGGTGCGAATTATCAGAGTCACTGGACCACTCGTCACTGCCGGATGTGGAATAGTTTGATCCATACCTCCTTCCTTGTCAGTTAAATTGGGGAGTAACGGGGGGCGTGGCCAAGCCGAGCATGGTGTAGGACGCGAGCTGTCGGAGCTCCGGGCTGCCGCCGGCTAAAATAAGCTTTTAAAGCACCTTAAACTGCCGGTACAAGGCTTCCCCTGGTGCGAGAGGCCATCGGAGCTGGAGGGGGCTGCCGCTGCCTGGTGTGCCGGGCTCGGGGAGCACGACTGGCGACATCGGAGGCCGGACACTGGGGAATCCCGGGCACGGAGGAGACGGCCGCCATCTTGCGCGACCTGCGCCGGCGAATGCTGCTGGGTCCCGCGGACCACCCGATCGCTGGAGCCTGCTGAGGGGCCGTCTGCGGGGCTGCCTGGCCGGCCTGAGGCGATCTGAAGCGGCGGAAGGCGGGGGCCGAGACCCCCTGGTGCCGGTCGAGGACAGCGGAGCTGGGCTGTCTGCCCCGGCAGGCGAGGCCGCCATTTTGGGACCCTGCACCGCTGAAGCCACGGATGCTGCCTGCGAGAGCCGGACCCTTCTGCGCTGGACTGCGCTCGAGGTGAGGAGGTCGGCGGGAGGCGTCGGCCCGCGGGGCGGTACACCCTGGTTGGGTAAAGCCTGTAGCCGCTGAGGATACCCTGTCAGCGGTGGTCCCGGACGCTGGGGGGCCCCAGAGAGCGCTGTCAGTGTGGTGGCGACGCCTGCGGTGAGGGCGCTTGAAGGCCTGGAGCAGAGGAGGTCGCTGTGGCCCTGGTTCTGAGCTTTGGCCTGGAGGTGGCTGGGCTGGCTGGACTTCGCGGGCGGCGGCTGTGGGCTTGGAGGCTGGCCCGGGATATTAGCTCGCCCCCCCTGCTGGACTCGACGGAGGAGCGGGGCTGAGGGGTGCGGTGGCAGCGGGACCCGGGACGGTGGGACTGCTTAGCTACCGGCCCCCCCCGGGTGGTTGCTGAGCTGTGGGGACAGCGCGCTTTCTTGGAGCGCCGGACGCTGTGCTGCTTGCTCCCTGCGTGAGCGGGGAGGGCCCTGAGTTGGTCTCTGGTGGGCCCGGCGACCTGGTGGCCTCCGTGCCCTGAAGACGACGCGGATCGGCGTGGGCCGCGAGGCCTTGGCTACCTACAGCACCTGAGGCACGTCTGCGGCGGCGCTGCGACAGGGCTCGCGGCTTGGGGATTGGAGCGGCCCTCCACTGGACGTGACCCGATCTGGCCTGTACGCCCTTCGGTGCGGGCTGGCCCCCCGGGGGCGCTGAGTGGACGAGTCGTCCTGCGGCTGGGGTCTTCCTGTGGAGGCGGCGTATAACGGCACGATGACGCGCACCAAGTCAGGAAAGGACCCATCGGCGCCCGCGAAAGATGCCACAGTAAAGGACCTTTGGAGCAAGCCTGGAGGGGCGCCGACGGGCTCGCAGGCGGCTGGAGCCGGTGGGTCGGCAGAGCCCGTGACACAGTCCTTCATGGCGGTCTTCATGCAGGACCTCAAGTCCGAAATCGGCTCGCTGCGCACGGAGGTCCAGGCATGCGTCAAGGAGCTCCGGAGAGATGTGGGGGAGCTGGGGGACAGGGTCGACGACATGGAGAAAACCCTAGACGCCCGCTCGGAGGATCAGGAGCGCCTGTGGCAGAGGATAGCGGCCCTGGAGGAGCAGAATGTGGAGCTGCAGATCAGACAGGAGGACTTGGAAAATAGGGGGCGCCGCAATAACATCCGCATTCGGGGCGTCCCGATTGGCGCGGAGGGGACGGATATCATGACCTTCGTGGCGGACCTCCTGCATGAACTCCGGGGGGACGACGACGCCTCCCCGCCGGCTTTGGACAGGGCCCATAGAGTGTCGGGCCCACCCGGAAGGCCAGGTTTGATACCCGATATCCTGACGAGGGTCCACTTCTTCGTCGAGAAAGAGGCCATTATCAAGGCGACAAGAGACAGGACGGACGTCAAATTCAACGGGGCCCCGATACAGCTGTTCCAGGACCTGGCTCCCACGACTCTCCGGCGCAGACGGGCCTTCCGACCGGTTACGGACAAGTTGCGAGCCCTCAACATTCGATATCAATGGGGACACCCCTTTGCCCTCATCTTCAACTGGGAGTCCAGACGACGGGTGCTGCGGTCCTACAGGGAAGCCGCGCAGCTACTCCAGATCCCAGACTCCCCTCCGGCCAGCCCAGTGCGCGGTGCCGCGGGGCCTCGAGCCTCGCTTAAGCCCAGCTGGTCCAGGGTGCGCCGGGGGGGGCGCTCTCCTTCCCCTGCCGCCAGCCGCTCTTCGAAGGACAAACAAGACATCATACGCCACATTCGGTCGCTGGAGGCCGGAACCTCACCGGCGGGGTCACAGGAGCCTGCTCCCTAGTAGCCTTCCGGACATGCAGTTTGGGCTCCTTCTCCCTTGGGTAACTGAGATGGCCCGCCTCGTGGTTCCCGGCTGTTGGTGCGGGAGGAGACGGCGGCCCTCTCGCTGTTGTCGCTGCTGCAGCTCCCGATGCCGGGCGGTGGCCCGGGGCTTCTTCGAACCTGGAGAATGGCGGTAGTGCCGACGGACCCCCACCACTATTCCTGGGAGAGTGACTTCTCTGGGATAACCTGTGCCGAA
This sequence comes from Triturus cristatus, assembly GCF_964204655.1. Classification (NCBI taxonomy): domain Eukaryota; kingdom Metazoa; phylum Chordata; class Amphibia; order Caudata; family Salamandridae; genus Triturus; species Triturus cristatus. Next base: position 1,096,199,912 of record NC_140592.1, on the reverse strand, counting down.
GTGCCTGGCCATTCCCTAGACTGGAATAGTTCTTGTTGGCCATGTTGGCCGTTTTGTGCCTCTAATTCTTTCGTTTATCTTTGTTCTTTGACTTCCTTCCTCATTCTTTCCTTACCCTCTGGCGGGGGGGCTCTGTGGGGGGGTTGGGGGTGGCCGGGGGGGACATTTGCACATGCTGACCCATGTCTGTGACTACTGTACCCTCCTGGAAGCTCGTCTCCTTGAATGTGCAGGGGCTTAACTCGCCTAGCAAACGCCACCAGATCTGGAGGTACCTGCTCCAACAGGGGGCAGACGTAGTATTCCTGCAGGAGACGCACCTTCTGCGGGCTGATGTGGGTCGTATGGCTCATCCGCGCTTCCCTCACAGATTTTGGGCTTCCGCAGCCACCAAGACAGCGGGGGTTGCTATTTTCTGCCGGGCGGGATTCTGCCACGGGGACACACAGGTGCGTAAAGACACTGCGGGCCGGGTCCTGAGGGTGGAGCTCACGAGGGGGCACCGTAGGCTCACGCTTTGCAATCTATACGCCCCTAATCAGGGGCAAGATACCTTTTTGCGCGGGGTCATTCGGGAGTATCTCGACCCGGTGGATTCGGACCTCATAGTGGGGGGGGACTTTAACCTGGTCTGGGACGCGGAGTTAGACCGCTGTGGGGGAGGCTTCCGAGGCGTGGGGGCCCTGTCGGCTACTGTGAAAAAATCCCTTACCGCTCTGACCTTGGTAGATGTGTGGCGTTATCACTCCCCGGGGCTGAAAGACTTCACTTTTTACTCGCACGTCCACCGCTCCTACTCCCGCATCGACATGCTCTTTGTCTCCCACTCCTTGCTCTCTGACACTATATCAGTCTCGCACTCGAGCATCTCGGTCTCCGACCATGCCCATGTGGAGCTGCTGCTCCACGAGCGCTCCACTCGCGCCCCCGGCCCGCGCCGCTGGCGGTTCCCGGATCACGCTTTACGGGACCCGAGGGACAGGGAGGAAATAAAGACGGCCATCTTGGACTACTTTGAGCACAACGAGTTGCCGGAGACCCCCCTCCCCCTCCTATGGGACGCTTTCAAGGCCACGATACGGGGCACCCTCACGGCTATCTCTGCTGCACGGACACGGGAGGCCCAACTGTATGAAACCAGACTTACTCGCGAACTCCAGACGCTGGAGAAGATGGACCAGACCCGCCCTTTGGCGGTCCACAAGCGGCGCCTGGCGGTCCTTAGAGGTCAGTTACGGGCACACCGGACGAACAAGGCGGAACGGGCACTTCTCGCGCTCCGGCAGCGCTTTTACATCGGTGGGGATAAGGTGGGAAAGGTGCTGGCAAGGCGGCTGCGCGCTAGGACGGCAAAGGCCCACATTGCGAAGTTACAGGGAGGGGGAGGAACATGGGTGACCACCGAGGCAGCTAAACTACGGGCGTTCCATGGATATTATTCCTCCCTGTACGAGAGAGAGCCGCCCGACCCTGCGCTGATCACAGAGACACTGGGTAGTTGTGAGTGGGAACCACTGAGTAAACACCACTCTGAGCTCCTAGAGGAGCCCATCACGCTGGAAGAAATAGCGGGAGCCCTGGGAGATCTTCCGCTGGGCAAGACACCTGGACCAGACGGGCTACCGGTGGCATTCTTCCGTGCCTTTCTGCCGCAGCTGCAACCCTACCTACACCGTCTCTTTAACTCCTTCGCGGATTCGGGGGGGCCGTCCCCGGACATGGCGATGGCCGAGATTGCCCTCATCCCAAAGCCAGGGAAAGACCACACCCTCTGCTCCTCATACCGGCCCATAGCCCTGTTGAACTCGGATCTTAAACTTTATACTAAAATCCTTGCCAAACGGCTTAGTGCTCATCTCCCACGCCTCGTGGACCCGGATCAGGTGGGGTTTATCCACCAACGCCAGGGGGCAGATAACGTTCGCCGCATTGCCCACATAGTGGGAAAGGCCAGGCATTGGAATATCCCGGCTTGCCTGTTGTCCCTAGACGCTGAAAAAGCGTTCGACCGGGTGGATTGGGAGTTCCTTCGAGCGGTTCTGCGGAAAGTGGGGATTGGACCCAAAATGGAGGCACGCATCATGGCCCCATACGCTGCTCCGGCTGCCCGGGTGCGCGTGAACGGCCAACTCACACAGCCTTTCCCCATCTGCAGGGGCACGCGGCAGGGTTGCCCCCTATCGCCTCTGCTTTTCGCCCTGGTGGTAGAACCCTTAGCTATTCTCATTCGCCAGTCACCGGACATCAAGGGCGTCTCTCTTCGGGGACGTGACCATAAAGTGGCGCTCTTCGCTGACGACCTCCTCCTCACGCTGTCTTCGCCCTCCGCCTCGCTCCCAGCTGCGCACTCGTTGCTACATACCTATGAGCGGGCCTCCGGGCTTAAAATTAACCACGCCAAGTCTTGGGTGCTCAATCTCACGATCCCGGAGACGGAGGCAGCGACGTTGCGGACGAGCACCCCATATCAATGGGCGAGCGACTCCGTGAGATACCTTGGTCTCAACCTGACGCCGGACCTAGCCACCTGGACGCAGGCCAATTGGCAGGAGTGCAGACGCTCTGTCCTAGATGACTTGCGCACCTGGAAGGCATTGCCGCTTTCCTGGCTTGGTCGCCTCAACGCGATTAAGATGTCCGTGCTGCCGAAGATTCTCTACTTGTTTCAGACCCTGCCGACCCCCATCCCGGAACATTATATCCAGGGGCTACAAAGGGATTTGATCTCCTTTATCTGGGGAGGTAAGAAGCCGCGATTCTCTAACAAAATATTAAAGCTTCCTCGGGATAGAGGCGGCCTTGCCTGTCCCAATCTACTTGAGTACTACTGGGCGTCACACCTCCGATGTGTCCTGGAGTGGGGGGCGTGGGAAAGCGAGAAAATCTGGTTCCACATGGACAGGGCGGTTACCTGTCGCCCGATTTGGGATCACGCTTGGCTGCCCCGGGCGGCGCGTCACCGTAGTGCGTATATGGCGATCCCCACTAGGACGGTCCTAGAGATTTGGGATAAAGTGGCGGTCCGCAGGGGCCTCACCACCTTCCCCTCACCGCACACCCCTCTAGCTCGCAATCCCCAGTTCCCGCCGGCCTGCTGCGCGCCATACTTCGAGAACTGGACGGAGAGTGGCTGCCGGACGATCCGAGACCTCTTCGAGGGAGGGGCCTTCAAATCCTTCCAGCAATGTCAAAGAGACTTTGGGCTGGCAGACGGGGACAAGTTCCAATACGCTCAGCTTCGGCATTGGGTGCAGGGCTCTTCGCTGATGCAGGCGGCCACGAGACCTCTTACCCAGTTTGAACACTTGGCGCGTACGTTTGGCTCCTACAAGGGCCTAGTCTCTCGAGTCTATAAAGTGCTTCAGCATCCTCAGCGGCCAGGCCTACACCCGTACCAAGAGCACTGGCAGAATCTTTCGGGCTCCGAGATTAATCCCGCCCAATGGACAAGACTATGGAGCGACATCCCCAAAACCTTCCGCAGCATTCCTCAACAAGAATCAGCCTACAAGGTGATGACCCAGTGGTACTACACCCCTGTCCGATTGCAGAAAATGTTCCCCAAGGTGTCCCCGCTGTGCTGGCGCTGTGCCCAAGCACCAGGAGACTTTATCCATATTTGGTGGACGTGCCCGAGTCTGTCTATCTATTGGAAGGAAGTCCTCAGCCACATCAAGAAGGTGCTTGGTTACCCCCTGCCAGAGGACCCCCTCACGATTATTTTGGGCCTTCGGCCGACGTCGCGAAGGGCAATGACAGGCCGCGATTGGCACCTGAGCCTTCATATGTTAAGCGCCGCAAAGCAAACGGTGGCGGTGTACTGGAAGAAGGCGGAGCCACCGTCTGTCAACGTGTGGTTCACTCGTCTCTGGCAGGTGCTGGCGATGGAACTGCTTACAGCCCGCCTTCAGTTTAGAGACACCAGGTTTAAGACCCTCTGGTCTCCCTTGGTGGCCCACTTGGGCAGGATAGAACACGCGCGAATGACACCGCCGAGACTGCGGGCCTTGAAACTGTTCGACGACGAGATATCTCAGGCGCGTTCTGAGGTTCTCACACGGCCGGGGGCATTGACACCTTCGACGTTGGGGGGTTCCTAGCTGCGGGTGGGCTAGCCGGGGCCGGACCCCACCGCGGTGCAGACATACTTCCCCACAGGCTTCGTCCCTTAGATCTGGGCCTCCCCCTCCACACCGCTGCGAGGACTGCCGTGCTGCCTCCCCCTCCCCCGCCGCCCTCCCCCTCCCCCCGCCACTTTCCCCCCCCCCGCTTTCTGTTTACTTAAGTTTGTCCTGCCTTCAGGACGTGTAGAGGTTAAGTGCGTTACTAGGGCCTTGATAACTCAGCGCGGTGGCGCGACGCGCCTCTATCCAACCCCTTCCGACCCTGCGCGCTTACATCGGGGCGCTACACCGCCACACACGAGCTACCTCACACATTGTGTACCCGCGCAACACGCTGCAGCTCCGGCTTAGTGACAGGGTTGCCCTCAGCTGCGAGTTTCGTGTCGGAGATTATCGGGCGTCACCAGGTACACATGCCTTATCAGCCCCCGCACCGGGCATACACGCGGCTCTGGGTGGGATGCGGGGTGGTGGGCCTCCGGAGTATGACACGCTGATGGCAGTGAATTGGAAGGGGGGGGGGAAAAACTGCGATATGTTAGGCAGTAAGGCCTTTGTAAAATGGAATTGATTTTGTTCGCTGCCGGCCAGGTTGGTTGTAGGCACATAGCTGTGTACTTTGAGCTCACCTCTTTTTCTAAATAAAACAAAGTTGGATACAAAATTGGGGAGTAACATATTCAGCACTTGTCTAAGGATATATCTTTTCCATGGACGGCATTTTTAGGCTGAAAGATGTTGACCACTATTTTCCACCATACTACTGTGACTTAAATCCATGTCGCTGGTGCACTGTTTTTAATCCTGGCAGAGGGTGTTTCTGAATAAAACGTATATTTTTTGTGCCCCCTAGCTAGTTTTATTTACACTTCCTGCACATTTTGTATTTTCTTTGCGCTGCGCCCTCGCTCACACTATTCTGCTCATCACATGTGGATTTAGTATATCCCATAAATAGATATTCAAAACATCCCTGAGCTCCTCCCTCTCAGAGAGGGGGTTGTAGCCCTCAAAGGAACTAGGTGCTTCCTTTGAGAGGAGAATCCCATATGATGAAGCCTGTCACCTCTGGTGAGTGAGAGATTTCGTCCTGAAAAGGGAATATTCCACAGCTAGGTCTGTGTGTTATAGTTTGTGGCTTACTTAGCTCGTATTTATCAATATTCTGCATAAAATAGACCCAAGGATTTAGTACGTGGTTCTTCTCCACTTTTTTAATGGAGCCACAGGATTGTAGTCTCGTCTATCGTAACGAGCACCACAGACCCTAGCTTTTACAAGTTTGACTCTCGTATTTGAGAGGGGAAACAACCTTTACAACGCAACTTTTACAACGTAATGCTATTACAACGCATTTTTTACAACGCAAAAACTTGTACAACGCATGCATTTACAACGCATGCTGTTATATGGTAAGTACTTTTACAACGCATATACCATTACAACGCATTTTTAAAAAAAAATTATTTATGATGTTTGTAAAATAATTAATTAATATTTTATTATTTATATTAAATACTATAGTAGATACATATTAAAGATTAATTATTGAGTATTAATTATTTAATATTTAAGAAACATTTAAAAATATGAGTAGTACTTTAAAAGATTAATACTTGAGAACTTTAAAAAAAAGAGTATTTTAAAAAAGAATTTAAAAATGAGTAGTATTATGAATTTTTAATACTGGAGTATTTTTAAACAACAAAATTAAAATTAAAGTAATGAAAATTTTTTTTTTTTTTTAAAAACAACTTATGGAGTATTACAATAAGAAAACTGAGTAGTATTATAAAGAATTAATACTTGAGTATTTTTACACAACAAAATGTACATTAAATATATGAAAAAAAGTATTTAAAAAAAGAAAAATTAATATTTAAGAAACATTTAAAAATATGAGTAGTATTATGAATTTTTAATACTGGAGTATTTTTAAACAACAAAATTAAAATTAAAGTAATGAAAAAAATATTTAAAAAAAGAAAAAAAACTTATGGAGTATTACAATAAGAAAACTGAGTAGTATTATAAAGAATTAATACTTGAGTATTTTTACACAAAAAAATTTACATTAAATATATGAAAAAAAGTATTTAAAAAAAAAAAAAATTACTTTTGGAGTATTAAAATATGAAATATAAAAAAAGATAACAAAAAAAAACTAAAATAATCAGAGTTATTAAAAATGATTTTAAAATAATATTATTACAAAAAGAATATAGAAATAAGGATATAGAACTTACTTTAAAAAAATTCCCACGCTTTTGCATTGAAGTCTATGTGCTTATTTGTCCTTCATTTATTTTGGCAGCTTAAGAATATACAACCCGCGGAACAAGAAAAGAAGGAGCAGAAAGAGAAGAAAAAGCAAGTTTGAAAGGAAAAAGAAAATAGAGTCGAGGTAAGGAACACATTTAATAAATTTACAAAAAAAAATTAACATTTTACATGTTTAAATAACAATTTAAAAAATAATTACAGTAAACAAATAAGGTTTATTAAATATTTCTTTATTAGAACAAACATAGAAAATACTTTTACGTTTTATTGGTTTTTTTTACATAATGTACATTTATTAGAAAACATATACATAATTTATTTACATTTATAAACATTTATTTACAGAAAAATTAAATAAAATAGTCCTTTTTAACATTGATGCGCGCGATGACGTCATGACGTGAACGTAGACGTAAGGCACCATTTTCAAGAGCATCGGAGGAGGAAGCAGCAGGAAGCTGATCTGCGTCCAGGTAGGAACCAATTTCACTTTTATTTATAGATAAAATCTTTAATAAAGATACATATATAGTAAGAAAAGAATAAGGAGAGGTTGCGGAATAACTAATTGATGTTGAAAATGTTTTAAAACATGTCCACATTTATGTCATTAATGTATGCCTATGTCGGGTCGCGAAAATGTATTGGTTCATTAAAAAATGTAAGTAACTGTAAAATTAATTTAAGTTACTGCTAACAAAGTTTATTTCATAACTTCGGAACCAATACTAATGATTTATATCTTCATTTTAAAAAAAAAAAGCGTATTCGTAATTTTTGAAAAAAAAGATTGTTATTAATATGGTGTTTATGCAGCAATGTGCATTTTGGTAAATGGATTGACTTCTGAAATTTTGAGTAGTTGGATTTTTTGTGGATTTAAAGGGTGTTAGTTACTTATGAAGTTATCTGATAAATATTTACTGGCGTTTGGTTTTTGAGAAATTGGTCGAATATTATGGGAAAGTACATTTGGTAACATTGGTTGTTTAGCAAAAAATGAAGATTGGAAAAAAAAAAAAAATAGGAGACCCGACTTTTAAATTTGAAAAAAAAATTTGAAAAAAATTGTATGCCAATTGTAATTAAAGGATATTTAAATTGGTAGCAAAGCAAGAAAGTAAGTACAAAACTAGTTTTAGAAAGAAAGAATGTTAGAAAGATTTTCCAGGTAGTCTATAGCCACACACAACGTAAATTGTTGTAATATAGCCAATAGTCTCTCAGACATTTCCTTAGTTTTGACAGTTACTCGTGGGTTTAGACTACCTGCAAGTGTTTGGGCTAGTCTCATTTCTTGAAAACTTTGCTCCTTCTTCAAAGTTTCCAAGAAAGAGTAGAAGTTTGGATGAGGTTTGCCAATTGTATGGTTGAAGGAGTTATGCCATCCCTCAATGGCATTGTTTGTTTTTGCTTCTCCCTCTAAACAGCTCGTGTAGCAGTTCCACCACTCCACATGGAATCGTGGCTTCCTCCTGCGACCCGATCTGCTTAGGTGCCCAATCCATGTGTCCTCGAAATAATTTAGGATGGGTGCCAATTTCTCTTCATTACTTGTATAATAAACAGATTCTATAATAGCAGTGTAGTACTCGTCCACACTATCGGGAGGAACAAAACAAAGTGCTGTTAATTTTTTAAGTTCAAACTGTAGTTTGCTATCACGACAATATTCTGCAACTAGGGATGTTTTTTGTAATTTACGCCAAAAAGCCTGGGAAAAATGGAAAAAACATCCCTGAATTTGGGTATCCGTGTACGTTTTATTGATCACATTGATCATGCTCAATTCAAAATCAATTATTATTTTCCTAGGACTTTGAGATGTTTTACTTTTAATAACTGATAAAAGTTCAGAGTATGTTGCAGAAGTCTTATCAGGTAGCAAACTATATACTAAGGGAATTACATTATTGTTAATTTTTGCATGTATAGTGTAAATTTGAGTGAAAGGATGGGGTGTACTTTTAAACGTCCCATCCATCATCCAAATTTCACTATTTTCTAACTTTGCAAGGTTACGTGGGGTACTAAAAATGAGAATTCGTTTCTGAGGGTTTTGGTTGTCATGCAAAAGGAAAGGTTCATCAGAAAAAGAAATAGAAAGATCATGTGGAATTCTAATGTCAGAAAAAGAATGTGGTGTAGATAATTGGATGTTACTTGCCTGCTTTTGTCTTTGAATAATTCGTCTCAAATTAGGAATTATAGGCATGTTACTAGCAACATGACTGGGGACATGCTGTGCAACCTCTCTTAAAATGGATCCTGTAGAATCATTGGAGGTGCTTGCAATTGCTTTCATTTCATTAACAGTTTCTCTTATTTCTACCTCCATTGCAGAGGCAGAGTGGTTATGTTCTGTTGTTTTCACAACTAAATTATCAAGTGTAACCGCTCTGCCACTGCAATGGGTAGTGTAGTATTGCACACACCTCCAATGATTTCTAGGAAAACTTATTCTTCCCTTACTATATATGTATCCTCCATGGTTTAATAATTTTTTTCCTTTCCTCGATTTAATGTATTTAGCTGCTTCAAGACTAGACATTATCTGAAAAGAGAAGAGAAGAAAAACAAATTAGGATGTAAAAGTAAATACTATACCTCTAATGTTACCCCTACAACATCTAACACTTTCCCTACTGCTGCACCTTCCTGGAGTTAGAATAGTAAATTGTACCCCTACACCATCCAACACTTTCCCTACTGCTGCACCTACCAAGAGTTACAATAGTAAATTGCACCCCTACAACATCCAACACTTTCCCTACTGCTGCACCTTCCTGGAGTTAGAATAGTAAATTTCACCCCTACAACATCCAACACTTTCCCTACTGCTGCACCTTCCAGGAGTTAGAATAGTAAATTTCACCCCTACACCATCCAACACTTTCCCTACTGCTGCACCTTCCTGGAGTTAGAATAGTAAATTAAACCCCTACACCATCCAAAACTTTCCCAAATGCTGCACCTACCTGGAGTTAGAATAGTAAATTGCACCCCTACAACATCCAACACTTTCCCTACTGCTGCACCTTCCTAGAGTTAGAATAGTAAATTGCACCCTTACACCATCCAACACTTTCCCTACTGCTGCACCTACCTGGAGTTAGAATAGTAAATTGTACCCCTACACCATCCAACACTTTCCCTACTGCTGCACCTTCCTGGAGTTAGAATAGTAAATTGTACCCCTATACCATCCAACACTTTCCCTACTGCTGCACCTTCCTGGAGTTAGAATAGTAAATTGTACCCCTACACCATCCAACACTTTCCCTACTGCTGCACCTTCCTGGAGTTAGATAAATAAGTTCTTCCAACTACAACCCTTATTTTATGCATTTTGAAATATTAATACAATTAATAAGTAAATGGTTTGGCTAACATATTGATGGTTTTAAAACAATGTTGTTTAAAAATACCTTGTTTTTTTGGGATTCCTTTCCTTGGTGAGGCTTCTGCTGTGGTATTGGCCTGCTGGCTGGAGTTTTCAGTTATGTGTTGGACTGAATTTGACAACAAAGTTGAAAACAATTGTCTGGAAAAATGAAAAACAAAAAAAAATAAACTGAACGTTGGTGACAAATGCAAATTTTGAATACATTTTTGAAATTATGACATTGTATTTAACTATTACTACATAACACTTTCCCTACTGCTGCACCTTCCTGGAGTTAGAATAGTAAATTGTACCCCTACACCATCCAACACTTTCCCTACTGCTGCACCTTCCTAGAGTTAGAATAGTAAATTGCACCCTTACACCATCCAACACTTTACCTACTGCTGCACCTACCTGGAGTTAGAATAGTAAATTGTACCCCTACACCATCCAACACTTTCCCTACTGCTGCACCTTCCTGGAGTTAGAATAGTAAATTGTACCCCTATACCATCCAACACTTTCCCTACTGCTGCACCTACCTGGAGTTAGAATAGTAAATTGTACCCCTACACCATCCAAAACTTTCCCTACTGCTGCACCTTCCTGGAGTTAGATAAATAATTTCTTCCAACTACAACCCTTATTTTATGCATTTTGAAATATTAATAAAATTAATAAGTAAATGGTTTGGCTAACATATTGATGGTTTTAAAACAATGTTGTTTAAAAATACCTTGTTTTTTTGGGATTCCTTTCCTTGGTGAGGCTTCTGCTGTGGTATTGGCCTGCTGGCTGGAGTTTTCAGTTATGTGTTGGACTGAATTTGACTACAAAGTTGAAAACAATTGTCTGGAAAAATGAAAAAAAAAAAAAAAAACTGAACGTTGGTGACAAATGCAAATTTTGAATAAATTTTTGAAATTATGACATTGTATTTAACTATTACTACATAACACTTTCCCTACTGCTGCACCTTCCTGGAGTTAGAATAGTAAATTGTACCTCTACACCATCCAACACTTTCCCTACTGCTGCACCTTCCTGGAGTTAGAATAGTAAATTGTACCCCTATACCATCCAACACTTTCCCTACTGCTGCACCTTCCCGGAGTTAGAATAGTAAATTATACCCCTACACCATCCAACACTTTCTCTACTGCTACACCTTCCTGGAGTTAGAATAGTAAATTGTACCCCTACACCATCCAACACTTTCCCTACTGCTGGCTGCACCTTCCTGGAGTTAGAATAGTAAATTAAACCCCTACACCATCCAACACTTTCCCTACTGCTGCACCTTCATGGAGTTAGAATAGTAAATTGTACCCCTATACCATCCAACACTTTCCCTACTGCTGCACCTTCCTGGAGTTAGAATAGTAAATTATACCCCTATACCATCCAACACTTTCCCTACTGCTGCACCTTCCTGGAGTAACAATAGTAATAGGTATGACTATTATATTGTGGAATTTTTAAGAGTGTAAATTTAAAATACCTTTTTCTTTAGCTGATTGTTTTCTTAGTTTGGCTGCTGCTGTGGAATTGTACTGCAGGCTGCAGGTTTAAGTTATTTGTTTTAGTGATTTAATCCACAAAGTTGCAACAGATTGTCTGTGAAAATGAAAAAAAAAAATTAATAGATAAAGCAACTTTGACAACGTTGGTTAAAAAAAATAATGAGACCAATTGATTGTAAATCTGATATTTTATTTCACTGTAACTACATCACATATCATATTTTCCATGGTGCTGCATCTCACTTGAGTATAAATAATAATTGGTACAGCAAAACATACTACACTTTCAATACATTATGAACTTAGAGTAGTAATGGATACCCCTACACCATCACTCAATTTCCCTACTGCTGCACATTCTGGGACTTAGAATAGTAATAGTTACCCCAGTACCATGAAACGCTTTTTCAAATGCTGTACCTAAGTGCAGTCATATTAGTAATTATTACCCCTGCACCATCGCATAATTTCGTTTATGATGCAGCGTGAATGTTCAAAAAAAATAATATTAACCCCTATACCATACAACACTTTTGCTAATGCTAAAAATATATTTTTAAATTAAAAGAATTACAAACAAAGAAAAAAAATCATTTACCTTCACAATAGCAAAGGTGAGTCGATTACGTTGAGGTGAAGGAAAATTAGGGAAACGATATCTTGCTTTTGATAGAAAAACTACTTTCTGTTTTAGGAAAAACAAGTAGATGTTTTAAGTTGCTATATATTAAAGTTTCTTTAGTGATAACAAATTAGAAACAGTACATTTTATAAATTAATATAAATATTTTTAAAACATATTTTGTATGGAAATAAAACATGATTTAGGACAAAACAAGGTGTAAAAATATATTAGTGACTTACTAGTAGTTGGAAAGTAACAATGCTTCTCCAAAGGATTGCAGTGTTCTCTCAGTCGAGGTCACAGTCTAGGTGTCAGAGGGTCAGGTTTTTACGTCTGGTATCTCTGGTAGTTGATAATCAACTGATTGAAAAATGGTGTCTTCCTGGTATTTATAAGTTTTAGTCAGTGTCACTATTAATTTTTTTAAAAACAGCGTTCGTTGTGTTTTTTAGTATATTTCATTTTGCTGTGGAAAATGATAATTTAAAAAAGCATTAAAAGATGTATTGTTTTCATTTATTTGCTCCGTTTTGGCATCCATTTTGGAACATGTCTTTTGCTATTGTTTTCATAGAAAGTGTTGTAGGACAAGTTTTAGAAGTGAGATGGATAAAATGGCGACTATGTGTATGTGTCTTCTGTTTTACTCTGTTTACTTATTTTCAGATATATTCATGATTTAAATGTGTATGAACTGTTGTTAAATTTTTCGTTATTTGTGTAAAACTTTGAAATGTGTGAAAACGGTTTTTTTGGGGAAATGGGAGTATTAATTTTAATACTCGAGTATTAATTTTGTAATGCATTTCAGTTAATTTACGTACAGTTTTTCTCCACATTTTAATACACTTCCCCACCCTAAAACCCCTAATTTCCCTGCATCCCGTGCCAGATTTTAATGAACTTTTTATTAAAAAAAAAATATTTTCGCGTTGTAATGGTATGCGTTGTAATGGTTTTCGTTGTAACAGCACTTTTAAGTGTTTTAATAAGTTTGGCGTTGTAAAAGTATTCGTTGTAAAGTATAGCGTTGTAGTAGTGTTTGCGTTGTAAAAAATGCGTTGTAAAGGTAGGCGTTGTAATAGCATGCGTTGTAACGTCATACATCCATTTGGGAGGCATCCTTTGAATTTGGAATATTATCCGCTATATCCAGAATATTCCCGAAGCTTGTACTGTCCAAATTCCCAAATACACCAAGGGGACTGGAACCTGTTCTGAACTTAGTAAACAGTTACAATTGAAGCCTTGAGAAAGTCGTCTATATGACGAAACACGTGGCGGCTGTCTGCGTCTACGCTCTACCTACGTGTCAACTAATCAAGAATTCACCTCTTTACATGTGGACTATATTATTCTGTCCACTTTGCTTTCCTTGGTGTGTTATTGAAATTAGAATTAAACTGACAACAGAGTCAGTTTCAAACTACCTTGGTGCTGTGCTCTGAATTGTATTTTTTGATTATGTATATGTTCTTTATTTTCTCTTTCAGCATCTGGTGAACTATAGTCACTTCTGCTGCACTTTCCAGAACCACCATCGCCCAAGTCCTGTTCTTGAGAAGTATCCATAGTTTGCAGGGCATATTTTTTAGTCAGCCCAGATACTTTTTTTCTTTTTAAAGTGAGTCTGAAAGGTTCTCTTCTTTCCTTACACTAACTTCAGCTCCACACACTGATTCACTTTGCTGCTTGATTTGTATTTCCTGAGGTATTCAGTCCATCCAATCCGTTCTGCCATTATACTATTGGAGTCCTGAAAAGAACAAGAAGAATGGCTGTCAGGATGCTGATACCATTCCAGCTTTTTATATTTTATCACGGTCCCTCAAATTATCTCCACCCCGGCCAGACTCCTGCATTGAGGAAGACCCAGTTTTTGTCTTCTGCTTTACTTTCTGCTTCTTTTTAGGATCTGAGCAGCTTTTTCCTTGCCAGAATCCTCAGTCTCACCTATTGTTTGAGATGTGGCTTAATGGCTCATGCACCCGGGGCCGGCTCTAGGGCGGTGTGATCGTAGCCACCGCACCCGGAGCTGACTTGGGGTGGGGGCCTCATTTTTCCAATTATATCATTATTTTTAAAGCACCTGCTGCCGCGTTCCTGGCCTCCAGCAATTTTCAGGCATCAATTAAAATGGCAAGATAACCCCGATGATTAATCATCTCCCTGGAAAGAGATTTGTCTAGTGGAGGTTTTGACTTATCCTAAGGTAGCACAGCGGGTTAAAATGCCTGCTGCTAAGAACATGTACCATGCAGATAACAAAGTGGATATAATGTAAATAGGTCAGTGGGTTACTACTTTTGTAAGAGAGCTCTTTTTGTTAAGTCAAAATCCTAACTATAGAACATTGAGCTATTAACTGTCATCAAAGAGCTGCATGCAAACTGCAAGGTATATGTTAGAGCTATATGTTTTTTTTGCCCAGTCTTTCATTTTCCTAATCTTGCCAAAAGGGTTCATTTGGGTAGAAAACCATTCATATTATTAAAGAGAAACCCTAACAATGGTGTTATATTTTAAATACTGAATTTGTGCTTTTCCAGAATAAGGACTCATAGACTATATTGCCTTTGAGTATCGATGACATGTCACCCCTACGGGGAACATCCTTTACCCCGCATGCGTTACTACGCATGCCATTACCCTGTATTTTTTACTCCTCAAAATCTTTTACAACGCAGGGCTTATCACCGCAAACTATTATAACGCATTCCCCAAAGTAACGCCACCGTTGAGTTAGAATAGTAAATTGTGTTGTAATGGGGAATGCGTTGGAATGGATTGCGTTGTAAAGCCCTGCGTTGTAAAAGATTTTGCGGTGTAAAAACTGTGGGTTAATGGTATGCGGAGTGAAAGTGTGCGGGGTACAGTGTCCTATTCCACTCCTACACTACACTGTGTAGTCCTGTCTGATGTAACATTTCCTATACGCTGATTTACACACATATGATTGGCTCTGTGCAATGTGTGTTTGATGTAAAGTGCTCTGACTCCTTACACTAGTATGAGTGGTGCTACAAAACTAACTGAGTCTGAGAGACGGTGGTTATGGAGACTTGAGGGGCACTGTTAAAGGGTGCTTGTGAGGGAATCCGTGTCAGAGGTGGTCATGGGGGAGGGCGCCAACAGACATTGTCGCACAGTGCGCCACCAGTGTTAAAGCCGGCCCTGCATGCACCTATTGTATCATGGCTCACAGATGTGTAAACTTATGTAATACTTTTCGGCAGTTCCTGTTTACGATCCTGAGCAGGAAAGGTTGCCATTCTCTGGTGGTGTCGCCACAGCTGAATGTTACCTACAAATTATCGAGGGAACTGTTTAAAAATGTCCTATTCATTTCATACCTAAATCGAGACCAGGCTCATTTTGGAAGTGTCTTAAGACATCTGGTAGCTCCGCTAATGAGGGCGTGCCATGCATAGTGGTGTAGATACTCTCAAATACACTTCCCCAGGTGTTGCACTCCTCTATGGGTGTCCATAATAGCATTTATAGTCTGTGAACTAATTGACTGTATGGCAACATGGGGTTGTTGGGCAGGTCCAACAGGAACTGCTCTTGTAACATTTGTTTGTAATACATATTGTCTAAGTCACGTATAGACACTTACAATTTGATGTAATAGTTGTCCTACTTCTGTCATTGAAAGGTTTCCTGTGTCAGGGTATATCATGTGTACCCATCAATACTTAGGGAACCCATTCTAACATTCCGATGTACTTGGGGTAGCCATGCCTTGTGTAACTGGTAAGTCAAAGGGGCTTCCAGATCCCTGTTGGGTTGCTCATTTTCTGGCACGGGTCTGTATGTATGGAAGATAGTAAAACCGCAGCACGAGTGAGGATCAGGAATGTTAACAGATGGTAAAGACCTCACATGTTAAGAGGCCAACAATAGCCTCCATTTACATTTCTGCCAATCTGCTAGGAATATAAATCCTCACACCCATGCATGTCTGTCTTTGGGTCTACAATTGTAAGTGCACTCTTTGTTGAGTCAATGTTCACAGTTCATGGACAGGGTGATAACCGGACTGCCAATTGAAGGCTTTCACATAATATTGCAGCATGCAATCAATGGCAAATGTTAATCTGCATAACATAGTTAAATATTATGTATGAAAACAATGCAAAATCATCATAAGCCAAGAACAGCTTTACTTTCACATTGTGATTTTTTAGCACATACCCATTTCATGTTAATTCACCAGGGATGACTAGTCATGGGTAGGCAATGGAAACAATTCATGACACTCCCCCACTTGTCAGTGCACATGTGCCCCTGGCCTGGGGCTTCTTTAGATGGTTCTCTCTCAGTAGCTGTGTGTCAGTGTGCATGTGCTGCTCAGTGTGTGAGAGCAAATGTGCTCTTGTGCAAGGGCTGTTTCAGTGGCTCCATGTAGGTGACTGCACATCAGTAAATCTGTGCTCTTGGGTGTACAGATGCATGTCTGCTCCTGTTCTAGGGCTGTGTGTTAGTAGTAGAGGGCTTCTAAGCATATCAGTACACATTTGCTGCTGTGCAGGGGCTTGATTCAATGGTTCTTAGCAACTGTTTGAATGTGTCTGTGCTTCTGGGTGCCTCAGTGCACATGTGCTAATGTGCCATGGTGTATCTCTGAGATTCTGTGCATATAAGTGTGTCAGTGCACATGCGTGAATGCACACAGAGAGAGTTTGATAGGTTACCAATCCACGCCATGGTAGGTAAGTACCACCTGGTGGACTCTAGCGCTAGCCAGAAGTTCTGGATAAATAGTTCTTGATAAGAGTAGGAATCCAGATGTTTTTCCTAAACATCTCAGGGTATACTTATGAGCTTTTCAGTTTTATTAACTAGGACCCCTGAATATGGTTAGAAACAAGCTGTGTAGATTTTGGAAGAAGGCAAATCACCAATCCATCCAAACTAGCCTTCTGTATCGCCCAAAGGGTTGGGCACCTTCATCAGGACCGCTCTTATCCTTGCCTAATATATTGCATGTAATACAACCAATTGGCTCTGTTGGATGATTTTGCAATTAATCCTATGTAGAATTTACATAGAGAAAACATGGAGGTCAGACAACAAAATTATTGTAAATGATATATTTTTGATGAATATTGCAATATCATTTACATAAATTAAGCAATAAGGTGCACATAGGGGATAGGTGAGGTGAGGTGAAGTGCTCCTGCAGTGCATCAATAAGAAAAATGGTGCTCAAAATATAAATAAAGACAGTTAATAACTTCAATGAGCCTGTCCAAGCTGATCAAATCTATAATTGATCAATCGTGGGCCAGATCCGCAAGATCGCTTTCAGCGGCGGCTGTACTTTGGAACAAAGTCATACACATTTGCAATAAATCGACACTCAATCCTACCGGATTGGAGGTTCTCTTGTGCATATGCTGGATGAGCACTCAGTGCCGTCTGTGATGATAGCTTGAGGAATTACCCCTCATCGACATGGGGAATCTTTATTGAAAACAAGGTCAAACATAGCCCTTCTCCAACTCCAGGTCATTCCATGAATAGCCCTAATGAAGACGCCTATGATGTATAGAAAGCACACACTTCCCAGAAGGGTCAAAATGTAAACGGTTTTTACATTCAACCTGTGGCAAACTATTCCAGGTCTTTGGTAACTCATGAAGTGATAGATGTATCTGGCCCACGATTGAGAGATTATTGATTTGAGCAGCTTGTACAGCTCAGTGAAGTTATTAACTGTCTTTGGATATTTGTTTAAGCACCATTTTTATGCACTGCACGAGCACTTTACCTCACCTATCACCTATGGACCATCTTATGGCTTAATTTATGTCATTGATATTGCAATACTTATCAAAAATATATCATTTACGCACTAGCGTAGCTAGAACTTTGGCTGACCGCGGCGGCATGTAAGAGTGGGGGGTGGGGTGCTGACGGGATTCCCGCACAGCTACCTCCCCACGATGGCCACAGCTACGAGCGGAGAGGTGGTGGGGGTAGGGGTGGGTCGCTGCCCCCCAATCTTGTGTCACCCGCCCCCCCCCTTGCTACGCCACTGCATTTGCGTGATTTTGTTGTCTGACCTCCATATTTCCCTATGTAAATACTGCATGTGATTAATTGCAAAATTATATGACAAAACCAATTGTTTGTCTGTCTGTTATACAATACCCAGCTTCTGAGGAATAGCCGGCCTCTACTTTGATCTAGGCTTTTAAGAAACATTTCCTCAAGTGATTGGGCACTGGTGGGCTTTACGACAGTAGTACGTGCAGCGTTAATGTGTGCGCAGTTTGCTTCTGAGGCCGTGAAGGGCTTAGTTGAAGCCTTTGCGACTGTTTTAGTAGCCAATGGCATCAGTGTATATGAGAGAGTGCTAACCAGCAGCAAGGGGAAGGAGGTTGTTCACGGAAATTCCATTCTTAGCTGAACATAGTGGGTTAAAGTGTAATAAGGTAATTTCAACTAGACCCTTGGGTGTAGGACAAAGAGCAGGGGCCAGCAGGAGTTGTTGGAAACGGGGTGGCTTGTGAGAAACAATTGTGACTATTGTGATTTAAAATTACAAAGTCCATTTAGTGAGAATCGAGACTTATCCCACTACCTAGATGTGACAAAACATCCCCGTAAGGTTTGGAGGAATGAGGGCTCCAGCTGCCAGCGGTATGGTCCTTGGAAAGTGAAGAGTCCCTTTCCCAAAGTTATGCAGGGCTGTTACACTTCATCTTTGTAGGAGGCTGGCTTAGTATATGGGTCACACTAATCCAGGCAACCCTTATGCTGATTTTAGTGGTCTTTGATAACCATAGCAAACTCTCAAGGTGGTAACTGTGGAGAGCAGCCTTCAGGCTTATCTTGAAGGAGTGTAAAGCAGCTTGTTTAACCACATTTATTTTACAGTGTATAGTAGATGAAAAAGAACCACACAGTGTTTTATAAAAATAAGTCTATGTATTACACAACATAATCACTAACCCATTGGTTTATCTCCTACACAAAGATAACAACAATACACAGAAGAATACTTCAAAATAATTAGGTAATAGCACAAACATACACTGGTCTCCAGGGGGACACCAAACCATCTACTAAGAAAGTGGAATGCAAACTGCAAAGAAGAATGGGACTTGGACCAGAAGACCCAGAGGAGCTGGGGAAACAAGGAACCACACGGAGGCTGTGTACAGAGTGAAAACACCGCTGCGTGCCCAATGGAAGTCAATGGAGAAGTTGCAGTAGCAGTTTCAAAGAAGAAGGACCCTCCCCAGAGGGTCCTGATGAAACCCTTTGGTAGACAGAAGATTAGAGACCCAACCCACCTGTAGATGCCCCAGGAACGAGGTTACCTGCACCAGAGAAGCCAGGTGCATAGGGGTGAAGTGATGTCTGGCCACCCTGTCTTGGACCAATGCCCACTCCTAAGCAACAAATTTAAAGTCTCGGCATATGGCTTGACAGCTCCCTCTGTTTTAATCATCAGACTATGAGGCTTTCGGCCACATGTTTTGGACTGTTATGAATGCTCAGGAAAATCCTCCCCCTACTCCCTTTCCAAGCCAGGAGAATCATCGTCCAAGCCTTGATTCTGTCTCGTCTGGATTACGGGAATGCACTTTACCTGGGCGCTCCTCAGTCCACCTTAAATAGGCTGCAGGTGATCCAAAACTGCGCTGCGCGTCACCTGGCACAGATTCCCCGAAGACAGTCAGCTAAGCCTGCCTTAATAAACCTACACTGGCTGCCCATCCGTGCCAGGATCCAGTTCAAAGCAATGTGCTTAGCGCACAAAGCCATCTGGAAATACGGCTCCCATATTATTCAATCCTTGGTTGTGCCCTATCAACCTACCAGGACGCTTCGTTCCAGTGCCACTTTCCTTGCCACGCCTCCGAAAGTCCAAAGAGCTAGGTGGGGCGGACGCTCCTTCAATCTGAATGCCTCCAACCTCTGGAACACCCTCCCACTCACGCTCCGTAGTGAACCCAACATCTCACTCTTCCGTAAACACCTCAAGACCCACCTTTTTCTATCAGCATTTCAGTGATACTCCTTCTTTTTGCGCTCTCCGTGTCCACAAGCGCGAGGAGGCCTCTGGGTAGCTACGCGCTATACAAATACAATTTCATTCATTCATTCATGTCAGAACCTGCCGTAGATGACAATGGGGGACTTCGAAGAAGAGGATGCCTCTGGAGGAGACGGTGAAGGAGTCCGGTGGAATCCAAGAGTGGATTCTTGAAGTGAAGCACCTGCAAGCAGAGGGGACAGAGTATATGCCACTCAAAGATGAGGAGGAGGCATGGAAGCACAATACCCACCGATGTCAAGAGGTTCAGAAAAGAGGATGGTGACATTGTCATTGCAGCTGTGAGAACCATCAAATTCTGAGGAAGGCCAGGAGTTGTGCACAAGCTGTCCCATGTCAGATGTTGGTGTCTAGGTGGTCGGTGTCTGGCGGGAGCACCAACAACCCTTGGTAGCCGCAACTAGTGTGGAAAGCTAAAAGATGCTGACGTTGGGACCAGCAAGGTCAAAGGGACTCACCAAGTGTAGGAGAGTCAGAGCAGGCCCCAAGCAAGCAGGGGAGCCCACTAAAGCAAAGGAAGGCCCTTGAGAGAACCCATGGGCTGAAGGCAGAGGAGTCGCAAGAGGACCTCAGGCAACTCACCCATGATGGAGGCCCACGGTGTAGAGGATGCAGTGAGAATGCTGATCTTCAAGCGATGAGGTGCTAGAGGCCAGAGCTTCTTGTAGCCCAAAGATCTCTGGAGTGCAGTTCCAACACGCCTTGGCAACTGCAAGTCAAAGGAGTTTGGTTCCTGCATCTCTGACGAGGGATACTGTCCTCAAAATGGCTGGGAAGGCAGGTCAGGCCTCAAGGGAGCTGCAGAACCACAACCTGTGTTGCTGGGCCTAGGGAAGTCCATAGGATGACAGGCGTTACAACAAACAAATGATGGACGGAATGCTGACAATGCAGACATTCTCCCCCAGTCAAGAGATCTGGGTTAAATCCATCGTTCTTTTGCCCACTACGCCACCCCAGTTCAGACATGGCCATATGCAAATCAGTCTTGACCCTGTGCCTCATGGGAACAGTCCAGACCGAACTGCCAAGCCATGTCTTCCCTGGACCGGAATCAAGCATCCTAGGACCGGTTTCTGGCTATCAGCCGTCATCAGCCAGGATAGCTTGACTCCAGTGATGTAGTTAGCACGGGTCCCACGTCTGGGAATACCCATCCCACTTAGGGCGAAAAGCGTTACAACAAACAAATGATGGACGGAATGCTGACAATGCAGACATTCTCCCCCAGTCAAGAGATCTGGGTTAAATCCATCGTTCTTTTGCCCACTACGCCACCCCAGTTCAGACATGGCCATATGCAAATCAGTCTTGACACTGTGCCTCATGGGAACAGTCCAGCCCGAACAGCCAAGCCATGTCTTCCCTGGACCGGAATCAAGCATCCTAGGACCGGTTTCTGGCTATCAGCCGTCATCAGCCAGGATAGCTTGACTCCAGTGGCGTAGTGAGCACGGGTCCCACGTCTGGGAATACCCATCCCACTTAGGGCGAAAAGCGTTACAACAAACAAATGATGGACGGAATGCTGACAATGCAGACATTCTCCCCCAGTCAAGAGATCTGGGTTAAATCCATCGTTCTTTTGCCCACTACGCCACCCCAGTTCAGACATGGCCATATGCAAATCAGTCTTGACCCTGTGCCTCATGGGAACAGTCCAGCCCGAACAGCCAAGCCATGTCTTCCCTGGACCGGAATCAAGCATCCTAGGACCGGTTTCTGGCTATCAGCCGTCATCAGCCAGGATAGCTTGACTCCAGTGACGTAGTGAGCACGGGTCCCACGTCTGGGAATACCCATCCCACTTAGGGCGAAAAGCGTTACAACAAACAAATGATGGACGGAATGCTGACAATGCAGACATTCTCCCCCAGTCAAGAGATCTGGGTTAAATCCATCGTTCTTTTGCCCACTACGCCACCCCAGTTCAGACATGGCCATATGCAAATCAGTCTTGACCCTGTGCCTCATGGGAACAGTCCAGCCCGAACAGCCAAGCCATGTCTTCCCTGGACCGGAATCAAGCATCCTAGGACCGATTTCTGGCTATCAGCCGTCATCAGCCAGGATAGCTTGACTCCAGTGACGTAGTGAGCACGGGTCCCACGTCTGGGAATACCCATCCCACTTAGGGCGAAAAGCGTTACAACAAACAAATGATGGACGGAATGCTGACAATGCAGATATTCTCCCCCAGTCAAGAGATCTGGGTTAAATCCATTGTTCTTTTGCCCACTACGCCACCCCAGTTCAGACATGGCCATATGCAAATCAGTCTTGACCCTGTGCCTCATGGGAACAGTCCAGACCGAACTGCCAAGCCATGTCTTCCCTGGACCGGAATCAAGCATCCTAGGACCGGTTTCTGGCTATCAGCCGTCATCAGCCAGGATAGCTTGACTCCAGTGGCGTAGTGAGCACGGGTCCCACGTCTGGGAATACCCATCCCACTTAGGGCAAAAAGCGTTACAACAAACAAATGATGGACGTAATGCTGACAATGCAGACATTCTCCCCCAGTCAAGAGATCTGGGTTAAATCCATTGTTCTTTTGCCCACTACGCCACACCAGTTCAGACATGGCCATATGCAAATCAGTCTTGACCCTGTGCCTCATGGGAACAGTCCAGCCCGAACTGCCAAGCCATGTCTTCCCTGGACCGGAATCAAGCATCCTAGGACCGGTTTCTGGCTATCAGCCGTCATCAGCCAGGATAGCTTGACTCCAGTGGCGTAGTGAGCACGGGTCCCACGTCTGGGAATACCCATCCCACTTAGGGCGAAAAGCGTTACAACAAACAAATGATGGACGGAATGCTGACAATGCAGACATTCTCCCCCAGTCAAGAGATCTGGGTTAAATCCATCGTTCTTTTGCCCACTACGCCACCCCAGTTCAGACATGGCCATATGCAAATCAGTCTTGACCCTGTGCCTCATGGGAACAGTCCAGCCCGAACAGCCAAGCCATGTCTTCCCTGGACCGGAAACAAGCATCCTAGGACCGGTTTCTGGCTATCAGCCGTCATCAGCCAGGATAGCTTGACTCCAGTGATGTAGTGAGCACGGGTCCCACGTCTGGGAATACCCATCCCACTTAGGGCGAAAAACGTTACAACAAACAAATGATGGACGGAATGCTGACAATGCAGACATTCTCCCCCAGTCAAGAGATCTGGGTTAAATCCATCGTTCTTTTGCCCACTACGCCACCCCAGTTCAGACATGGCCATATGCAAATCAGTCTTGACCCTCTGCCTCATGGGAACAGTCCAGCCCGAACTGCCACGCCATGTCTTCCCTGGACCGGAATCAAGCATCCTAGGACCGGTTTCTGGCTATCAGCCGCCATCAGCCAGGATAGCTTGACTCCAGTGGCGTAGTGAGACTGATTTGCATATGGCCATGTCTGAACTGGGGTGGCGTAGTGGGCAAAAGAACGATGGATTTAACCCAGATCTCTTGACTGGGGGAGAATGTCTGCATTGTCAGCATTCCGTCCATCATTTGTTTGTTGTAACGCTTTTCGCCCTAAGTGGGATGGGTATTCCCAGACGTGGGACCCGTGCTCACTACGTCACTGGAGTCAAGCTATCCTGGCTGATGACGGCTGATAGCCAGAAACCGGTCCTAGGATGCTTGATTCCGGTCCAGGGACGACATGGCTTGGCTGTTCGGGCTGGACCCCAATTCGCTCACACTATTCTGCTCATCACATGTGGATTTAGTATATCCCATAAATAGATATTCAAAACATCCCTGAGCTCCTCCCTCTCAGAGAGGGGGTTGTAGCCCTCAAAGGAACTAGGTGCTTCCTTTGAGAGGAGAATCCCATATGATGAAGCCTGTCACCTCTGGTGAGTGAGAGATTTCGTCCTGAAAAGGGAATATTCCACAGCTAGGTCTGTGTGTTATAGTTTGTGGCTTACTTAGCTCGTATTTATCAATATTCTGCATAAAATAGACCCAAGGATTTAGTACGTGGTTCTTCTCCACTTTTTTAATGGAGCCACAGGATTGTAGTCTCGTCTATCGTAACGAGCACCACAGACCCTAGCTTTTACAAGTT
Source organism: Triturus cristatus (assembly GCF_964204655.1). Lineage (NCBI taxonomy): Eukaryota > Metazoa > Chordata > Amphibia > Caudata > Salamandridae > Triturus > Triturus cristatus. Next base: position 1,096,175,823 of record NC_140592.1, on the reverse strand, counting down.
TGACTCTCGTATTTGAGAGGGGAAACAACCTTTACAACGCAACTTTTACAACGTAATGCTATTACAACGCATTTTTTACAACGCAAAAACTTGTACAACGCATGCATTTACAACGCATGCTGTTATATGGTAAGTACTTTTATAACGCATATACCATTACAACGCATTTTTAAAAAATTTTATTTATGATGTTTGTAAAATAATTAATTAATATTTTATTATTTATATTAAATACTATAGTAGATACATATTAAAGATTAATTATTGAGTATTAATTATTTAATATTTAAGAAACATTTAAAAATATGAGTAGTACTTTAAAAGATTAATACTTGAGAACTTTAAAAAAAAAAGAGTATTTTAAAAAAGAATTTAAAAATGAGTAGTATTATGAATTTTTAATACTGGAGTATTTTTAAACAACAAAATTAAAATTAAAGTAATGAAAAAAAAAAAAAAAAAAACTTATGGAGTATTACAATAAGAAAACTGAGTAGTATTATAAAGAATTAATACTTGAGTATTTTTACACAAAAAAATTTACATTAAATATATGAAAAAAAGTATTTAAAAAAAGAAAAATTACTTTTGGAGTATTAAAATATGAAATATAAAAAAAGATAACAAAAAAAAAAAACTAAAATAATCAAAGAGTTATTAAAAATGATTTTAAAATAATATTATTACAAAAAGAATATAGAAATAAGGATATAGAACTTACTTTAAAAAAATTCCCACGCTTTTGCATTGAAGTCTCTGTGCTTATTTGTCCTTCATTTATTTTGGCAGCTTAAGAATATACAACCCGCGGAACAAGAAAAGAAGGAGCAGAAAGAGAAGAAAAAGCAAGTTTGAAAGGAAAAAGAAAATAGAGTCGAGGTAAGGAACACATTTAATAAATTTACAAAAAAAAATTAACATTTTACATGTTTAAATAACAATTTAAAAAATAATTACAGTAAACAAATAAGGTTTATTAAATATTTCTTTATTAGAACAAACATAGAAAAAACTTTTACGTTTTATTGGTTTTTTTTACATAATGTACATTTATTAGAAAACATATACATAATTTATTTACATTTATAAACATTTATTTACAGAAAAATTAAATAAAATAGTCCTTTTTAACATTGATGCGCGCGATGACGTCATGACGTGAACGTAGACGTAAGGCGCCATTTTGAAGAGCATCGGAGGAGGAAGCAGCAGGAAGCTGATCTGCGTCCAGGTAGGAAACAATTTCACTTTTATTTATAGATAAAATCTTTAATAAAGATACATAAATAGTAAGAAAAGAATAAGGAGAGGTTGCGGAATAACTAATTGATGTTGAAAATGTTTTAAAACATGTCCACATTTATGTCATTAATGTATGCCTATGTCGGGTCGCGAAAATGTATTGGTTCATTAAAAAATGTAAGTAACTGTAAAATTAATTTAAGTTACTGCTAACAAAGTTTATTTCATAACTTCGGAACCAATACTAATGATTTATATCTTCATTAAAAAAAAAAAAAAAAAGCGTATTCGTCATTTTTGAAAAAAAAGATTGTTATTAATATGGTGTTTATGCAGCAATGTGCATTTTGGTAAATGGATTGACTTCTGAAATTTTGAGTAGTTGGATTTTTTGTGGATTTAAAGGGTGTTAGTTACTTATGAAGTTATCTGATAAATATTTACTGGCGTTTGGTTTTTGAGAAATTGGTCGAATATTATGGGAAAGTACATTTGGTAACATTGGTTGTTTAGCAAAAAATGAACATTGGAAAAAAAAAAAAAATAGGAGACCCGACTTTTAAATTTGAAAAAAAAAATTGAAAAAAATTGTATGCCAATTGTAATTAAAGGATATTTAAATTGGTAGCAAAGCAAGAAAGTAAGTACAAAACTAGTTTTAGAAAGAAAGAATGTTAGAAAGATTTTCCAGGTAGTCTATAGCCACACACAACGTAAATTGTTGTAATATAGCCAATAGTCTCTCAGACATTTCCTTAGTTTTGACAGTTACTCGTGGGTTTAGACTACCTGCAAGTGTTTGGGCTAGTCTCATTTCTTGAAAACTTTGCTCCTTCTTCAAAGTTTCCAAGAAAGAGTAGAAGTTTGGATGAGGTTTGCCAATTGTATGGTTGAAGGAGTTATGCCATCCCTCAATGGCATTGTTTGTTTTTGCTTCTCCCTCTAAACAGCTCGTGTAGCAGTTCCACCACTCCACATGGAATCGTGGCTTCCTCCTGCGACCCGATCTGCTTAGGTGCCCAATCCATGTGTCCTCGAAATAATTTAGGATGGGTGCCAATTTCTCTTCATTACTTGTATAATAAACAGATTCTATAATAGCAGTGTAGTACTCGTCCACACTATCGGGAGGAACAAAACAAAGTGCTGTTAATTTTTTAAGTTCAAACTGTAGTTTGCTATCACGACAATATTCTGCAACTAGGGATGTTTTTTGTAATTTACGCCAAAAAGCCTGGGAAAAATGGAAAAAACATCCCTGAATTTGGGTATCTGTGTACGTTTTATTGATCACATTGATCATGCTCAATTCAAAATCAATTATTATTTTCCTAGGACTTTGAGATGTTTTACTTTTAATAACTGATAAAAGTTCAGAGTATGTTGCAGAAGTCTTATCAGGTAGCAAACTATATACTAAGGGAATTACATTATTGTTAATTTTTGCATGTATAGTGTAAATTTGAGTGAAAGGATGGGGTGTACTTTTAAACGTCCCATCCATCATCCAAATTTCACTATTTTCTAACTTTGCAAGGTTACGTGGGGTACTAAAAATGAGAATTCGTTTCTGAGGGTTTTGGTTGTCATGCAAAAGGAAAGGTTCATCAGAAAAAGAAATAGAAAGATCATGTGGAATTCTAATGTCAGAAAAAGAATGTGGTGTAGATAATTGGATGTTACTTGCCTGCTTTTGTCTTTGAATAATTTGTCTCAAATTAGGAATTATAGGCATGTTACTAGCAACATGACTGGGGACATGCTGTGCAACCTCTCTTAAAATGGATCCTGTAGAATCATTGGAGGTGCTTGCAATTGCTTTCATTTCATTAACAGTTTCTCTTATTTCTACCTCCATTGCCGAGGCAGAGTGGTTATGTTCTGTTGTTTTCACAACTAAATTATCAAGTGTAACCGCTCTGCCACTGCAATGGGTAGTGTAGTATTGCACACACCTCCAATGATTTCTAGGAAAACTTATTCTTTCCTTACTATATATGTATCCTCCATGGTTTAATAAATTTTTTCCTTTCCTCGATTTAATGTATTTAGCTGCTTCAAGACTAGACATTATCTGAAAAGAGAAGAGAAGAAAAACAAATTAGGATGTAAAAGTAAATACTATACCTCTAATGTTACCCCTACAACATCTAACACTTTCCCTACTGCTGCACCTTCCTGGAGTTAGAATAGTAAATTGTACCCCTACACCATCCAACACTTTCCCTACTGCTGCACCTACCAGGAGTTACAATAGTAAATTGCACCCCTACAACATCCAACACTTTCCCTACTGCTGCACCTTCCTGGAGTTAGAATAGTAAATTTCACCCCTACAACATCCAACACTTTCCCTACTGCTGCACCTTCCAGGAGTTAGAATAGTAAATTTCACCCCTACACCATCCAACACTTTCCCTACTGCTGCACCTTCCTGGAGTTAGAATAGTAAATTAAACCCCTACACCATCCAAACCTTTCCCAAATGCTGCACCTACCTGGAGTTAGAATAGTAAATTGCACCCCTACAACATCCAACACTTTCCCTACTGCTGCACCTTCCTAGAGTTAGAATAGTAAATTGCACCCTTACACCATCCAGCACTTTCCCTACTGCTGCACCTACCTGGAGTTAGAATAGTAAATTGTACCCCTACACCATCCAACACTTTCCCTACTGCTGCACCTTCCTGGAGTTAGAATAGTAAATTGTACCCCTATACCATCCAACACTTTCCCTACTGCTGCACCTTCCTAGAGTTAGAATAGTAAATTGTACCCCTACACCATCCAACACTTTCCCTACTGCTGCACCTTCCTGGAGTTAGATAAATAAGTTCTTCCAACTACAACCCTTATTTTATGCATTTTGAAATATTAATAAAATTAATAAGTAAATGGTTTGGCTAACATATTGATGGTTTTAAAACAATGTTGTTTAAAAATACCTTGTTTTTTTGGGATTCCTTTCCTTGGTGAGGCTTCTGCTGTGGTATTGGCCTGCTGGCTGGAGTTTTCAGGTATGTGTTGGACTGAATTTGACAACAAAGTTGAAAACAATTGTCTGGAAAAATGAAAAACAAAAAAAAAAAAACTGAACGTTGGTGACAAATGCAAATTTTGAATAAATTTTTGAAATTATGACATTGTATTTAACTATTACTACATAACACTTTCCCTACTGCTGCACCTTCCTGGAGTTAGAATAGTAAATTGTACCTCTACACCATCCAACACTTTCCCTACTGCTGCACCTTCCTGGAGTTAGAATAGTAAATTGTACCCCTATACCATCCAACACTTTCCCTACTGCTGCACCTTCCTGGAGTTAGAATAGTAAATTATACCCCTACACCATCCAACACTTTCTCTACTGCTACACCTTCCTGGAGTTAGAATAGTAAATTGTACCCCTACACCATCCAACACTTTCCCTACTGCTGGCTGCACCTTCCTGGAGTTAGAATAGTAAATTAAACCCCTACACCATCCAACACTTTCCCTACTGCTGCACCTTCATGGAGTTAGAATAGTAAATTGTACCCCTATACCATCCAACACTTTCCCTACTGCTGCACCTTCCTGGAGTTAGAATAGTAAATTATACCCCTATACCATCCAACACTTTCCCTACTGCTGCACCTTCCTGGAGTAACAATAGTAATAGGTATGACTATTATATTGTGGAATTTTTAAGAGTGTAAATTTAAAATACCTTTTTCTTTAGCTGATTGTTTTCTTGGTTTGGCTGCTGCTGTGGAATTGTACTGCAGGCTGCAGGTTTAAGTTATTTGTTTTAGTGATTTAATCCACAAAGTTGCAACAGATTGTCTGTGAAAATGAAAAAAAAATTTAATAGTTAAAGCAACTTTGACAACGTTGGTTAAAAAAAATAATGAGACCAATTGATTGTAAATCTGATATTTTATTTCACTGTAACTACATCACATATCATATTTTCCATGGTGCTGCATCTCACTTGAGTATAAATAATAATTGGTACAGCAAAACATACTACACTTTCAATACATTATGAACTTAGAGTAGTAATGGATACCCCTACACCATCACTCAATTTCCCTACTGCTGCACATTCTGGGACTTAGAATAGTAAGTTACCCCAGTACCATGAAACGCTTTTTCAAATGCTGTACCTAAGTGCAGTCATATTAGTAATTATTACCCCTGCACCATCGCATAATTTCGTTTATGATGCAGCGTGAATGTTCAAAAAAAATAATATTAACCCCTATACCATACAACACTTTTGCTAATGCTAAAAATATATTTTTAAATTAAAAGAATTACAAACAAAGAAAAAAAATCATTTACCTTCACAATAGCAAAGGTGAGTCGATTACGTTGAGGTGAAGGAAAATTAGGGAAACGATATCTTGCTTTTGATAGAAAAACTACTTTCTGTTTTAGGAAAAACAAGTAGATGTTTTAAGTTGCTATATATTAAAGTTTCTTTAGTGATAAAAAATTAGAAACAGTACATTTTATAAATTAATATAAATATTTTTAAAACATATTTTGTATGGAAATAAAACATGATTTAGGACAAAACAAGGTGTAAAAATATATTAGTGACTTACTAGTAGTTGGAAAGTAACAATGCTTCTCCAAATGATTGCAGTGTTCTCTCAGTCGAGGTCACAGTCTAGGTGTCAGAGGGTCAGGTTTTTACGTCTGGTATCTCTGGTAGTTGATAATCAACTGATTGCAAAATGGTGTCTTCCTGGTATTTATAAGTTTTAGTCAGTGTCACTATTAATTTTTTTAAAAACAGCGTTCGTTGTGTTTTTTAGTATATTTCATTTTGCTGTGGAAAATGATAATTTAAAAAAGCATTAAAAGATGTATTGTTTTCATTTATTTGCTCCGTTTTGGCATCCATTTTGGAACATGTCTTTTGCTATTGTTTTCATAGAAAGTGTTGTAGGACAAGTTTTAGAAGTGAGATGGATAAAATGGCGACTATGTGTATGTGTCTTCTGTTTTACTCTGTTTACTTATTTTCAGATATATTCATGATTTAAATGTGTATGAACTGTTGTTAAATTTTTCGTTATTTGTGTAAAACTTTGAAATGTGTGAAAACGTTTTTTTGGGGGAAATGGGAGTATTAATTTTAATACTCGGGTATTAATTTTAATACTCGAGTATTACTTTTGTAATGCATTTCAGTTAATTTACGTACAGTTTTTCTCCACATTTTAATACACTTCCCCACCCTAAAACCCCTAATTTCCCTCCATCCCGTGCCAGATTTTAATGAACTTTTTATTAAAAAAAAAATATTTTCGCGTTGTAATGGTATGCGTTGTAATGGTTTTCGTTGTAACAGCACTTTTAAGTGTTTTAATAAGTTTGGCGTTGTAAAAGTATTCGTTGTAAAGTATAGCGTTGTAGTAGTGTTTGCGTTGTAAAAAATGCGTTGTAAAGGTAGGCGTTGTAATAGCATGCGTTGTAACGTCATACATCCATTTGGGAGGCATCCTTTGAATTTGGAATATTATCCGCTATATCCAGAATATTCCCGAAGCTTGTACTGTCCAAATTCCCAAATACACCAAGGGGACTGGAACCTGTTCTGAACTTAGTAAACAGTTACAATTGAAGCCTTGAGAAAGTCGTCTATATGACGAAACACGTGGCGGCTGTCTGCGTCTACGCTCTACCTACGTGTCAACTAATCAAGAATTCACCTCTTTACATGTGGACTATATTATTCTGTCCACTTTGCTTTCCTTGGTGTGTTATTGAAATTAGAATTAAACTGACAACAGAGTCAGTTTCAAACTACCTTGGTGCTGTGCTCTGAATTGTATTTTTTGATTATGTATATGTTCTATATTTTCTCTTTCAGCATCTGGTGAACTATAGTCACTTCTGCTGCACTTTCCAGAACCACCATCGCCCAAGTCCTGTTCTTGAGAAGTATCCATAGTTTGCAGGGCATATTTTTTAGTCAGCCCAGATACTTTTTTTCTTTTTAAAGTGAGTCTGAAAGGTTCTCTTCTTTCCTTACACTAACTTCAGCTCCACACACTGATTCACTTTGCTGCTTGATTTGTATTTCCTGAGGTATTCAGTCCATCCAATCCATTCTGCCATTATACTATTGGAGTCCTGAAAAGAACAAGAAGAATGGCTGTCAGGATGCTGATACCATTCCAGCTTTTTATATTTTATCACGGTCCCTCAAATTATCTCCACCCCGGCCAGACTCCTGCATTGAGGAAGACCCAGTTTTTGTCTTCTGCTTTACTTTCTGCTTCTTTTTAGGATCTGAGCAGCTTTTTCCTTGCCAGAATCCTCAGTCTCACCTATTGTTTGAGATGTGGCTTAATGGCTCATGCACCCGGGGCCGGCTCTAGGGCGGTGTGATCGTAGCCACCGCACCCGGAGCTGACTTGGGGTGGGGGCCTCATTTTTCCAATTATATCATTATTTTTAAAGCACCTGCTGCCGCGTTCCTGGCCTCCAGCAATTTTCAGGCATCAATTAAAATGGCAAGATAACCCCGATGATTAATCATCTCCCTGGAAAGAGATTTGTCTAGTGGAGGTTTTGACTTATCCTAAGGTAGCACAGCGGGTTAAAATGCCTGCTGCTAAGAACATGTACCATGCAGATAACAAAGTGGATATAATGTAAATAGGTCAGTGGGTTACTACTTCTGTAAGAGAGCTCTTTTTGTTAAGTCAAAATCCTAACTATAGAACATTGAGCTATTAACTGTCATCAAAGAGCTGCATGCAAACTGCAAGGTATATGTTAGAGCTATATGTTTTTTTTGCCCAGTCTTTCATTTTCCTAATCTTGCCAAAAGGGTTCATTTGGGTAGAAAACCATTCATATTATTAAAGAGAAACCCTAACAATGGTGTTATATTTTAAATACTGAATTTGTGCTTTTCCAGAATAAGGACTCATAGACTATATTGCCTTTGAGTATCGATGACATGTCACCCCTACGGGGAACATCCTTTACCCCGCATGCGTTACTACGCATGCCATTACCCTGTATTTTTTACTCCTCAAAATCTTTTACAACGCAGGGCTTATCACCGCAAACTATTACAACGCATTCCCCAAAGTAACGCCACCGTTGAGTTAGAATAGTAAATTGTGTTGTAATGGGGAATGCGTTGGAATGGATTGCGTTGTAAAGCCCTGCGTTGTAAAAGATTTTGTGGTGTAAAAACTGTGGGTTAATGGTATGCGGAGTGAAAGTGTGCGGGGTACAGTGTCCTATTCCACTCCTACACTACACTGTGTAGTCCTGTCTGATGTAACATTTCCTATACGCTGATTTACACACATATGATTGGCTCTGTGCAATGTGTGTTTGATGTAAAGTGCTCTGACTCCTTACACTAGTATGAGTGGTGCTACAAAACTAACTGAGTCTGAGAGACGGTGGTTATGGAGACTTGAGGGGCACTGTTAAAGGGTGCTTGTGAGGGAATCCGTGTCAGAGGTGGTCATGGGGGAGGGCGCCAACAGACATTGTCGCACAGTGCGCCACCAGTGTTAAAGCCGGCCCTGCATGCACCTATTGTATCATGGCTCACAGATGTGTAAACTTATGTAATACTTTTCGGCAGTTCCTGTTTACGATCCTGAGCAGGAAAGGTTGCCATTCTCTGGTGGTGTCGCCACAGCTGAATGTTACCTACAAATTATCGAGGGAACTGTTTAAAAATGTCCTATTCATTTCATACCTAAATCGAGACCAGGCTCATTTTGGATGTGTCTTAAGACATCTGGTAGCTCCGCTAATGAGGGCGTGCCATGCATTGTGGTGTAGATACTCTCAAATACACTTCCCCAGGTGTTGCACTCCTCTATGGGTGTCCATAATAGCATTTATAGTCTGTGAACTAATTGACTGTATGGCAACTTGGGGTTGTTGGGCAGGTCCAACAGGAACTGCTCTTGTAACATTTGTTTGTAATACATATTGTCTAAGTCACGTATAGACACTTACAATTTGATGTAATAGTTGTCCTACTTCTGTCATTGAAAGGTTTCCTGTGTCAGGGTATATCATGTGTACCCATCAATACTTAGGGAACCCATTCTAACATTCCGATGTACTTGGGGTAGCCATGCCTTGTGTAACTGGTAAGTCAAAGGGGCTTCCAGATCCCTGTTGGGTTGCTCATTTTCTGGCACGGGTCTGTATGTATGGAAGATAGTAAAACCGCAGCACGAGTGAGGATCAGGAATGTTAACAGATGGTAAAGACCTCACATGTTAAGAGGCCAACAATAGCCTCCATTTACATTTCTGCCAATCTGCTAGGAATATAAATCCTCACACCCATGCATGTCTGTCTTTGGGTCTACAATTGTAAGTGCACTCTTTGTTGAGTCAATGTTCACAGTTCATGGACAGGGTGATAACCGGACTGCCAATTGAAGGCTTTCACATAATATTGCAGCATGCAATCAATGGCAAATGTTAATCTGCATAACATAGTTAAATATTATGTATGAAAACAATGCAAAATCATCATAAGCCAAGAACAGCTTTACTTTCACATTGTGATTTTTTAGCACATACCCATTTCATGTTAATTCACCAGGGATGACTAGTCATGGGTAGGCAATGGAAACAATTCATGACACTCCCCCACTTGTCAGTGCACATGTGCCCCTGGCCTGGGGCTTCTTTAGATGGTTCTCTCTCAGTAGCTGTGTGTCAGTGTGCATGTGCTGCTCAGTGTGTGAGAGCAAATGTGCTCTTGTGCAAGGGCTGTTTCAGTGGCTCCATGTAGGTGACTGCACATCAGTAAATCTGTGCTCTTGGGTGTACAGATGCATGTCTGCTCCTGTTCTAGGGCTGTGTGTTAGTAGTAGAGGGCTTCTAAGCATATCAGTACACATTTGCTGCTGTGCAGGGGCTTGATTCAATGGTTCTTAGCAACTGTTTGAATGTGTCTGTGCTTCTGGGTGCCTCAGTGCACATGTGCTAATGTGCCATGGTGTATCTCTGAGATTCTGTGCATATAAGTGTGTCAGTGCACATGCGTGAATGCACACAGAGAGAGTTTGATAGGTTACCAATCCATGCCATGGTAGGTAAGTACCACCTGGTGGACTCTAGCGCTAGCCAGAAGTTCTGGATAAATAGTTCTTGATAAGAGTAGGAATCCAGATGTTTTTCCTAAACATCTCAGGGTATACTTATGAGCTTTTCAGTTTTATTAACTAGGACCCCTGAATATGGTTAGAAACAAGCTGTGTAGATTTTGGAAGAAGGCAAATCACCAATCCATCCAAACTAGCCTTCTGTATCGCCCAAAGGGTTGGGCACCTTCATCAGGACCGCTCTTATCCTTGCCTAATATATTGCATGTAATACAACCAATTGGCTCTGTTGGATAATTTTGCAATTAATCCTATGTAGAATTTACATAGAGAAAACATGGAGGTCAGACAACAAAATTATTGTAAATGATATATTTTTGATGAATATTGCAATATCATTTACATAAATTAAGCAATAAGGTGCACATAGGGGATAGGTGAGGTGAGGTGAAGTGCTCCTGCAGTGCATCAATAAGAAAAATGGTGCTCAAAATATAAATAAAGACAGTTAATAACTTCAATGAGCCTGTCCAAGCTGATCAAATCTATAATTGATCAATCGTGGGCCAGATCCGCAAGATCGCTTTCAGCGGCGGCTGTACTTTGGAACAAAGTCATACACATTTGCAATAAATCGACACTCAATCCTACCGGATTGGAGGTTCTCTTGTGCATATGCTGGATGAGCACTCAGTGCCGTCTGTGATGATAGCTTGAGGAATTACCCCTCATCGACATGGGGAATCTTTACTGAAAACAAGGTCAAACATAGCCCTTCTCCAACTCCAGGTCATTCCATGAATAGCCCTAATGAAGACGCCTATGATGTATAGAAAGCACACACTTCCCAGAAGGGTCAAAATGTAAACGGTTTTTACATTCAACCTGTGGCAAACTATTCCAGGTCTTTGGTAACTCATGAAGTGATAGATGTATCTGGCCCACGATTGAGAGATTATTGATTTGAGCAGCTTGTACAGCTCAGTGAAGTTATTAACTGTCTTTGGATATTTGTTTAAGCACCATTTTTATGCACTGCACGAGCACTTTACCTCACCTATCACCTATGGACCATCTTATGGCTTAATTTATGTCATTGATATTGCAATACTTATCAAAAATATATCATTTACGCACTAGCGTAGCTAGAACTTTGGCTGACCGCGGCGGCATGTAAGAGTGGGGGGTGGGGTGCTGACGGGATTCCCGCACAGCTACCTCCCCACGATGGCCACAGCTACGAGCGGAGAGGTGGTGGGGGTAGGGGCGGGTCGCTGCCCCCCAATCTTGTGTCACCCGCCCCCCCCCCTTGCTACGCCACTGCATTTGCGTGATTTTGTTGTCTGACCTCCATATTTCCCTATGTAAATACTGCATGTGATTAATTGCAAAATTATATGACAAAACCAATTGTTTGTCTGTCTGTTATACAATACCCAGCTTCTGAGGAATAGCCGGCCTCTACATTGATCTAGGCTTTTAAGAAACATTTCCTCAAGTGATTGGGCACTGGTGGGCTTTACGACAGTAGTAGGTGCAGCGTTAATGTGTGTGCAGTTTGCTTCTGAGGCCGTGAAGGGCTTAGTTGAAGCCTTTGCGACTGTTTTAGTAGCCAATGGCATCAGTGTATATGAGAGAGTGCTAACCAGCAGCAAGGGGAAGGAGGTTGTTCACGGAAATTCCATTCTTAGCTGAACATAGTGGGTTAAAGTGTAATAAGGTAATTTCAACTAGACCCTTGGGTGTAGGACAAAGAGCAGGGGCCAGCAGGAGTTGTTGGAAACGGGGTGGCTTGTGAGAAACAATTGTGACTATTGTGATTTAAAATTACAAAGTCCATTTAGTGAGAATCGAGACTTATCCCACTACCTAGATGTGACAAAACATCCCCGTAAGGTTTGGAGGAATGAGGGCTCCAGCTGCCAGCGGTATGGTCCTTGGAAAGTGAAGAGTCCCTTTCCCAAAGTTATGCAGGGCTGTTACACTTCATCTTTGTAGGAGGCTGGCTTAGTATATGGGTCACACTAATCCAGGCAACCCTTATGCTGATTTTAGTGGTCTTTGATAACCATAGCAAACTCTCAAGGTGGTAACTGTGGAGAGCAGCCTTCAGGCTTATCTTGAAGGAGTGTAAAGCAGCTTGTTTAACCACATTTATTTTACAGTGTATAGTAGATGAAAAAGAACCACACAGTGTTTTATAAAAATAAGTCTATGTATTACACAACATAATCACTAGCCCATTGGTTTATCTCCTACACAAAGATAACAACAATACACAGAAGAATACTTCAAAATAATTAGGTAATAGCACAAACATACACTGGTCTCCAGGGGGACACCAAACCATCTACTAAGAAAGTGGAATGCAAACTGCAAAGAAGAATGGGACTTGGACCAGAAGACCCAGAGGAGCTGGGGAAACAAGGAACCACACGGAGGCTGTGTACAGAGTGAAAACACCGCTGCGTGCCCAATGGAAGTCAATGGAGAAGTTGCAGTAGCAGTTTCAAAGAAGAAGGACCCTCCCCAGAGGGTCCTGATGAAACCCTTTGGTAGACAGAAGATTAGAGACCCAACCCACCTGTAGATGCCCCAGGAACGAGGTTACCTGCACCAGAGAAGCCAGGTGCATAGGGGTGAAGTGATGTCTGGCCACCCTGTCTTGGACCAATGCCCACTCCTAAGCAACAAATTTAAAGTCTCGGCATATGGCTTGACAGCTCCCTCTGTTTTAATCATCAGACTATGAAGCTTTCGGCCACATGTTTTGGACTGTTACGAATGCTCAGGAAAATCCTCCCCCTACTCCCTTTCCAAGCCAGGAGAATCATCGTCCAAGCCTTGATTCTGTCTCGTCTGGATTACGGGAATGCACTTTACCTGGGCGCTCCTCAGTCCACCTTAAATAGGCTGCAGGTGATCCAAAACTGCGCTGCGCGTCACCTGGCACAGATTCCCCGAAGACAGTCAGCTAAGCCTGCCTTAATAAACCTACACTGGCTGCCCATCCGTGCCAGGATCCAGTTCAAAGCAATGTGCTTAGCGCACAAAGCCATCTGGAAATACGGCTCCCATATTATTCAATCCTTGGTTGTGCCCTATCAACCTACCAGGACGCTTCGTTCCAGTGCCACTTTCCTTGCCACGCCTCCGAAAGTCCAAAGAGCTAGGTGGGGCGGACGCTCCTTCAATCTGAATGCCTCCAACCTCTGGAACACCCTCCCACTCACGCTCCGTAGTGAACCCAACATCTCACTCTTCCGTAAACACCTCAAGACCCACCTTTTTCTATCAGCATTTCAGTGATACTCCTTCTTTTTGCGCTCTCCGTGTCCACAAGCGCGAGGAGGCCTCTGGGTAGCTACGCGCTATACAAATACAATTTCATTCATTCATTCATGTCAGAACCTGCCGTAGATGACAATGGGGGACTTCGAAGAAGAGGATGCCTCTGGAGGAGACGGTGAAGGAGTCCGGTGGAATCCAAGAGTGGATTCTTGAAGTGAAGCACCTGCAAGCAGAGGGGACAGAGTATATGCCACTCAAAGATGAGGAGGAGGCATGGAAGCACAATACCCACCGATGTCAAGAGGTTCAGAAAAGAGGATGGTGACATTGTCATTGCAGCTGTGAGAACCAGGAAATTCTGAGGAAGGCCAGGAGTTGTGCACAAGCTGTCCCATGTCAGATGTTGGTGTCTAGGTGGTCGGTGTCTGGCGGGAGCACCAACAACCCTTGGTAGCCGCAACTAGTGTGGAAAGCTAAAAGATGCTGACGTTGGGACCAGCAAGGTCAAAGGGACTCACCAAGTGTAGGAGAGTCAGAGCAGGCCCCAAGCAAGCAGGGGAGCCCACTAAAGCAAAGGAAGGCCCTTGAGAGAACCCATGGGCTGAAGGCAGAGGAGTCGCTAGAGGACCTCAGGCAACTCACACATGATGGAGGCCCACGGTGTAGAGGATGCAGTGAGAATGCTGATCTTCAAGCGATGAGGTGCTAGAGGCCAGAGCTTCTTGTAGCCCAAAGATCTGTGGAGTGCAGTTCCAACACGCCTTGGCAACTGCAAGTCAAAGGAGTTTGGTTCCTGCATCTCTGACGAGGGATACTGTCCTCAAAATGGCTGGGAAGGCAGGTCAGGCCTCAAGGGAGCTGCAGAACCACAACCTGTGTTGCTGGGCCTAGGGAAGTCCATAGGATGACAGGCGTTACAACAAACAAATGATGGACGGAATGCTGACAATGCAGACATTCTCCCCCAGTCAAGAGATCTGGGTTAAATCCATCGTTCTTTTGCCCACTACGCCACCCCAGTTCAGACATGGCCATATGCAAATCAGTCTTGACCCTGTGCCTCATGGGAACAGTCCAGACCGAACTGCCAAGCCATGTCTTCCCTGGACCGGAATCAAGCATCCTAGGACCGGTTTCTGGCTATCAGCCGTCATCAGCCAGGATAGCTTGACTCCAGTGGCGTAGTGAGCACGGGTCCCACGTCTGGGAATACCCATCCCACTTAGGGCGAAAAGCGTTACAACAAACAAATGATGGACGGAATGCTGACAATGCAGACATTCTCCCCCAGTCAAGAGATCTGGGTTAAATCCATTGTTCTTTTGCCCACTACGCCACACCAGTTCAGACATGGCCATATGCAAATCAGTCTTGACCCTGTGCCTCATGGGAACAGTCCAGCCCGAACTGCCAAGCCATGTCTTCCCTGGACCGGAATCAAGCATCCTAGGACCGGTTTCTGGCTATCAGCCGTCATCAGCCAGGATAGCTTGACTCCAGTGGCGTAGTGAGCACGGGTCCCATGTCTGGGAATACCCATCCCACTTAGGGCGAAAAGCGTTACAACAAACAAATGATGGACGGAATGCTGACAATGCAGACATTCTCCCCCAGTCAAGAGATCTGGGTTAAATCCATCGTTCTTTTGCCCACTACGCCACCCCAGTTCAGACTGGCTGATGACCACTCGATCACGATTAAACAGGCAGACAAAGGTGGTGCTACAGTCATCCAGTCCACCTCTGACTACGAGACAGAATGTCGACGGCAACTATGTGATCGGAAGTATTATACACCAATCACAATAGATCCTACGCCAAGATTGAAGAATGCCATCACTAGTCTAACTCTTGAGGCAGAGACTAATGGTTGGATCACCAAGAAAGAAGCAGATTACCTTAATGTTCGTGATCCTGTAACACCATATTTCTACACGTTGCCCAAGGTCCACAAAGGAACCTCACCGATCCCGGGCAGACCTATTGTGTCCGGGATAGGCTCTGTCCTTGAGCCTTTGTCCAGATTTGTAGACCACTTCCTACAACCCCTGGTCCAAAAAATACCGTCATACATCAAAGACACCAGTGACATCCTCAGAACTATTGAAGGGTTTGAACCGAATGGGGAGATTAGCCTCCTGGTTACTTTAGATGTGGAGGCGTTGTACACTAATATCCCACAACAGGCAACCCTCGCAGTGATTGAAGCAGCACTACGCAATGAGGAATGGACATCACCCACACCTGTGTCATTCATCATGGACTTAGCGTCCCTGGCATTGACGGAGAACTTTTTCGAATTCCGGAATGAGCTGTTCCACCAATGCCAGGGTACTTCAATGGGTAGTACATTTGCCCCTAGTCTGGCCTGCCTTTACATGGCCGCATTCGAAGAGGAGATCATCCAGAGCCCCACTAATCCGTTTGGTGATAACTTGATCATGTGGAGACGCTTTATAGATGATATCCTCATCTTGTGGAAAGGACCGTGTACACTATGTGAGGATTTCTGTCAATGGATTAATGTGCAGAACCCTTATTTGAAATTTACCAATCACATCTCCACTACCCACATAGCATTTCTGGACCTAGACATCAGATTGGCTTCTGGGGTTCTGTCAACCAGCCTTTACAAAAAAACAACCGACAGGAATAGCCTCTTGCTCTACAGCAGTCACCATCCCAAGGCATTGAGGGATAACTTACCTTTCGGTCAGTTTCTCCGTTTGAGGAGAAACTGTAGCTCAGTAGTGGACTACAAAAAAGAGGCGGATATCCTAGCAAACAATTTAAAAGAAAGAGGTTATCCAAGTAACACTATTACAAGAGCTATGAAACGCGCTAGGAATAATCCCAGAGAAGCACTGCTTGAGACCAGGACTAGGGAACAAACTGACGTCCTGACCTGCGTTACCTCATTTACCCCTTCTTCAAATAAAATGAAAAAGGTGATCAAAAAACATTGGGGTATCCTAGCTTCTGGTGAACTTTCTTTACCTCAACCCAGATTCGCCTTTAAGAGGACACAGAATCTGAAAGACATATTGATCCATACCAGACCTGCCAGAAAAGAAACACAGAACCCCCAGGGCACTCTATGGGGGCTTCCACCAGTTGTTGGACACTTCCCCTGTGGTAATTGTACGTCCTGTAAACAGACGATCACTACCAAGGAGGTTACCTTGTCCGACACCCTAACTTGGTCACTGACACGCCACACTAATTGTAACTCCACCAACTGCATTTACCTATTGCAATGCCCCTGTACACTGATCTACATAGGGATGACGACACGAGCTATTAAAACACGCATCACCGAGCATAAAAGTAATATAAGATGCTTGAAGGAGACCACAAAACTGTATACACACTGTAAGAGTCTACACCATACACCAGACTCCCTTAGATGGGTCGTTTTGGAGTCACATCCGAGAATCACAGCACAAGCACTGTTTAGACTCGAACAAAGATGGGTGTACAGACTTTCATCTGATACGAGAGGTTTGAATGACGATATACCGTGGGGTACACTTACACACTGATATATCAACACTCTTCCACAGTATTGTCAATAACCCTACAGCCCTGCACCGCCCCTGATAGACAATGGGTGGACTGAATTATTTACTGCCACGGTAGTGACCCTCGAATGTCCCGCACCAATATTTGGACTCGCCTGGCGCGTGAACAATATAACAGTAACTCCGGAGTTACCTTGGTTCAACTCGCATCACATGGTCCTTTCCACGATGCATACAACCCATATTACCTACTCTGTCGAGTTGACATTTACCCTATAAATTATATAATACAGGACCATAGTGAAGTGAGTATCATTACCCCTTCTGGGGTCCTTTTTAGCCCCTGAGAGTTACCAATTACGACCTGATACTGAAGTAGCACACCGTTCCAAGATGGCGCCCATAGTTACAATGCTTGGGTGGGTCTTCCGACACTAGTCATTTGACACTAGACGCCCAATCAGTGTACGCCTACACTTGACCGAACCAGTTCTTCTTGGAGCATTGGATAGTGAACACCACTTCCCGGTTTCGGCGGAGCGGGGTAGGTTTACAAACCACCCTTGGGCAACAGAACCGTAAGTAAACTACTACCTGGATCACGTAACAATGATCGAACGGTCTGGGATTCCCTAGACGCTGGTGGACGGGTGACCGCTGTTTTTGTGACTGACCGACCCTAACGCTGACATGGGCTGCCGACCTTTGTGGGCGGCACATTAGGCTCAGGGGTGATTCGTTCCTCTAGCGGTGGTTCCCGGTTACCGGGGATCCGGGGGATCGTGCCTACCTGTTCCCTTGACAGCACCTAGCACCCAGCAGGTGTATTGTATTTATACACCTACCTAGTTGAGTCTCTTGTTTTGATGCACATTACAGCAGGCTACTACGCCATCCCAAGAGGCCCGCCACGCACCGACTGGAGCGGCACTAGCTTAATCCTTAGGTGAGCGCTTTAGACCTCGTTACTATAATTCAGGGTGCCCTGGTTTGAAGTCTTTTAGATCACTTGACACGTTGTTTGACACTGCATCCACTTATGCATGATCACTCTATTCGAGCACAATTGCTTCATGTATAGGACATGCATACGAGGAGTCTCTGGCTCCATATTACCATGTATATAAACGACAAAGTGTATTTTAATGTTTCGTGTTGGCCTGTTATGCTTCTTTTCTCCCTTTCCTTTAGGCCACTCCTATGCGGAAGTGTTAGATTTTTCCACACTTTCATAGGGTAGATTTGTCCAGGCACAAACACAATAATTTGATATCCTGTTATACACCCTCACGTTTTGTAGATAGTTTACACCACATTGGTCCTGATGAATTGCCGTTGGATCCTCCTGACCATTAGGCGAGAAACATGTTGACCATCTGAGTTGAGCGGAGCGAGTCTTTGACCCACTGTGTCCAGACTACCGCCACTCATATCGTTTTTAATAGGGTGGTTTACTGACCCAATAAACTCATTATTCAGACTAACCAACCCTGTTTTAAAATACACTCACCAACGTCTACACTTACCTGGCCCTCACTTGCACTCAACTTTCGGCGAGGAACAAAAGATCTCCGTTAAAGAGCCCCATTTTTGGGTGCCCGTTGGGAATTGCAGCGCCGACCCGACGAGGAGCAAAACCCAGATGATGAAGCATGACACCTAGCTTGCTGGGTGTGTGAGGGTTTTAGTTCCACCAGTGTGGGTCCCCCCACCCACTACGTGCTTCATGTCCTCAGGCTGTCTAGACATTATCTTTCACTTTTTCTTCACTTTGGGGTAGAGTATACATTTCATACAACCTCCCCTGACCAGGAGGAACGGCATACTCTTTCTTTCTTAATAGATGTATCTGGCCCACGATTGAGAGATTATTGATTTGAGCAGCTTGTACAGCTCAGTGAAGTTATTAACTGTCTTTGGATATTTGTTTAAGCACCATTTTTATGCACTGCACGAGCACTTTACCTCACCTATCACCTATGGACCATCTTATGGCTTAATTTATGTCATTGATATTGCAATACTTATCAAAAATATATCATTTACGCACTAGCGTAGCTAGAACTTTGGCTGACCGCGGCGGCATGTAAGAGTGGGGGGTGGGGTGCTGACGGGATTCCCGCACAGCTACCTCCCCACGATGGCCACAGCTACGAGCGGAGAGGTGGTGGGGGTAGGGGCGGGTCGCTGCCCCCCAATCTTGTGTCACCCGCCCCCCCCCCTTGCTACGCCACTGCATTTGCGTGATTTTGTTGTCTGACCTCCATATTTCCCTATGTAAATACTGCATGTGATTAATTGCAAAATTATATGACAAAACCAATTGTTTGTCTGTCTGTTATACAATACCCAGCTTCTGAGGAATAGCCGGCCTCTACATTGATCTAGGCTTTTAAGAAACATTTCCTCAAGTGATTGGGCACTGGTGGGCTTTACGACAGTAGTAGGTGCAGCGTTAACGTGTGCGCAGTTTGCTTCTGAGGCCGTGAAGGGCTTAGTTGAAGCCTTTGCGACTGTTTTAGTAGCCAATGGCATCAGTGTATATGAGAGAGTGCTAACCAGCAGCAAGGGGAAGGAGGTTGTTCACGGAAATTCCATTCTTAGCTGAACATAGTGGGTTAAAGTGTAATAAGGTAATTTCAACTAGACCCTTGGGTGTAGGACAAAGAGCAGGGGCCAGCAGGAGTTGTTGGAAACGGGGTGGCTTGTGAGAAACAATTGTGACTATTGTGATTTAAAATTACAAAGTCCATTTAGTGAGAATCGAGACTTATCCCACTACCTAGATGTGACAAAACATCCCCGTAAGGTTTGGAGGAATGAGGGCTCCAGCTGCCAGCGGTATGGTCCTTGGAAAGTGAAGAGTCCCTTTCCCAAAGTTATGCAGGGCTGTTACACTTCATCTTTGTAGGAGGCTGGCTTAGTATATGGGTCACACTAATCCAGGCAACCCTTATGCTGATTTTAGTGGTCTTTGATAACCATAGCAAACTCTCAAGGTGGTAACTGTGGAGAGCAGCCTTCAGGCTTATCTTGAAGGAGTGTAAAGCAGCTTGTTTAACCACATTTATTTTACAGTGTATAGTAGATGAAAAAGAACCACACAGTGTTTTATAAAAATAAGTCTATGTATTACACAACATAATCACTAACCCATTGGTTTATCTCCTACACAAAGATAACAACAATACACAGAAGAATACTTCAAAATAATTAGGTAATAGCACAAACATACACTGGTCTCCAGGGGGACACCAAACCATCTACTAAGAAAGTGGAATGCAAACTGCAAAGAAGAATGGGACTTGGACCAGAAGACCCAGAGGAGCTGGGGAAACAAGGAACCACACGGAGGCTGTGTACAGAGTGAAAACACCGCTGCGTGCCCAATGGAAGTCAATGGAGAAGTTGCAGTAGCAGTTTCAAAGAAGAAGGACCCTCCCCAGAGGGTCCTGATGAAACCCTTTGGTAGACAGAATATTAGAGACCCAACCCACCTGTAGATGCCCCAGGAACGAGGTTACCTGCACCAGAGAAGCCAGGTGCATAGGGGTGAAGTGATGTCTGGCCACCCTGTCTTGGACCAATGCCCACTCCTAAGCAACAAATTTAAAGTCTCGGCATATGGCATGACAGCTCCCTCTGTTTTAATCATCAGACTATGAAGCTTTCGGCCACATGTTTTGGACTGTTACGAATGCTCAGGAAAATCCTCCCCCTACTCCCTTTCCAAGCCAGGAGAATCATCGTCCAAGCCTTGATTCTGTCTCGTCTGGATTACGGGAATGCACTTTACCTGGGCGCTCCTCAGTCCACCTTAAATAGGCTGCAGGTGATCCAAAACTGCGCTGCGCGTCACCTGGCACAGATTCCCCGAATATTCAAATGGGGGTTGTGGGGCGCACACCTCTTCTTCTCATTTTTATAGAAATTTCAATTGTGTATATAGTGGTCCTGGTTGGCGTGCTCATCGGTAAAATGCCTAACCCAACAGGCATCTGAATTTGAACAACATGTATAAGGAGGGGCACTGTCATGCCCCCATCCGACCGCACAACTGGATTGCGCCTCTTTGGCTAACAGTTCATGTTTTTTCATCCGTTTTTAATCCAATATTTAAACATGTAAACCATGCTTTATGTATTTTTCCTTTCATTTCACATTTTTAATCCACACGCGGGACGTTGTGCTATTTTCAAAACTTCTGATGTAAAAGCTGTGCCCATCCGGACCTCTTGCTCAAACACGACAAGTGCAGGAATTCATTCAAAGCAGCGTTTATTTTAAAAGACCAATGCATTTCGGGCCCCAAGTGCCCTTCATCAGGGTGCGCTAGAAATAACAATAAAACAAACATTCATTACCATCATCACAATGCTTAACATCTAACATCATTGCCATGAGTTAATGCACTTAACATTAATTGCGTATCTCTCATTTTTTGCTTTCATTTAACCCCTTGCAGGAAACGATTTAGATGTTACCCCTGTCTACATAAAAAGCTAATTTTCCTCCCTACTGAATTCCCAACAATCCCTTCCCTTCTGTACAAAAATTATTCACCCCTCTTCTGGATATGATGTGCATTAAAATGAACCATTTTACTCATTTCCTGCTTGGTGTACTTAAACTGTTCAACAAATATGTTCATCAAACCCTCACCCCCAACATGACCCCTGCTCTCTCCTCTAATAACCTTACGATCCTCATACTAATCACCCAACTAACTAACGAATACATTCTTCAAGCCCTCACCACCAACATAACCCCTGCTTTCTCCACGTGCATCCTTACACTCCTCATGCTAATCACCCAACCGCTCACAAATGCACTCACATACTAGCAGTCATACTTCCAGATTTGTTACGATGCCGTCTCTCCCCATTCTCTTGTAATTACCACACACAAACACTCCCTTTCATAAAGTGAACTCAACTCTAATTTACAACTCTCGTATTCACCCATGAACGCTAACAATCAACTTCCCCACATTCATTCGTCAGTTTAACTAAACGAAACTTTCTTCTCACAACCATCAACCCGGTTATCAAGCCGATAGATTCACATACCTGCTTCAAACACTCGCGCTAATGCGTCTCCATCTTGATTACAATAAGTGTTGATTCAACCTTTAGTCCAACCCTTATTTAAGCCCCAGCCTCTCACGACCACACCTCCTAATTAAGGCGTTAATTATCTTTTTCCCGCCGTGAAAACATTCGCAATAATGTCTACAGGTCAAATCGGACTGCATTACCCATAGTGCCTTATTCCCAAAAACGAAACATGGTTGCTATTGTTTTGAATTCATCGTTGTCACTATTAGTTATGTATTAAATCACATTGTGTCATCCTAAATATCAACACATGAGTGTCAGTTTTCAGTCCTTTGCTCCACGTAAAAACTCCGCTTCTTGCTTGAACGAACCCAGTTGTTACTCCGTTCGTGTGGATGATCGTAAACGTATCTATTTTCTCCGTTCCACTTAGTTGCTTGACGGGTGCTGCCCCATTTTGGGTTAAATCTTGTGAATATTCAAATGGGGGTTGTGGGGCGCACACCTCTTCTTCTCATTTTTATAGAAATTTCAATTGTGTATATAGTGGTCCTGGTTGGCGTGCTCATCGGTAAAATGCCTAACCCAACAGGCATCTGAATTTGAACAACATGTATAAGGAGGGGCACTGTCATGCCCCCATCCGACCGCACAACTGGATTGCGCCTCTTTGGCTAACAGTTCATGTTTTTTCATCCGTTTTTAATCCAATATTTAAACATGTAAACCATGCTTTATGTATTTTTCCTTTCATTTCACATTTTTAATCCACACGCGGGACGTTGTGCTATTTTCAAAACTTCTGATGTAAAAGCTGTGCCCATCCGGACCTCTTGCTCAAACACGACAAGTGCAGGAATTCATTCAAAGCAGCGTTTATTTTAAAAGACCAATGCATTTCGGGCCCCAAGTGCCCTTCATCAGGGTGCGCTAGAAATAACAATAAAACAAACATTCATTACCATCATCACAATGCTTAACATCTAACATCATTGCCATGAGTTAATGCACTTAACATTAATTGCGTATCTCTCATTTTTTGCTTTCATTTAACCCCTTGCAGGAAACGATTTAGATGTTACCCCTGTCTGAACTGGGGTGGCGTAGTGGGCAAAAGAACGATGGATTTAACCCAGATCTCTTGACTGGGGGAGAATGTCTGCATTGTCAGCATTCCGTCCATCATTTGTTTGTTGTAACGCTTTTCGCCCTAAGTGGGATGGGTATTCCCAGACGTGGGACCCATGCTCACTACGTCACTGGAGTCAAGCTATCCTGGCTGATGACGGCTGATAGCCAGAAATCGGTCCTAGGATGCTTGATTCCGGTCCAGGGAAGACATGGCTTGGCTGTTCGGGCTGGACTGTTCCCATGAGGCACAGGGTCAAGACTGATTTGCATATGGCCATGTCTGAACTGGGGTGGCGTAGTGGGCAAAAGAACGATGGATTTAACCCAGATCTCTTGACTGGGGGAGAATGTCTGCATTGTCAGCATTCCATCCATCATTTGTTTGTTGTAACGCTTTTCACCCTAAGTGGGATGGGTATTCCCAGACGTGGGACCCGTGCTCACTACGTCACTGGAGTCAAGCTATCCTGGCTGATGACGGCTGATAGCCAGAAACCGGTCCTAGGATGCTTGATTCCGGTCCAGGGAAGACATGGCTTGGCTGTTCGGGCTGGACTGTTCCCATGAGGCACAGTGTCAAGACTGATTTGCATATGGCCATGTCTGAACTGGGGTGGCGTAGTGGGCAAAAGAATGATGGATTTAACCCAGATCTCTTGACTGGGGGAGAATGTCTGCATTGTCAGCATTCCGTCCATCATTTGTTTGTTGTAACGCTTTTCGCCCTAAGTGGGATGGGTATTCCCAGACGTGGGACCCGTGCTCACTACATCACTGGAGTCAAGCTATCCTGGCTGATGACGGCTGATAGCCAGAAACCGGTCCTAGGATGCTTGATTCCGGTCCAGGGAAGACATGGCTTGGCTGTTCGGGCTGGACTGTTCCCATGAGGCACAGGGTCAAGACTGATTTGCATATGGCCATGTCTGAACTGGGGTGGCGTAGTGGGCAAAAGAACGATGGATTTAACCCAGATCTCTTGACTGGGGGAGAATGTCTGCATTGTCAGCATTCCGTCCATCATTTGTTTGTTGTAACGCTTTTCGCCCTAAGTGGGATGGGTATTCCCAGACGTGGGACCCGTGCTCACTACGTCACTGGAGTCAAGCTATCCTGGCTGATGACGGCTGATAGCCAGAAACCGGTCCTAGGATGCTTGATTCCGGTCCAGGGAAGACATGGCTTGGCTGTTCGGGCTGGACTGTTCACATGAGGCACAGGGTCAAGACTGATTTGCATATGGCCATGTCTGAACTGGGGTGGCGTAGTGGGCAAAAGAACGATGGATTTAACCCAGATCTCTTGACTGGGGGAGAATGTCTGCATTGTCAGCATTCCGTCCATCATTTGTTTGTTGTAACGCATAGGATGACAGGAGCAGCGGACCGGTCAGCTTCATTGCTGTGCCTGCTGATGCAGGTGAGTGACTCCTTCACTCCAAGGGAGATTACTTCAGATGTTCTTGATGTCCACAGGCCTTCTGGAGAACCTGGATGAAGGACAGACATGCAAAAGATTTGAAGAACAGCAAGACCAGGAGCAGCAGTTGTCGTCATTAATGCAGAATCGGTTCCATTGGAAGTGCAATGAAGTCCCAGTGTCCAGACGGTCAAAGAGTGTCTTGTTTTCAAAGGTGATTTTTGTTCCATGACAAATCTAAGGACCAACCCACAGGGGAGCCCTTAAGTACACTAGTGAAAGCGTTGGAACGACTCGGGGTCCCTCCCAGAGTAGGGGCTGGACAGTGGGAGGATACTCCTCTGCTCTTTG
Organism: Triturus cristatus; assembly: GCF_964204655.1. NCBI lineage: Eukaryota > Metazoa > Chordata > Amphibia > Caudata > Salamandridae > Triturus > Triturus cristatus. Next base: position 1,096,150,709 of record NC_140592.1, on the reverse strand, counting down.
TCCAGTTGCACACCAGAGCGGGAACCAAGGGTTCTTGAACTGCTTCAAACTGCAGAATGCAAGGAGGGCACCAAATGTGCCCTTCAAAGCAGTCTAGTGGTGCTGGAAAGCACCCCACCCAAGCCCAATACACTAAGTCCTGGCTGGGAGGAGGCTACACCTCCCTGTGACAGAAAACGTATTGTTCTGCCTTCCCCTGCTCAAGCACAGCTCAGCAGCAGGAGGGCAAAATCGCGTCTGTGGTTGGCAGCCACACTAGCTTGCTGGCAGATCCTGAAAGGCTGTTACCGGGAGTAAAGGGGGTCCCCAGTACATTGGATCATACTTCCAGCACCGGAATCGGTGTTGCCGTATGATTCCAACATGTTTAATACCAAATATGACCAGGTTCGGTGCAGCCATTATATAGTTTTTCATCTTGTAGTGACTGATGTCCACTATATACCTTAAAACGGCTGGCCGCACTTTTTTAAAGCCTGTAGAATCGACTCTGGAGTTTGTAGGGGGTGTCCTGCTCATGCAGGGGCACCCTGAGGCACCCTCCTACTTGTAACCAAGCACCCTGCCCTCCGGACTGAAGAGCCTACCATAGGGTTGACATAGGTTTTAAGTGCAGTGACTTCACATATGAGGAAATGTATATCTGTCATGAGAGGTGCAAGCACCAACTCACACAGGCTGCAATGGCAGGCCTGTAGTTGCAGTTTAAGTGGACTCCCATGGGTGGCACAATATATGTTACCGCCCATGGGAGATCCCTGGTTTACTTATGCCCTTCGTACCACAGTACCATGTACTAGGGACTTATAAGGGTACACCAGTAGCCAATGTGGAGGTACCAAAGTACTTACCAGAGCCAATTTAGGGGAGGGGAGCACAGATGCTGGGGTCCTTATTAGCAGGAACCAAAGATACTGGCTCAAATTCCCCTCATTTCTACATGCGTCCTGAATTCCACTTCAGACCAGGCTGAAGTTTCCAAATCATTACCCAGCAGACAGTCCACAGGTAGGTTTGGAGATACCCCAACTCTCTTTGGGACAGTTACCCTTTCTCAGCTGAGATTATCAACTGCCATAGAATGATCTGTCCTGACATTGCTAGCACTGGTCACTTGGTAAAATCTGACCAAGTAGGATTTGCTCAGGAGACACAACTATAGTGACACTGGCATCTGTGTTCCTGTAAGCTACAGCTTCCTGGCCATTGATGAGATGCTGTTGTCTGCATGTGCCCAAGTTAGTGCCACTTACAAAGAGGGTGTCAAGCTCCATGCCACCATCATAGTCTAAAACGGCCTGAGTGGGTTGACTAGGCCAGAACCCACTACAGTACCCAAGGTTAATCCAACTAAACTCTTGGAGGCACTACTACTCCCAGTGCTATCTATTGCTAGGGGCATTAGGAGTTTTAGGGGTAGTAGTAGCAGTAGCAGCATTGATGCTAGACTTAGGGCAATTGGCAGCCTTTGCCCTATGGCCTTGTTCCTTACACAAATAACACCAAGGTTTCTTGTTAGAGGAATAGGATTGGAACCCACCCCCTGAGGAAGATATTTGGGGACCTTCAGTAGACTCTTTCATGAATTTAGCTTTCCCCCACTTTGCTCTTGGGCCTTAATCTTGCTTCTTCTGGTCACCACCCCCATGAGACTTCTATTTCACACTGGTTCGAACCCATTTGTCTACCTTCTTTCCCAATTCTTGGGGAGAGGTCAGATTCTAGTCCACCAGGTACTGACTAGCACAGTTGCTGATTTTGAAAGTTATTACGGATTTGCTCCCTAACTAGTAAATTGTAAAGTCCTTCATAATTATGCACATTACTTCCATGAAGCCAGCCTTCCAGAGCCTTAATAGCACTGTCTACAAAATCTAACAAGTCTTGGGTGTGTGCCTTCCGTGTGCCCCTAAAGTTAACCCTGCATTGCTCAGTGGTAACCCAAACCCATTTATGAGCACACTCCTAAAGACTTTGTAATTGCCTGCATCTTCTTCCTTTACAGTCAAGAGTTTGTCTCTACCTTTGTGCAAAGGAAAGCCACAGGATAGTTGTCCACTGCCCCTGAGGAGCCTTCTGAACTTGACACGCCCTCTCTAAAGCAGCAGTCCACTTATGATGTCATCACCCTCGTGATACATAGGGACTATTCTGCTCAAGTTCCTAGTATCAAAGGAGTGTTCCCTAACTCTAGGTTCACTAGTGCTGCCACCATGGGATTCTAATCCCAAATTCTTTCTAGCCCTCTGAACTTCTAGCGTTTCCATATGTAGGGCCAACTGTTCCTTCTTTTTTTCATTAAGGAAGAAAACAGACTAGTAACAATTGATAATAAAATAATACAGTGCATGTTGAATTTACAATCTTTTTGTTTTTGCTCCTTCTTGATTCTGAGTTTGGCTCTCTCCAGTTTCTGCAGATGGTATTTCCTTTCTAAGGAGTCCTCTCTCCTGCAAGAGATGGAGGTCCCTATTGATGTAGAAGAGGAGATTAAATTAACTGAGGAGGACTCTTTGAATCCTCCAAGGAGGAATAAAGGGGGACCTACCTCTAAGGCCTTCCTCTGTACCTTCAAGACTATTTCCGGGGGGAATAGAGATCACCAGTGAGGGATCTTCAGACTCCTCCTGGTCATGCACAGAAGTGGGGTCACTGGGGTGAGACACCCCTGACTCTTCTTGTGGAGCAACACCACCCATATCCAAATTATCCAGCCCCCATGAACTATCAGGATTTTGCAGGTTATCCTGCAGGAGCATCTCTAGGAGATGATCTTTGTTAGGGTTGCTACCTATCTTACGTTTCCTACATGCACACAGGGTCTTGAGTTCCTAGAACCTAAGACCACTGTATCTAGAGGGCTGAGACCCACTGGACTCAACAACCTGAGACATGGTACTAGGTGTAGTGTGGTGTAATTCACCTACCTACACTAGTAAACTAAACATCCAAAGAGTGAAGAAAGGGTTGTGCTAAGACCCTTGACAGCCAATCCAAAAAGTTCAGTAGAACCTACTTGATAGAAGTATTTTATATGTGTCTAGCTAGTGATGGTTCTTCATGTACCCTTCATTTAGATTAAGTGGTAAAACAGTGCAGGCTTTAATCCCAACAATGGCACACTATTGTAGGAGGCTGGCTTAGTATATGGTGCAAACTTATTTAAGTGATGAACCTTGCACTAATCCAGGCAACCCTTATGGTGATTTTAGTGGTCCTTGATAACCATAGAAAACTGTCAAAGTGGTAGCTGTGGAGAGCAGGCTTATTTTAAAGGAGTGTAAAGCAGCTTGTTTTACGACATTTATTCGAGAGTGTAGATTAGATGAAAAAGGACCACAGTGTTTTATAAAAATAGGTCTATTTATTACACAATACAATCACTAACACATTGGTATATCTCCTACATGAAGATATCAACAATACACACAAGAATACTTCAAAGTAATCAGGTAAGTAGCACATATATGCACTGGTCTCCAGGGGGGAGACCGAACCATATACTAAGAAAGTGGAATGTGAACTGCTAAGGAGGATGGGACTTGGACCAGAAGACCCAGAGGAGCTGGGGAAACAAGGAACCACCCAAGGTAAGCACCCAGGAACCCCACGGAGGCTGTGTGCTGAGTGGAAACACAGCTGCATGCCTAATGGAAGTCACAAGGAGAAGTCACGGTTGCAGTTTTGAAGAAGAGGAACCCTTGCCAGAGGATCTCGAAGAAACCCTTTGGAAGACAGAAGGTTGGAGAGCCATCTCACCTATGGATGCCCCACGAACGAGGTTTCCTGAATGAGGGAAGCCGGGTGCATAGGGGTGAAGTGACATCCTAACCTGCCTTAGACAACAATGGGGGACTTCGAAGAAGATGTCTTCTCCTTCAGTCAGAGAAAACTGTGAAGGAGTCCAGTGGAATCCAAGAGTGGATTCTTGAAGTGAAAAACCTGCGAGCGGGGGGTAGGGGGCAGTGGCCATGCCACTTGGAGGTGACAAGGAGGCATGGAAGCACAATGCCCACCAATGTCGAGAGGTTCAGAAGTGAAGATGGTGACCTTGTTGCTGCAGCTGTGAGGACCAGGCGATGCGGAGAAAGACCAGGACCTGTGCACGAGCTGTCCCACATCAGATGGCGGTGTCTAGGTGGTTGGTGACCGCGATAGCACCAACAAGCCTTGGTAGCTGCAACTGGTGTGGAATGTGCAAAGATGCTGATCTTGGGACCAGCAAGGTCCAAGGAACTCACCAAGTGCAGGAGAGTCAGAGCACACCCCGGGCTGAGAAGATAGGTCAGGCCTTTGGGGAGTTGCAGAACCCTCACCTGTGTTGCTGGGCCTCGGGAAGTCCGTAGGACGATATGAGCAGCAGACCATTCAGCTTCAATGGGGGGCCTGCAGATGCAGGGAAGTGACTCCTTCACTCCAAGGGAGGTTACTTCAGATGTCCTTGATGCCCACAGGCCTTCTGGAGAACCTGGATGAAGCAGAGACACAGGTGACGCAGAAGAATTGAAGAACAGTGAGACCAGGAGCAGCAGGAGTCTTCCTTGATGCAGTCTTTCAGTTCCAGTTGAAGTCCAACAAAGTCCCAGTGTCCAGATTGGTTGAAGAGTGTCTTGGTTTCAGAGGTGAGTCTTGTTCCACGGCACATCTAAGGACCAACCCACAAGATAGCCCTTAAGTACCCTAGGGAAATGGTTGGAACGACCAGGGGGTCCCTGCGGGACCCCCTGTTGGGCGCAGTAAAAGCTGGCAGAAACATGTTGGTATTGGCAGTGGGGATATAAGGGTCGTTACCTCCCCTGAATACCCCAGATTCTGTGTTTTAATCCTACCAGGGGTTAATAAAAATAAAAAATTGAGTGTTGACCACTAGGTAATTTTAATTATATGTATCTGCACTATTTTGGTCCCGTCTCTAAGGGGAATATATGTTTTTCCTTTCAGTTGTGTCACGCTTTTGCGTTTTGTTTTGTGTTTCTTCACATTTACTCTACCCTCACCACTATTCTTCATTTAAAAAATGTGCACTCCATCCAGTGTGTTGGTCTGCACCTGGAAGTATGCTGCGGCCCTATGATGAAGCATGACACTGCAAAGTGTGTGAGGGCAGTATTAAGACATTAATTGTCTTCCCTTTATTTGTTTTTGGTAGGGTTGGATATGAGATTTACCATCCCGATGTGGGTAGGTGTATGATTTGTAGTATCTCCCTGTCCCTCAGTCTGGAGAACAGAGTACCCTTTTTAGCTCTTCTCTGTTGAGTGAGATTTAGATTTTGGTAAGGGAGTCAGAGAAGGCTCAGTCCCTTGCCTCTTCCTATTTGTGATATATAAAGTGGGGGTAACCATGAAAGCAGATCCTACTTTTCTACAATCTTGGAATAATAGAGGAACTGAGGAGATTGACTTGTAGGAGGATGAGCATCTACTGCCAGGACGTGTCTTGGTTTCAAACATACATAGGTTTAAATCTTTTATGAAAGTGGAAAACTGTAGAGAGATCTTGAGTAATTATCCTGTAATGTTCCTCCAGGAAACTTGGCTCATAGAGTGCCCAGTAGTTGAGAGTTGTGTTCCCATTGTGCAAAATGCCAAAGCCTTGACCAGAGGAAGAGCTGTAGGTGGATTATTAATTTTGGTATCGGTATGCTGCGGGAGGAAAATATTGAAATTGATAATCGCTTGCGCATGGGTTCTTGCCTGCTAAATTGACCTGTTTAACAATGTTGCGGAATTGAAAAAAAATGGTTTGTCTAAACATAAATGTCCCGTTAACCTCCCCCATACCTGAGAGTAGGTTGTTGAATCTGGCGAATGGTGTGCAAAAAAATATTATTGGATTATCCTGATGCTCTCTTTGTTGTAGGGGAGTGGGGTTTTAATGAACAATTTGCGTTTGAAGTGTTTGACGATTTTTTGAAGGATTGGCTCTTGGCACAAAATATTCTCGACTGTACTTTTACGGAAAGTGCTATTGAAGGGGAAATGAAGGTTCTGTCCTGCTTAGTTCAGCAGAAGGTGATCAATGTCAGTGGTCGATTTAATGATGATATACCTGCCACCAGAACCTATAAATATGGTAACAGTTGTATGCCCATTGACTGTTTGTGCCACTACATCAGTTTCACTGGGTAAAACTTTTAGAGTTCTTGTTTTAGGGCCCAGTGATCACAATGCACTTAGTCTAGGGCTCAAAGATCCCTTTGGTCACAAGTAAATGCAACATTGTCCCCGGAGGTACTTTACCACGAAAGAATTCGAGCCTTGATCACAGAATACCCACTTCAGGCTCTATCATTAATTGATTTTGAGCATCTAGATATGGACGTAGGAGATGATGGGATTGGCTGGTATGGCAGAATAATGAAGCAACTATCATCTCATTTTAAATTGGCAAAGGTTAGACCAAAGTCAGTTTGTGTCTGTAGAGAATAGGGGAATGACGGGTCCGAAGGCGACTGTTGGAAGGGAAGGAAGGAGAACTGTGAATAAGTGTAGCTGACACTTTAATATAAATAAAAATAAGCAAGTATAAGAAAATTGATGGAGGCTTCGTAAATAGTATACCGTAACCTATGTGCCTACAAGAAAAGGTAATTTTATAAATCAAATTGTGAACTAACGTTAGCAACTATTATAGGGTAGAATAGTACGCATTTTTGGAGGCTGATGAATTTGGTTACTTTTATTTCACCATCTGCCCTTTTGGCACAGATGACCGAGGATGATTGGCATACTTTTATCAATTCCCTTTATAGTGGCAGAAAGTCAGAAAATGTTTCGGTGACCTTGGATGCGTCTCAATCGGATATAGAGGTTATCGCAAACTCCCACACAGCAGTGGTGTTATCTCAGATTATCTAATGTGAAATCATCCCAGACTGGTGGCCAGAAGGTCTTCCGTCTGTAATTTTTAAGATGGATCCCAGGAAGTGGGGCCCAATCCTGAGTGGGTTTTTCAAGTGGGTAACGTCTACAGGTATCCTTCCAGATTCGTGGACAGGAGCTATAGTGAAGCCTATGCTTAAAAAATGCAAAACTGATCAACCAGCTAATTATCGTCTGATCTCTTTATTGGATCTTACCTCCAAGCTTTTTGACCAGACTTTATTAAAAGCAATTGGCGGCCTGGGATTTTGATACTGGAGTGATCCCTGTGGAGCAGGGAGGATTTAGGCCAAAATGTTTTACATCGGACCACTATTTCATCTCTGTTGGGGGTCGCAAGGAAGTCAATACACTTGATAGGTGGTCTCTGCTGCTGCTTCATTGACTTTACGGCGGCATTCGACAGGGTGGACTGAGGCATGCTATGGAGCAAGCTCCATCAGTGGAATATATCTGAGACTCTGTTGAACCTCCTTTAAAACAACATAGTAATAACTATGTGCAGGTGGATCTCGAAGGGGCAGGAAGCCTGTTGAGGAAAATTCCAGTAGAGAATGGCCTCTGCCAGGGATAAGTCTTAGTTCCTTTCCGGTTTAGTTTATTAATGGCGTACCTCCCTCAGGTACTAAGTGATACCCATAGTTTCTCTCCTGTGATTGGGGGTAGACACACGAGTGAGGGGAACAACCTTTACAACGCAACTTTTACAACACACTACCATTACAACGCATTTTTTACAACGCATAATCCATTACAACGCATGATATTACAACGCATGACACTACAACGCATTTTTAAAAACTACCTTTACAACGCATTCCATTACAACGCATACTACCATTACAATGCATACCATTACAACGCATAATATTACACTATACTATCCAACACTTACCCTACTGATGCACCCCCTGGAGTTAGAATAGTAATTTTTACCCCTACACTATCCAGCACTTACCCTACTGATGCACCCCCTGGAGTTAGAATAGTAATTTTTACCCCTATACTATCCAACACTTACCCTACTGATGCACCCCCTGGAGTTAGAATAGTAATTTTTACCCCTATACTATCCAACACTTACCCTACTGATGCACCCCCTGGAGTTAGAATAGTAATTTTTACCCCTATACTATCCAACACTTACCCTACTGATGCACCCCCTGGAGTTAGAATAGTAATTTTTACCCCTATACTATCCAACACTTACCCTACTGATGCACCCCCTGGAGTTAGAATAGTAATTTTTACCCCTATACTATCCAACACTTACCCTACTGATGCACCCCCTGGAGTTAGAATAGTAATTTTTACCCCTATACTATCCAACACTTACCCTACTGATGCACCCCCTGGAGTTAGAATAGTAATTTTTACCCCTATACTATCCAACACTTACCCTACTGTTGCACCCCCTGGAGTTAGAATAGTAATTTTTACCCCTATACTATCCAACACTTTCCCTACTGTTGCACCCCCTGGAGTTAGAATAGTAATTTTTACCCCTACACTATCCAACACTTACCCTACTGTTGCACCCCCTGGAGTTAGAATAGTAATTTTTACCCCTACACTATCCAACACTTACCCTACTGTTGCACCCCCTGGAGTTAGAATAGTAATTTTTACCCCTATACTATCTAATACTTACCTTAAATGTAATTTAATATTATGCGTTGTAATGGTATGCGTTGTAAAGGTAGTATGCGTTGTAATGGTAGTGCGTTGTAAAGGTATTTTTTAAAAATGCGTTGTAGTGTCATGCGTTGAAACGTCATGCGTTGTAATGGATTATGCGTTGTAAAAAATGCGTTGTAAGTGCATGCGTTGTAATAGTGTGCGTTGTAACGTCATACATCCACGAGTGATCTTATGTATGCAGCCTACCTGGTGGTGTTTGACCTTACGTCCATTGGGATCCAATGCAAATTAAATGTATTAAGCGAATAATGAATCACTGTGGCAAGGTTATTGTCTGCGCAACCTAAAGTATTCCCAAATTAGTCTAAAAAATATATGGTGCTCCAAGGGGAAAAGGGTGACCAACAGCACCCCTAGCTTGAATGAGGAAAATCCTCAATTCAAATGAATTAATGTGACCCCTGAGCACCCCAATGTCCAGAGTAACAATACATGAGTACAGTAGCGTTTCTTTGTTCTTCGTCCTTTTATTTTTCTTCTGTTTTAGATGCAGATTAAAAGAGCAAGTTGCCCGGATGGAAATTGACCCTTAAGCTGGATAAATATGGCTCTTTATTATGGCCGGATAGTTTTAAGGCTTTTTCTATTCCTCCATGCACAACAGGACCAGGGTGGTGTTATGTTCTGACTGTATTGATGTGATTTAGTTTTATTCACTGGAGATTTTATGATATTTATAAATGTATTTGTATAATAAATTGGAAAATGACGCTGCATTTCTGTAAGAATGTACTTCTTTGAAATGAAGAATGTGATTATTCACACATGACTTGTTTTTATTCATATGTAGGGTAACCAGTTATTAAAACATGGAACACTTCTCTTGTCCAGAACTATTTATCAGGAGCTCACACGTAATGGTAGAGGTCTCCACCGTGATACGTCATGCTTAGGTCACCTCTGATGAAGCATGCCACAGACTGTGGACGGGGTAACTACTTCTCCAAATCTTGGCGGAGTCCTACATTTATATGAGGGCAAAAGAAACATTACTCCCAGCAGTAGAGACCTACGCACGTGTGTGTTATCAGTGCACATGTGCACTTGTGCAAGGGCCGAGAGCCCGTGGATCTGCGTCTATGCCTGCGAGTCAGCGGGTCTGTGCTAGGAGATGTGCTCCTGTGCAGGGCCTGTGAGTCAGGGCTGTGCCAGCAGCAGTGTGTCACTGTCTCTTGCTCCAGCACGCGCCAGTGCACATGTGCTAACGCGCCGAGGTCCTTCTCCGTGGCTCTGTGCTGCTGGGTGTATCAGTGCACATGTGCTCGTGTGCAAAGGCTGCGTGCCGGTGGCTCCGTGTCAGTACCCGCGCGTCAGTGGCTCGGTGCTCCTGGCTGTGTCAGTGCACATGTGCTCCTGTGCCGGGGATGTGTGTCAGTGGCTCTGTGTGACTGGCTGTGACGCCAAGGTTCGTTCTCGGGGTCGCGGTGCTGATGCTGTAGCTGATGCTGTGGGCGCTGAGCTGCAGCTAGCGGCTCCCTCCACCCTCGCAGCATCCCGGCCAGATCCCGCGCCCGAGGAGAAGGATCCGCGCAGGCCCGAGCCCGCCCGCCCCGTCCCCAGCAGAGACGAGCAGAGCGGGGCGGCAGACATGGCCCGAAGCCGCAAGGAGCGGAACAGCTGGGGTAGGTGCCGCGCCGCTGGTGCTCCAAGCGCATCCTTCCGGTACAGGATCGGCATCCCTTTCTCCCCGCCACAGCGGTACCTCCCTCCCGCCCTCCATCACAGGCAGGCGGCGGCCAGGGGTGGGAAGCGCAGGCAGCCACCCCTTCGGCTCAGGGCTGCCCTGGCCTAGACTGCGCCTCTGCTGACCTGGGGGTGCTTTGTGATGTGTGCGTTTGTGTGATGCCTACGTCTGTTTTACGATGTGTCTTTCACTGAGGCAGACAGACCCCAGTGCAAATGCCCCACTGTTGAAGGAGTCAATCCCTGGCTTTGCGACGTACCCTGGCCCAGCCCTTGCGGCCTGTGTGAGACTTTCACCTGAAACCTGCACATTTCCCCGCAGGAGCAAACACTTAGCGCGCTCTGGGTGTTTCCCGGCAGTGTGTGCAGCATGAACCCTCGCTAGAAGATGTCTTGGGGAGCTGGCGAGGCACGGGCCTCAGCAGGCGGACAGCTGCACCCTCCCGGACTCCTTGCCCCCCCCCCCCCTCTCCCCACCTGACCCTAGGGACGCCACAGCCCCTGCCCAGAGGGGCTCTGCCGCTCTAGGGGGACCCGAAGGGGAGCTCCAGTCTGCAGGTGCTATTGATAGACAGAGAGGAGGGACTTTGGCAGGGAGAGAGGGCGCGGTGGCGCTGTGCACCGGGCTGCTCCGGAGGGGTTATACTCTTCTGCATCATGTTGGACAAGGAGAGGGTGTGTGTGTCTGGGGGTGGCAGGGCGTGTGTAGGGTGGAGCGGAGGAAGGTGGTAAACACCTGAATGGGTACTCGCTGGGTTCAGCACCTTGATGGGGAGTGGGGCCTCTTTGCCTCTGGTGTGAAGGAGTCAGGTGAAGTTGGAGGGGTTAAGGGCGGGGTGGTTTCACCATTATGACAAGAGCAAGAAAAAGGCGCAGTCATTGAATATTCCTGCCATGACTGAGGGTGGAAGACGGGCAGTGGAGTATCAAAGGCACCATGGGTCATACATAATGCAAGCCAGGAAAACAGGCCACCGATCCCTGGTTTAGATAAAAACAGCTATATTTGGGGTTGCGATGGGCCCCTCCCACCCCTGGACCCCGGAGCCCTTGCACCTGCTGCACTATTGAGAGCTGCGCCCCTGATGAGGGCCAGGGATCGGGAACTGCTTGCTGCTGGGGTGGGGAGGTGTTTGGGTGGGATATTGTACAATCTTGGGACGGAGGGGATAGCACAGGGGGCGTGACGGTCTTAGGCCGTCAGGGTTTTGCGCCATGTGAAGGTTATATTCTGGCTGAAGCAGGAGTGAAGGTTACGTTTGTGGTTGGAGCAGAGGGTATATTTCCGGCTGGAGAAGACACCCTTTGGTGGCACATGTGATGCTTCTGTCTAGGGCAGGAGTTGTGTTATGCTATTTAATTGGCACTGTAGCGCGCATTCTACCGAAATTGTATGGCCTCGTAGCTAAGTCCGGGGTGGTATATTCCTTTGATGGTGGAGGGATGGGCAGGTGGCATTGTATATTCTTGAGGGGAAAGTGGGTGGAGCATTAGGCGTTGTCTACAGGTCGAAGACCTATTGTTTGAAATACAATACATGGAGTGGGGTTTGGTGAGCCACTTGTTCATGATTGGATGGCTTGCCTGTCTATCTCAGTTCCCTGCTCCTCATTCAATGGCTTTTCTCCGTATTCTGCGTTTCACCTGCCACTGGGACATTTCACCTTTTCATTGTCTGATTGGATGAGTTGTATCCTTCCGCTGCTGGTATGAGGAGATTATGTTTACCTGACTTTCACTGACTCCAGGAGAGCTCGTTACTTTCCTCACTCGTTTTCCATCGCTGCCTCTCTGCCCCCAGTTTTATGTTTTCACTCTCTCCCCAGCTGTCACCTACAGACAGCTTTTAGCTGTTTGTTGTCGAAGACCTATTGTGTACATACCATTTTAAAGTGTGGGCTTCGATTCAGCCCATTGCTCATAGTTGGTTGACTTTCCTGTTAATCTCACTTCCTTGCTTCTTATTCTGTGGCTGGCCTTCCTTTGCCACTGGTTGTCCCTCTCCTGGAGCATATGTTCCTTACCATCTTTTTGATTGAATGACTTGCATCTTTTATTGATTGGCAGGGAACTACTTGTTTTTGTTTCTTTAAGCACGCCATGGGAGTGCATGCGTTTTCTCCCCCACATGCCGCTTCTCCCATCACATCTATGACCCCCACATTCTTCATGTTGCTCCAATCGTCCCTTGCTGTACCAGCCCCTCCCTGTCCCGTTCTTTTTTTCCTAACACTCCTCATTACCTCCTCGTCAGCCCTCCCCGTCCCAGGCCTAACTACATGAGCATAGCTCTTCCCACCAGAAACTCCCAAGCCACTCAAAACCCATCCCTTCCCTCCTGGCCACACCTACACTCCGAGGGGCATATAGCCATGTGACCCACCTGCCCACAGCCTGTTTGTTTTTAGGTCTCGCCTGACCCAGCGCATGCGCTGGTCTGTCAAGACTCATTGAGAGGGCTCCAAAAAGTGCTACCAGGCCAGCCTAGAGCTACAGTGCATGTGCGCGGGCGCGTGCTTTACCGCGATTACTTTCACTTTTGCGGCCTCACGGCCGCTTTGATATTTGATCGTGATCACGATCGCCATCACTTTCACTTTCGCGGCCGCAGGGCCGCTTTGCATAGACCATAGGTCTCGCTTTTGGGACCTTATAAGTATTTAGTTATGCAACTGTTGCATGGCTAAACACTTATAAGGTCCCAAAGGCGAGACCTTTGGCTATGCCAATGCTTGTTTCTACTGGAAAGCTGTTTCCGTGCTTGTCTCCTCATGGGGGAGCCTTCCGCCTCCCGTAGGTAAGTGTGTGGCGGTCTGCCTGAGCAGCCATCGTTCTGCCCTACGTGCCTGCCTGGGTGCGTTTCTAAGTCCCTGCTGTAGCGGGACTCGGGTGTTGGGGACCGGGCTGCCTGTGGCGTGGTTTCGGTCCTGCTGCGGCTTCCCCTCTTCCGGTTGGTTCCCTGCTCTAGCGGGAACACCCAGGAGGTAGGGGAGGTGTGTGGGCGCGGCTGTGCCTTTCTCTGCACGCTGAAGGCGTGGGGGTAGGTCTCCTCCTTGGAGGTCTTCTGCTTGTGGGGCTCTCGTTTGCAAAACGGAGTTGCCCACTGTTTGGTCTGATTTACTAAGCATCGGGGGTTTTGAAAGGTCCGGCGGGGCGCTGTGGGCTTTTAGGTGCCGTGGCCTCTGGTTTGAAGTCCGGGGAGCGGCGGGTGCTGTGTTTTGCGCCTGTTTAACGCCCGCAGGGCAATTACCAGTGGTTCCCGGCAGTCTATGCACTTGGGTCCTCCAGAGTGGCTGAGTTTATTCATTAGGTGCGCTGGGTTCTGCGCCTGGTGTTTCGTTCTGTCCTACTTGGTTGGGGCTGTGTTCGTGTCTGGGGGGCCTTACCTGGAGTGTTCTCTCTCGGGGAGGCTTCTGAGGGCACCGTCCGCTTGTTTTATTTACGGCAGGGGCCTGCATGATTAGTAGTTTTATACTTTGCTCCGTTGTCTCTGATTGGCCTCCGGTACAGTTGGGGATTGGCTATAAGTGGTGGTGTTTCACTGATTGGACCTTGAGGCCTTGGTTGATTGGTCAGGGTATTTATGGTTGTGTGGTTTCTCTGATTTACTGTGTCCATCATGGAAGGTTGAGGTTCTGTTGTGCTCGACGGTGAGGAGGAGGTGGTGGTTGTTGGGCATTCCACTGCTCCTTCCCTGGCTGAGGTGCAGAAGATGATTGAGGCTGCAGTGGCTGCGGCTTTTCAGGCTTGTGGTCCCCCAGGGCCTAAAAAGCAAAGGTTGGATGCGTCGGCGGAGGTCGATCCGGACATTGATTCTGAAGATGAGGTGAAGGGTCGTTTTGTTCAGGGCGCAGACCTTCGCTGTGTTCTGCAGCATGTTCGGGACAATTTAGGGTTCCCTAGTCCCTTGGAGGGTGGAGAGTCTGAAGACTTTTTCGCCAATTACCTGAAGAAGGAGCCGGAGAGCCTCCCCATTCATAAATCTGTGAGGAATGTGCTGGTGGGGGAGTGGAATGATGTTGACAAACATACCTTTCCCCGGTTTCTGGCGAAGAGGTATCCTTTACAGGGGTTCGCAGAGGAATTCCCAGCTGTGGTGAAGGTGGATTCCCGGCTGGCTGGTATGGCATCTCAGAGCATGGTGGTGTTGGAGGATGCTGTTCCTTCGGATCCTGGGGACAAGCGGGTTGAGGGGGCCTTGAAGCGGTCCTTTGCTGCCTCTAATCTTGCTGTCTGGTCTGCTGCTTACACCAGCTATCTGGTTCAATCGCTTCTAAAAGACTGTCAGGGTATTTCTGAGCAGTTCTTGCAGGATGAGGATCCCTCAGAATCTTTTTCCTTGTTGGAACAACAGTTGCGTTTCCAGGCGGATTTGTCCTTCGATTCCCTGAGTGCAGCGGCGGCGGTGGCTGGGGCCTCTGTGGCTGCTCGGCGGCAGTTGTGGCTTAAGTCTTGGAAGGCGGAAGCTGCTCAGGAGGCTGCCGTGATGAAACTTCCCTTCACGGGCGCTAAACTGTTTGGGGAACCCCTGGAGGCGCTGATTAAAAAGACAGCTGAGGATAAGAAGTTGTTGTCTCCGGTTCGCTCTTCTCAGAAGGGGAAGTTTGCGAGTTATAAGCACGCTTTTGGGCAGGCTTTTCAATCTAAGATGGCGGCCCAGCCCTTTCGTGGTAGGGGACGTGGCCGGGGTGTCCCTTCCTTCCACAAATCCCGGGGTCAACAGGGGGCTTCCACTTCTGCAGGTTCCACCAAGTCGTGACTGTGGAGATTTCGGGGGGGCGGCCTGTTGGGGGTCGCCTCAAGTCTTTTTTTCCTGTTTGGGAGGAGTTTGTTCGAGATCAGTGGGTTCCGCAGGTGGTCCGGCTGGGCTACAGGATCGAATTTGGAGTTCCTACAGTGGATGGGCCCGATTCACAGAACTAACTTAAGACAAAATCCTAAATTTACTACCATTTTGGTATTCACAGAAGGCATTTACTCATTTTGGTATTCACAGAAGGCACTTACTCATTTCGGTATTCACAGAAGTTAGGAGTCCTAACTTTAGGCAGTTTTGTAGTAGTATAGTTAGGACTTCTAACTTTAGGACTCCTAAATGCCTTCTGTGAATACCGAAAGTCTTAAAATTAGGATTTTTCCCAATTTAGTAGTAGTAAAGTTAGGACTCCTAACTTTAGGACTCCTAAATGCCTTCTGTGAATACCGAAAGCCTTAAAATTAGGATTTTTCTCAGTTTAGTAGTAGTATAGTTAGGACTCCTAACTTTAGGACTCCTAAATGCCTTCTGTGAATACCGAAAGTCTTAAAATTAGGATTTTTCTCAATTTAGTAGTAGTAAAGTTAGGACTCCTATCTTTAGGACTCCTAAATGCCTTCTGTGAATACCGAAAGACTTAAAATTAGGATTTTTCTCAGTTTAGTAGTAGTAAAGTTAGGAGTCCTAACTTTAGGACTCCTAAACTGAGAAAAATCCTAATTTTCAGACTTTCGGTATTCAAAGAAGGCATTTAGGAGTCCTAAAGTTAGGACTCCTAACTTCTGTGAATACCGAAGTGAGAAAGTGTCTTCTGTGAATACCAAAATGAGTAAGTGCCTTCTGTGAATACGAAAAAGGTAGTAAGTTTAGGATTTTGTCTTAAATTAGTTCTGTGAATCGGGCCCGATGTGTTCAGGACTACCCATGTTCCCAGATCTCGCTTGAAGTGTCGTGCTCTGATGGACGGAGTCCGGGACTTGGTTGCCAAAGGGGCTGTGGTGAGGGTGCCTGTGAGTCAGCAAGGTCGGGGGTTTACTCGATCTTGTTTCTGATCCAGAAGCCGAATGGGGACTACCATCCTGTGCTAGATCTGAAGGCTGAGAATTTGTGTATCCCTCATCGGTCCTTCAAAATGGTGACTCTGCAGATGATTCTACCCTTCCTATCGGTGGGGGATTTCCTGGCTTCTCTGAATCTCCAGGACGCCTACTTTCATGTGCCGGTGCACGAGGCCTCACAACGGTTCCTTCGTTTCGGTTTGGGGGTGGATCATTACCAATTCCAGGTATTGCCGTTTGGCCTGTCTGCCTCGCATAGGGTGTTTACTAAGGTGTTGGCACCCTTGGTGGGTTTGTTGCATGCCCAGGGGATCCAGGTGTTCCCCTACTTGGGCGATTGGTTGATTTCTTCCTCTTCTTTTCTGCAGGCTCAGGCACATTCCCTGGAGGGTTGCAGGCTCCTTCAATGGTTCGGTGGATTCTGAACTTACGTGTTCAAGGGCTGATGTCCGCTACTGTGATGATTGTTCGCTGGGCCGGTTTGCACTTGTACTCCCTGGTGAATCATGTTCTGAGGCATTGGGATCCGGCCTCTCTGGATTACGAGCTGTTGATTCTGGGGGGTGTGACCATCACCCGGGAGTTGTCCTGGTGGCTGGTGGAACGGAATCTCTTACAGGGCTCGCCCTTTATGTCGCAGGAGAGGTTGGTCCTGACGACAGATGCCAGCGAACTCAGTTGGGGGCGGTTTTGGCTCAGGAGTCAGTGCAGGGGCTGTGGTCTGTGCTGGAGGCAGGCATGTCCTCGAATTGGAGGGAGTTGAAGGCGGTTCAGTTGGCGTTGGCTCATTTTTTCTCTTGGGTTCTCCAGAGGGATGTCTTGGTGCGGACAGACAACACTGTGGTAGTGTGTTATATCAACCGCCAGGGAAGTGCGAGAGTGGCCTCCCTCAACCTGTTGGCTCACCACATCTGCATGTGGGTGGAGTCACACTTGTTGTCTCTGAGGGCTTTGCATCTGCCGGGGGTTTTGAACTTGGAGGCGGATCCCTCCCTGTCCGACATGTGCCTGATGCAGGAGGTGTTTGGTTGCCTGATGACTCGGTTCGGGGTTCTGGTGGTGGACCTGTTTGCCGTTCTGGGGAACGCCTTGAGGGAGAGGTTTTGCTCTCTGGTTCGCTCGGAAGAGGTCCTTCCGGTGGGAGGGGGGCTTGCTGTATGCTTTTCCCCCGATTGCTCTTCTTCCACGGGTCCTGCTGAAGACCAAGCTGGATCGGGCCTCGGTGGTCCTGGTGGCTCCGGAGTGGTCCAGGAGGCCTTGGTTGCCTCTGTTGTTGAGGTTGTAAATGGGGCCTTGTTGGAGATTGCCAGTGGTCCCTTGTCCCCTGTTGTTTCCCCCTCTGTCTCTGGAGTGTCTGGTCCGCCTGCGTCTGGCGGTTTGGCTGTTGAGAGGATGAACCTGGTGGCTTTGGGGTGTTCTCCTTCTGTGGCTGAGTTTATTCAACGGTCCAGGCGCCCTTCCACTCTTCGGTCCTATGCCAGGCATTGGGGTCGTTTCAGTCTCGGTGTTCGGCTCGGGGGTGGTCTGCGCTGGAGGTGGATCCGGTGCGTGTCTTGGATTTTCTGAAGGATGGATTCGACCTGGGTCTGGCTGTGTCCTTGCTGCGGGCTCAGTGGGCGGCTGTTCAGGCCTTTCGGGGTTCGGACTGTGAGCCGGTGGTTCTCCTGGTGTCCAGGTTGTTGCGGAGTTGTTTCCTGCAGAAGCCTGTCTTTAAGTCCTTTGCGCCTAGTTGGGATCTGCCTCTGGTTTTGGGGGCTTTGCAGGGGGCGCCCTCTGAGCCTCTGCTTGAGGTATCTTTGTGGTTTTTGACAATCAAGGTGCTTTTCCTTGTCGCTATTACCTCGGCCCGGAGGATTGGTGAGTTGGGCTCCTTGCTTTGTTCTGCGCCCTTTTTGCGTTTTTTTCCTGATTGGGTGGTTCTGCGGCCTGATCCTTCCTTTGTTCCAAAAGTTCCTTCCTCGTTTCACTGCTCGGAGGATCTGGTGTTGCCTGTCTTCTGTCCGGATCCTCTTTCAGAAGTTGACGTGCGGCTGCACTGTTTGGACGTTCGGCGGGCTCTGGAGGTGTACTTGCTGCATACTAGGCCTTTTCGTAAGGTGGATTCCCTTTTTGTGACCTTTGGGCCGGCTGGTCAGGGTCTGAAGCCTTCTGGGGCTACTCTCAGTCGTTGGCTGCGCTGGACTGTGGGTGCTGCGTATGAAGGTTGTGGTGTGTTGGCGCCTGGCTCGGTTCAGTGGCGGTCAACTAGGGGGGTGGCTGCTTCCTGGGCCTGCTTTCAGGGGACTTCCATGGCAGAGATCTGCAGGGCTGCTACCTGGAGTTCTCCTCACACTTTTATGTCCCATTATCGTTTGATGGTGGGTGGGACTGAGTCTGCTGGGTTTGGGAACGCTGTGTTGCGTTCTGCTCCGGTGGTGTGACTTTTATCTGTGCTTTAATAATGTCTGTTTTTGCCACTGAGTGAAGCCGATTCGTGCTTTGGTATCTGCTCATGTAGTTAGGACTGGGACGGGGAGGGCTGACGAGGAGGTAATGTCCGGTTACTTACCGGTAATATTCATTACTCCGAGTCGTAGCCCTCCCCGTCCCAGTCCAGGTTCCCATCCCTCCCTCCCTGTTCCGCTTCTTGTGCTTGGTGGTACAGGATGTGGGTAGGTGGGTCACATGGCTATATGCCTCGGAGTGTGGGTGTGGCCAGGAGGGAAGGGATGGGTTTTGAGTGGCTTGGTAGTTTCTGGTGGGAGGAGCTATGCTCATGTAGTTAGGACTGGGACGGGGAGGGCTACGACTCGCAGTAATGAATATTACCGGTAAGTAATCCAGACATTGACAGCCCAGTGGTATTGACTTGTTTCCTCCCATAATTCTCCATCATTCTTCATCCCATTTTATTTACATCTTTTTTTCTTCATTTTTTTGAGGGTTCGGCAACTCTAATTTGCTAGATGGCTGCTCCTTTTGTGCATTTTTAAAACAAGCATTTGCAATGCAATAGGTCTCGCATTTACAAGGGTTTAAGCTATTGTCATTTACAATGGCAATAGCTCCAACTCTAGAATAGGCAAGACCTATCTCACTTCAAAGAAGTGGCCGTCATTGACCGGGGCTGCTTGAAAGTGAAAGCGAGCATGGCGCACTGAATGTAAGGAAAGCACGTCGTGCCTGCAGTGGGAGAAACTCATAAAAGAAAATAGTGCTTATAGACTACATAAGGCATACCATGTTGCAACAGAAGTAAAAGAGCCAGTCCTCACGGGCGGTTACAAATGCAGACAAGGCGGTACCAAGGAGGGACTAACAGGCCTAATAACAACTCGGAAGCCAACGTTTACACACGACAATGACACAAGCCAATAAAAAATATGGGCGGAGAGTGGGCAGGGCCTCAAAGCCATACTCCAGTACTGCATGCCTCGCAGCAGCGCATGCGCTGCCCAGACTCGACCTTAAAATGTTACCTCTTATAAATGGGCACCTGTAATCTTGTAACAATAAATTAAAATCAAATAGAAATGGCTGTCAAACGTAATTTTACCCTCATGAGTATGCATGGTAATGCATGCATGCATATATGTCATCATACTATTTTTTATTTCAGCTGATGTTGTTCAGCATTAACAATAAATAAATAAATAAAATGGACTTTGCTGTGTCAAGATGCACATGTATGTGTACATGTGTTGACACATGCTCACTTATACAGCTAGGGCCAGCTATTTTAACTTTTGTTTTGCCTATGCTGTTCAAAATCAGCAATAAACACTTATTTTTAATTTTGCTGATGCTGTTTAGCATTGGCAAAAAGGATCCGGGCTAGTCAAAAGTTTGGCTAATGCCTTTCAAAGGCGAGACCTATTTTTTTTGACAATGCTTGTGCTTATTGTTTTTGTGTGGGCCCAGCAGCCCTTACTAGGCTGCTCACTTATGGCTATTTGTGCTGCATCCTGCACATACTTTCTTTCTTTTCATTACTAATTAGCTGTCTGAAAAAGGCAAAAAAATAAATGCAAGATGGCTGCCATGCATGAGCACGCATTTGCACATACCAGTGGCCATCTTACAATGGTTTTGGTTATAGCTTGACAAAAATCATTCCAAGAAGGCTGCCTGTGCTGATTGAACTGAGATTGGTACGCCACCCCAGCAAAGTTTCTGGCAGTTTGGCATATCAATATGTATTTTTCATTTTAATTGAATTTGTCTGGATTTAGTTATCGCAATATTTTTTGACAAAGTCTCATGAGTGGCACTATGGGCAAAGTGGCCCATTGAGTAATCCCCACAAACCTCTTAAGAGCTATACAATTACTCTATATGGCTACTTGGATGCATGTCAAGCTTGGAGAGGGCCAGACAATTTCAGAAAAGAATACCCTGTGAATGGACTGAAGCAGAGATGCATCTTGGCGCCACATATATTCAACCTTTAGATTGCAGACTTACTGACATGACTGAATAACCCAAACATCCTCCCCTCCAAAGATGAGGGGGAAGCAACTATTTAGTCTATTAAACGCTGATGATGTAGTCTTGCTCAGTAAAACATTAATTGGTTAACAAAGGGTCCTTACTACTTTTTCACATTATACAACGATAAATACAATGGAAATGCACCTGAATAAAACAAAGGTAATATTAGGAAACAATTGAAAAAATCAAGCCCCTTGACTATGAACAAGAAACAGATTGCCACAGACGCAGAATACAAATACCTAGGCATAGTATTTGATAACAATTTCATTGTGTATTGCATGCCTATAAGAACTAGTCAAGTCAAACAACTTTATTCGGTGCAAAATGTACCACCATAAAAGCATTCTAAAAGAAGAGAACAACCATCACAATTTAGAGATATATAAAAAAAAAAAAAGGATATACAGATAAATTTAAAACAGCAAAAGATCATACTCAATTCGATAGATCAAGGTACACTACAAAATTGCATGGTATGAAGTGCAAATAAGCAAAATAGCATATAGTTTTTGTACACAAAAAGTGCTAATGCATATCCCAATATAGGGTACAGTACAAGCTAGTCAGAAAGTCCTGCATCATATAGGTACAGAAAGTGCATAGTGCTGATATATGTACCTGAAGACAGTACATGAGATGACTACATGGTCAATAACAGATAGATCAAGGCAATAAGAAATGATGTTGAATGCCCCGATGCGGGACATAATAAACAAGAGAACCTAAATCATGCAGAGGCATAAAGTGCATTGTACCATCATGAATCCTAATGAGCAAATCATGAAATAACTACATACACTCTTCTAACTCATGGGATGACAGTGCTTCTAGGTAGGAGTAGATCAATCTTCTTCTTATTGCAATTGCTAAAGGATTTGAAATTAAAAGATTTTAAAAATTAGATTTAATTAATCAATAAATAAGATTTCAGAGAGGAGTCATTCTAGAACTTTAAACACGAAACACAGCAATTGTAAAAGTTTAAAATTATTGGTTAAATTGCTCGATCTAGGAGCATTAATTGGATATTTTGATTTTCCTTTAATATTTTTTGGCGCTTGTTCCATGCACAACCTAAAAACTTGGCACACCGCAAACCAGTGATGGAGTGCCATCTGTTTTTAGAATTCGGAGCGCGGCTAAGTGCTTAGTTATCCCAAGGTTTCTGCAAACTGGTTTTAACCATCTTGCCCTTGCCGATTTATATGCAGGGCAGTCAAAAAGGAAATGGGCAATGGTTTCCTCCGGGGCAGGGCAGCATGGGCAAGATTGTAGGGGCGGTTTTGATGAATTCCATTTAGCTGTGAATGAATTTAGAGGTAAAGAACCTAATCTAAATTGGATGTACAGGGTTCTGTCTCTTGGGACTTGAATAAAGTCCATGTATGGTTCAAGACAGCTATGTTGTTTATGGGAAAAATATTCCTCAGTTAGTTTCCCCAAATGGGGCATTCTCATTTCCCGTTCTGCTACCCAGTTCCAATAGATCGATTTAAGATCTTCTTTTGAGGGAGGAATCTGGCTTGCCCATGCCTCAGACAGCCCTAAATCAATGAGCAGTTTCTTAAGATTCCCCAACCATTTGACTTTGTTACCCATATCCAGTGACATTACCTCTGAAAGTGCAGCTGCATACCTAGAGAGCTCCTGTGTCCGCCGGAGGCGTGCCCAAAAAAACAGGGGACGGGACCTGGTGATATCGCTAAAGGAGCGCCTACCCATGTCATGTAAAATTGGTCTCAAGGGAGTACTAGTAGGAAGTGAAACTAACTCTCTGTAAAATTTGTGTTCGGACTTAGAGATATCATCTGTGTTATCAAAGCCCCAGAGCTCCGCACCATATAGGGCCGAGCTCACTGCTTTGCTCTCATAGACTACCAAGGCAGGAGCGACCGGAGAACTTCATGGGGATTACATTTATAACCCTTTTATGAATCCAATAGGGTCGATCATTAGAGCCTATTCCCAGAGTCATAAGCGCCAAACTCCTTCCTACTATTACATATGGGGGCAAATCACCATTGTGAAGGAAAGCAGATCTGCTTGATCAAATCATCTGCAACGCGTAGAGACACCTCTTTTGCCTCCCAAAGAACGCATCACCTAATCAAATAAAATTGGAATT
Source organism: Triturus cristatus (assembly GCF_964204655.1). Lineage (NCBI taxonomy): Eukaryota > Metazoa > Chordata > Amphibia > Caudata > Salamandridae > Triturus > Triturus cristatus. Next base: position 1,096,128,029 of record NC_140592.1, on the reverse strand, counting down.
TGGGCCAGTAAAATGAAGTACAACACAACAAGAAATATATATAAAACATGACATAAACTCAGGTGATCACACAGACAAATAGTTGGTCATCTGGTTTGGATGGAAATAAAGAACTTGAGAGAAACAAATACCTCTGGAACCTACCTCGAAAAAGCGTTGCCCAACTTACACATCCAAGAGCTCTGGGCACCGCCTGTAAGTTTCGGCATATTGGAAAAAAATCATTGAACAAAAATTTTAAATCCATATCACGTTTTGAAAATAATACTTATGTTACTAATTACTTGGTAAGCCTACCTTTGTAAAACATTTTCAAAATACTTGAACCACAAATTAATGTCCTAAAGGTTTGGGAGGTTTCCAACAGGTGACTCAAATCCGCCCTGGATTAAACCACTGGATAACAATAACTGCAGGCTGCACAATTATAAATCAGAAACAATCCTGCACATCATGTGTGTCTGCCCTGCCTTAGCAGAAGAACACAGAAACTTCCTTCGCATCATTTTGCGTCATGTTCAACCAAATGGAAATCCGTACCTGCTGACAGGCACTAATTCTATGTTTAAACATCAGATTTACAAAATTCATCACACAAGCAGAAAAGACGTTTGGGCAAATAGGAGAGCAGCACAAACCACAAACTCGCTTCTTGGGTGTGAGAAAGGCTGCTTTATTGAAGACAGGGCACATCACAACAGAAAACCTAGGCCTTTGCCTTACAAAATCAGACCTCCCTATGCAACAAATCACCTACGGTCACTACTCCCCACCCCTAATAATCCTGCTCCCCCTTTGCATCTTTATTTTACAACTTAATAACTTCTAACTTGCTGTTGAATTGATGAACTTTATTCCCTCAACACTTTAGCCTACATCTATTAACATCTAAGGATCCTAAATCATAACTTTTAATTTCATGCTTCATCCAAGTGTAAGTTAATTGCCATCCCCCATTGTCCTGATTCACCTAAATCTTAATCTAGAACCATGGCATGCTTTCGTTCTTGGATCTTACTTTTTAAAATCGGATTTAAATAAAGGAAGAAGTTTTCTCAAAAAAATTGACTTGAAAAGTGGCGGATCTGTCTCTCTGTGGATGCACCGTTCAATTTTTTCTTTCCTAGAACCATGGCAACTTAAACTGCCAACTGCCTTGCACTTGCCCCAAGCGACAACCAAATACAACAAAATTTCCCATTGCGCACCTGTGATCAACAACAACAGCCTTTGATAACTGAAAACGATTAAAGATGAACCTCTAATTCTTGTGGAGGGAGAGTGGGAAAATTATTTGCTACGCACCGGCCACCATGTCACTTTACAAAAATGGTGGCCGGGGACGTGAAAATGGGCAGTTTTATTCTGGGCAACCAGCCTCAAAACCTGCCCAAAGATAGCCTTCATGAGGCCTGGGCGGTCTCATTTGCCAATTTCCCATGGGGGGTGGTGGGGCGACCCTCCCAAGGGTGGCTGCCCGCCAAGCCAATGGGCAAATAGCGGAGCAGCACAGACCACATACTCACTTCTTGGGAGACGAAGAAATGTATACGCACCAAATGGAGTCACGAATGTTGTTAAATCTTGTGAGTCTTTAGATAACGACACCTGGTGGTATGCTGACCTCAAATCAATCAATGAGAACCACTTGGCTCCCCCAAGGTTTGCCAGCAGTTCTTGGATTCTGGGCAGTGGGTGGCAAGGATAAGAACTGTTTGCTACTGCTGCCTTTAATTTCTTGCTATTTTTAAATTGTTGGAGTATCTGCTCCTTTTAAAAAATTGTACTTGCTTCGCCTCAATAATTTTGCTGTCACTGTCACTTTGTAATTCACGTTCCCCCGGAACTCCGCATTGCCTGCACTTTAATAAGAGTTAAGCACAACTCACCATTCGGGTGATTTCCACGCCGCCTCACGCCCGACCACCATCTTAGGTGTGGGCTAGAGACGCTGACAAGACGTCTCGGGGGTTAGCGCTATACTCTTTGTGAGTGCCTTTAGGCAAAGACTATATAGGTGACCAGTTGGCGAGAGCGCTGGTTAGGATAAGAACTGTTTGCTGCTGCTGCCTTTAATTTCTTGCTGCTATTTTTAAATTGTTGGAGTATCTGCTCCCTTTAAAAAATTGTACTTGCTTCGCCTCAATAATTTAAAAAAAATCTTTGCTGTCACTGTCACTTTGTAATTCACGTTCCCCCGGAACTCCGCATTGCCTGCACTTTAATAAGAGTTAAGCACAACTCACCATTCGGGTGATTTCCACGCCGCCTCACGCCCGACCACCATCTTAGGTGTGGGCTAGAGACGCTGACAAGACGTCTCCGGGGTTAGCGCTATAGTCTTTGCGAGTACCCTTAGCCACACACTACTAATAAGTCCAGCATGCAAGCGCGCAGCGGCGCGCCGGAGGAGCGCCAGAGGAAAGCCCGTTTGTGCCCGTCCGAGCCAGGACGGGCCCAGGGGCCACCCCCCCTGGCCGACCACGTATATACTCGCCCGATACTCTCAGGTCTCTCAACACAGGGAATACTGTGTTAGATGGGATAACCCTAGCCAAACTACGGTCAGAGGCTTTGTTGCAGGGAGAGGATGTACTCACCCATACCAGGACCCAAGGCCTTATAATTGCAACGTTAAATACACGCTCTCTGCAAAAGCATCACTTAGAGGTATTCTCGCTTCTGGCGGAGGGCGATTTAGACATCCTTGCTCTCTCAGAGACATGGCTGGGCACGTCATCGACATCTGACATGCTAGCAGCCCTGCCTCCTGATTTTGACGCGCTTTGGTACAATCGATCTAATGACAGCAGAGGGGGAGGTGTTGCCATCTTGTTTAAAAAGAGTCTTAAGGTGACACAGATTGTAGCAGAAAATTGTGCTTGCGCAGAGCTGCTAGGGATAAAAATCTCACTTAAATCCTCATGCATCCTGCCGCTGCTAGTATATCGCCCACCTCAGAGTTCACCTGAATTTAATGACACCTTTTTTGAACTGCTGACAGACTTGACCTCTAGATATAAGTCTCTTATAGTGGTAGGTGACTTCAACTACCATTGGGATAAGGTTCCCAGAGAGCCCATTGAGACAGAGTTTGAAACTATTCTCTCTGCTCTTAACTTACAACAACTAGTAATGGGTCCTACCCACGTGAAGGGCCACACACTTGACCTTGTTTGGTCCTCCCTGTCCCTTATGGAAATAACTGAAGTTAGCCCTTGCATTTGGTCAGATCATTTTCTGATCAAGTGCTGGGTTCCGGGAGATCCCTTGCCGGCTGCATCAAAGCAAATGCGGAGGAAAGTTCGGTCTTGGAAGAAGATTGAGGCCGACTCCTTAATCTCGACCCTGCTCTCTTCTCCCCCCCCCAAGACGACACAGACGAACCTGGACTCTGACACTACTGCCCTGATGACCTGGATCCGGGCCGCTTTAGATAAGCTTGCCCCGGAGCGAATGGAGAGGACCAGAACAAAAGGAAAGGGAGCCCCATGGTTTGACGCCTCACTCAAGGAAAAGAAGCAAGCCCTCCGCAAGGCGGAGAGAAGGTGGAGACTCAACTACTGTCCAGCAGAGTCACTAACCTTTAAATCACTTCTTGCTAGTTATAAGATGGACATCCTGGCGAGGAAATCCGCCTTTTATGAGAACAGAATTAGGGAGGCGACAAACAAACAAAAGGAGACCTTTTTGATTTTAAGGGAACTTACGCAGCTGGGCGAGAAAAGTCTTGCGGGTGATCAACCCGATTGCGATACCTTTCAAGGCTTCTTTCTTCAGAAGGTACAGGACATCTTGATGGATATTACTACGATCCCAGCTGGACTGCCTTTGCCATCCTGCTCAGATAGTCAGCTGCAAACTGGGACCATGAACAGCTTCCCATATATCGATGAAAAGCGACTGGCGGAGCTGGTTGGCCATGTCAAATCAGGCTCTAGCACAGATCCCTGCCCCCCGAAATTTTTTAAATTGGCCTTGCCTGGTATTCAGCCTCAGTTGCTGAGCTTACTGAATGCCTCACTAGAAGCGGGCTACCTTCCAGCCCAGCTGAAGGAAGCTAGAGTCTCCCCACTCCTCAAGAAAGCGGGAGCCGATGTTAAGGTACTGAAAAACTGTAGGCCTATCTCCCAGCTGCCACTCCTGAGTGAGATCTTAGAAAAACACGTCCTGAACACCTTAGCCAGCTATCTGGTGGAACACCATCTACTCCATGCCAGGCAGGCTGGTTTCCGGCCACAGCATAGTACAGAACTAGTTATGGTCACAGTCACCGATGAGCTGAGAGTCAGGGCAGACAAGAAACAGCCATGCGCCCTGATTCTATTAGACCTGTCGGCGGCATTTGATACGGTCAGCCATACCATCTTGCTGGACCGTATCGCTAAGCTGGGGATAACAGGACAGGCGCTCAAGTGGCTAGAATCCTTCCTGTCAGGACGCACTCAGAGGGTTCAGATGGGGGACCAGCTGTCAGGGATTAGTGAGGTGATATGGGGTGTGCCCCAGGGGTCCGCACTCTCCCCCTTACTTTTTAACATCTACCTACAACCACTGATGGAGGAGCTCATGCGTAGGAATTGTGAAATCTTTAATTACGCAGATGACACTCAGCTGCTGGTGCAGCTGGAAGAAACAAGGGAGGCTCAGGAATCAGTGAGGAACTTGCTCAGATTCACGGTCAATTGGATGACCACCAACCTCTTGAAGGTGAATGCTGAGAAAACGGATGTACTGGTACTCACCAACCAGGCTAATCCTTGGGGTGATCTGTACTGGCCCCCAGAATTAGGAAAAACTCCTACTCCTGGTACGGTGGTAAAAAGTCTAGGTCTAAAGATCGATGCAGATCTTACCATGGCCCCTCAAGTCTCGGCTGTGGTAGGCTCCTGCGCGGGTGTGTTGAGGCAATTACGCAAGCTGACTTCTATTCTTTCAGCCTCCACCCTACAAACCATCGTCTCTGCTACAGTCATCTCGAGGCTAGATTATGGCAACGCGCTGTATCTTGGTTTGCCACAGAAGTTGCTGAGGAAGCTGCAGGTCGTGCAGAACGACGCAGCTAGACTGATTTTTTCTCTACCGAGAAACTCACATGCAACCCCACTCCTTTGGAAGCTGCACTGGCTGCCTGTGAAGTTCAGGGTTCAGTTCAAATGTCTCTGTGTAGCCCATAAGGCACTCTTTGGTAAAGCCCCAGAGTACATTAAGCAGCGCCTGAGAAGGTATGTTCCCGGCAGAACTTTGCGCTCCGGTCAGGCCTCCAATCTGACTCAACCCAGATTTAAACTAAAAACTAAAGGAGGCAGAGCCTTTTCGGTGATTCTTCCGCAACTTTGGAAGGAGCTACCGGCCAGTCTGAAGGAAGATTCACAGCTACTTTCCTTCAGGAAGAAACTGAAGACGTATCTATTCAAAAAGGCAATACTTCCGGCCTAATCAGAGATGGCAGAGGGTTACGGGGTGACAGTATGTTATGTTCTCTCTGTTTAAGCGCTTAGAGACCGGCGGTGATAGGTGCTATACAAAAACTTTATAACATAACATAATAATCCACGATTATGTTCTTGTTGAGTGCATGCAAGTCGGCACACAGCCTGATCTCGCCGGATTTTTTTCGTGCAACCACAATGGGGGCCACCCACTGCGAAGAATCTGTGAGCATTATAATCCCTTGTCACATACATTTTGTACATTGAGTTTAAGATCCTCCCGGACGCTCATGGGGACTGAGCGCACTTTATGTGATACTGGTTGTGCTCCAGGCATCAACTTAATATGATGCTCCACACCTTTTACTTTTCCTACCTTTTTACTAAAAACAGGTTTAAATTCATCAATGATGTCATTCAAATAATCCATGTCCCCCCCTGTTTCTGGAAAATCAATGTTGCATACAGGTAATTCCCCCAACTTAATTGGGTTTTCATCTCCAGGGACTAAATACAAACCCATGCGTGCCAAATCCTTCCACCCAATTATATCTTTTCCTTTTTCAGCGACATACATTTTTGTCCTAGTTTCCCTCCTAAGACTTTGTACAACTCCTGAAAAATAGCCTAACATATCGATGTCTTTCTTGCCAAAAGCTTTGGGATATACATCAGATTTAAGTAATTCTTTACCCTTCCACCATTCAAAAAATGTTGTGTCTCTCAAAATGGTTATCGGCGATCCGGAATCCGCCAGGACCTGTAAAGTAATGTTATCAATTGAAGCTGAACATCAAGGACCCTTAATACAATAGTTTCCACAATCTAATGTTACAATCACATTGTTCAATGAATTTGAACATGTATCGACCTCTGTATCTATGCTTTGGACATTGACGGTTTTCCTAGAATTCCTGCAAACTCCTTGGAAATGACCTACTTTTTTGCATACAACACATCGTTTATTAATGGCTGGACATCCCGGAAAATTACCAATGTGATTCCTCGATCCACACCATTGACAGCTGCTAATGAACATTCATTTTCTGAATCGTTAGAAGTAATTGAATTGATCCCAGTCTTGGTATCGTCTTGCATAACTCTACTAGTAATAGTTGTTCGCTCAATACTCAGGGCCAACTCAATTACTTCTGACAACGGGGGATTTTTATAACTCAAAATTCTTTCTTTGATTTTACGGGATGCACAATTAAACACAAATTGATCCCTAATGTAGTTATCAGCTAGTGGACCAAAACCACAAGTGGTAGCTAAAACCCTGAGAACAGAAACGTACTCCTCCACTCTTTCATCCTCTTTTTGTTTGCGTTTGTAGAAGTTGTGATGTTCTAGCATAATGTTTGGTTCTTCTGCAAATTGTTTTTCTAGACGGGCGACAGCTTCCAGATAAACGTTCCATTGATTATCTCCTGAATGAGATGGTGGAGGTGGAATAGGAACTATGCTGTCGAAGATTCTTTGAGCCGCTTGAGCAAGACAACCAAACAGTAAAGCAAATTTTTGTGCCGGGGAATAATTAATAGTGTCTATAGCTACTAGATAGTTCACAAAAAGTCTGAACCATTCGATCCAGTTAATTGGTGGACTGCCCGGTTTACTAAGAAAAGCTGGCGGTTGAGTGATTTTTTGAGTATTTGCAGCCATGGTGGAATCTGTAATACTGGTGATCACGTAGAAAGAAAAAAAAAAGGAATAAATAAATGTGTGTTATTATAATCTTTACCAGTGTGATCACGTGCTTGTCACCGTGAATAAATGTATATAAAAATAATGACGCGTGTATCGTCGTGATATAATCCTGTGACACGCTGAAAATTGGCCAATAGCTTAATCTACTTTACTCTGTAAATAAATTATGCACAGAAATGATGTGTGTGTCATCGCAAGTAATCAGCAACACGCAGGTAAAATAATGGGCAATGATGAGCTTTGTTTCATGGATAAATTATGCCCAGGAATGACGTGCGTGTCGTCACGGGTAATCGGGTGACACGCGTAGTAATTAAAACATAGTCAGCCGCATTAGACGCGAGCTGAAATGCTCCAGTTGAGTTGCAGGCAAGAATGTCCCAATTCAAAATGGCATCACGTATGGTAGCATCGTGACGTCAGCAGGGACTGAACAGTTCAATCTGATTACGTGTGCTCCTTAACTCGAGGAGGCTCTCGAGAGGAATGCGCAAGTAGAGCAACGCTTCAAAGCAATTTCTCTGTAACGTACCTTTACTGATCTTCCGGGCTTATTACTGGACCTTACTCCACATCATCTGAAGTCCGACCATCGTTGAGAACAAATTTCGGTTACTTTTGCAGAGGTAAGAGGATGTGTCCGTCAGTCCCTTAGATGCAGCCTTCAGAGAAAAGTTGAAGAAACGTGGGGGCTGATGAGTGGAGCTGTTCCCAGTCGTCGCCAAATTAAATAAGTCAATTATTCTTCTTGAATGAAAGATCGAAGTTTATTTAATGAGTAAATTCATCCACCCATCACACGGAGCGTACACTTGTCAGATGATCGAACGGCAACTGACTAAAGCCATTCGAACACTCTCACAACAGTGCTCCATGCGAGAGCCACAATTCAAATGAACATAGCAACATAAACAATACATTAGGCATCACACGCCTAACATTCTTGCATGGCGCGTGATACCAACTAAAATAATAGAACTAGAACTAAGTAACCCATTACAGCCCTCCCGCTACGAATCCTGGGTTGACTCCGCCAGAGACCCTACCACCAATTCAAGCATCCTTTCTCACCTATGGTCCATATTCATGCCAGCATCAATGTCTTGAACTTGTCTGTTTCCGTGGCCAGCCCATGGAACGTCTCCCATTGTGAACAAATCAGAGAATCCGCAATGTCATTATCCACCACTGGCACATGCCGAGCCTTGAATACCACATCATGTCTCAAACACCCCATCACAAAGACTCTCAGCAGTTTGAGCACCTGCTCATCCATGTAGTCTACTGACTACATGCAGCACAGCCATGTTGTCAATTTGGAACAGTACCTTCATGTGCGCTAATTCTCGCCCCCAGAGGGTGACTGCTACCATCAATGGGAAAAATTCCAGGAAGTCGAGGTTCCTGCCCCCTCTCTTCCAGTCCACAAGCCACTTCTCCACACACCACCTTCCCTGCCAGTGTCGTACTTTAATATTCGGGACCGCGTAGGGGACAGGGCCCTACCCCTGTCTATCTTGGTATTAGCGAACCGCAAATGGTAAATGCGGCACGTACGAGTGCTTTATATATCGTTCTAGCTATGAATGCACTGTGTACACGTTATTCTGCTTCACTACGCGGGTTCCATTTTGGAAGCAGTGGCCATCTTGTCATTGCCCTCACATAGGCTATAATGGAGTAAATACGGGCCTCACAGTACATGGGCTTTCCCTCTGACTTCTCTGTGACCTGGGCAGCTGGCTCTGCTGCCGCGGGTCAAACCGGTCTCACGAGCTCCCCTTCCTCCGTCCACCTGTGATTAGCATCAGGGTTTGACCCGTCATAAAACCCTTTCATCCTACACAATCCTCCGGCTAATCTCTTCCACACCTGCTTGTTCCTGCTTTATGACTTGTTTCCCAAAACAGGAGATGCTCATGTTTATTGGGGGGTCTATTGACATACGATGTGGGATCTGAACCTTACTGTGTAAATCATTGTGGGCTGGCCGAACTGGAATGTGGGATGGTCATCATGACTCTGCTTTTTCGTTTGTAATGTATACCTTTAAATGGCCATATCGTAAACCAAGGAATGTGTGCCTGGAGCATGATATTTTGTACTTAAGGAGAAGTCCGTTCCTATGATTTTCAGCAGTCTCCTGAGAACATACACGCTGTTGTACTTCTAGGATACCTGTAATTGGTCTGCAGCCAATAAACGATTCTTTGACTTCACCCAGAAGACTCTGTGTTTCTGTAGGTCCGGAACAGGGTGAACCCAGAAGTCATAGGGTGTGTGCCCCTGCACCGCTGGGTCTAAAATACCCAGTACTTCACCAGTACACCCAGAAGCACTCTCCTCCTGTGGCATCGGAATATATCTGTGCTTCTCAGTCATATTCCTTTGGGGCCACCATCGGGACGCCATTGATATTCTCCAAGAATTTGCCCACATCCGCAAATCCGCCTCTGCTCTTGCCAACAATCTCATGTGGTGATGTAGCAGTGACAGCCCTGCCAAGGACAGGCTGAGTTGTCTGCAACACGTTCTCCCTGTCCTCACAACCCTAAAAGCGAAGTTGAGGTGGCCTTGCAATACCTGTACTTCCTTGATAGTCACTTTCTGTTTTTGTACTATAACATTAAGCAGCAGCTAAATGCATACTTTTTTGTCCACCAGGAGGTGCACTTTCATAGATACTGAATCCAGTTCAAAGCCCAGACAGGAGAGCACTGTGCTCGGTCCCACAGTTTTTTTCCGGGGGTCATCGACACCCCTAGGTCACCCATGATTTCTTGAAAACTTGCCAGCTGTTGTTGACAGTCCGCAGAACAGGGTTGTCCCACAAAAAAAGAAATCTTCCAGATAAAGCTTCACTGTAGCATTACCCATGTGCCACGTGAAAACCCTTTGTAAGAATGAACTGAATCACAGCTTTGAAGAAAGATGTAGATTGTGGTGCTATGGGTTGGAACAGGTGATATATCAGAGTCGGAGTTGCCCACGTAAAGGTGAAAATATATGGGGTGCTTGGGCTAAGTATAGAGGCCATTGGTAGACACCATAGGAATGTTTCACACTTGCTTGGGCGAGGTGATGGTATTGTATACTCCAAGAGAATGAGGTTGTCTAATAGCCTGTAACTGCGATGAGTTGCTCACCATGTACTGCAAAACCTGTGACACATGTCTCTCCTGCTATGTCAATTTGAAAATGATGTTGAGCTGAAGCCTGTATTATGTTCAATAAAAGGATGTTTTAAAAAAAAAAAAGAATGAACTTAATCGCTCAAACAGTGCACAAGAGATGGAGAAACCCATGTGAAATGCTTTGTCCACATACCAGGACCCTTCAAACTGTATCTCCAGCAACTGGAAATCCTCTGGGTGCACCGGTAGCAGCTGAAAAGCTGACTTGAGATCACATTTTGCCACTAGGGCCCCAGGGCCCAGTTGTTCCACCAACGTTAGTGCTACCTCTACTGACGAGTATGAGAGCTCCTCCCATGTGAAATCATTGACAGAACTACCCTCTGGATGGGACAAGTGCTGCATGAGCCTATATTGACCCTTTTATTTTTTAGGCACCACACCAATTGCTGAAACAATCAAGTCCAACGTCAGCCATCCATTCAATGGCCCCTCCATCCTGCCCTCTTGAAACTCCTTCCTGAGTTTGGCCCTCACCAGCTGTTTGTTTGACTGCTCTGACTTCACGTTCTCCACCCATCGTATCCCAGCCTAAACCCTCACAAAAGCATGTACTCAACAATTCTGCGTCTTTTCTGTTATGATAGTGATCTATCCAGTAGTCCAATTGCCCTACCTTAATTGGCGTATGAGCCTTGTGCCATATTCCCCTGCGCCCACACCCTCCTCTGTTCCCTGTGACCTGATTGCCCTGTGCACCAGCCACTGTATCATTTTCCCATAATAGTGGCAGAGGCAGCGAAAATGGCCAGTTTTATTCTGTGTTACCAGTCTAAAACCCAACCCAAATGTAACCCACATCAGGCCGGGGCTGTCCCATTTGCCAAGTTCCCTGGGGGGCAAAACTCTTAAGGTCGGTTTCCCCCCCACAGCCCATGATAGAGAAGTGATTCTTACAGAAATAGCAATTTACGCAAACTATGCTTTTGTAGCGTCCCCTGTTTTACATCATGGCTGACTCCCAAAAAAGTTGCCAAATATACCTCATGCTCACAAGTTTAGTATTAAAAGACGTGAAGAGGCACAAAATAAATCTAGAACCTGCCAGCAGTATATATCATTGAATAAACACATAGTGGTTCTACTCATAGAGGTACCCTATGAGTACATTGACTGGTGATATAAAGCCCACATTACTGTACCAATCCTTCCACCCAAGCACTCCCATTGGATCTGACAAAAAGTCAGCAATAAAGCTTTATTTTTTGTAAGCATCTCTAGAGATTCCATTTCCTAATCAAGGTTAAGTTAATTAATATGCACAACACTCAACCTTACATTGGATAGGAGAGAGGCGTTATATGAATGATATAATTCTTAGAAAGTGGCCAAGGTAGCTTTAGTTAAAGTATGAAGGGCCTGTCATAGTTCATCCATACCCAGGGTTAGGCATTAGACATAATATTAGTAAAGCAAAGGATTGAACAAACATTAGCCCAGATTTTTCTTGTAGCTGATTTCTAATTTATATTTCCATTCAACAAAGCTTTGCTCATTAAATCACAGGTGCTAGTGACACTCTCTATACTTCCCAGGTGCAGAAGGGTTCAGCCCTTGTTTTTTGAGAAGGCATTTTATATTAAAAAAATGTATTTCGATCATATGGAAAATCACTTTTCAAGAGATTTATTGAATATAGTTCTGATACCAGCTGCAGGGGACATTGATAGAAAGATGAAGATCTCGACAGGAAATAGACAAGTGGTGACCATGAGTTGGGCTGATACAACAAGCTTAAAGTGTACAACACAGAGATATGAGTAAATGGAGAAAAGGATGAATTCAGGATAACCCTGAATGTCTTTGGAGAGTTGGACAGTGCTTTGGATTTGAGGGCCATATGTGCAAAATTATTTTGCGGTCGCAAATGGGCCGATTCATAGAATCACTTTGTTTGGGACTGCAAAAAAAGCATTTTAGTATGTACAAATGTCTTACAGCATTTCAGTAACTTTTTAACGTATAGCAATCTGGTTTAGCGATTCAGTATTTGGAAGGGGCCGTGAATAGGGCATCCCTTTCAACTACCGAATCGCAGTCGTATGTACAAATGTTTTGTGATCACAAAACATAAATTTTTTACCGCCTACTATGAGATAGTGGTAACATTCGTAAGTGAGAAGGGGTCTCCAAGGGGGCCCTCCCTTTTGAGAATGGAAACACAAATATTTTTTAAGAGCAGGCAGTGGTACCACAGGCCACTGCCCACTTTAAAAAAAATGAAGCTTTAAAGTTAAATTTTTTATTTTTTAAACATATCCCGTTTTTCTTTAAGGAATATTGGCTGCGTTTAAAAAAAAGATTGCTTTATTAAAATCCATCATAGACATGGTGGTCTGCTGGCTCCAGCATGCTATCATCCCTGTAATGACCATCATTCCTGAAGAGTCTATTGACCTCTTGGGTGAGTGTACTGAAGGGATATGGCGCTCTAAAGACTTTACACATTTATTTATATATCTCATAGTATAATGCGGTGCTATGAGGTAGGGAGATCACCCCAATCAGTGACCGAGGTCAACAATACAAATGATTTTTACCCTCCAGCACACGCTAATATAATTATACAGTTAGTACAGAAATGTATCAGATTTCCACAGATTTTTTTGTTCTTGTGTTCTTTAATTATTTCTTAAGTCTTTAGCCAACACGTGTTTCGTCGCCACAGGGAATCAGTCCTGCGACTTCATCAGGGCTGAAATACGTAGAGAATATACACTGATGTAATATGTCCTGTTATTATTTTTTATATTCGTACTGCAACCTTAGTGCCATTTGTGTTTTGATATAACATTTTTCAGTTTCTCAGAGTGACTTTATGGTGGTAACCCATGCACAATTTTAAGAAATAAGTTCGAGCATTCAAATTACGTAAAATTGCGACTCTAATCTTACTCTTTTTATAGTTATTGTAAATGCTGCCATCAATGAGTGACCTTACAGTGACTTGTATATAAGTATACCTTATGTAGTATATATATATATATATATATATATATATTTCTCTTTAAAGTCCATTTAAATATTTAAGTTTAGGTGCCGTCATACATTGCCATTGCAAATTGTGCCACAAACCTATAGTGACCCTAGAAATTACAATATCATGTAGACAATACCCTCTCCGTGTATAAGTTCTGTGCATTTTGTCATGATGTTTTTAAACTAGAAGACCATGTACCTGTTAACTTGTTAGATACTGTGTGCCTGAAACATATTGGGGAAAAAAGGGATGGGACATTCTAAAAATCTATATAAAGACTTCCATTTCGGTTTGTTCTTTTTTGTTTATCTTAAACGATCAGTATCATAACCTCCCACCTTTCTGCCAGTTATACTTCCATCCCAGCCTGCATATCTACGAACGTTGGGTAAAATTCCCTGCTCTCCAAAATCAAACGTGTTACTGCTTCAATAGGTTTTCTTCCCTGTGTGCTTTAATTCTTGAAACAAAATCACATGTAGAATGTGAAATAACTTTTATCTTACACCGCATCCTTGGACTACCATCTATACAAATCTATACGATACGTGGAGATGGTATAATTCCTCTAGCTTACCAGTCCGAATCCGCGACTATGCTCAGGTCTTAGCATATGAACGGTCTGTGTAAATCTCATTATATTGAAACACTAAAGTAAAATGAGGAATTCTGTTTCTCTTGCGCTTGATCTGCCTGAGATGTGGGCGCCATCTTGAGATTTCCTGATATAATTGACAAATTGAATGGTAAACAGGGGTCACATCAGGTAAGATATGATAACCTCATGATGAAAGAACAGGAGGCTCTAAGACTATTGATAGTGGATGAGAACATTACCATCAGAGAGGCTGACAAAGGGGGAGATATAGTTATAATGAATAGTAGTGACTATGAACATAACATCTTATCACAACTCAATGACCCATTATGTTATGAAAGTTTGACTAACAACCCAATCTGGGGGTTGACCAATAGAATCAATCAATCTTTCAAACAATAGTATGAGGTATGCCTCTTGGTTAATAATGAATACACATATTTGAGAGTAGATTGCCCTAGATATTCATGCATACACACCCTTACAAAAACACACAACGATCTTCCCTTTCCAGCTGGGAGGCCAATGATATCAAATATTGGTGGCCCCACTAAAAGATTGTCAGAATATGTATACATCTTTCTACAACCTTTTGTATCCAATCTCCCTTCCTATATAAGGGATACAAAACAAGTCCTGAATTTACTAACGGTCGGATATCACATGGGAACCAAATATGACACTAGTAACACTAGTATAGCCCTATATACCAGTATCAAACATGGCCTGGGGATCCTGGCACTAGAGCACGCATTGGGCACAAGATCAGCATGCTTATGGGAGCATGCGACGATGCTGGTGGACATGACGAAACTTATCTTGGAGAATAATATTTTCCAATTTAAAAAAACTGGTACAGACAGATACGGGGTGTGGCCATAGGCTCCAGATTCTCTCCTTAGTATGCCAACCTGTTCATCCGTCGCTGGAGGAGGAGTGGATATGGTGCTCAAGAGGTACACCATGGAATAAATCTATCCTATATTGGGTCGATACTTTGACGATTCCTTTATGATTTGGACGGGCTCGACAGAATAATTACACAAGTTTTGCGATCATTTGAACCATAATGAGAGTAACATCAGATTTACCTATCAATACAGTAAAGAGAACGTGGTATTTTTAGATGTGGAACTATATATACACAATGACTTTATTCACAGTAGGTTATGCCGCAAACCTACAGCCTGCAATGCAGTTTTACATGCCACAAGTGCACATCCTAGGCACCAAATCAGGGCCATTCCTTATGGGGAACTAGTGCATGCCAGGCGAAATTGCAGTCATGACTTGGAGTTTCAAGAGTGCGTGAATGACTTGAACAGAAGATTTATCACGAGAGGATATGACACAGTTTTGCTGAAAGAGGATTAATAAAATGAAGAGGTTGGATACTCTAAAACAGACATAAAAAATACAAGATACATTGGAGAAAATGTGTTTGATCACAAACTACTCTATTAGTTCTAATATACTGGTAAAAAGCATGAAAAAACACTGGCATTTATAATATGCAGACAAGACTAGTGAGGAATACACCTCCCTTAAGCCTGACATCACATTTCGTAAATGAACATGCCTTATGAATATAATTAGCCCCAGTTACCCAGTATCAAGTTCTCAGAGACACTAGATGAAGGAATACACATGAGGGGCATATTGACAAGGTCTGGTGCATCTCTGCAAATCAGCAGGGATGCGCCAGAAACTTGCGGCAGGCAAAACCACCTGTGCGCTACCACTGATGCGCCGCATTTACAATGCGGCGCGCCATGGCGCACGGATGGGAAGATGTGTGTCGCATCCCCCGTCGTAAAGGCGGCACATTGCTGGAGTCACGTCGCAAGCGCGACGCGGCTCCAGCAAGGCTTGGGGCGCCCTATGCCTAACATGCTGCGTCACTCCTTGCGCCTGCTTCAAGCAGGCGCAGGGATTTGACGCAGCCTGGCCGTAAAAGTGACTCAGTGAAATCTTGTAGATTTCACTGCGTCACGTTTAGGTCTGGTGCATCTCTGCAAATCAGCAGGGATGCGCCAGAACACTTGCGGCAGGCAAAACCACCTGTGCGCTACCACTGATGCGCCGCATTTACAATGCGGCGCGCCATGGCGCACGGATGGGAAGATGTGTGTCGCATCCCCCGTCGTAAAGGCGGCACATTGCTGGAGTCACGTCGCAAGCGCGACGCGGCTCCAGCAAGGCTTGGGGCGCCCTATGCCTAACATGCTGCGTCACTCCTTGCGCCTGCTTCAAGCAGGCGCAGGGATTTGACGCAGCCTGGCCGTAAAAGTGACTCAGTGAAATCTTGTAGATTTCTCTGCGTCACGTTTACGAGGCGTGCCTGCGAGGGAATGCCCACCCTGCGCCGTAAAGCCCACATGAAACCTGTCACAGGTTTCATGTGGTGCAGGGCTTTAGAACGTGACGCATCTCCCGAGATGCGTCACATTGTAAATAGGGCGCAACGTGGCGCAAGGTTTACGCTGCCGCTGCGTCACAGAAGTGAGGCACAAGGGGCTTGTAAATCTGCCCCGAGGTTTCTACAAATGTGGCCATTGTGGGGTTTATAAATGGGCTCATGACAAGAAAAAAGAGTTTGAGGGTGATCACAATCAGATATTTGAAATCAGATCTAATATAAATTGCAAAACTAAATTTGTGATATATGCTATAGAATGCAAGTGAAAACGTAGATATTTGGGGAGTACTCACCATCAGAGCTCTCAAAGAGAGGTTTAGTGAACACTTGAGGGCAGTGAAACACAATGACTTGAGATATACAATTGCCACACACATGTGAGATGCAAGACAGGCACAGATCATTTGAATTTTATGGTATGGAGCAGGTGTCTAGGGACCCCATTGGGAGAAATAGAGAACTTACCCTCAGGAGAAAGAAGGCGATGTGGATTTTACACTTGATATGTGTTGAAAAGGGTCCCTATACAGATCACGAGTTTCAATACTTCCTAGGAGATTGCAAAATGTATATATCTACAGTATTATTCTCTCTTAATACAAATGTTTAATGGGACTTACTGATGTATTTCAAAAATATGATATTGACAGGTTTCTTTAAAACATGACAATGCCGTTCTGAGTAAAAATATTATGGGAATGTTACAATATCTTTAAGAACACCAAGTAGGCTCGCACTACTATGCTAGCTGTGCTTTGTTACTCTCACACCATGTCAGAAGTGTACACTAACCTAATATGAATTGGATATTCGAATTATAAGTAACTGAAAATATTTCAGGAGAGTAATTTCCAACTATGTATTCTTCCACTAATATGTATAACTTAAAGTAATGCCAAACAATAATTTACTGCATGAAAGACAGATTATATATAACGAGGCAGTATGTTCAATGTGCATACTTTACACATAGACATCAAAATGTTGATGGAATGATAGTTGAGACATACAGCCATGCAATCTTCCTATTAAGAGATGTAAACATTGATTCTAGAGACCTATGGGAAAAAGGGATTAATTATGATAAACTAATGAAGCTTAAGATTTCAATTGTATGAGGACATCTCAGGATGGCGCCCACATCAAGCACGAGAGAAACTGAAGTCCTCTTTTTACTTTAGTATTTCAACATAACGAGATTTACACCGACCGTTCATATGCTAAGACCTTAGCATAGTCGCGGATTCGTACTGATAAGCAAGAGGAATTATACCATCTCCACGTATCTAATAGAGTTGTATAGACGGTAGTACAAGCATGCGGTGTAATGCAATAGTTCACATCCTACATGTGATTTTGTTTCAAGAATTAGGGCACGCAGCGAAGAAAAACAATCAAAGCAGTAACACACTTGATTTTGGAGAGCGGGTAATTTTTACCCAACATTCGTAGATATGCAGGCCAGGATGGAAGTATAACCGGCAGAAAGGTAGGAGGTTTTGATACTGATAGTTTAAGATAAACAAATAATAACAAACGAAAATGGAAGTCTTTATATAGACTTATGGAATGTCCCATTCCTTTTTTCCCTGATATCTTTCAGACACACAGTACCTAACAAGTTAACAGGTACATGTTCTTTTAATTTTACATCATGACAACATGCACAGTACTTATACACGGAGAGGGTATTGTCTACACGATATTGTAATGTCTAAGGTCACCATACGTTTGTGGCACAATTTGGAATGGCAGTGTATAACAGCACCTAACCTTAAATATTTAAATGGATCGTAAAGAGAAAAATTAAAAAAATATAATATACTATACATGGTATACTTATATACAAGTCACTGTAAGGTCACTCATCAATGAGACTATATTGCATATGGCAGTGTTAACAATATCTAACAAAATAATAAGAGCAGAGTCGTAATATTACCTAATTTGAATGCTCAAACTTATTTCTTACAATTGTGAATGGGTTGCCAACATAAAGTCACTCTGACAAACAGTAAAATGTTATATCAAAAAACAAATGTCACTAAGGTTGGAGTACACATATAAAAAATAATAACAGGACATATTACATCAGTGTATATTCTCTATGTATTTTAGCCCTGATGAAGTCGCGGGATTGATTCCCTGAGGCGACGAAACACGTGTTGGCTAAAGAATTAAGAAACAATTAAAGAACACATTTAACAATAGAATATTTGGAAATGTGATACATTACTGTACTTACTGTATAATGATATTAGCATGTGCTCAAGGGTAAAAATAATTTCTGATGAGTCACAAACGGTGAACGACCTCAATATTATTCATGAGGTAGTTCGATTTGCGACCCACTGGGATTGACATCCTGAGTGCCACCCAGAAATGTGAAGTCCCACTGCGACCATCAGTGCCCATGTTCCTTATATCTTGCATAAAGCCCCTCCAGGCCACTGTGACAGTGGATGTGTCAGAATGACCAAAGTGGCGAGGACACCCAACAGTGGTCTAAGGACGGTGTTTGGCAATGCGCTGATAGAGAACATATGAACACCCTTTTTCCCTTCTGAACCCAGGCGGCTTCAGATGAGCTTGCGGTACTGTCCCCTGCACCCATGCCGCCATGAATGCGACATTATTCTGCCATCCTGCAGCTCCGGGTTTATCATTGTGCTGTTGAAAGAAACAGCAAACTAGTACAGGGGCATGAACAGGAGAAGCATCATCCCAAGTGTACTCAATTGGAGGGTAATCCTGGAATCACAAATTTCTTGAACGTTTTATGCAGGTTGTCCTTGTAGAATCGCTGGTACAGGTTCAGATGGAAGCTGATAAGAAGGATCAGGAATATATGGGTTTAGTTGAGATAAATAAAAACAGAACAAATCTTTCAAATAGAAGGTAAATTCAATTAGAAAGCCACAGGACTGATCTGGCAAGTTATCACAAGTGAACCAAAAATCATGGTACACTTTTTTGCCAGATTATGAACTTGGAGAAAAAGAGAAGCCAGCCAGACATTCTTTGCAAGTAAAACAGAAACCAAATTCATCTTGATTGATCAGCATATTTCTTCATCTTGATTTTAAAATAATGTAGAATTTCTGACACAAGTTGTCTATGCAGTTGCAACTGACTCAAGTACTCCTTAGCTACAGGTACCAAAGGATCAATGCGAGGAGAAGATGGAAATACTCACTGATAAACAAATTGAATTAAAAGAAAGGTGAAACTATGGTAGCACTATGAGTAGTGTTATCACAAGAGAATTCTGCCACTGGCAAATAATAAGTCTAATTGTATTGAGTTGCATTACAAGAGCATCACAAAATTGCTCAAGATATTGAGTACCTCTATCAGAGATAATAGTAAGAGGCACTCCATGAATGTGAACAATATCAGTAAGAAAATATTGGGCTATTTGTCTGGCCATTGGTAATGTTAACAGGGAAGGAGAGCTGTGCTGACACCCGGTGAGAGGTGTCTGGGGGGACTGCGGAGGGCCAGCCTGAGGTGATATGATGGCGTCCTCTCCCTGCTGGGATGCGATAGACACGACCAGTGCTCCGTGGAGCAGGAGGAGCCCACTAAAAGGAACAAGACCTACAGAACAGTGATGAGTGACAGAGGTAAAGAAGTCGGGGAGCTCTGAGACGCCTGGAGTGCCTTTGTGACGACGCCCTCCTGGTGGGCCTATATCCTAGCAGGTGACCATTGAGGGGAGCACACTTTCATACGTTGTCCCCCCAAGCAAAATATAAATAAATAAATAAATTCAGCACTGCAAAACTGGGACTTAAGGAGGGGAACTCGGCAGTGCACAAAGTCATAAATAGGCAACGGTGGGCTTCTGTATCCCGGGAGCGCTGGGCTGCCCTCCCCTGGCAACCTACCTTTGTGCCTTCCCGGAGCTTGAGGTATCTGGCTCCTCCACATGCCCCTTAGACAATTAGAGGGCAGAACTCAGCTGCAACAGAAGCTGGGTGGTGATGCCTGCTGCACATTGTCCTAATAAGGATCGCCTGCATCTGTGTTCTGGAGGCTGCACGCCCCACTCTGGGTACCACGTACAGCGTTGAATACCCCAACATTTGTAGCTCTGATGGGGAAGGTGTGGCTCAAGTCGGCGGGGGTTCCGCCTGACACCGGCACTTAACCACAAGACGTAGCAACTGACAAAGAAGAAGGGGCCCAGACGGATGACCCTATACGTCACTAACTTGACAGGATCTTGGCGGCTATCAAATACACCAGAGCCACCCTACAACAAGACATTGGTACAGTTTCTGTAGAGTTAGGCCTACTTCATACAGAGCACCACAAGTTGACAGATCCTGTTAAGGAGGTAGAGGCCACCCTTTCTGAATCTAAACCTGAATGCAATGCACTGGCTAACCAGATGAATGACCTCAAGGAAAGTATACAAGTCCTTTAGCCGAGAGGGTAGGATGCAGAAGGTCAAAAGAGGTGAACAACATTAGTGTGGTGAGCCTCCCAGAGAGAACTTAAAAAAAGGTGATATGCTCAGCTACCTGGAGACATGGCTATGCACAGAGGTGACCGCTGGGTTACTCACCCCCTTCTTCACCCTTGATAGAGCACATCGAGCACCATGGAGACCTCTAGCCCCCGGCCGACCCCCCTAAACCAGTTGTGGCCCGATTACTGCATTACTGAGATAGGGCCATTATATTGCAGAAGGCGCGCTCAGAAGGCCTTTATGTGATTGAGAACGGAAAGGTCTCTGTGTTCCCTGATTTTACGGCGGCAGTGCAAATTCCATCCTCTGAGAGGACAGTACTGATGTTTGTAGTGTGATTTCTCTACATTGTGACAGAAGACCATCAGTGTGTCTGTATGCTGTTTATTGTCCTAGGACACAGCACATTTCTTTTCTATACGGATTCAGGACTCAGAGAAACCACATTTTGTTAGTCTGTTTACCACCACTGTAATACCAGAATGCACATTGCTCACCTAGGTACTGCATCGCTAGCATAACTGAAATTACAATTCTTGGCTTATAAATTATCATTCTACTGAAAGATTTTTTATTGGCCTGATTTGTCCAGCACAATGAGCAACTATGCCAGGATCAACATTAAACTTGTAAACACAGATCCATTGTCCTGCCAGTATCAAATGTCATCCCTCCTGTTTCCTCCACTTCTCACCTGCCCTACTTTTAAGGGCCTGGGCTGCAATGTGTACCAGGAACTGGTATACTAGGGTTGTTCACACTTGATATTGCAGGGTCTGTTCAATAAGACCGGTCCGAGTGTCAGCTGCTTAGTACACTACTGGGGAGAGAGATGGAAGCCCTCCCTTTCTTTTTCCTGGAATACTTCAGTTTTCATTCCTTTGGGAATGTGCTGTGTTTTCACCTTCCTTCCACTCCTACTTCAGTCACCCTTACCTCTCTCAGTATCCTAGATTTCAAAACAGAAATTGTGTGCAGTGAGTGCCCATTGGTGGTTAAGTCCATTGAGCCCTGATCCAAAAATATTGTGCGCCACATTTAGAGTTTGGTGGAGTGGGAGTCCCACCGTATATTCGGCCAAACGTGTGGTTCATCCATCTCATTTAGAGGTTTGTGATGTGCAAGGGTTCTAGCAGTGGGACCTCAGTAACTTGTGAACTGAAGGCCCATCTAGAGGTGAGACGAGCTCTCATTGAGGAGCGAGCTTTGAACTCTTCAAGCAGCAATCTTTTAAAATTGGTTTTAGCCTCATTTTCTTTTAACATATTTACCGAGTTTGCGCTTCTGATTATTTTAAATATAACCAGCAACTTTGCATATTTTTGCCTTTAAATATTTTAAAGATAACCAACAACTTTGCACATTACTTTACTTTTACCTGTGTCTTTGACTATCGTGTAGTCTCCGCTTCCCAGGTCCGACGCGGCATTCACCGATTGATCGGAGGGAAGCGGACACACCCTCCTGCCTGGCCTGCCTGACTTCTGGTTGGGAACTCCGACCACAGCATTTTCCCAAGCCCGACCAGCTATTTAATACTATGCTGGGCCCGACGCGCAGCGGACGCGCGCAGCCAAAGGCGCGCCAAAGGCAAGCCCGTCTGAGCCAAGACTGCGACAAGGGCAGGAATCGCTGCCCAAAATGGTCCAGAAATTGTATATTCATCTACAGCACTTAACATTTTTAACACTGGGGGAGATCAGGCAAATGCCTGATAGCGCCTTAGAAACTAAAGGGGGCATGTTCATGACACCACTGCAAATCAGAAATTCCAAACACAATTAATAACCACAAATTTGCTGCACCTACTAACACTGCCCAACTAAAAGGGGGACCAATCAATACCCGCTCTCTGTGCAGACACTGCCAAGATATCAGAGATTTAATAACGGAGCAACAGTTAGACTTCCTATTTATCACAGAGACCTGGCAGAAAGATTGGTGCAAGCCGGATATCGCGGTAGCACTGTCACCATGGTATACGATCTGTAGGAATGACAGAGAAGACACCAGAGGAGGGGGTTTGGCCATTATCCTCAGGGATACACTCCACTGTACCAAGTATCCAGCGTAAGAGTCGGGGGAAATAGAAGGAGCACAACTATGCTCCCTGCGTCGCAGACCCGCCGTCAGACTCACTCATTCACACACGCATTCATTGGTGGGGCCCATAACACCAACACTCACACGTTCTCTTTCACAGGTCTGCACGCAGGAGGAGAAACGATGCGCTGGACATGTGGGTGGGGGACCTTATAACCTATAGGGAAAGAAAAGTTATTTTACAAAATATACATTAACATTCGCCACCTATAGATTCCTAATCGTAAACATCAAGGCACTCAGCCCACTTGGTCGATCGAACCAATTATTTGGATTGGTTGATGGTGATTTAGAACCAGCTAAAACACATTTAAGACTCAGAATCCTTTATTCTCTTTAACGAAGAACCACAAACTCATAATTTTTGTTAATCAATATTTGTTTATCTAAAATTTCATTGTAATTAATATTAGCATTAGTCTCTTCAAAAGTTTAGAATTTCTAGATCAAAATTATTTGAATCGCAGAACATCATATTTACCTATTCTGGCTATCTGGGTTTTCTCTAATTCATTGGCTCTGCATAACTGAATTTTGTCATTAAATTGTCCAAATAAGCAGGCCGGAGCTCGGAGTCCGAAAGTCCTTTGCTCAGCACGTTACAGTCCCAAAGATCGTCAAAGGACCAGAAGTCGTGCCAGCATCCGTCATCGCCTGTGGGGTCAAAGAGGGTGTGCAGTCATAGTAACCGCCGAATGTCATAGAGTAGCTGCTGCTCCCCCTCCCTATTCTACTGCTCTTTTTTATAATAAATTTCGGGATAACATGAAACATTTTTGGGCGGAGAAAGATTTCTATTGGTTGGGGCAAACGTCCGATTTTTGGTCAGTCCACGTTCACATGGATTTTGCTGATACTTTTCCGGTGATGAACCAATACTGATTGTTGCAAAGTTTCGACTTCTAGTTGTAAGAGTCCATTGTTCATTTATACCGGTTTCTGGAGCTTGGGGTCTTGGCAGTCCACCAATAACCTATCCTTGACAGGGACAGGGTGTATAGAGGTCGTTAGGAATTTCACGGAGCCAGCCGAGTCTGCACAGTAGACTTCGCGCTTCACAAGGCGGTGGCCACTTCTGAACTCGGTTTCTTCCGCCATGTTTAGATAGGCCCAAATGTCAACTTAAGCGAAACACACACAAAAGGATAATTAATACAAAGAAATGATGCTTCTAATGTTATACCCTTACTAATCCCTTTATGTATTAGTATTTTCCTAGCATATAGCGACATTTAAAGCAATATATTCACCTTTACGGTCCTCCACGAAGATGCAAACGTCACAAAAGCAACATAAATCATGCGATATCTAATTACCACATATTCTACTATTAATATGCGTAAATATTTTAGTTATTAGAGTTATTTGGCCATGCAAATAGCAAGTTCCCAAGTGTAATTTGTGTATGCAAAACGTTAGTTATAATAAATCACAGCACATCAATAATAAATTATTATTAGTAGGTTATTCAATTAATACTTTCATGCAAAATAGAGGAGGTATACAAAAGTTTGCACTACCTGCTCCATCAGGAGCAGAAAAGTATTGGATTCTGCTTCTCACTAAATGCCTCTGTGTCCTTTTCAGGAGGCCTGATCTATCGGCCACCTGGTCACAGTGCCACGCTCATTGACTCACTAGGGGACACCTTAAGTTATTTCCTACTGAGATATGCCAACTTAACCCTATTAGGTGATTTTAACCTGCATCTAGAAGACAAAAAAGAGCCAGGAGTAGACAATTTCCTCCAAATAACAGAAATGTTAGGGCTGATCCAGATGATGGATGCCCCCACACACCGAGCTGGCCACACACTGGATGGGGTCTGCTCTAACTTCACCCTCCTCTCTGCGGACCCACCTATCCCACAAATATGGTCAGACCATAACTTCGTCCCCCTCACACTGAAGATCCCATTGACGAGTCGCCTTGACAAACAATCAGCTAGCCTGCAGTCCAGGCGTAATTGGACACAACTAGCGCGCAATCCCAAGTTGGCTATTTCCGCCCAGGCTCAGGTGCCTACCGTGATAGGGAACACTGCAGCAGACTCATGTCTCTTCCATAGTTGGATAACCACAGTCAGCAATGAACTCATCCCGAAAGACAAACCCAACTAAAATGAAAAGAAAACAACCCAGAAAGCCCCTTGGTTCACGCCCACTCTTAAACAAGCACATATGCAATGCAAACAACAAGAGCGTAAATGGAGAAGATGCTATGATGCAGCAGAGAAACTAGCATATAAAATAAGCAAAAAACACTATCACCCACAGATCAAACTAGCCAAAAAAGAATACTACTCGAACAAAATACAGGAAGCTTAACTAGACCACGAAATCATTTTCTCGGTCGTAAAGTCCTTTACCAATCCCAAAGTACTACAAAAAGAATTACCCCCTTTCCAGAGGCTATGCGATCAAATATCAACCTTCTTTGAAGAAAAGATTATGAATATTCAAAAGGACTTCCTTACGGACCCTGTCCCTACTAAATATGCCGCCTCAGAGCTTGAACATGAGGCCACAAAATACTCCATTTGCTCATTTGAACCATTGTCACTGGATCAAACTCGCGAAGCAATTGTAGCATGCAAATCAAGCTCTCCCCTGGATGCCTGTCCTCCCACAATTCTCCACCAAATCGTTGACACAGTTAACCCAATTATAAACCAGATTGTCAACTCCTCCTTAAGCTCAGGGACAGTGCCAGATGACTGGAATTTAGCGATAGTGAAACCCTTAAAAAAGAAGCCAAATATTGATCAATCTGTCCTCTCTAACCTTTGCCCCATATCACTGCTTCCCTTATTAGGAAAAATCACAGAAAATGTGTTCATAAAGAACTAACCAAATTTATCGAGGCCGCAAACATCCTCCACCTCCAACAATCCGGTTTCCTCCCCAAGCATTCCACTGAGTCTGCACTCCTGGAAATTACGGACAGAGGCAGGAAGGCTGTGTTGATCCTACTCGACCTATCGGCCGCGTTTGATACTTTATCACACAGTATTCTCATATCAAGACTCAAAACCAGGGGTATCTTAAACACCGCTTTGGAATGGCTAAAATCCTTCCTTTCCCAACGCAGACAAGCCGTGTCCCTTGGAACTTTCCTATCTGTTGAACGCACCATCACAACCAGAGTGCCTCAAGGTTCCACGCTAAGCCCATTGTTATTTAACATTTACATGACTCCACTCATCTCGCTGATTACATCGTTTGGGATCGAAGTTACTTCTTACGCAGACGATACCCAAATGATCCTATACCTAGATCAAAACTCCAAGTACACAGAACTCAACTTCAAAAGATGTCTAACTAAGGTCCTTCAGTGGAAGAAGGATAACCACCTTAGGTGCAACACCGATAAAACAGAGATCCTACCAATAGGGAAAGAGATCTCATTCTTGCCTGGCGATTGGTGGCCGGAGGGTACATCACCCCCGCCTGATACGGTGAAGGTCGCAAGAAACCTAGGAGTGCAGTTTGATTCCGCCCTCACCTTCCAACCACAGGCAGTGACAGTAGCAGGGACGTGCTTCAGCCTCATAAAGTAATTGAGATTTTTTTTCGATCTACTTCCACTCGCTGCAAGGAAATCAGTAGCAGTCACCCTAATCCATTTGCAACTCGACTACTGCAACAGTCTCCTGGCAGGAGCCAGCAAACAAACATTAAAAAGACTCCAAGTAGTCCAACATGCAGCGGCGCGGCTGGTTTTAAAACTACCACGAAGGTCCTCTGCATCCGCAGCCCTTAAAACCCTTCATTGGCTCCCACTACATAAGAGAATACTTTTTAAGATCCTCCTAATCTCCTTTAGAGACTCACTCAAAATAGGGCCAAAATACCTCTCATCAAGATTCATCCCCTACATTACAACCAGAACCCTCAGGTCCGCATCAGCCAACCTGCTCAAACCTCCCAGTTTTAGATGCAAAACAAAGGGAGGTAAAACAATGGCTGTATTAGGTACCAGAGCCTGGAACCTACTGCCTTTGCAACTGAGAATGTTAAAATCTGAAACACAATACAGGAAGGCACTAAAAACTTGGATCATCGGATCTTCAGATGAACTCTGCCTCTCTCTCATTTAAGAACTTCAGAGCTTCCTCATACCCGTACCAGCGCCAGGATGCTTCTTTCGGAGTGGCAGTCAGCGCTTTATAAATACTGCTTTTCATTTCATTTCATCCACCAAAGAGCTTTAATGTCACTCCTCCCTATCCAGAGTGGGGCAACAGCCATTAGATTCCCATGCCGATGACTGCCATGCAAGACTTGATCGTGCCAGGCAGGGAAATCCATAAAAAGTCCTACAAACAGTGAGGAAACTCCCTGTGTGTCAGTCTTCTTTTGTTTTTAAGGGTAAATCCTGCTTTCGGAGTTTGTTTTTTAAAAACAAAAAAAGTAGTTCAAGCAGGCAAAAAAAAAACATGGCACCCTGTTGGCAAACTCTTCAGCCTTCAGAGCAACCACCCCAGCAGTGGTTGCTTCGAAGGTTTAGATATCTTGGCTGCACAAGCGCAGATCTTTAAGTGCAGCCTCTGCTGACCTGACAAGCTGCTAGTTACGGTTTAAATTACTCTCCTAGTGTTTTGCTCCAAGGCATTTCCGTACAATCATGTGACAAATAAGTTATCATTGATATTCACAGTTTGCAATATAATGTGTCTCTGCATAAGAGAGACCTATTCTCTCCTCACCATAAAAACCAGACTCTCGCTAGCTACATCTCTATGCACGGAGCCACAGCCATTCCCCACAATGCTAATGACACTTGTTTTTTAGTCGGTAGAAGGTGGGAGATTGTTTTCCCAAGAACAGAGAACAAAGGGTATATGGAGTGGAAGTGTCCCAGCAAGATCACCCCTGTCACACTGCTAGATTAGATCCTGTAGCCTATCGTATATTAGCCAGGGCGTTACCCCAGAAGTCTAATACTGGACATGCCCAGAATACATGTGTAATGGATGCTTTTTCGTTACATCCTTTCCAAAATGTGTCATGCCAAGATCTATCTGCGCATACGTACATACCTCAAACTCCAAATTGGTCCTAACCACATTTATCAGTGCAATTTGCAGATGGGAGCTCCTGATGAGCTGAATACACACTCCTGCACACCAATATAGAACAAGTCAAAGACTTTTTTATACCGCCAAAAAGCTGAATATTGGCGACAGTGGAACTGCTAGGATAGAGACATTTAATGATTTCATTGATGCACTAGAAGAAACAGATAACAAGCAGATTATCAAATACCATAAGAATCTAGCTGGTGAAAGTGTAAAAGAAGTCATAAGAAAATGCCTCGAGTTGACGAAATTACATACCGTCAAATCAAATCAAAGAAGCCTCGAATCTCAAGTTCAATCCATTGCAGAATGTAGATTACGAAAAGTACATTTTCATTCAAGAACGACAGAAAGATGGTAAACCATGGACAAATTTGTTGAGAGACTAGATACGCACATCAAACACTGTAAGTTCAGTGAATTCAATGATGAGGAGGCTATATGCCTCAGAGTTATGGACGGATTCAGATTCATTCAGATGATGAATGCTGAAAGAAACTCTTAGACTGGAGCCAGTTCTCATGGCTGCCAGAGCAGAAGAGCATGTTGATTGACAAGCTGCTAACATGGAGGCCGGAGATGCTCAGAGTGAGTCAGTCATGAACGTAAAAAGTAAGCAAAAGCACAAAGCAAGCTTTGTCAACTGCCAGTCCCCTACAACATGTTTCCATGTTACGTTCATTCCTTGAACTACTCTAGATATATACAAGTCTTGAGATACTTGACGAAAAAGAATGTTACATTTCATTGGTCACAACAAGCTATTGACAATGCTACTGAAAGGGCATGCTTTAACCCCTTGTGTGCCACGCCCTTTCCCCGCCCTGTGCCGGCCATTACATTAGCGGGCGGGGTTCATGACGAGCTGGACTCGTCATGGGCACAGCGCAACCGCGGCCCATGACGAGTCCAGCTCGTCATGGGCACATAAGGGGTTAATCTAAAACTTCATACAGAGGTTGTTGACACTAGGTTAGGCGCAATCCTTGTACAGCGCAGCGGACACCCATATGCTCGAAGGCATATTGTGGCATATGTAGATAGAAGTTTGTCTCAAACTGAACGTGCTTATTCACAATCTGAGAAAGAAAGTTTAGCAGTGGTGTAAGCTTGTGAACATTTTATATGGAAAGCTTTTCATGCTTTTGACGGATCATCAAGGGCTGTTGACCATCTTTGAAAATATAAAGGCAAAGATGCCTCCTTGCATTGAACGTTAGGGTCTACGATTACAAGAATACAACTACACAATTGTGCACCATCTAGGGTAAGATCGAAACCCTGCCGACTACCTCTCACAGTACCTCTACTGTGCCATGGTAACCATCTAAGACAGCTGAAGTCTACAAAAATCTCATTGTGAAATCCAGCACACCAGCTGTCATTTAGTTGGAACAAATTGTCACAGCCACGAGTCAAGATAGTGACATGTTAACACTGACAACCATTATTGCACATCAGTCTTGGAAGCAGCACACTCAACCTCTTAACAGTGACAGTGAATACCATAAGTTTAAACATGTAAAAGATGAACTGTCGGTTTCTCAAGAAGCCCTTATTCTGAGAAATTCGAGGAGTGTTATTCCAGAGAGTGTGGAATTGCTGCTACAAAATGAGCTATCCGAGACCGAGTCTGGTTTCCCTATCTCGATGTGAGAGATGAAAGAGAATTGAAGGCCTGTCATCTATGCAGTTGTCTTTCATTGAAAACCACTCAACACACTTTGAACATGTCAGAGTTTCCAAAGCATGAATGGGAAAGAATTGCCGTTGATTTTGTTGGTCCTATTGACAATGAACATCACCTGATGGTGATTGCCGATGAATATTCCTGTTTTCCATTGATAGAAGATCTTGCATCTGTCACTCCAGAAAGTGTTATCGAGAGATTAGACGGCTTCATTGCGACATGGGGTGTTCCTGGATCCTAAAATCTGACAACGGCACAACTTTCAACAGTCGATAATTCAAAGACTTTCTCAGTCATCTTAATGTGAAGCATCAGAAGAGCACACCTCTTTGGCTACAGGCCAATGGCTTTGTTGAACTTTTCATGAGTACTGTCAAGAAAGCTGTTTAGCGTGCTGTATTAAAAAAGCTCAACCTTAAAACGGTCTTGAATGCTACTCTTTGAGCTTACCATTTGACCCCTCACTCGACCACAGGGGAAAGCCCTGCCACCTTGATGTTCGTGAGAGCCATGACGACCAAGTTATCTCAATAAACCAACAGAAGATCAAATCCTGAGAAAGAAACCCATAAAAGAGACTTGGATCGTAACAGAAATATGAAGGCCTCTGCAGATAAGTGCTGACATGCAAAGTCATTACATTCACTATAGGAGATTGAGTTCTTGTCCATTATCCTAGAAAACAGAAATCTGATGCTCCATGCGATGCAGAGCCATTTCATGTTGTGGCCAGCAAATAACACAGTGACTGCCCAACATCCTGGGAAATCTATCACACGAGCTTCCTCGCATTTCCGACATGTGGCTCATTGCTAGTCAGGCGCAGATGTCAATGTAGAAACTGTGTCTGAAAGCACAATCAGAGACTCCCTGACTGCTGTTGTTCCTACATCACCAATGTAGTTCATGGACACTTTGCCTGCCTGTCCCGTTTTTTAAGACATGGTCGAGACGTGTGATCAGAGCACCATGAAGACTAATTGAGGAGTTATGATTGCATATATTTGTACAGAATTTTAATTATTTTCCAGAGGGGGAGATGTTGTATTGTGTGAGTTAGCAATGACAAAACCTTTTTGCTCCTGATGGACTCTAGAACTGTGATGTAAGCGTTAAGTAGTGAAGTGAATGCAGGTTTAGAATATTGAGAAGAATAAAGACGTATTTTACTAAGTTCTGTGTGTGGCATAGTCATTACTGAGTACCCACCCTTAGGAAGATGCTACACCACCTTAAACCTTGTTTAGCAGCCATTTAGTCACCACTATGCCATAAACATCCAGCAAAAAGAAGAAGTATGAAGGCGTTTTCTAATTTCTTATATGCTGGTCTAGAATGTTTAAATGCTCTAAGTTTCCTTCAATGCAAGTTTTTGCTGCTTTGACTAGTAATTAAAGTAGTTGCATGCATTATGGTGGTCTCCTTGCCTTCCTATAAAATGGCAAGTAGCTGACTATACTCCAATGATGGAAGGGGCTTGGACAGCATTCATTGCAAAGTTTTGTGGTAGAAAGCAATGAGCATGATTGGTTGTGTTTTTCATCTTGGTGTAGAGCTGGGCAGGGAAGCGGTGACTGTTACTTAGTGACTGGAGAACACAGTTGCCGAAGGGAATTGGAGAGGGTTATTGTATATTCATGAAACAGCAAAGATTGCAAATATATATTTATGCAGACAAGGATTAGTATAGGAAATATAGTTACAAGATGGCTGCGATGTTGGTTCAACACACAACTTGGTGGCTATCTTGGAAGAACAAAAATAACGCCCAAAGATGGAGGAGTGTTATTTCTATATCTCTAAGATGACACCACATAACACCTATCTAGGAAGTATAGAAAATGCACTGCCAAGATGGCAAGCCAATTTACTTTGCAAGTATCGACACAATTTCACAACAATTGATAAAAACACAATTGAGGTGAGCAGAGAGCAGCCGGAGAGCGGTAGGGGAGTGGACAAAGACATGAAGCAGCAGAAGTGCCCTGTGTCAGTAGAAGGGAGAAGTAAGAAATACAAGGCTCGGGGAGGAGGAGGTGAGGGGCAACAGAGGAGAGTTTGGGAGAGAGACATGGGAGAAGAGCCATTAATGTGGAGTGTCAGAGGAACAAGTGAGGAGCATAAGAAAGAAAGAGCAAGAGAGAAGAGAGGGGAAAGAGTAGCAGGGCATGCACTCTCATGGAGTGCTGGATCACAAATGGCTCTTCAAAAAAGGAAAGCTAATTCCCTGACATCAGAAGTGGGTGGATACAAATCATCCAATTAATAACCATGGTAAAGTTGAAATGTTCTGCAGAACAAAAACAAGAATAGGGAGGAAGGCTATCAAATCAGGAGAAGGGATTGGAATGGAGAAGCTAGCCATGCATTCATGGGGTAGGGGGTGACCCAAAGCCCACTCTATACTAGTATTGTATATAGAGCTGTCTGTGACAGCTGTCTGAAGATAGATCACAAAGAGGTTTTTCCAGCTTCAGGTGCCTTTGAGGGAGCGTGGAGGGCTATGGAGTCCATTGAATGCACCTGGTTTACATAGTCTACCTGCTAGAACCGTCCCAAAGACAACATCCCCTCCCCAGTGTGATTGCAAACCTGTCGTTCTTCTCTTTATGATCTGCAGGAGATTGTTCGATCCCACACAAAGAGCGTGACGCCCCTACCACACGGTACCAAATGGCAGATAAAGGATGTGACCCTTTTACCACATTCTATCAAATGGTGGACAAAGGATATGACCCTTGACCACACTCTACCAAATGGCGGATCCCCTTTTTCTCCCCTGCATACCAAAATAACAACTGCAATTCCTGTTTTCTGCAGGAAAGGCTAGAACAGTGACTGCCGTAGTACACATATTCTCTGTTTCAACTTTTGCTATACTATCCTAGTGGCAGCAATACCTTCTACAATAGTAACTCTCATTGCAGGCTAAGTGTGCAATTGTGGCATCAGAAAAGGAAAACAAACAGCCCTTTCTTCTGCAGGTACAGGCACAAATCAAAAACGTGGAAAACTCAAAATACAATACAGTAAAATGTAAATGCTTGTCTTGTAGATCATAAAACAAACGCAACTGCTGTCGCATCTAGCTGTAATATGCCTGTTACGGATGAGATGGGCAGATCTGGTCCCTCCACTATAAATGGATTAATCCACTTTATGCTCAGAGATGGCAAGGGGGCGGAGCAGCTGCATGTTAAACAAGCATTTGCAATCCAATAGGTCTCGTATTTATGAGAGTTTGAGCTATTGCCATTGTAAATGACAATGCCTTTTTTATGTGTTGTTTTTAAAACAGATAAATAAAAGGCATTGTCATTTACAATGCCAATAGCTTAAACTCTTGCGAATGCGAGACCTATTGCATTGCAAATGCATTTGTGCTATAAAATTTTAAAAAAGAGTTAGGAGAGAGCATGTCCTGCCTGCAACAGTAGGCAGGACAAAGCTATGTGAGAAAATAGTGCTCGGAAGCTGTAATTAAAGCCTACCGAGTAACAACACGCTAACAGGGGGTGTAGCCATGGGAGGTTACAAAATGAGACAAGGCAGTACTAAGGAGGGACTACTAAGCCTATTGACAAATAAACAGCCACAGTATACAGTGGACAATGACACAAGCCAATGAAAAATATGGGCGGAGCTTTAAGTCCCTACCTGAACGCAGCATGCCTTGCAGAGCAGCGCCTGCGCTACCCAGGCTGGACCTAAAAACATGAGCAGAAAGGCCTGCTCAATAGCCTTCATTCTACTAATTACCCAACCAAGTCTGCTCCTGGGCAACTGAGCATGGCGCATCTCAAAAAGAAGCAGTGGCTTCACAGAACAAGGATCCTACATTTGGAACATGTTGCCTTTCACCATCCGCAGTGACAGCACTGCATTTCAGAAAACGCTTTCAAGTTTTTGCTGAATTACATGTACTTTACTTCTCAGACCAGTAATTAGAAGTTGAAGTGATTAATTTCAAAGAGTTATGCAAAACGCATAATTGAATTATTTCATTGATTCATTTATTACTTCATTCATTCATGTGTTTGTCTGTTCATTTGAAATGAAACCAATAAGCAAAACACATCTCAGTATTGTGCCTGGCGGCCATATGAGCTGCAACTTTGTCAAGCACTACTTCCTGGATTCTTCTTTCGTCTTCCTGGATGCTGCTTCTTCCAGTCAGGAGGATGTAGAAAGCATATTTGCTTGATTTCATCTCATAGATAGGCCTCTTGCTAGCGTGTTCATATTGTGGGAAGGACTTAGGGGGTGGAAAAATTCCAAATTTGTTTCATGGTGCTTAGGGTTCTCTGAGCTTTAGAGTTCCGTTTCGGCCTCACCTATTCGGATTGCATGTCAAAATACAGAGGCCTTAAATATCAAGAACCCAAAATATTCTGAAGGTAAGAACATATTTATTACGCTTAACTCCATATCTATGTACTTTGACGATAATAGACAGTTACGTACAGTAAACTTATACTTACCTATATATATTTACTTTGGCCATATTTTGGTCCTCAATATGTTGGCCACAACACTTTGCCCCCGCAATATTCTTGAATATTCTGGTGGAAAACCTCTAATAGTCTCAGCATGAATGCAACTTTTCATCATCTCCAAAGATAGAAGGCTGCAGGCTGGGTCTCAGAGCAGCGTATACTTTTTGAGGCGCATGCCAAATGGCTGATTGCATTGAAGCCTGGTACATGTGTGACTATGTGAACCTGAGGTGGGGGAGGGTGGGACTGGGCAATTGTATAATCTTGCGATTGAGTGGGGTGGGTTGGGGTTGTTTTTAGGTCGCGGCCTATCTGTGTCTATCTATATGTTTTTAGTGCTGCGGTCTGATTTGCTAAAGACATCCTGGGGACTTTCAGAAAGTTGACCCAAGAATAGCCACCCGTTGATTACCATTGGCTTTGTGGTTCGTAACTCACATTTTCTGGCTTTCAATTTGCTGGCTTTATTTGCTTTAGGCTCTCCAGGTTCCGTTCGTCCCTCCCGTTATCTAAATCGTTTTGACTGTATTCTTCCACAAACTCCCTTTCTGTAAACAGACCTTTGAATCTTGTTCTTATCTTGTCACATTTTCTGGGCATTCAAAGACCGAGGTCAAATGTCAGGCGCTGTCTTCCAAGGGCGCTTGTTTACTTTTCTTTCTCTGACTTCAAAATGAGAGGATTTCTGTGACAATCTTGCTGGATGCTGGGAGTAGGAAGGAGCTTTTTCTAGCACGCAACAACATTTAAAGGAGTTGTGTAAGTATTTTAGAATATATCAGAATTAGGAACACAAATGAAGCACATTTTTTATTATTTCTGAAGTGTGTTGGAAACAAATACTTTAATGTGATCAAACAAATCATTAGACTAGGTGATGCAATTTCCACACATTTTCATTTGTGCACTGTATAGATTTAATAGTAAAACTGTATGTCTGTGCAAATGTAATGGTCATTTCAATTGAAAACATGTTGTCTGTAATGGCAGTGCGCTACCGTACCATGCATACTCCGCTCTATGCCACTCCACTCTACTCTGCACCACCCCACTCCACTGTACTCCTCTCTACACCACTCCACTTTACACCACTCCATGCCACTGCACTCTGTACCACCCCATTCTATGCCACTGCACTTTATGCCACTTCAAGCTATGCCTCTCTACTCTATCTGGTACCACGCTACTCTATTCCAATGCACTCTTTGTCACTCTACTCTACACCACTGCACTCTTTGTTACTGCACTCTCCCCTACTCCAGTCTCGGCCACACCAATCAGCTTTGCACAACTCCACTCTACACCACTGCACTCTATGCCACTGCCCTCCATGCCAACACACTCTACAACAATGCACTTTACACTTTAGCATTCAACTCTATGCCCTTGCACTCCAATCCACTGTATGGCACTGTAATCTACTCTGCACTGCTGCACTCTATGCCACTGTACGCTACAACACTTTTCTCTACACCTTTAGACTCTATGCCACTCTACACAACTGCAATCTACCCTGCACCTCTCCACTCAATGACACTTCACTCTACATTGAAACAATCTACTCTTAACCACTGCACTCTATGCCAGTGCAATTTAAACAACTGCACTCTATGTCACTGCACGCTATGCCACTGTACTCTACTCTGCATCACTGTACTCTACGCCACTGCTCTCTGTGCCACTCTACATCACTGCAATCTGACACACTACTCTGCAACACTACACTCTCTGCCACAGCACTCTCTGCCACTCTCTGCCACTCTACTCTACACTACTCCACTCCACTCTGCCCCACTCTACACCACTGCACTGTATTGCACTCAACTCTACTCTACACTCTACAGTACTTCTTTTTATGCCACTTGACTCAATTCTTTGCCACTGCTCTCTGCATCACTGCTCGCTGCATCAGTGGACTCTACACCACTCCCCTCTACGCCACTTTACTCTACGCCACTCTACTCTGTGCCACTCTACTCTGCGCCACTCTACTCTGCGCCACTCTACTCTGAGCCACTCTACTCTGAGCCACTCTACTCTGAGCCACTCCCCTCGCGCCACTCCACTCTGCACTACTCCACTCTACTATGCACCTGCGCGACTGCATTCTATGATGCTGCATTGAAAGCCACTGCACTCAATGACACTGTACTCTATACCAACTGCACTCTGCAACACTATACGCCAATGCACTCTACACCAGTCCACTTTACACCACTCCAGTGTATGCCACTCTACGCAACTCCACTATGCCACTCTAATACACAACACTCTTTGCCATCCTACTATACGACACTCCACGCTACTCTCCTCTACACTACTAACCTTTAGCCATGCTGAACAGCAGCCATACAGGTATACAACAAGTGGAAACACACATGGGAAAAGCAAATAGCTTTTGCATAGGCGAGACCTATTGGCATGCTTGTTTAATGTTGTGGTGGTGTAGAGAGCAACAGACCTGATTGTGTATCGTTGGGGTTTTAGGTACGTGTGGCACGGTTAATAGAAGTCCATGGATAAAAAGGTGTTGGGTGGAGAAGTTACACCTTCCTTTAAGACTGGACTGCGGGGCAGGGAATAAAGATGTAATACTGCGTTTGAGTGGTCCTGTGCAGTAGACCGGGCGTGCTCAGGGTGGTGATGTCATGAAGGTTTAGAGTGATTAAGTGGCCTTGTGGTTGTGTGATGGTAACCAAGCTATTGTTGCATGTAGACAGTGTTCCAAACATTTCCACAGGGTCCTGACAATTTGTCAGCGGACACGATAGGGATGTTTTGTACACTGCTGAATCAGCGGGTGCTGGTTGAGGCCGAGTTCGTATTCCTGGTGAGGATAAGGTTTGGGTGAATACTCTTCCCTGCAGAAGGCCTCTCTGGTAGATGTCTTTTGGGCTGGATATAAGAGATTGTTTTCACATCAGAGTAGGGATCAGAACCATAGAGTTCACACCTATGGTACAGGAGACTTGGGAGCTGGCAGTACAGTGCATTCACTGGGCGAGGAGAGCTTTTCACGGGTAGATTAGGTAGGGACGCTAACATCTTCAATGAATGATGGTTGCTACAATGGAATATGCCCCTTTTCACAGCTCCAGAGGTTAGAATGACGCATACTATGGTACACATTATGCTTCTGTGATGTAGTCTCCACAATAGGCTGGCTCCTGCCCCTCTCTATTCATCAAACACACGGCAGTCGACCTAGCTCCTCGCGGGAAGAGGATGAAAGGTCTGGCTGGGTTTGAGGAACCCTTTGTACCAATACATCTTCCCTTCTGTTTGGAATAATGGTGTGCATCCGGAAAGACGGGCTATGAATTATACAGTGAATGGAGCTGCCCACATCCTCTTCTTCCCATGGCCATGCGCTGCATCCAATCCATCGAATAAAAAACACATCACAGCGGGTGATTCCACCACGCCTCAGCACACCTGCCCCTGCCCCTCAAGCCTGTGTCTAGAGCGGGCGAGGAAAGATGGGATGATTGTGCAGCAGAACACAGCAGCAGTTGGGGAATTCTATTTTTAACGGGATGAAAGTTTAATGACTATCTTCAAAGCCAGCTGACGCTGAGCACCATCTCTGTTGGGGAATGTGTACAGCTGGCTCCCCTGCTTTCAGTGCAATGAGGTCTGCCATCCCCCCCACGGCAGCCTCCCTGTCAGGATCAGCGGCGCAGCCCATTCAGGGAGGGGTGGGCGGCATCGTGTGCGGAAGATGCGTGAGGAGAGTCAGCCATTCTCCGTGTTGTTTCCAGTTATGGACATCTCTACAGTATTATATTTCTGTGCCTGCAGGTTTTCTCATGGCCGTGCCTCACAGCAGGCACGCGGGGTCTTCCTATTAAGGGGCTGATGGGGCGTGACATTAAAATCACTCCTTTGTGGCCGTGTTCTGATATTATTAATGTATGAACAGCAGTGCTTTGCAGTTCAGACGAATCCGTTTCGATGCTCGCGTGCGTGACGCTGCCGCCCGCTGCAGACGGGGAGGCGGAAATGGTGGACAGGGGCGTAGCTTCAGGGGGGTGTTTGGGGTATTACAACTACCTAATACATGTATTTTCAGGTAAATAGTTGGGTACGGTGCTATCAGTCAGTATGGTGAGGTGTTTGTCGGATTTCACCAGGGATTTACAAACACTCAGACAAACACACACACGCACTTACTTCCCTCCTCACGGTTTTCAAAGTCTTAAAAAATGTTTGTTATTTTACAAAATTGATGTTTTCTCTCACTTAGCAGCACCCATATCAATCCGCATTTCTTTCACTTTCCACTTCCCCTTAAGCCCCTCCCATGCGTTCTGCTTGTTGTATAATGTATTTTAACATTTTATGATGCATTATTGTTGGAAAATCTGACGCACCCCTTCCCCTCTCCACCCCAAATTTTTCTGACCAAGCTACGCCCCTGAATTGTTAGAGGCAGGACAGACCTAGAAAGGGAAGATTAGGGAGGTCAGGGAATACTAGGCCAACAAGCTTTGACAAAGTCATTATGTCATAAATACAAATCATTTACATCTCTACATACATAGAGTCAGCCCTTTCGATCCCTTGCTCTAGTCAACTTCCATTCACATTTTGGTTCTGTCCACCACAGCATGTAGGGTAAAGTAGTGAGTGAGTCCACTTCTATCATTGCATGCCTTAGAATTTGATTTACACATTTCTCCTGACACAATGTACACATCCTCCTATGAAAAAGTGCACTTCAGTGCCAAGGCGGGTGGGTCAATGCTTGAATTCACCAATGCTTTCTTCTTTCCCATTCTTTACCTTGTTTTAGGTCATCCTTCTGCTTGTAACTCATTCTTTGACTTACGATTAGACATAGTAACGTTGCTTTGAGCCACTAAAAATCATACTGTGATGTACATTAAGCTAAAAAGTGGTTTCTTTACCTTTCCTAAGTACAGCTGCCTGGCAAGAAACTCTTGGGTTTTTCTATTAAAATGATATAAAATGTATTTTTAAATGTGACATTTTTGTTGGCTGTATACCGCCGTCATGTTTGAGTGACAGAGTGTGTGCATGTCCGTGTGTGTGCGCGCACACAGAGGCCTGAGAGAGGAGTCAGGGCCTTTAAGTCTCAGATTGTCATTGTTAGAACAAGACTGACACTTTCTTTGAATCTGCAGTGACATTATTCAGAGCTCACCAGCTACATCTCCCACAAGCTATTGAGGAAGTTGGAGTGGTTACAGATATGGGCTGATATCTCCTCCCTCCTCATTACCAAGGTGCCATCATTTCTAGGAAGACAGAGGTGCCAGGTTTGTGATGACTGCTGAACGTCATTCCTTGCCACTTATCTAGCCTGTGGTGGTCTAGATAGCTCACAGGCCAGGGAAGCGCAGCCCTACTGCTGAGGAGCCCAACCCCTTACTGAGGGGTGGAACCTGGGAGCTGGAAAGAGCGAAGCCCGAGAGAATGCAGGGCTCCGATTAGTCAGCATGGTTCAAAGTGACCAATCGGCTGGGCCCCCCTGGAAATCCACCCAGGGTCGGTCGCCGCCTACTTAAAGTGGTAGGGCGGCAGCGGGTGGAAAGGGCTGCGGGTTAGTAAGGGGGGGGAGAAATAAAATCTAAGTAAAAAACATAAAGGTGACTTACGCTTCACCTGCCTCGCGGATCCTTTCGTCAGCCGGAAGGGGATGAGCCATCAGGGCACAGGCTCCAGAGCCAATCCAGACGCTGCTCTAAGAGCAGCAGCACCGGGATTGGTGTGAGCGGCCTCGTTTGCTGCTCAGAGGGTGAATTGAAGCCTGTGGCTTTTCTCCAACCTGATTGTGTAACACAGCCAGGTTGGAGAAACATAAGTGTGCATATGTGTTTGGCTGGCCTAGGACGGACAGCCAAACTCACATGCATACTTATTGTATTGTGGGGCTCAGACAGCATAAATAAAATGATAATACCATTGTGTTATTAGCATTTTATTTATCATCTGCTGGCATGGGTTGTGGGGCGATGCTCCTTTGCCATTACGGAGCAGCCGCCCCTGAGTCACCACCGGGTTATAAGTGCGAGGGGCCCCGGAGAAAGCATGTGCCTTTGCCATTGGCCCACCCACCTGTAGAGAGCCACTCGGTCTCTACGACACAATGTATACACATACACATGCATCCCCCACCCCTCGAGGCGGGCTCGCCTCGAGGGTATAAATAAAGTAGCGGCAGTAGCGGAAGACCGCTCGTGGTCTTTCCGGTTAACCATCACCAGACTCACCGTCT
The DNA here is from genome assembly GCF_964204655.1 of Triturus cristatus. NCBI lineage: Eukaryota > Metazoa > Chordata > Amphibia > Caudata > Salamandridae > Triturus > Triturus cristatus. The sequence continues at coordinate 1,096,087,609 of NC_140592.1, read as the reverse complement.
CTGTGTTGTGTCACCTCGCTGTCCGTGGAACACGTGGCCTGCACAGGGTCACCACATTGGCGATGAGGCCGGAGGTCCCGTTGCGTGCTGCCGGCAAGTACTGCTGCCCCGCGGCGTCATCGGTGCCCACCCGAGACGCTCCATCGCTGCCGGCGCTCTCTGCCGGTCGCGCTCCTGCTCGGAGAACCCCCAGCTATCCCGGCCATCTGCGCGGCCTGGAGAGGCGCTGCCTCGACGCGCGCTGAACGCTGCTTCCTCACCCGGGGTTCGGCCTTCTCCCACGAGGCCCTCAGAGTGCTCCGCCCCCGCTGACATCGGAGCAGAGGCTCCGCATCGCTGCAGGCTGTGACTCCCCAGGTTTCCAGGCAACTGGGCCAGGCCACGTGGTGGGTGATTCCAGTAACCCATCAAGCATTGGCGAGCACACCGACCTGCCAGCAACAAGCACTGGCGCCTGCAAGTGGATTTTCAACAAGCACTGGCAGCAACAAGGCCCATTTCTGATACCAGAAGGTCCCTGCAGATGCGGAACGTCGCTGCCAGGTTGACAGGAGCCACAAGGGGAAACTGCGAAACGTCCAGGGACTGAGTGAGTACGCCTGCCACGCGCCCCGCGTCTCCTCTGCCGCTATCCTGCCAGCCAGCTGTTTCACGTGTGCGACGCCGGGAGTGGTGTGACTGCTGATCGCCATGAGCTCCCCGCCAGTTGCCGGGGGTAGCGCCACGCCGGCCCAGCCAGCGGCACCGGTTGGAGGGGGAGGACAGGCGATTGATCCGCGCTGTCACCACGCAACGACTAACCCGCTCCCGCCTTTCAGTGAGATGGCGGACCCGGCCACGGCTGCACCCCGATGGAGGGCATGGGTCGGTCAGCTTAACAACTATTTCACGGGGACCCGTGAGACGGATGGAACTGTGAAGCGCTCCCTGCAGATCTTCTATGGGGGATCCGAAATCTATGATCTCTTCGAAACGCTGCCGAACACCGGCAATGCGGACAACTACGACGCCGCAGTGACGGCCCTCAACCGCCACTTCGATCCACAGCTAAATCTAGACTTTGAAAAATTCAAATTCCGACGGTCACTCCAATTAGAAGATGAGTCCATTGATATTTTCCACGCGCGTCTGAGGAAATTGGCAGCCACTTGCGAGTTTGCCGATCAAAGAGAAGAGATAAGGAGCCAGATCATACTTGGATGTAAGTCGAAACTGCTCCGGAAACTGATACTGCGCCAGCCGGGCATCACGCTGGATCAGATCCTGGTGCTAGCCCGGTCACACGAACTCTCGGATGTCAGGGCAGAGGAGATGGCTGCGGCCCTACACAAACCTGCCCCGGTGCAGACCGCCGCCAAGGCTCCCCAGATCAAGGAGGAGCGCGTAGATGTAATCCGGAGGCAGCCAACGCCCGCGCCTGGGAGAGCAGGACCGCCGCCTGGTGGGCCATGCGGGAACTGCGGGGAAGAGCATCTCCCCACGGCCACGTGCGGAGCAAAAGGGCGCGAATGCTCCCGCTGCGGGAGATTGAACCACTACGCAAAGGTCTGCCGCAGTGGCCAGCCACGACCTGCCCCGAGGAGACCGAGAGGCTTCACGCAAAGGGTCAGACAACTGTCGATTGCGGAGCCCGAGGGGACAGAAAAGGAAGTGTCGCACCAACACAACCTTGACCTGGAAGAAGAGGATGACGAGGTCTACTACGTGTCGTTTGTGGGCCAGTCAGGGAGCCGACGGAGGCCGCCGCCCATGTGCTCGGTCAGAATACTGGACACCAATCTTCAGGCGCTCATTGACACTGGGGCAACAGTGAATGTCATGGACTCCCAGCAATTCGAGGCCCTGGAACACAGACCTTCTCTATTACCGACCAAGGCAAGAATATATGCGTACGGAGGAGCTGACCCCCTTCCCCTGAGGGGCACTTTTGAGGCAACAGTCGCCAGCGGCTCCCTCACCACCGTAGCCCGGTTTCACGTGACAGAGGGGAAAAAGGGCACCCTCCTAAGCTGCCACATGGCCGAAGACCTGGGTCTCGTGTTCTTCGCGAACGAAGTGCACGAAGCACACGCAGAGGACATGTTGAGAGAGTTTCCTGAACTGTTCAAGGGTCTGGGGAAGCTAAAGGGAAAGCAATTCAGGCTTCTCATAGACCCCACAGTCAAACCAGTGGCCCTGCGACACCGAAGAGTACCCTACAACCTGAGGCCCCAGGTTGAAGCAGAGCTGGCAAAGCTTGAAGCATTAGACGTCATCGAGAAAGTCACAGGTCCCACACCCTGGATATCCCCACTGGTAGTCACCCCAAAGCCGAAACAGCCCGGAGCAATCAGACTGTGTGTTGACATGAGGTTACCCAACGTAGCGGTCAAGAGAGAACGTCATGTCACACCTACCATGGATGATATTGTTGCGGATCTTAATAGCGCCAAATGGTTTTCGAAACTAGACCTTAACGCGGGATACCACCAGTTGGAGCTGGAACCGAGCAGCAGGTACATCACGATGTTTGCGACGCATGTGGGCCTGAGAAGGTATAAACGCCTCCGTTTCGGGGTATCTTCGGCCGCAGAGGTATTTCAGAATGCCATCAGGGAAACCCTGTCTGGCCTGACAGGAGTGATTAATCTAAGCGACGATATCCTCGTGTTCTCATGCACCCTAGAGGACCACCATGCCCAGTTGAGAGCCACACTCCAACGGCTCAGAGACCATGGCCTCACACTGCACAAAGAGAAGTGTGTGTTTTATCAGGAATCCATCGACTTCTTTGGCTACACATTCACACGGGACGGCCTAAAGGTGGACCCAAAGAAGGCAATCGCCCTGCGGTCGGCGAGCATACCCAAATCACCTACCGAGGTGAGGAGCTTCCTCGGGATGGCGACATATTGTGGCAGATTCATCCCAAACCTATCTGCGTTGTCGGAATCCCTCTGTGTCCTCACGAGAAGCGACCAGCCCTGGCGATGGACAGTAGAGGCTAATGCAGCGTTCATGAAGATCAAGGCGGCCCTGCAAGACAAGACGGTCATGGCATACTTCCGCCCGGGGAGGCCGACAGAACTTGTCGTGGACGCCAGTCCGGTGGGTCTCGGAGCGGTGTTGCTCCAGGAGCACGAGAAAGGCACGTGGAAACCAGTTGCATACGCCAGTCGGGCGCTGTCAGATACAGAAACGCGGTATGCACAGATCGAAAGAGAGGCTCTTGCGATCAAGTGGGCCTGCCAGCACTTTCATCTGTATTTGTTCGGACAGGATTTTAACGTAGTCACGGACCACAAACCGCTGGTCCGCTATTTGGGGGCACCACACGGCTAGCTCCGCACCGGATTGAATGGTGGGCGGTGCAACTGCAGCAATACCGGCTCACGGTAGTCTTCCGCCCAGGAGCACACAACCCTGCCGACTACCTGTCCCGGCACTCTGAAGATCTTCCCCCAGCATGCGTCCCTGCAGATGTCCAATACTCGGAAGCCTACGTGAAGATGGTCGGCAGAGATGCGTGCCCAGATGCAATGTCCCTGGAGGAAGTTGGCCAGGCAACAGACCAGGACGAAACGCTGACCAAAGTCAAAGAGGCCCTGGCGTCCCACAACTGGAAGAGGTTCCTGGAAGGTAATCAGGTGCTCACGGAGGAAGAGAAGCACGCCCAGCAGCAGATGTGGCAAGTCCGCCACGAGCTGAGCATTGGAGAATGCGGCACGGTGCTACGAGGCCATCTGCTGGTCGTCCCAAGAGTACTTCAGGAGCGGTGTTTACGCTTGGCACACGAGGGCCATCAGGGGATGGCAAAGACCAAAGCCCCCCTCAGGAACAAGGTTTGGTTCCCAACCATGGATGCAAAGGTTGAGGAACTGGTACGGAGGTGCCGAGCATGCACAATCACAGGAGGGGATCCACCGTCTACGCCGGTCATCACGGAGGAGCCGTGTCATCGCCCGTGGTGCAACGTGAGCGTAGACTTCGGCAGCTTCCCAGATGGAAGACAGATGCTGGTCTTGGTGGACGCATACACGAAGTTCCCGGTGGTAGAAGTGGTGGAGTCCACGTCGTTTCAACACATCCGGATGGCTCTGGAGAAAACCTTCGCCATGTTGGGGAACCTGAAGGTGATTCGATCGGACAATGGGCCACCCTTCCAAGGCAAGGAATTCAGAGAATACATGGCACAACGGGCGATCCGGCACAGGCGGATAACCCCTCTGTGGCCGCAGGCAAATGGAGATGTCGAGAGACTGATGCGCACGCTGAACAGAGCCCTTCGCGTTGCCATCGAGCAGGGACAGGATGCGGAAGCGGCACTGACCAAATTCCTTGACGCGTATCGACACACTCCGCACTGCACTACGAAGTGCGCCCCAGCCCATCTCCTGTTTAAGGAAGCCCCGCGAGATGGAATACCGACGGATCCGTCCTGGAGCCCACCGGCACGGGATGATGACACGGTGCAGGAGAGAAGGGAGCGAACAAACAACAAAGCCAGTGAGCACCGAAGGGCCCGCGAACATCGCATAGTGGTCGGAGACAAGGTCATAGTAAAAGACCGACACACGGGAGGGAAGTTCCGGACACCTTTTGAACCAGAAGTGTGGACGGTGTTATCAACAAAAGGAACGATGATAACGGCCAGAAGAGGCGATGTGAGGGTGACAAGAAACGCATCGTACTTCAAGAGAGTCGAAGGAGAACTGGCTGCAGAACAATCGAGTGAAGAAGCAGGGGAGGAACTGGATGGCTTCCCAGAGCGAGCGGACACCCCGGAGAGAGCGAGAGCGTCCCCAAGGCGGAGTGGAGACATTCCACCAGGAGTCTCAGGACAAACCACGACTAACCGTCAGGAGAGTCAAGCTCGAGGGGAAGAGCCTGGTCCCCGGGGCCGGGACGAGAGAGGTGTGTCCAGCAGGGGTGTGGGCTCCAGGTTACGAAGTAACCCAGCTCCCAGCCAGAGACTCAGAGACTGTGTATGCCCCTCGCCTTGAGGGAGACTCTCAAATGAATGGCACTGTCTAAAATGTTGGAGGGATGTAGAGAGCCACTCGGCCTCTACGACACAATGTATACACATACACATGCATCCCCCACCCCTCGAGGCGGGCTCGTCTCGAGGGTATAAATAAAGTAGCGGAAGACTGCTCATGGTCTTTCCGGTTAACCATCACCAGACTCACCGTCTCTGTGTTGTCACCTCGCTGTCCGTGGAACACGTGGCCTGCACAGGGTCACCACACCACCAACACCAGTAACATGGGCATCGCAGACGCGGATTTCTAAGTGGTCTCAGGCAGAGGGCGGAGACAGCGGGGCAGCAACAGCATAAAGATCTGTTGGGTGGGGCACGAGAGTAGGATCTGTGAGGTCATCTGAGAGCGCTGGTTCCGAGAAATTATGTAGGTGTTCTAGGATTCTTTACATAAGCTATCCTTATGCACCTAACCCAACATTTAAGGAAGAGGTGTGGCTCCGCAGCCAGGGCGACTGACTCCGGAATCTGCAGATCACGGTTCGATTCCCGGCACCGGCGGCAGATTAGCCCAGCACCATGTGACTCTGGGCAATAATCTTCCCGACGGCCCCCAGCGCCTAGAGACCCTTTACGGGTGATTGTTCGCGCTTTACAAATGTGGATTATTATTATGCACAGTATCTTCAGAACATAGAATTGCTGCTTATTAACAGGGGCAGGAGGTGAAAGCTGTGTACTTGTGAGAGGAACACTGACTGTAGTGCATGCAGCAGTGCAATAAGTGGGTGACTATTCAGTACCTGTGGAGGGCAGTGTGCCATCAATCGATATGACAGTAGCGCCTCTAATCAGGAGTAGCAGTCCAATGAGCTAGATGTGAGTAAGCCAGTGAGTGACGGGTGAAGTCGGTAGGAAGGGTCATTCAATTATTCACTTGCTGGAAAGTGCGCTCATCTGCAGGCCACAAGTTTGAGTCATGGCCGGGTGACTCACCTTTTCATCCATTTGATGTCAGTGAACTGAGTACCATTAAATTGGCTGATAGTGACAAGTGTTATTTACAGCACCTAGAGACTTCGGGAGTGTGGTGCATGAAAGGCCACATAAAAAAAATCACATAATGGCTGGCGAAAGCGGCGCTGTCAAGTCAGACCTAGCAGGGTATTATTTAGTAACTCGTGTCATTTGTTGTAGCTTATTTATGGACAATTACAGGACAATTATGCACGAGTATGTGGAATTATGCGAGGAGCATAACCCAACATTTAGTGCAATTTTCTTAGCGCAAAATTCACCCCACGTCCAAAATAGACCCGAGGATGCATTTTGTGCTAACAAAATAGAGCAAAATGCAACAGACCATGAGCAGTAGCAGCCAGCAGCAGCTGGCGCCTGCTAAATTAATTGTTAATGTGCTCTTGCGATAGGATTTTTATGCTAAATTTCTCATAATTATGAGCACAAGCGCGATTGCATACATTTTTGGTAATTTCACATCAAAAGAATAAGGCACCATTCCTCTGATTACTCCAGCATTATTTAAATTCTGCTCAAGCCTAGTATTATTGAGTGAAAGTATGAGCCCCCAATATATGCCGGAGAGCTGTGAATCAAGGAACAGTATGGCAGCAGCACCTGTAGGAGGAAGCAAAGATTGAGGCCCCGATTCACAAAGGTAAACTGAGAGGAAAGTCGAAATTTACGACTTTCGGTATTCAAAACGGGTATTTGCTACTCGTAAATGACCTTTGTGAATACCGAAAGTCAAACTTTACGACTTTTGGTATTCACAAAGGGCATTTATGAGTAGTAAATGCCCTTTGTGAATACCGAAAGTCAGAAAGTTCGACTTTCCCCTCAGTTTACCTTTGTGAATTAGGGCCTAGGTTTTTAAAGAGGGATCAAGTGAGTAAGCAAAGGAGTGAAACAAAGAGCAATTGTATTGCAGATGCATTTCTACAGAGGTTCATAGCTCTGAAAAAGCACAGAATCACAGTGGGATACAAGCAGCATGCTACCTTATAGGGTGACTTGGATTGTGCCCTGTGTGGGAAGTATTTTTCTTCCATGTGATGAATGTCCCATACCATAGCATCAGTAGCTGCACTTAACCCTGGACTGGAGAGAAGAAGATTGAAGGAAAGAATGCATGAACTTTATATTTATTTGTATTTCTGGTTGGAAGGGTATGGGGTATGAGTGTGGCCTGTCTGGAACGAGTTTTGGTCATGAGCGATGAGTAGTGGATTGCACTTCCAGGGTCACTGTGATTGCTTATGCCTCTGGTGGCATGAAGCAGAGAGACAGTGCTAATACGGTGATTCCTACACTCCAAGTGGGCAAATAGGTTCTAGTTCTTGGGTGGGCATGGTCCTGAGCCATCTGAGGACTTCCATGTATTGATCTTTGAATCTGTTTACTGATCAGCAGATCTTAAAGCATCTGCTTGGGAAGAGCCATGTATTTACATCCAGAATTCCAGATTTTCTTGGATGTTTCTGGTCTTGAAATGACAGAATTCCATACTTTTGTTGCTTCTATGGAGAAGCAGTTGCCTTTTATGCAGTTCTTCATCTGGGGAGATTGGTCTTTCTCTAAAAGGGGGCATAGAGAAGAATTTTAAAGAAAAGAAAATTACCCATGTGCTGCACCCAGTCTAAACAATTGCAGAGCAGGTGCAGGTTTGCTCCCCTACCTATGCTTCTTTTCATCCTGATAGCTCAGTGACATTGAATTTGGGTGCAAATTTACAGGCCTCAGATCATAGAATATTTAAAGAGCAGCTTCTCCTCTAAATAGAACTTTTGTGTATATCTGAGCTGTGCATTTCACTACACTTAACATGGCATCTGCGGACACAAACGTCGACTTCATTCCTGGAGGCAATGCTGCAGCTATTGTGGTAGACAAGACTTGACAATGAAAGAAAGAAGATATATCCTGAGCATATTCCACATCAATCAATTAGAGTCCTTATTGAATCAACAACAAAGGTTCTTCTTAGTCTTCTTTTATTTCTTTATTCTCCAAGAGCAGTCCTAGCCGCCAACACGTGTTTCGTCTTTTTGTGGTATAAACCACAGACTTCCTCAGGGTTATCAGAGTCCCGATCCATGAGACAAAATTGTAGTCTCGCCAGTTTCCCTTGTGCTCCAGAACTCGCTACTGACCACGCTGCTCTTTACGGGTCCCTGATGGTTTCTTGATACACAAGGGAAACTGGAGAGACTATCAATCAATCAATCAATCAAGCATTTATATAGCGCACTACTCACCCAGAGGGTCTCAAGGCGCTGGGGGAGGGGGGTCCGCTACTGCTCGAACAGCCAGGTCTTGAGTTGCTTCCTGAAGGCGAGGTGGTCGTGGGTCAGGCAGAGGTGGGTCGGGAGGGAGTTCCACGTCCTGGCGGTGAGGAAGGAGAAGGACCGTCCCCCTGTGGTGGCTCTTCGGATGCGGGGGACGGTGGCGAGGGCGTGGCCGGTCGATCGAAGCTGGCGTTTGGGTGCGTAGAAGTTGAGGCGGCTGTTGAGGTATCCTGGGCCTTGGTTGTGTAGGGCTTTGTGTGCGTGGGTGAGGAGACGGAAGGTGATTCTCTTGGTGACCGGGAGCCAGTGCAGGTCTCTCAGGTGTCCGGAGATGTGGCTGCGACGGGGGATGTCCAGGATGAGTCGTGCTGAGGCGTTCTGGATCCGCTGAAGTCTTTTCTGGAGTTTGGCGGTGGTTCCGGCGTAGAGGGAGTTGCCGTAGTCCAGACGGCTGGTGACGAGGGCCTGGGTGACCGTCTTCCTGGTCTCGGTGGGGATCCACCGGAAGATCTTTCGTAGCATGCGCAGGATGTTGAAGCACGACGAGGAGACGGCGTTGACTTGTCTGGTCATGGAGAGGGTGGAGTCCAGGATGAAGCCCAGGTTGCGTGCGTGGTCTGTTGGTTTGGGTGCGCTGCCTAGGGCGGGGGGCCACCAGGAGTCGTCCCAGGCGGAGGGTGAGGATCCCAGGATGAGGACTTCCGTCTTGTCCGAGTTCAGTTTCAGGCGGCTGTTCTTCATCCATTCGGCTACCTCTTTCATCCCTTCGTGGAGGTTGGCTCTGGCGGTGGCGGGGTCGTTGGTGAGGGAGAGAATCAGCTGGGTGTCGTCGGCGTAGGAGATGATGTTGAGGTTGTGCTGGCGTGCGATGTCTGCGAGGGGGCTCATGTACACGTTGAAGAGGGTTGGACTGAGCGAGGAGCCGTGAGGAACGCCGCAGATGACTTCGGTGGCTTCAGACCTGAACGGGGGGAGGCGGACTCTCTGTGTCCTTCCGGCGAGGAAGGAGATGATCCACTCCAGTGCCTTCTCCTGGATTCCGACGTTGCTGAGTCGCTGCACTAGTGTACGGTGGCAGACAGTGTCGAAGGCCGCAGAGAGGTCTAGGAGGATGAGGGCCGCTGTTTCTCCGTTGTCAAGCAGAGCTCGGATGTCATCGGTGGCTGCGATCAGGGCGGTCTCGGTGCTGTGGTTGGCCCGGAAGCGAGACTGCGAGAGGTCGAGGGATCCGTTCGTCTCGAGGAAGGCGGCCAGCTGCTTGTTGACGGTCTTCTTGATGACTTTTGCAGGAAACGGGAGCAGCGAGATGGGGCGGTAGTTCTTGAGGTCGGTGGGGTCGGCTGATGGCTTCTTTAGTAGAGCGCTGAGTTCGGCGTGCTTCCAGCTCTCCGGGAAGGTAGCGGTGTCGAAGGAGGTGTTGATGATGTCCCGCAGGTGGGGTGCGAGGACAGCGTCGGCCTTGTTGAAGACGTGGTGAGGGAAGGGGTCGGTAGGAGATCCGGAGTGGATGGAGTTCATCTGCGGATGGTGTCTTCGGTGCTGATCGGGGTCCAGGCGCGGAGGGTGGTGGTGGGGGGCGGTGGTTTGGTCGTGGCGTGCGTCGGTTGAGTGCTGAAGCTGTTGTGTATGTCCGCGATCTTGTTGTGGAAGTAGGAGGCGAGGGAGTTGCAGAGGTCTTGCGAAGGGGTGATGTCGTTGTTCCCGGCGTTGGGGTTGGAGAGCTCTTTGACGATGTTGAAGAGTTCCTTGCTGTTGTGTGCGTTGTTGTCCAGTCGTTCCTTGAATGCGGTTTTCTTGGTGGCGTGGATGAGTTGGTGGTGTTTTCGGGTGGCGAGCTTGAGGGCAGTCATGTTGTCCGGTGTTGGGTCTCTGCGCCAGGTTCTCTCGAGGGCTCGGCAGTTCTTCTTGGAGCTCTTGAGTTCGTCGGTGAACCATGGGGCTTTCTTGCTAGCGGGTCTGCTAGGCGGGATCTTCAGAGGGGCGAGGTCGTCTGCGCAGTCGCTGATCCACTTCGTGAGGCTGGTGGCCGCTTGGCTTGGGTTCGTTGCGCTGGTGGGTGGGTTCTTGCTCAGGGCGGTCGCGAGCTGGTCGGCTGTGATCTTGTTCCAGCTTCTGCGTGCAACCTGTTGCTGGTGGTGGTGGATCGTGGTCCTTCTGAAGCTGAAGTGGACGCAGCTGTGGTCCGTCCAGTGGAGTCCGGTGGCGTGGCTGAAGGCGATGTCCTTGCTGGATGAGAAGACGGGGTCGAGTGTGTGTCCGGCGTAGTGGGTGGGGGTGGTGACCAGCTGCTTGAGTCCGAGGTTGGCGAGGTTGTCCAGCAGGGTGGTGGTGTTGCGGTCGTTGTTGTTCTCCAGGTGGAAGTTGAGGTCCCCGAGGAGGATGTAGTCAGCGGAGGGGAGGGCGTGCGGGCTGATGAAGTCGGCGATGTCTTCGCTGAATTGTGTGCGTGGTCCCGGGGGTCTGTAGATGAGGGTGCCTCTGAGGGTGGTCTTGGGGTTGATGTGGACCTGGAAGTGCAGGTGCTCGGCGGGTGCGAGGGTGTCGTCGGTGTTGGTCGTGATGCGGATGGTGTTCCTGTGGATGATGGCGATGCCTCCTCCGGTGTGGTTGGTGCGGTCCCTTCGGATGATCTTGTAGCCGTCTGGGATGGCGATGGCAATGTCGGGCGTTGAGGAGGCGTTCATCCAGGTTTCCGTGAGGAAGGCGACGTCTGGGGCTGTGGTGTCGAGCAGGTTCCAGAGCTCGACGGCGTGTCTGTGGACGGAGCGGGTGTTGAGCAGGATGCATTTCAGGTGGCTGCTGCTGTTGCTCGTCTTGGTCTTGGTTGGTGCTGGAGTAGTGCAGGTCCGGATGCAGGTGAACTTGCAGGAGTTGCAGCAGAAGGGTCCGTGGGTGCGTCTCGGGGTGGCTTGATAGCATCCTGGGATTCGGCCGGCGTTGAGTGCGTTGAGGGTGGTGGCGTTGTACGTCCGGCGGGTGGGCTGGGGTCTGCGGGGGCCAGGGGTCCTGGCGCGGGGCGCGGTCCAGGCGCGGACGGGCGCAGACGGGCTTACCTTTGGCGCACCTTCGGCGCTCAATCGGTGCTCCCGCTGCGCGCGTCCGCTGCGCGGTCGCTCTGGGGGCGTCATAAGAAGGGGGACGGGAGGGCGGGTCAGCTGGGCTGGGCGAGCGGGGCGGCCAATGGGCCGCTGGTGGGCGGGGCCGCAGGGGGCCCGCGGCGGGAAAAAGTGGCTAGCGGACGGCTCAGCAGTGGCTGGGCCGCTCGGGGGGCTGGGGTGGCGACGGTGGCGGCGGCAAGGAGGCTGGCAAGGAGGCTGGCTGGCGTATGCAGGAGGCGGAGGGAGCAAGGGGGTGACCCGGCCTTGTGAGAGGCACAGCGGTCACTCCCGAGTGCACCTGGCTGTCCCCTTAAGAAGGGGGACGGGAGGGCGGGTCAGCTGGGCTGGGCGAGCGGGGCGACCAATGGGCCGCTGGTGGGCGGGGCCGCAGGGGGCCCGCGGCGGGAAAAAGTGGCTACCGGGCGGCTCAGCAGTGGCTGGGCTGCTCGGGGGGCTGGGGTGGCAACGGTGGCGGCGGCAAGGAGGCTGGCAAGGAGGCTGGCTGGCGTATGCAGGAGCAGGAGGCGGTGGGAGCAAGGGGGTGACCCGGCCTTGTGAGAGGCACAGCGGTCACTTTTGTCTCATGGATCGGGACTCTGATAACCCTGAGGAAGTCTGTGGTTTATACCACAAAAAGACGAAACACGTGTTGGCGGCTAGGACTGCTCTTGGAGAATAAAGAAATAAAAGAAGACTAAGAAGAACCTTTGTTGTTGATTCATTAAGGACTCTAATTGATTAATGTGGAATATGCTCAGGATATATCTTCTTTCTTTTGTTTGAAGGGTGTAGAGCTTGTCTAGACCCTCTGGTATATGGTGGGTGGCCGTTACCATATCCTTGGAGCTATCATACTTTCGAATTCTGATTGTATTACAACTCTTCGCAATTGATACCCAGCCACCTTCCTTTTAGTATTAAGACTTGACAATGGCTACCTACTAGACAGTTTTTCTTTGACCTCAAGCATTCACTGAGCCTTAAAGACACATATATATTTACTCTAATCAGACACATGCCTTGTTTGTTAACTTCCAAGGGGCATATCAGCAAGGCGAGGCGATAGAATTATCGCCGCTTTTGCGGCCGTTTTCGGCCGAAAAGCGGCGATAATTTTATCGCCTAATTAGCAAGCTCACGTGTGAAAACTTGCGTTAGCGTAGGAATTCCTAATGCCCAGCTTTGCATCTCTAATGAGATGCAAAGTGGGCGTTCCTGACCTGACATGACAGGAGAAATGTCGCTAAGCGACATTTCTCCTTTCATCAAGCCCCACGCTATGAAGCATAGCGGCAAGAAAAGTATCGATAACCCCTGTTATCGCTACTTTCCTTACGCCTGCTTCAGGACTGACTTAGCTATGATATCCTATGGAAGGTGGATATCATGGCTAAGTTTGTGGGGTCCTATCAACAAGCTCACGCCACATTGCGTGAGATTATCCCTGGGTTTCCAGCGATAATCTCACGTTAGGCAGTTAGCGCGAGGATTTTTATCGCTTTTGAGATAAACGTTGCTAATAGCACGCTATCTCAGCGATAAAAATCCACTCTAGCCGGCGATAATTATCCTAGCGCTAAGTGCGCTTAGCGATAATTATCGCTGGTTGTTGCCGATATGCCCCCAAATGTGTTATAATCCCATAGTTTTAGCATTTAGCCACTTTAAGAATTAACTTTTCATTGCAGTAATTTCTTTTCTGATTCATTTCTTTGCGGCAGAAGGTATAACGCTGCCCAAGGTACTATACAAAAACAGTGGCACATAATTCATACCTTCTATGAGTAAAGTTCTCAAATGTTCTTAGATTTGGCCGGAGCCTATGTCATGTCTCAGAAGCATTGTTTCCGAATCCCAATTTAAAAATGGCGATCTTACTGTTATCACGCAAGTAAAACCCTACAGGCCTTGCCTTCTGATGGTCTAGGACCACAAATGGTGCCCACCTTCCTCCATGGTCAGAGTGAGCTCATTGGCTAGAATATCACTAATGGAATGTGTTGTATCTTGAGGGTTATTACTGCATAGGTTCATCTAAGGTCTGACAATGGGGGGTGTTGCTCCTAATGCTATACTGCTGCTGATGTTAATGTGAGTCTAGCCGAGCTGGGTGGTGCAGATCACCCTGGAATAACCCACTTTTTTCAACCCTGTTTGTGACTAATGATGAATATCCCTCCACCCCTGGTTGGACCACCTTACACGGATACCCTTCATCTCCACTGTGTCCAGTCTTACCTTTCCAAACCTTTGCAGCGAGAAAGGGAATTCAATGGATGCACCTCCAATTACTATAGTCATTGTATCCTTCTGAGTCCCATGTCTAGCCTCTGTTATGTAATATATATATATGACATCCGCATGATATGGGGACTGTATTTATCATTCCAGCCCAGCTCGATTTATGGGCAAAGGTATGTGTATCAAGCGCTCGTGGGGGCTTTACCAAGGAGTAAGAGTACCTACAGAGGGCTCGCAGATGAATGGGAGTCCCCACTCTGAATGGTATCAAGAATGACCCTGGGTTACTGACTTCTCAACTCATGTCTTCCCCACCTCTTCCCCACCAAGAGACTTCCCCGTCATTAGTTGGCTCTGAAGTTAGTTCTGAAGTGAAGGCCAGCTACAAAACCTTTCTTTGGTCTGAAGATCTGATCATGAACCTCAAAACTTTTCCAAGTATTGAGAAAACCTTTTCTTTATACAATAATTTTTATGGTGCAGACCTCGCTAGTGGCAGTGCAGCTCTTGCAATGTCTAAAGTTAGAATAACATCAGAAACAACACTGTGGCTAAGCAAAGTGGTTGACGAGGGAAGAGACCAATCTTCCTGAAATTAGGCGAGTTCCTTTAGAGGCTATTTTCTACACCAATATGTTATTGGATGCCTACATAAATTGAGTTGTGCCTTCATTATGCTTCACAAAGTTGTGTACATTCTCCCATTTGTCGATAAAGGCTGTTTTAATCTCCCACCTTGTTTGTAAGTACACCTGTATTGGCTTACTTTCCATGTTAATTGTTCCAACGGTATGTTCCGTCCTCTCTGTATTGTTGGGACAACGGTTCACTTTTCGAACCCCAGGGAATGTGCGTTAGAATGTTGGGTGAGAGGCTGAGGGAAGTTGGGTGTGGCGGTTCGGAACTCTCTGAATGAATAAAACCCATGTTGGAACTTCGTGAGTCTTCTCAGGTTTTATTTTCTTCAAAGGCCATACGACCTTTGTTCATCACATCAGAAGTGGAGTAAATTTCAATTGTGGCAATTCTTTCCTGATCAGTGGCATAAAACATATTCAAAAACTGCATGTCATTCAAAATGCTGCAGCAAGAGCAGTAGTGAATGTCCCCGGAGAACATTCTTCCCTTCAGTTTTTAGGAGACTTCACTGACTTCTGATCCAGGCCAGAATCTCCATGAAACTTCTCAATGTGATCCATAAAGCTATTTATTGAGCTTCTATGATCTATTTATAGAAATCCTTTCACCTGTCCCCACAGTTTGGAGGTCAAGAGCTTATTGATAATTCCCCAGTTTGAAATATCACCCATGGAGGTTGCCCTTTTACTCTGTGTGCTCCTCCTTACAGAACTTCCTCCCTCATATCAGCTCTACAATTTCTTCCTAAGTCAAGGCAAATTATGAAACTTCTCAGTTTCATCTCCTTTATGTTCCAGGCTTTTGTTTAGTACTAAGATGCTTCTTTGAGGGATTTGTGTACTATGCAGAAACCCTGATTTGAGTATCACAGAGAAGCCAAAGAAGTGACATTAGAAGATGAGTGATGTGGTGAAACATCTTGGATCCTGTGACAAATTGAGGGGCAGAGTGTACAATTGTTCTTAATGCTGCTAAAAATGCCTTAGGTTGGGCAACAGCAGAGTTGTGTCTTTACTGCCCACCCGAGCTCCCCTGAAATTAGAGGTTTAAACTTCTCTAAAAGATGACATTGATATGAGACCTCCTTGTTTAAGTTGACATGTGGATTTGCAGTATATGATGAGACTCTAGCATAATTTGGCAATTACAGGAGTGAGTGAGATGCTCAAAGGGGGGAGTTGCTCTGACCATCATTGTACAGGTAGCAATCACCTGGCAGGGCAAAGTAGAAGAAATTCAGCTTTATACTGATTTAGCTTGAGTGCCAAGGAAACTTCCAGTTTATTGGTCACTCAAATTATTATAGCCAAAGATTGTGCGAATATAGTTCATTTGGGTATCTAATCAATCCAGTTACTTCTGGGACTTCCCAATGTTGCTTCAAGATTGATAAGGTTTAGTTGTCTGTCTGGGTTAGTTGTGGTTGAAATCTAAACAGGTAAAACATCTCAGTCAATATTTACTTCCACTGATTCAACTAAGACAACATGAAGCAGCTAATTCAAGTTACATGTATTGACCTGAAGTCTTAGTCATCTTATTGTTTATGCACTTATTTTAAGTGTAAGCATCTCCATTTATTCTTGGGAGCTACATTTGTACGTCATTTGTAGGTCCCAAATGATTATCGTCCTTTGCTGGAAGGACAAAAACCATTTGCAGCTGAGCAAGAGATTATTTATTTCTAGACATTGGTTTGGCTTGAGGCTTGGTGGTGATAGCATCAAGATATTTCATTTGAAAGGACTATGGCAATAATGCAATACTGTAGGGGTGAGAGCAAGGAGCCACTATTCCCTCGTCTCTAGGAGGCCCCACTGTCTCTGTGGTGGATACGGGAGGATTTAAAGTGACATCTCTTGTCTACACATTGGGAGATGCCACTATTTAGAAACCCATCTCTTTACCTTAGATGTTCGTATGCCACCTGGAGAAACACATCTTTTCAGATCTGCTGTTATTGCTACTGTACCACTCTTTATTCACTTGAAAATACTTGGTGGAACAGAAGAAAATAACCTGTCATGTGAAAATGAAATCTAGGTGGAAAGATCAAAATGTATGATTATAAAAGCCAGTACTTTGAATTCAATAGCAAGAAACTTGTAGTTCAAAATTATAATTGCGAGGTACAATTTTGGTATAATCTGTGTAAAACAAATTACAATAAGTAGCGAGGTCAGGAAGGGGTACTTGGCTAATTGCGAGCATACAACTTTTCAGCAGAAACTGTTATTTTGGCAATCATGCCAATTAGAAGGAAAGTGTATGGCTTGAAGGCTTAGAGACAAGGGCATGGTGATGTCTAGAATTAACAGATTTTTAAAAATATTATTTAAAAATATATTTTACTCAGGATATCACTTTCACTTCTGTAGATCTGGATTATTTATTTTCCAGGGCATGTTTCTGTAAACTACACTTAACAGAGTCGTGTGCGTGAGGGTTAACTAAACTGAATAGGACATAGAGGATGCAGTATAAGGATGAAGAAGGGAAATCACCAGGTTTGGATGATTGCGGTATGACTTTTTTCCTACAGTTCCCCCATTTATATACACCTCAATAGCACAAGTACATTGAAGAGTGTTAGATAGATGAGAGAATGCTTGGCTTCCTTCGACTAGCATTAATAAATTACCATCCTCAAAGGGAAATAACCAATGAGCAGTGCCTTCTAAAATATAAGGTTACTCCAAATGTCTTAAGAGGAGGATACCCACTCTTGCCTATGTCATGAGCTGCGTTGCTTGGGCATGGGTATGTAGCAGTCCTGTATGCAACTGATTAGAGATAACAAATCCAGTTACAAAAGCACCCCATGACATAACTGATACATTTTGGACAATTTACTGTAAATAAGTTTAACCCCATGATGTTGAACTTATCCAAAACAAGATTAATCAGGCATTGCTCTAGATGTGTGAGTAAGCTGTTTCCCATCAGCTTCAGATAGCTTACCCTTCCATTCCATAGATAATTTAACAAATTAGTGTAGTCAAACATTGCTGCTCTCATTTATAATGTCAGTTTAGGTCTGGAGAGATGACGTTTTCAAATGTAGTTTTATGGGATAACTACAGTTGTTAAAATAATCTTATTGCAATACAATATATTTAGAAAGAGATCGCCCTCTTTATGATACATAGATATATGGAGGAAACATTGATATCTAACTGCAAATCCCTCTCTGAACGGCAAAGCATAAAACGACTTAAGTCAAAAACAAAGTAGCTTCTAATGTTCTCACAACATGAATATTGCATAGCAAGTGGACAGATAGAAAAAGGAGAATGAAACAGAAGCTTTATTATATGTTGTGTTTGTATTGGGTCCTATGAAAAATGTGTTCTGCACTCAGTACATACCTGAATACTAACAAAGCAAGGGTCACCAAACCTTTCTTGCTGGCTTGTAAGCCTTTCTTGTGCATATATGGGCAGTCATTTTTTCATCAATATATATACATCAGTAGCTCAGTCTAAGGCAACCCAAATATTAAAATACATTAAAAAAATGGCCATTGGTTATTAATTAAATGTTTCTATCTACTGATTATTTGTCTATTTTCAAAAAGATCAATTTCTTCGCAATCCCTCCATTCTAGCCAATTCATATTAGAACATATTTTATTCCATGTTTGTTGTACTGGAATTTTGGTTGACTTCAATGCTGTCTTGTTCACTGTCTCCTAACATACAATGAATGCATGGCAGCACTCAGAAGGTGCACACAGTATAACACTTATCACCATCATTTGTTAACACCTGGGACAAACTCAGCATTGCTATTGACACAATATCTGTTATCTCACTTAGTGCTGGCTCAGTCGCTAGTCGATAATTCAGTGTAAATAGTAGATGTCACAAGTTGCTCCAAGCTCTTACTGTGGTCTTGCAAAAGAGCATTCGGTGTGGCATTTTGATAGCTTCCAAAGGAGACATAGAATAGATATGGCACGGACCACTTATATATTTTACTAATGTGCAACGTGGTTTAGGAAATGCTGTCTTTCTGGAAGCCCTATAGGCTGGAGTACATCAATTAATAAAATGGTATTATCACACATCCAGGGGACTAATTATAGTTCTTTGCTGTTTTTAGGTGGATTTTCAGACAGGAATTATGACTGGAGCTCAGAAGAGGAGGAAACTGAGCGACACGCTAGACCGGTCCAAGTTCTGGTTGTTAACGATGACCACTCCTTTGAATTGGATGAGTCGGCATTAAATCGGATTCTTCTGTCAGAGCCTGTTAGAGATAATGAAGTGGTGGCAGTGTCGGTGGCCGGGGCATTTCGGAAAGGGAAATCATTCCTGATGGACTTCATGCTGAGATACATGTACAAAACGGTAAGTCTCCAAGTGCACTGCTCCCTACTTGTGCTATTACTGGTTGTGCTTGATCCAGTCATGTCCCTCATTGCTAAACAACGACAGAATTTACAGGTCATGTGCGACTGGTGTACTTCGTTTGAGCACCCACCCTGAGATGCAGTTCTTGGTCAAATAATTCACCCAATTCGCAGTTGGGTCATAAAATCAAACTTCCTAGAACATCCATCTCAAGTTTGTGTACTGCTGGCTGTTATTGTTAAATTTAGAAATATTGGGTGCCAGATTACTTCTACTGAGTGCTCTACACACTGATACAAACCTTTAACCTTCCTCCTTGTACGGTGAATCACTCAATCAAGGAAACAGGAAGTCTACCTTGTTTGGATCTAGAAAAGGGGCAATTAACCTCTTAGTGGCCAACTTAGGCACTGAGGAGTGAGTTCAAGCCATTACCTCCTTCTCACTGACCAGTTCATATGGTGTTTACTTCTGCACAATTAGATCTATCAACAGTACAGAAAGTACCATCGTTGGCAGTCTCAGAGGGGGGGGGGGCAGGATTAGTCCCTATCGAGTGAGCTCTGCCTCTGCATGCACTCTACCTGTTTTGTGGGTATGTGAATTAATTCAGTTGAGTTGCCTCGCCAGGCTCCCTGACATAGTGAGACAAAATACTTGACATGGACCTGTGACTGCAGCCCAGTGCATTAGCTGGACTGTTAGTGTTTACAGCTGGTAGGCCTATGGTACTTGCAGAGGAATATTTACAAGGGAGGAATGATTGTTTTCCTCTCCAAGAACCCTATTCATAAAGATATTATGAGTATGTGTCATGTCCTTCAGAACCACTCCTGAATTTCTTGGAGTAAGTCATACCTACTCATGGAAGAAAACTTTGTAAGACGTGTGAATGTGTGAAAGGGTTTTTATACAAAACCAGCATGCATCAGCTGCCCATTTAAACATGTGGCTCCCATATTTTGTTTAAAGTGGTAGGATTTGAAACAAGTTCAAAAGTAGGGTAGGGTCATGTTTTCCTTTCTCAGAAAGATGGAGGAATGCATATTTCAAGACACCCCTCGTTCAGGTTTTCTGCGATAACCAGGTTAAATTAAGTGGCATTGGTAAATGGATGAGAGATACTCTCATTGACGGATGTTGAAAGTAAGAATTGCACAATTTTAAATTCAAAGCGTACAAATTTCAAGTTGCAATGCCACTTTGGTTTATTGTTTCAAACTTAATGTATTAAAAAAAACTGTTAACATGGAGCTGAAAAATGTGGCTAAAAGACTTTATTTTGAAATCTGGATTGTAAAGTTGGATTGAGGACTCTTTCAAGGAAAGCTTGTTTACAAAGTAGCATGAATGCTGTGTATTTCCAAAAACAATCTGGCACTATACTCTTCATCACCCACTAAGGGCTGATTTCATTTCAGCTTTTTTAGAATAGGTTCTATGTGGATTGATTTTAGATACAACATCACATTACTCCTAAACTTTTTTCTTTTTATTTATTCCTGTTGCTCCTTCAAGGATGCTTAAAAATGGTTACGGAATATATTCATTTTAGCCCCTGTCAATTTTTTCTTGCACAGCTCTCTTACTTACTGGCTTTGTGCCACCATACATCTTGCTTGACAAGGTTGATTTCAATTATGTCAGCCTAGATCCAGTTAAAATGATTCCCACCCTCATACCTGCTGCTTCTCTATTCTTTGTAAAACTTTCATTCATTCGTCTTCACTTACACTAGAGGTTCCCTGGGCCATAACGCTAGCATTAGAAGCAACAGCCACTGCATGGCCTTTGCTTTGCTTAAGGAAATCCTTTATCCTTGTATAAAACACTTGAATAATCAAGCTACATCCAGGGACAGAAAGTAACTCACATCAATATTAGGAGGTAGATTTGCTGTGACAAAGGGCAATTTGAGGAGAATGATTTTGTTTTGGAAGGCCTGGTTAGTCAATGTCCTAGTAAAAATGGTCATTAAAGTTGGCAGCTTACCTATTGTGGCAGATTATTGAATACATTTGAGAGATAAAGTAATGCTGAGCTGTGTTTACATTTTTAGGAACCAGTCGATTGGCTGGGCGACTACAACGAGCCACTGACTGGCTTCTCGTGGAGGGGAGGCTCAGAAAGAGAGACCACGGGCATTCAGATCTGGAGTGAAGTCTTCTTAGTGGACAAACCTGACGGCAAAAAGGTATTTTAACAAACAAATTTCCATTATATTGACCTACTTATATTGCTCTTTTGAACTGGCTGTGATTTATATAGCTGCTTATTTCCTTCAATAAAAATGAGGAACAAAAGACAATGATAAAAAGAACACTGTGTGGTGGGATTGTAGAGGGTAGGACTGGGATCTTTCTCATTGGGCAAGCAGGTAGGGTAAGAGGTGGGTAGAAAACCAACAATTAACGCTCCAAGATCATAATTTTACGAAGACAGATGACAAGCAACAAAGTCAGGTATGAAGTATTTATACACTGTTTCGGCAGAATGGGTGTACAGCACATTGCATCTAATGAGAACGAATCTGTCGTAAAATTAATTAAAATAAATAAATAAACAAAAACTAAAAACAATGTGCAGTCAGATCTGATAACCTAAGATTCATGAGATGTCCAAGTAAATGCCTTTTGCTCTAGATGAATGGACATACCTCACAGCATTTGCTATCTGTGTTTGTAGTTATTGTATAGGTATTTTTTCTTCTCTGGGGATGGCACATGAAGTTTCATCCTACTCCTCTCTACACCTCTGCTGTTGATGACCAAGTTCAAGAAATGGGGTCTTACCTGGATGGATCCTTAGCAACTGACCCACATTGCTTGTATCTTTATGACCTTGGACTCTAGGTTCTACTTTAGAAATCCTGACAAGCAGCTCAATATCTTTGGGTTTTCTACACTGCAGAAACTACAAGAATTCATGCGCAGGTGTGAATGAGGCTCCAGAGGTCTGAGGTGAGTTTTTCTTCTTTATTACAGACCCCTAATAGGAAATCTCTGCAAACACTTTCCCCCCACCCATCAGGAAATAAGAAAAGGGAGCAACAAATATTCAGGTACTGCTTAAAATGAGGAAACAATGAGGTTCTAATGCAAGAATGGCCCTAGCTGCAGCAAGCATTAGATCTTAGATGGCCCTAATGTACAGCAAGCTCCTCTTGAGAATTTTATATTAACATCTGCTCCTGGAACATACATGGATTTGGCCCCTGGATGAAGATACAATGGACTAACTACATAAATGTGAGAATATTTCATTTCAGAAGACCTGGAGTCTTCAACCTACTCCAATATTTAGGTATACGGAACATCATATTCCTGGGGTGAGGGCCTTACGCTATAGTTGCCCAAGAGGGGACCTCTCCACCTTTATTTCAATAAAATATAAATGATCACAGTAAAATATTGACCTGTGGTTGAGTGGCTGCAGGCCACAAAGCTAGAGGTCAAAGGTCAGCAAAGACAGACTAAGTCCCCCACTCTCTTAAATGTATAAATTCATCCACGCAAATAAGACCAGGATGAGAGGATCTCAACCGTGTTGACTTTATTCAAGACTCTCCAAAATTTATATCAAAACTCACACCTGATAGTTTCAGGTGATTTCAATATCAGACTTTTCTGAAATTCCATTAATCCAAGCCTCTCCAGCTCGTAGCAAGGTAAAAGACCAAACAGTAATGGCCAATCATCAAATTTCATGACAAATCACAAGATGAGTCAAAAGTTCGAAAATCAAGGTTTAAAAATACTGAACCGTAACTTCAAAGAAGATAAGCCAGGAGCAATAACTTTTCTCAGCAGTCGGTCTCGCTCAATTACTGATTTCACCCTAATGGACATCGAATGATTTCCCCTGGTCAGGTCATTTCAATTTGACCTCGACCTAAAAGCGACCATTTCCCTCAAGCTCTTCAAATAGAATTTACATCCCGTCAACTGATGGCAGCGACTGCGACTACGAAAAGTTATGGAGAGTCATTTTAATAAGCAACTCTCAGAACATCTAGAGGCTCACAACATTCTCCACCTTACCGAGACTGGGTTTAGACAGAAACACGATAAAGAGACTGCACTCCTGGCAGCTGTCAATGAGGCTCAAATGCTGCTGGATGAAGGAGGATCAGTTGCCATCGTCCTCCTCGATCTTAGTGCAGCATTTGATACTGTAAGTCATGATGATCTTATCGAGAAAATTCGTAACATGAGAGTTATGGGCAGTGCCCTCAACTGGCTTCAATCCTTTTTAGTAACAGGACCTTTCAGGTCTTTGAAGGATGTTGTATCACAGATATCTTCTCCTTTAACAGTGGAGTTTCCCAGGGTCCATTTATTAAGTCCTATGCTGTTCAATGTCTATGTGCATCCTTTGACTGACATCATTCTGCCATTTGGGATTTCTATAAACTCATATGCAGACGATACACAACTGCTTTTTGCCCTCCCTCATAAACAGGATCCCTGCTCCCCGGCTTTAGGCCCCTGTTTAGAGGCTGATATTTTGTTTCCAAATTAGTAGCATTCTTCATCCATGAGAGATGCCTTTTTGCATGATAAGAATTATGATACGTGTTAAAGCCATGGCATCTACTTTACGCTTTACCCAATAAATTATTAAACAATACAATGGTCTATACGATTGCTTTCTGGCCTGAAATATTGACCATGGAATCTTTTAGGTGTTTGGTTGTACTTGGAAAGCTTGACAATATTTGCAAATGCTTTAGGACATATCTAGATTGTGAAGAAGTAGAGGGCATAAATGTGATGGAAGGGGTTCAGAAGGTTTTAAAGGGTATGACGGGGTAGAAGGAAGGAGAGCATATCTGAGTTGTGTAAATGATAAGCCGTTGGGGCTGTGGTATACAGAAAGGTGCTAGGTTAACAGTAAGGAAGAAGGAAAGAAGCTGCAAGCCACAGGGAAAATTACTTGCGTTGAGCATTCTTTGGATTTTTAAAAGGATGGCCTGTGTGAACTATGGAGGTTTTGAACAATCCACCTTGACTGGAGAACACTGTCAATATGTGTACATTTGGATTTATACTTAGGGGCCGATTACGATGCTTACAATGCAGCTCGTAAAAGCTCTGACCTACGATTGGAGCCTTTACGCCCGCATCGTAATGGGCCGCTCAGTTTCTTTTCCAATCACCTCATTACGATGGAAGCGGTCGGAAACAAAACCAAGCGGTCATTACGGCTAGCTTCCGCCGGGCTCAGGGAGCCCGTCCTCCAGTCGGAAGCCGGGTAGTAATCTCAAGGGCTGGCCTTTCCGCCCTTGAGATTACGATGACGGTTTCTGTCATGGTTTCCATGCCGGTCTGTCCAAGATGAAAACCTTGTCAGAAATCGTGTTTGGGGGCCCCCAGCAGGGCCCCCTTGAGTGCAATGCCTCAGTTTGGAGGCCGAGGCGGCACCTATGGTGCTCCTCTGTTGATCCCTGCACCTTGTGGCAGGCCCATTGAGGTGCGTGCCACGGGTGCCGGGCTGAACCGCACCCCCCATTTCACTATGGGAGCATGCATTGTGGCCATAATGCATGCTCTCACAGTGAAATATAGGAATGCGACCGAACAGTGTTCGGTCTCATCCTAATGGGGCGGTCAGGACCGCCAACCGGATGTCGGTCAGTCCCATGATCGAGTCGATGTCAGGTGGAAGTGATTTTGCCTGACATCGTAATGACCCACTTAATGTTCATTCTTTGTTCAACATCCCCAATAATAGGAGTATGGCTTCCTATTACATGTCCTCTTTACGTACCTAGGATCTCTATCTGAAAGGAAATTAAATTCCCAAAGTTTTCTGAAAATATAAAACTTCTAACTGTATCTCAGTACTTCACAACAGGGTCTGTAAATAAGATTCACACTGCCCCACACAGTGTAACACATTGTAATCTTGTGACTGTCAACGTAGAAGGACAATTAATTTCCCAGGAAAGAATCTGCTGCTTCAAGTAGCCTTCAGCATTACACGACAAACATCCCATAATTCCTTTACTATTAGTCTTTTTTTTTTGTGGAGTCAGATTGGGGCTTTTTTTACCTATTTTTTGCTGTTGCTGTTTTTGTGTTTGTGTCTCTGAGAGGAATTACCATTGACCACTGTTGGTCCCGTCGTCTGCATCCGCTCTCATATGTGGTTTTAGCCTTTAGCACAGGTCTAAGAATTTCAGGAATTGAGGGAGAAAAATGAGGCAGGCGTAGGCAGGGCTAAAGGAGCAAGACTACATATGGAAAAGCATTAAAAGAGATATACAACGCGCTTTTTGTATATTTTGGAGAATACCCCGTTTCGAGTGCCACTGAGCTATTTTAAAACAATCGCTTCGGAAGTTTCCGGTCTGATTTGGGGAAATAAACTGGCGCGCATTGGGCAGGATAAGTTGGCCAGGAGTTGGTACGACGGTGGTATAGCCCTCCCTAATATACAATTATACTACTGGGCGGCCCAATTGAAAGTGATTAATAGTTGGTTGCACACTCCCCATGACAACCCAGCGTTTCAGGCGGATAGGCAGGGCCTAGGAGAAGATGGAATCCTGTCGGTACTGTATAATAGAGCTAAATCCAGACTACTGATTGGGCCAACAGCACACACTGTTCACGTATGGTACGAGGCGCATGCCAGGCTGGGATGGAGAGGGGTTATCACACAAATGACACCACTCTGGACGTCTCAACGGCTTGGACGATTAAAGAACAGTAAAGGCTTTGACAAATGGGATGCTACAGGCATATCAACGGTGGGTGATCTCTGGAGAAAGGGCACGGTAGTCTTGTTTGAACACCTGCAGGCCCAATATGAACTTGCCCCGTCGGAAATTTACAGATATATGCAGGTGAAGCATGCACTACAGGCAGCTCTACCTGCAGGTACCATCTTGGCAGAGGCTACTCCCTTAGAGGATAGATTGCTGACTGAATATATGCATAAAAGGGCCACTTCCTTCATCTATCGTAAGTTGATAAATAACTTGCCTGACCCCATGTTGGCACTTAGACAGAAATGGGCTGTAGACTTGGGAGAATTGGATGACGAAGAGTGGCAGGAGGCACTGTCGTCTCCTCGGGAGGTTGCCTTACCGGCGCGCTTGCGGTTGATACAACTGAAAGTACTTCATCGTACGTACTACACCAGAGTGACCCTCTTCAAAATAGGGATGGCTACACACCAATTTTGTCTGCGGGATTGGGGGGAAGAGGGTACTTTCCACCATACGATATGGGAATGTCCGAAGATTAGGGCATATTTGGTCAAGATAATGAGGACCATGTCTCAAACTGTGGGAGAATCGTTGCTTCCAGAACCGAAACGATGTTTATTAAATATGTGGGAACCTACTGATCTAACCCACCCAGCGCAGGACTGGGTAACACTGGGAACCATGGTTGCTAAAAGGAATATTGCAAGGAGGTGAGGGTCGGGCGAGTCTCCTACGCTGCAGGAATGGTGTAGGGACATGGATGAAGCTATGGTAGCGGAAAGGGCGGTATATGTGCATCGGGGATGTCCCCAAAAATGGGCAAGAGTATGGGGAGACTGGAACAAATTCAGGGGGTATATCTGTGAACCACCAAGATCGGAAGCAGTCCAAATGTCAGATTAAGGGTGATGGATGGAATGTAAAGGGACTGATATGTTATAATGGTATTGTGAGGATTCCTGAAGTCATGTATCAGTTTTAATGTAACAAGTTTAAAAAGTACTGGTGCTACTAGAGACTAACTTTTGTATAGATCGTGTGAATTGGTGATGCCCAATGTTATTAATAAAAATATTTTTAATACAAATACAAGTGGCCACAGAAATACTGACAAAAGGCAGGGCAGAGACGGCATTGAGATTTATAATGGAAAAAAGGCTTTGGCTTTTAAATAGTCACCATTAACTTCGCTGCAGCTTGCTGTTCGAAAGTTGGAAATCCAGGAAGGCTTAGTTTGTCTTCCATCTTTTTGAGGTTGGTAAATTGGGTGTCAAAGATATTTTTTTGTGTGTTTATGAAGGCTTTTTCAACTCTTTTTATAGGATGTATATATGGTCTCGGTGGTTCACAGTGAAAATATTTCATGCGTATTTAGGACTATGTTGCTGTCACAACCTCTTACCTACAAGGAAATCTCCTATAACACACTGCATACATCTGGTCTTCACTTTTGGGCAGTTCAAAGAAAATGTGAATTGCTATATTTTGTATTGTATGATACTTTTCAATTTCAGACACATTCGTCAATTAAATGTATCACATATCCAGGTTGATGTCCATTGTACACCTCAGCGATGATCCCATTGAATGGCGTACATGCTTATAGATTGCTTCTCTTCTGCAGGTGGCAGTGTTGCTGATGGATACCCAAGGGACATTTGACAGCCAGTCAACATTGAGAGATTCCGCCACAGTGTTTGCGCTTAGCACCATGATTAGTTCAATACAGGTAACAACTCATAACATAATTTATAACTTGTGCACCGGCCTCCGAAATTATCATAGAACCACAGAAATTAAACCATGGTGTTTTGAAAATCAAATCACGTTCTCCGGTACAACATTGATCAAAGAAAATATCCCTAATTTATTACATACAAAATAAACAAGTGTGCTTCCACCAATTAACGCCCATCAAACCTGGCACTTACTGGCACATACTTAGATGTTTCCCTGATGTAACAACCAGTTTCAAAGAACGCTATGTAAAGTGGGTTGTGGGATACTTATATAGTATGCCACCTGGCATGAACCAAACAAAGCATTCTGCATAAGTATAAACAGGTAATGTAGAACATAATAAATTGTATTTAAAATGTTATAAGGATGGGGTAATTAAGCCTTGTCCTAAAACATGTCAATTTTCATAACTTTACCATTAGTGCAAACCAGTAGACATAAAACAAAGGGAGTTGAGAGTACCATACTAAGGTGCAATTACAACTAAAGGAAAGACAGAGAGTAAATATAGTTCTTATAGGACTTCCCTACTCTTGTACAATTGTAATCAAGAGTGCAGTTCCTTTTCAATGTCAGTGTACCCTAACTCAGAGTCCAAGACAGATGTGGTTAAATTGAGTGCTCACTCTCTTTTAGGAGTAAAAGCCCTCACCCACCCAAGGAAGGCATGCTTCAACATCGGGCTTAGCTCCTCGTTGGACATGCACTGCAATATCCAATGGGCTAGAGATATTGTTCGATTCTTCCCTGCACAAGTTCTTGTGAACTGAAAATCATTCTATCGATGTATGGGGAGGGTATTAAACTGAGAAGGGTAGACTGGTAAATCAGAAGTTTAAAATGAACTTAATATTAACTAGAGGTCTACTAACTAAATGATTTATTAGAGGGTCCCTGATAAAGGCTAAAATCATAAGGGAATATCTAAGGATGTAATATTCCTGATATTCTAGTAATAGGTCAACACGTTTCTTCAGAGCCATGGAACTCACTGCCATTATTTAGAACCACATCCACGCAGAGAGGAACAAGCAGCAATTTTGTATTCAGACCTGAAAGGAAGGCCTCATCTGCAGTCACCATTCTCAGGTTCAATTGCATATGATGGCATCTAGTGTGATTGCTCCTAGGAATTCCTCATTGCTGAGCTCTGTGGGTACAAGTAGTTAGATAAGTTGGTTTGTACAATGTCTTGCAATTTTCTGTAAAGCATGTCGAAGATTGCCTGGTGCAATTAAGAGACTCTGAGATTCAAAACTAATTTTTGTAAATAATTTGCGCCTTTCTCTTTTCATGATTTAGACATTTTCCAGAGGCTTGATGCTCCTGGGTGTAAATGAGGGGTCTTGCAGCCTGATGATGTGTCATGGTCCATAGTTAGGGAGAATGTAACACTTTCATAGAACCTTTCTGTTGGATCTAGACACTGCCGGTTAAAAGGTTGTTGATCTGTGCTATACTCTATATCACCCGCAAGCCAAATCCATATTTACCAGGGAAAATGGGCCCTAATCAGACAAGTGGATTGATGTGAATGCACTGCATTCACAAACGGAATTCCAAACTAATTTACAAGTTTATGATGTCCATATGATCTGGACATAAGGCATCAGCAAAGAAACTAATCTAGAAGGGTTGGAGAGAATGTGGGGCAAGGAGGAGATGACCAGATCAGCATGGACCGTAATTGGCTGCACCACCATTTTGACCCACAAATAAGACCACAGGCCCCCTTCTAACTCATCAAAGGTACTGAGAAACTTGGTACAAATGGACGTATTTTTCTGCTTGGGATTGTTGCTCACTGTGGAGGTGTTACAAGCATCAGCATGGCTAATTCACATCACTCAGAAGTACCATTGCTTCTAATCAATAACCTTGCATGGGGATATGAACACAACTATGAATGAAAGAAACATGAAAAAGAAACCAAATGAGAATTTAGATGACAAGGACATACAGTAGCCTTGCATGTTTCTAAACTCTGTGCGGGAAATACACCAAACAGGCCAAATAGAATGGATAGGTTGGAGGCTACTAAAGCCAGTAGAGAGAATGGAGCTTTATTTTCTTCAGGGTTAAGTTAAGAGAGGTTGTGTACAAGTGAATGAGCTCAAGTATAAGAGCATTTTCTCAGTAGGAACCAGATCAGAGTTAAGGAGAAAGTGTAGTTGCCTATTTCATCCTCAAAGTATAAATTACTGTGTGGAGTAAGGGGAATTTGGTGGCAATGGGCTTGTAGTGGATGTGTACCAGTTATCGATCTAATAAAATATGGTACCTCTGTTTGTGAGCCAGCTGTAGATGGCTCGATGATCAGTATTTCTGGCACTCTTGTCAGCCCCAGATCTAATATTTGTCTATTGGGTGTCTTGCTTGTTGCTATTGCATATAAGACATACAACATAGGTTCTGTGTGATGAAAGATTTAACAAATTTAACCAGAGAGTAAGTAAATCAATAAATGGAAAATTTTCAAATGCAGTTAAAATACTTCAATTAATGAAAAAAGAGACATGTGTCCAGCAAGTATCCAACATTTTACTGCTGTATAAAAATTGCTCAGTGCTCGTTAGTGTTCACACAGTGATGAATGACAAACAAATGATATGTGTACAAGAAGTAAATCAAGCCAGAGGAATAGATAATGTATATGTATGTATGTATAGGTAATCTGGCATGGACTAATTACATTGTACAATGTTGAACTGTACAGTATATATTGATCAAAGTGCCTCCAGTTGTACATTATAAGTAATTTATGAGTTTCCATGATGGTATAACAGCACATGGCCAAAGGTCCTTTGATAAGGGTATGGAACTCCGAGGTCACTTACAATATCCTTACAATGTACCCATTTTGGGGTATGGTATCCCCTATCATCAGTGGCACTCTTCTGAGGGCATTTGGGAGTCAGCTAGGCTATAAGGCCTTTCCTCTGCTGCTCTCTGAGAGACTGTGGCAGGCGTCTTGACTACTGCTCCCATGCACGTACTCTCCACTTTCACAGGCTGTGACCTACATGTCCACATCCTGCTCTCCCCGGAAAGGCTGCAGTAGGCATCTGACCCAACACCACTGAGCGCAGCCAATCTGCACATTTTCTTATTCTGCAACTGAAACCACAGAGGAAGGAGGAGGGGCCTGTCAGACCAGCAGTGGCACACACACAAAGACATCATTACTCACTTGTAATACGTTGGTGAAGTAAAGAGTGGCACCATTTTCTTATTAGCAGCGTGTTCTGATATCAGAATATGCCCATTGTGAAAGTAGTAATGAACACAAGGTTACAGGGTGATTAATGTCTAACACTAATTATAGTCTTACTATGTTTATCCTGAATCATATTGTTACTGGATTAAAACCATTCTGATAAGGAATCATAAATGCCTGATAATTAATTTAGATCAAAATTACAATTGTGAACTAGGAAGTATTTTTCTTCAAAATTATTCATATTAATTGTTTACTACATTTAATGAGTGCAATGATAGTAAATGAATGAGTTGAGAAATTCCATTTAACTAGATAATGGCCTGAGATGTACAAGATTCTAATAATACGATCAATAGCTCCATAAATTTATAAGGCATTAGTTATCTCAGTCCACCATTTACCTTGTTACTCCAAACAATTTACAAAAGCAGCTAGGCAAAGGAATACACCCAAGTCGGTCCCCACCATATATATTGGTGCAACCCTTAACAGTGCCAGCTGCCGCAAGATACTACTGCTTAAATCGAAAGAGTCAAAAATGATCACTCAGGGAGCACTCAGTTAAAGAGTTCAACATATATTGAATTCATTGACTTGAATTGATGAAAGGAGAGACATCTGATTATTAGATAACAATCTTCTTTATTGAGTTCCAACCATAAAAATGCAATACAGCCAACGCGTTTTGGTCAAGAGAACTTTTTCAAGGCTTTAGTCTTGTGACTGAGTCTTACTTTGGTTGAATCCAATAAAGTATTTATTTGCAAATATACAATCCTCCCATTTCATACACAGTAGTCAGAGCACAGTAATCCAAGCAAATGCCAACGTCCGTGTCGGCATGCTGCATGTCGGTATCAACATCTTAAAAAAACAATTTACTTTGTTATTCCTGAACTCGCAAGTTCTTATACTTAAAGTTATTTTCAAAGCAGTAGTAGTAGTAGCATAGTTTATCCTTCATTCTTACCAACTGATGACGTTTTACCATGAGAGACATGTACAACAATAACAACCCATGACATCCCTTTCTGTGCTAAGAGAAGACTCTCATGACAATTGTGAATTGTAACACTGTTTTTTCTTTCATAACAATTAGAATTTTAATTTTAATTGCATTTAAATAGGGCTTACCTGCCCTGATGAGGCGTCAAATCGCTTTTTTTCGGCTAGTAGCACGCTACTCTGGAACCCATAAAGGATTAGTGGTGAATTAGTGTTGTGAAATATGAAAGTAATTTCAGTGGTGTATGTTAGTCAGTTATTTGGATTGAGACGGAGAGTGTAGGGATAGAAGAAGGAAAAAAGTTTGCATTTATATAGCGCTTGCTACCCCTGATGGGGTGTTGAGGCACTTTTTCGGCGAGTAGCACGCTACTCTGGAACCCATAAATGCTTAGTGGTGAATTAGTATAGTGAAATATGAAAGTTATTTGAGTGGTGGGTATGTTAGTCAGTTATTTGTATTGAGAAGGATAGTGGAGGGATAGAAGAGGGAACAAAGGTTTCCATTTATATAGCGCTTGCTATCCCTGTGATTTAGTCTCCAGATAACTTACCACTGAGCTCTGGTCAGTGGTCCTCTCAAGTTAGGCGTACTGATAAGATACTGCATGGTTTACCTCTGAGCCTTTCAATCCCAAGTGAGGGCAAAAAAGAGGGTGATTCAAGACTTTGAAGCGGAGCTAGCCACAGAGGAGGCAGCAACATAGGATCCAGGTGGGAGCGCAATAATGCTAAAGTGTACCGTCCGAACAGGCTCTCTACTGGCAAGTTGGTAGTCACAGAGAGAAGTGGCAGGCATGGAGAATATAGGAAATGTGATGGCACTGGAACCATTGGGAGGGCAAAGCAGTAAAAAAAGATTAGGCTAGGGTACATAACCAGGGGATCAGAATGGCTGGCGATGGGAGAAGAGATTAGCCTAGGGGTGATGGAAAAGGATTAATCAGTATAGAGCTTATGTTCTGAGGGATCACAGCTGGGACTCGCTGATGGCTCTGTAGCTGTATGTTTTCACCAAGTGCACTAGGGAGAAGGTTGTTTAATGGGGGTAAACTCAACATGTGCATCTGAAGGTCCACTGTACTTTTGCACATGTGCCCGGTATGGCGTCCTGCCTCTGAGCATCTGCGAGCGATGATTCGCTGATTACTTGTGTGAGTGCCCAAGGAAAAATTGACCTCAATCGTCTGTTGTGCCCACCAGAGTCCAGGTGGTAGGTTGTCTCCATCTGCTCCCTGTGTATGCTCCACACAGACCACCACTGGAAGCCCGCGCAGGCTGTGTCAATGTCCAGCGGGCCAGTCTGCCCACCGAAGGCCCTGTTGATGCCTCCTGCAGACATCAAGGTGAGCGGCCATCTGCCCCTCATGCCTCTGACTCTTGACCCCCTTACAGGTCCTCACACTGAGGAGTTACTTCCTTATTATCATCCAAGTGACCTTGCAGTTCATCTTCTTCCCTTCATGATAAAATGTTGCCATGGATAGTTTTTTTTAGTTATTGATCCATTAAAATCAATCGATCCAATCCATATTGTAGCTCAGCTGGCCATTGATACATGTAAGGTAAATTCAGTTCGAAAAAAGAACAATGAAGACTTAGCTGAAAGAGTCTATAAGAGAGCAAAAGATAAATGAAAATAATTTTATCTAACACTGGACTCTATTTTTTCCCAATTAAGGTGTATAATTTATCACAGAATGTTCAAGAAGACGATCTCCAGCACTTGCAGGTAATTCTCTTTGCGTTTCCTGATGTTTGCTCACTGGTACATAAAAGGTGCTTTGAATTCCCAATGTAGAGTGTGATTGTTCCCATTCAGTCATTTTATTTTAACATCTGCAAAATAATTGCCTCTTTGGAATTCATAATATAAAATCTACGGCCAAAAATACTATTGTATTTCTGTTAGTGATATTTAGAACACTGCAATATTTTGTATAAAGTATTTGCCATACAGGGCGACCGAGAACAGCCCCATCAGTAAGTCAGAGACTTAACTACCTCACCTATCACATGCCCATCTCTGGATTATTAACTAACTAGGACCATTCCATCCGTCAGTGAATTTCAAAAGTATCTGTAAGTGTTTCAACTCAGCATTAGTTCAGTAATTTTAATTGTAAATGTATTTATGTAGCGCTTACTACCCCTGATGAGGCGTTGAAGTGCTTTACGGCGAGTAGCACGTAACTCCTGAACCCAAGGTTAGCAGTTAATCTAGTGGTTATTGCGATTAGTCACATGTTCTCAAGAAAAGGATTGAGAGTGTTTAATCAGGTTACTTAGTTATAGATTATATTTATACAAGTTAGGTGTGATCATTAGGGGGGCTGAGTGGTTTCAGTGAAGGGTTGGTGAGATAGATAGACTGGTGGAGATTAGGTAATATTAGGATACAGGGAAAGGCACTGGCGTGACGAAACTTGAGGAGGCCCCCTGCAAAGCCCATAGAGGGGCCCTCCCTCTGTACTCTGGAGCTCTCAAGCCAGGGTCCTGTGCTGAGAGGGGCCCCATGAAGCTCAGACCCCTAGCGCTGTGGAAGTTGCGGGGGTCTTTGATCGCACTGGGGATAGAGTTTTGAGGAGGAGAGATTGCGATAGATGACATGCGGTAAGGGCCAATTGCAGAATTACAATAGGAAGGATTAAGGCAGACAGGCATGAGACTGAGATGAGGCTATACTCAGAAATAGAAGGCATTCAGAGGATAGAAGGTAAGAAGAGGGTCACTATGGAAAAAGAAAGGAAGGAAATCAAGCGGAAGTAGGTCAAGAGCGATTTTTCAGGCATGGTACAAAGTGTACACATCATTCAATCTTTAAGAGCCCAAACCTGCTGTGTGCCGAGCCTAGTGCAACCCTTTTAAACATAGTCTGAAGTATCCCAAACTTGAAACAGGGTCTCTATGCTGTACAAGGGTAGTTGGCACAAAAAAAGAGGAGTTTTCATTTAAAGGACATTTGGCAGCGGAATGATATACTGTAGGGGAGTGGTGTGGGGTGGAATTCTATATTTAATAAAAAAAAAGAGAGAACTCGTAATTCCCCAAAGGAATGTTGCCCTTGAGCTTTTTTATTCCTGGTGGTAGGGGGAAGAAAACCTATTTTTTAAAGGACCCTCACCCTCCATACACATTGGTGGCATGCTTTATCCTTGGTCCCTAATGTACCAGGATGGGTTGTAATACTTCTTATCAGAAGAGATCTTTGATTGTGGGGGTTCTACTTTAAAATTGCATGAAGTTACCTGAGTTCTTTATGTCTTTTTGTTCCTTACGGGAACCTGTGACAAGATTAAAAATGCAGTAAGGCATTATTGGGGGTATGTAATGTGTTTCAACACCAATGGGTCTACATGTATCAGCCAATAGAAAATGCCAACACTTAGGAGTCCATTGGCTTTCTTCAGCACCATAACTATAGATCCTAACCAACTATATATAATTCTAATTTGTTCAAACACTCTTTGTGCAGTAATTGTCAATATTAGTATACATAATACATACTTTCATTTGTTTTCATGCCTTTCAAACCGCAATTTGGACCCTGCCTCATTGGGTAACTAATTTACAGAAGTTATAGTGCCCCATAAGGCCTTAGAAGTGGGTGGACCCTGTAGTCACGCTTTCATAAAGGGCATGCGCCCTCCAACGACCTAGTTGTGTTCTTTAAACCCTGCATTTTGAGTTCTAAGCAATTGCCCTGATGAACTACAGCTAAAATCATATGCCAGTGTGTGGCTGTCTAACTGTGAAATTATAAAATGTTTAAAGGTTTTACCACATGCATAATTACAAAAATGTTATTTCAAAGGTTAATGTACCATACTGATGCAATAGGTGGTGAGCAAAACCATTGTTATTGCTTATTTACTAATTGGCTTTGGAATACAAAAATAGTGGATTGATTCAATTTACATATATGATCAAACAGGCAATGTCATTTGTTAGCAAATATTCCCAGACTGGTATTTACAATTTTTTTTTTGCTTGGTTGATAAGATTATTTGACCATTTAATTATAGTACACAGTTTTCACCAATAGATATGCTAACTTCATAGTCAAAATGTTATACTTTGGGAAAACAAAATAATATGCTGAGAGGCCTTGAACGGGAGGTCCTTTGGATGTTTGGACTTGAGCACAAATGTAGGGTTAGGTCTTGAGCCAAATTTAGTTGCTAACTCGAAGATGAAGCTTATGGCACTCCGTGTTGAAATGCACTAATGTCCAATATTGCATAGTCCGTGGCTAGGTATTTCAAGTTAGTAGAAGGATGACATCAGAGCAAGAAAAATGCTTAGAAATTTAGGCTTGGTCATCTTGGGCTTATAATGTAAAAGAGGACAGCGGATGGAGAATTAGAAACCAAGGTTTGAAGACAACAGACCCTGTTATGCTTCACTGTATAAGGTGAGCTTGATTACTGAGGGGTTGATCTGGCAGAAACATTAGACCCAGAAGCCAAGGTCACAGCGGCATATGCACTGTATAGTTTAGGGTTGGGCGTTCACCTGTGAGTTTTCCTGCCAGGATCCGCCAAGCAGGAAAATAGAAAAAATGTCCTGACATGGAAGGAAAATATTCCCTGCATGGAAGGGAGAATGATTTTTGTCCATTTGAGAAATAAATCCCACTGTGGGGACTTGGTTCTGGAAAAAGAAAAAGAATGGTGAGCTGGCCGCAATGACATGGCAGCCTGCTGAGCTTTCAGGTTTGTGCATAGTATCCTACTCCATATTCATACTCGACTCCTCTCTCGCCATTACCCGCCATCGCCTCCCCCTGCTTCAACACCCTCCGCATCCGTCGCAAGACCTTCAAATGGATGCCCCAAAATCAAGAAAAACCGTCACCCATGCACTCATAACCAGCAGATTGGACTACGGAAATGCCCTCCATGCCGGAATCAACAAGCTCCAGACCATACAGAACACCGCAGCCAGACTTGTCCTCGGCATCCCCTGAAACGAACACATCACCCAACACCTGCGAGACCTCCACTGGCTCACCGTCGAGAAGAGAGTAACCTTCAAGATACTCACCCACGCCTACAAATGCCTCCACAACACAGGACCCCAATATCTCAACGACACACTCTCCTTCGACATACGAAAGGGAAACCTCTGTTCCACCAACTTCGCCGAAACCCCGTGCATCCACAGAGCCAGAAAGGGTAGAAGAGCATCTCCTAGATCGCGGCAAAGACCTGGAACGAGCTTCCAGTCAACATCAGATGCCCCCCAACTCTGCACACCTTCAGGAAGAGCCTCAAAACGTGGCTCTTCGGCTGACTCGGAGCTGCACCCCCCACCACCTCCCAGCATCGTTAGACCCTTACGATTGATTGATAGATTGGCTGTAGGAAGCTGGCTCCTTATATAGTGGCCGTTAGTCAAAAAGAGAAAGATCTCCCTTGGATCTATATATGCCAACAATCATTCAAACACACACTGTTTAAACGCATAGCAGGGTATGAATCGGTATCAACAAAGCAGATAAGCTCCAAATTGGTGAATTTATTAAAATTAGTCACAATGGTATCACAAAAAGCGAGCGGTTGTACATATTGATTAAAAAACAGATAAAGACAATTTATCAAACATGTAAGCAAATAAAATCATACGAATTTACATATGAATAACAAATAATATAAAAAAGAACACATCAACAATAATGGTCAGTATCAATACACAATTACAAAATTCATAAAAACAACCAAATTGGGAAAAAGGGAACAAAGAGGGAAGAATTTCCTACTCCAGAAAGAAAGTCGCTAAATCAAAGACAAATCGGTTGTGATCCCAATGGAAATTCAATCACATTACATATACAGTACAACCCATATTATCCTAGACTTTGTCCGACTTCCTTTTTGTTAGAGCATCGACGCGTTTCGGTAGGCCACAGATTAAGGCCAACACCTTCCTCAGGATATTTTGTTGATCCCAATTTAATTATGTTTAAAATCTGAAAAACATGTACAACAAACTAGCATGAGTGACTACCCATATTACACATCTAGGACAATGTTAAATATGCTTCAGTGACTACGACTCAACCCATGCTATAAACTATTAGGATAAACATACATACAATCTTTCACACAGCACTCCGAAAGTATAATGTATTTGTTAGCCAAAAATGACATATATACGGTCAAGAGAATTCTTGTACTTCCAAAGAATATATTCATTCAGCTACTCATAAATTTAATCTGGACGAGTTAGCTTATAGGAGGATATATTCTCTCTCTAATTACGCCTCTCATTTGAGACAAGAAATGACTTTCCAAGATTTAATTCTGCCATTCCGTAATCACTGTAAGGCAATTTATTTTCATCCAATCATATGGAAACGCTCAACACAAAAGGTGCTTAAGCTCCCTATGTATACATATTCAAGTCAGGTGGTAGTTATATGTCATTTCTTTGAATAGACAAAGTTCCTAGAGGTTACCTTATTGGTTTCTTTCTTTATTCATTTCATTAGGCTAGTATCATCGGATAAGTGATCCAGCGGTAGATACATGAACAATATCTTCTAGACAGTGTGTTACCTATTGGGAATACCAATGACAGACAGATGTTTTAAATATTACCCACCCACAGACTAGGCACCATATCTAATTAGTCTAATTACGATTGCTATAGTCACTAAATTCTATATTTACCGATTATATCCTTAGAAACAGCCAGGTTGTATATATACACTTCCTTGACTGAGGTATTTTAGTTTAGAAGGAATCATAGGTCGTTATTCCGTGAATTATCTGAAACAGAAAAAGGTACAGAGAACCAAAACTTTCATGTTTTATATTGCTAAGCCTCTGTTTTGATATACTGAAAGTTATCATTTCTTTTTGAAATTTTTATTAAGTAGATAAAGCTATACTTTCGTAACAATAGGTACCATAGGCAACCACATAAATACTCTTCCATATGTGATTGTTTAAAAAACCCTGAATACTATTTTGCTGCTCTTTTTTAGAGACTATAATGCCGCAATGCGGACATATCAGGCATGCACACTGATGTTCTAACTATAAAAGTTAACCCGATATCCTGCCTCTATA
Source organism: Triturus cristatus (assembly GCF_964204655.1). Classification (NCBI taxonomy): domain Eukaryota; kingdom Metazoa; phylum Chordata; class Amphibia; order Caudata; family Salamandridae; genus Triturus; species Triturus cristatus. Next base: position 1,096,049,249 of record NC_140592.1, on the reverse strand, counting down.
CACTAGACAATGTCTTCCGTACCTATAGGTACCTGTGCCAATTCGAACACCCTTCCAGTAAGGTGGGGATAGATCATCTGATACAGTCCGTCCCTAAAGACAAAATATACACGGGGTATAGAGACTGTTATACACAAAGCATTCCTCTCTATGTTATTAGCTATCAGCCATGTTAATGAGTACCTTTGATTGTTGGAGGACCTTTGCGGCGTGGTAAGAATATAAAAACTACGATCCAATTAACCCTGCAAAGGGGAGACACAGAGCAGGAAAGCCGTTAAAGACCCCGTTATGCGCGTGAATACGAAAAGTTATCTAAATCTCTCTATTCACGTACCTCAATAGGGATCAGTGTTGTCCGTACAGGTACCTTTAATTATTCGAAAGCCTTTGCGGCGGGGTAAAAATATAAAAAAAAACTACGATCCAATTAGACCCTGCAGAGGGGAGACACAGATCAGGGCAAACGTTAGAAAACCCCGTTCTACGCGTGAATCCAAAAAGTTGTCTAACCCTCTCTATTCACATACCTCAATAGGGCTCAGTGCTGTCCGCACGGTGGATTCCTTCAAGTATGTCGAACACGGAACCCATTATCCCTCCGGTTTAAGTATCATCTAAGAGATGCCGGCACCGGAACTAGAAAAATCTACTTCCGGGGCAGATAGATGAAAATAAAAATAGAAATAAAAAATGCCTGCTCGTGTGTAAGACGACCATGGCCGCCATCTTAGCACTGTATCAATACCAGTGCAATCCTATAATAAAGCCTATTTTTTCTCGTATACTGGAGATAATGCTGTCTCAATTCATCCTCTAACAAAGATAAGTATCGGTCTTCTACTTTATACTCAGAGGAGTCGGTTAAGTATCCCGGCAACTCACGCGTGAATATATATTTATTGCGACCCAAAAGCGAGGGGTGGCTAAATTAAAGATCACCATAAAAATTATGACGAATCACTAGTTTAATTATTAGGTATCTCATTGTGACCCTTGAATATTTAGTTTTTCATATAGTCTTATAAGTTTTGATACCATAAATTCGGGGAGTAAGGACCCGACAGATAGTAAACACAGCAAAAAATGTCTCCATCTATTAAAGTTTTGATGTATCACAGATGTGACAAAACTGAAAAAGGGATTGACTGTCAATAAAGAGTACTCTGTTTATAATTATTGGCATCACTCAAGACATCCTAACAAATCATTTCATAAAAAACAAAGTAAGAATAAAATAAATACTAAGTGAGCCTAAGACACAGGAAATCAATGAGAGATCAGTATCACAGAACGCAGGGAGGTATCCTAATACGCAAATAATTGCCAGGCTGGAATTTATGACATCACCTTGTTAGTAGAGAATCCCATTCTTCTCGTGAATTGAGGCCTTTCCGTATGGTGTTAAAGTGAGAAATAAACCATTGTTCACGAGCCTTACGTTTGCAAGCAATGTTGCCACCTCTTCTGTCAAGCTTAACTTTCTCTAGGATAAACCAGGAGAAATCATTCTCTCCATGTCCTGCTTCAAGAAAATGAGGTACAAGAGGAGCTGTCACTTTTTTCATTTTTATAGCTGATCTATGTTCTTGCATTCTGACTCGGATCTCCCTACCCGTTTCGCCTACGTATCCAAGGTTGCAGGGGCAGCGTAGGAAATAGATCACGTTTTTACTCCTACAATTGTTGAGCGTTGTGGATCGAACATTAAAGCCGTTATGGGAAATTTCTTTTGCTTGTATGCACAATGGGCACACATTACATGTGCCACATCTCACATTCCCAACTGCTGGAGTATTAGTAATCGTCCTTTGTGTACAATCCTTTTCCTCCCGATAGGTATGAACCAGCATGTCTCTTAGATTGCTATTTCTCTTAAATGCAAATAGCGGTTTATCTAATTTAGTTTCTTCATCGTGATTGATAATGTGCCAATGTTTGTTGACTACGTTTTTAATCTGATTGCTCAGATGGGAAAATTTGCTGACAAAGACAACTTTGTTAGGGGGTTCTTTTATAGTTGCAGGTTTATTGACCAATGCTTCGCGGTCATAGAACCTGGCACGTTTGAGGGAGTGAGACAAAAGTTTATTCGGATAACCTCTATCCTTGAACTTACGCTTTAAGTCACCCGCGTGTTTGTAAAAGTCCTGTAGATCAGAACAATTCCTTCGAAGACGAAGGAATTGGCTGAACGGAATGCTTTCTCTTTGGGATTTGGGATGGAAACTAGAAAAATGAAGGAGAGTGTTCTTTGCCATGGGTTTAGTAAACAAATCAACATCAAGACTACCTTTTGATTCTTTGATTGTTATGTCTAGAAAGTCCACCCTACTGTTACTGTGATGTGATGTAAACCTCAAATTAGGGTCCCCTAAATTCGGCCAGTCAAGAAATTCATTTAGTGTCTCAGTGTCACCCTCCCAAATGAAAAAAATGTCGTCAATGTAGCGGTACCAGCCCGCTACATTTTCGAAAAAGGGTGCTGCCTCGTTGTAAATATGTTTGGCCTCAAACTGGCCAACGTACAGACAGGCCAAGCTGGGAGCACAGGTAGCCCCCATGCTGGTCTCTTTAAGCTGTTTAAAGTAACAGTCCTTAAACAGAAAGATATTATTTTTCAAAATTATATTGACACAGCTGACAATAAAGTCAGCGTTAGCTCCGCCTAAGTCTTGATCTCTCAGGATATCACGAATGACTTTAACCGTGTCATCTTGTGGAATGTTTGTGTAGAGAGACTCAATGTCCAGAGTGACCAGACACTGAGTCTCTCTACAGAAAGGAAGTCCCTCAACAAGCGAGATGATATGGGCAGAATCTCTCACATATGATCTTAAATTACAAACAAAGGGGCGTAAAAAGTGATCGACATACTTGCTAATAGGTTCTAAAAGAGAGTTGATACTACTCACAATAGGTCTCATTGGAGGATCAGTGGCATTCTTATGTATTTTGGGTAGGCCATATATGGCAGGAATCTTAGGTTCCATATTATTTAAGAACTTGAATTCATCCTCACAGATCCAAGATTTGTCTCTAGCCTCTTTCAGAAGCTCCAGGCATTCTCTCGTCACCACATCTAAATTCTGTACATTTGTACGCTTATAATGTTCTTCAACATTTAACAATTTCAGCATACGATGTTCATAGTCTGTGGTGTTGAAGACAACGACACCCCCACCCTTATCTGCGGGTTTGATGGTAATGTATCTGTCTGCTTTTAAGGAATTGAGGGCCTGTCTTTCATTCCTGTTCAAATTCTGTTCATGACCTATCTTATTCTGTCTGCCAAGGATATTAGTAATGCCGCTCTCAACTGCTTTTTCAAATGCTTCAATATTTTTCCCTACCATGGCTAGAGTTGGAGTAAATGATGACTTTGGTTTAAGGCCCGAAACATTTACACGTTCTTGGTTTTCCCGATTCTCAAAAAATCTCCTCAGTCGTATTTTACGAAAGAAAGACCGCAGATCTTTCTCTAACTGGAATTTGTCAATGGTAGTGGATGGGACAAAGCTAAAGCCCTTACTGAGGATCTCAATTTCCATATTATTAAGTAATTTATCAGATAGGTTAATTACTGGTGCTCGGTCTGTCGCCAGTAACGTTGACTCCTTGTCCGCATATATTCCTGCTGTTGTGGAGGGCCCCTGTTCATTTGACCCCTCCCCGAGTTCCCATTGTAGCGCTGCCCTCTCCTCGGGCGCGAATCTAAAAAAGGAACATACTCTCTCATATTACCTCTATTTGTAGGATCATCTCTCATTTCGTTTTCCTCTTCACTACTAGATCCAGAGGTATCTGAAAAGGTGACTTGTTTCCTGCCCCCTCTGTTATATATTTGTTTCTGTAGTGGTCTTTCCCAGTTGCTCTCATTTTTTTGTTGAAAGTAATTCTCCCTCAGATAGGGATAGATTTTTTCTTGGGAAAAACGATCCATGTCTTTTCTCAGTTTATTGGTTTTTTTATTTAGCAAGTAATCCCTATAACCATCTACATCTCTGTTAATGTCATCTAATTTCTTTTTAGCATCCTCTAGTGCAGGACAATTTTTCAGTTCTATCTCTAGTTTGTCAATTGCCTCTTTTTCTATAATAATGAGCTCTTGGGCAGTCTCGATGATGAGGAGCATCCAATCACGGCTACATCTATTCGAAATCATAGCCCATGTTTCAAGAAATTTCTTATTTTCTATAAATAAGCCTGGTTCATTGCAGACTTGAAGTCCAATGGGAATTGTACCCGATTTAACATATTCTATTAGAAACTCAGCATGAGCCTCTGTGCGTATAAGCTTCTTTTTAAGATTAAGTAATTTACCCCAATTTTCTCCTTTATTTTAGAGTACCGTAATCTTATTTCCATTTTTAGTATTAATTATCCTATTTAGTTGGTCTTCACTGAAGCCAAAAGTTCTAAATTGGTCCATGAACAAACCAAAAGATCTTGTTCAAACTATGTGGGATAATTGAGTAAGCTCTCCAGCCACAAGGGCTGTTCTCAAAGTTTCAAACAGAGAGAGAGGGACCCCTAAACCAAGGGAGAGGGGTACCAAGCAAGACCGTTAGTCAAAAAGAGAAAGATCTCCCTTGGATCTATATATGCCAACAATCATTCAAACACACACTGTTTAAACGCATAGCAGGGTATGAATCGGTATCAACAAAGCAGATAAGCTCCAAATTGGTGAATTTATTAAAATTAGTCACAATGGTATCACAAAAAGCGAGCGGTTGTACATATTGATTAAAAAACAGATAAAGACAATTTATCAAACATGTAAGCAAATAAAATCATACGAATTTACATATGAATAACAAATAATATAAAAAAGAACACATCAACAATAATGGTCAGTATCAATACACAATTACAAAATTCATAAAAACAACCAAATTGGGAAAAAGGGAACAAACAGGGAAGAATTTCCTACTCCAGAAAGAAAGTCGCTAAATCAAAGACAAATCGGTTGTGATCCCAATGGAAATTCAATCACATTACATATACAGTACAACCCATATTATCCTAGACTTTGTCCGACTTCCTTTTTGTTAGAGCATCGACGCGTTTCGGTAGGCCACAGATTAAGGCCAACACCTTCCTCAGGATATTTTGTTGATCCCAATTTAATTATGTTTAAAATCTGAAAAACATGTACAACAAACTAGCATGAGTGACTACCCATATTACATATCTAGGACAATTTTAAATATGCTTCAGTGACTACGACTCAACTCATGCTATAAACTATTAGGATAAACATACATACAATCTTTCACACAGCACTCCGAAAGTATAATGTATTTGTTAGCCAAAAATGACATATATACGGTCAAGAGAATTCTTGTACTTCCAAAGAATATATTCATTCAGCTACTCATAAATTTAATCTGGACGAGTTAGCTTATAGGAGGATATATTCTCTCTCTAATTACGCCTCTCATTTGAGACAAGAAATGACTTTCCAAGATTTAATTCTGCCATTCCGTAATCACTGTAAGGCAATTTATTTTCATACAATCATATGGAAACGCTCAACACAAAAGGTGCTTAAGCTCCCTATGTATACATATTCAAGTCAGGTGGTAGTTATATGTCATTTCTTTGAATAGACAAAGTTCCTAGAGGTTACCTTATTGGTTTATTTCATTAGGCTAGTATCATCGGATAAGTGATCCAGCGGTAGATACATGAACAATATCTTCTAGACAGTGTGTTACCTATTGGGAATACCAATGACAGACAGATGTTTTAAATATTACCCACCCACAGACTAGGCACCATATCTAATTAGTCTAATTACGATTGCTATAGTCACTAAATTCTATATTTACCGATTATATCCTTAGAAACAGCCAGGTTGTATATATACACTTCCTTGACTGAGGTATTTTAGTTTAGAAGGAATCATAGGTCGTTATTCCGTGAATTATCTGAAACAGAAAAAGGTACAGAGAACCAAAACTTTCATGTTTTATATTGCTAAGCCTCTGTTTTGATATACTGAAAGTTATCATTTCTTTTTGAAATTTGTATTAAGTAGATAAAGCTATACTTTCGTAACAATAGGTACCATAGGCAACCACATAAATACTCTTCCATATGTGATTGTTTAAAAAACCCTGAATACTATTTTGCTGCTCTTTTTTAGAGACTATAATGCCGCAATGCGGACATATCAGGCATGCACACTGATGTTCTAACTATAAAAGTTAACCCGATATCCTGCCTCTATACACTAGACAATGTCTTCCGTACCTATAGGTACCTGTGCCAATTCGAACACCCTTCCAGTAAGGTGGGGATAGATCATCTGATACAGTCCGTCCCTAAAGACAAAATATACACGGGGTATAGAGACTGTTATACACAAAGCATTCCTCTCTATGTTATTAGCTATCAGCCATGTTAATGAGTACCTTTGATTGTTGGAGGACCTTTGCGGCGTGGTAAGAATATAAAAACTACGATCCAATTAACCCTGCAAAGGGGAGACACAGAGCAGGAAAGCCGTTAAAGACCCCGTTATGCGCGTGAATACGAAAAGTTATCTAAATCTCTCTATTCACGTACCTCAATAGGGATCAGTGTTGTCCGTACAGGTACCTTTAATTATTCGAAAGCCTTTGCGGCGGGGTAAAAATATAAAAAAAAACTACGATCCAATTAGACCCTGCAGAGGGGAGACACAGATCAGGGCAAACGTTAGAAAACCCCGTTCTACGCGTGAATCCAAAAAGTTGTCTAACCCTCTCTATTCACATACCTCAATAGGGCTCAGTGCTGTCCGCACGGTGGATTCCTTCAAGTATGTCGAACACGGAACCCATTATCCCTCCGGTTTAAGTATCATCTAAGAGATGCCGGCACCGGAACTAGAAAAATCTACTTCCGGGGCAGATAGATGAAAATAAAAATAGAAATAAAAAATGCCTGCTCGTGTGTAAGACGACCATGGCCGCCATCTTAGCACTGTATCAATACCAGTGCAATCCTATAATAAAGCCTATTTTTTCTCGTATACTGGAGATAATGCTGTCTCAATTCATCCTCTAACAAAGATAAGTATCGGTCTTCTACTTTATACTCAGAGGAGTCGGTTAAGTATCCCGGCAACTCACGCGTGAATATATATTTATTGCGACCCAAAAGCGAGGGGTGGCTAAATTAAAGATCACCATAAAAATTATGACGAATCACTAGTTTAATTATTAGGTATCTCATTGTGACCCTTGAATATTTCGTTTTTCATATAGTCTTATAAGTTTTGATACCATAAATTCGGGGAGTAAGGACCCGACAGATAGTAAACACAGCAAAAAATGTCTCCATCTATTAAAGTTTTGATGTATCACAGATGTGACAAAACTAAAAAAGGGATTGACTGTCAATAAAGAGTACTCTGTTTATAATTATTGGCATCACTCAAGACATCCTAACAAATCATTTCATAAAAAACAAAGTAAGAATAAAATAAATACTAAGTGAGCCTAAGACACAGGAAATCAATGAGAGATCAGTATCACAGAACGCAGGGAGGTATCCTAATACGCAAATAATTGCCAGGCTGGAATTTATGACATCACCTTGTTAGTAGAGAATCCCATTCTTCTCGTGAATTGAGGCCTTTCCGTATGGTGTTAAAGTGAGAAATACTCTTCAACACCCTCCTCATCCGTCGCAAGACCTTCAAATGGATGCCCCAAAATCAAGAAAAACCGTCACCCATGCACTCATAACCAGCAGATTGGACTACGGAAACGCCCTCCATGCCGGAATCAACAAGCTCCAGACCATACAGAACACCGCAGCCAGACTTGTCCTCGGCATCCCCTGAAACGAACACATCACCCAACACCTGCGAGACCTCCACTGGCTCACCGTCGAGAAGAGAGTAACCTTCAAGATACTCACACACGCCTACAAATGCCTCCACAACACAGGACCCCAATATCTCAACGACACACTCTCCTTCGACATACGAAAGGGAAACCTCTGTTCCACCAACTTCGCCGAAACCCCGTGCATCCACAGAGCCAGAAAGGGTAGAAGAGCATCTCCTAGATCGCGGCAAAGACCTGGAACGAGCTTCCAGTCAACATCAGATGCCCCCCAACTCTGCACATCTTCAGGAAGAGCCTCAAAACGTGGCTCTTCGGCTGACTCGGAGCTGCACCCCCCACCACCTCCCAGCATCGTTAGACCCTTACGATTGATTGATAGATTGGCTGTAGGAAGCTGGCTCCTTATATAGTGGACCAAAAAGAGGTACACTGTGTAAGGAGTCCAGGCAAACCTCAAAGGAATTAGAGAGGCAGAAATTACACCCCGATTGCTCTCTTTTGTGGTAGTGTGGGCGAGCAGTTAGGCATATCAAAAGGTAGTGCTAAGCATTTATTGCACACACAAAGGCTATGAGCAAGACATTTATTTATTTATTTATTTAGTTAAGAGTTTTATATAGCGCTGGCCAGACCCGAAGGTATTGGATCGCATTACAACATTAGTAGCGAGGAAATCACACAATATAACAGTAGTATACATATTGACTTGTGATGAATCGGAGGTCTCAGAGCGCTGTACAACATTAATTGCAAGGAAATCACATAATACAGCAGTAATATACACAATGACTCCTGACGAGACCTGTTTAGGGAGGGGGGAACAAAAGAACGAGTCGGGAGGTAGAAGTCTTAATGTCAAAGTGGCTGTGTGCTGCAATGGGCAAGATTCTGCGATTGGTCGGCAGCTATCCATTCGGAAGAGATCTGTCAAGGAAGAGGTCTTTGAGCTGCCTTTTGAATTTTAAAAAGGAGGGAGTAGTCCTGATATGAACTGGGATGGAGATCCAGATTTTGGGCGCATTTCCTGAGAAGGATCGAGATAAGGTTTTTTGTTTGCGAGTTTTCGGAGGGATGAGAAGTAGAGTGTTGGTACTCCTGAGGCTCCTTGTCCGACTGGCCTTCTTGAGTTTGGAGGCCAGGTAGGTGGGGTTCCCAGTGTGCAGAGCTTTGTGCGTGAGACAGGCAGTTCTGAAGTTGGCACGCATTTCGATTGGGAGCCATTTTAGCTCTGTGCGTGCGGGAGAGATGTGTTCATATTTCTGTACACCGGTGACCATTCTGGCTGCTGCATTAAGGGTTGATCTGAGGGGGGCTAAGTGAGACTTTGCTGTTCCTGTGAGGGTTGCATTCCCGTAGTCCAGTCTGGACAATACCAGGGATTGAGTAGCTTGTTTGAGGTCATTGGGAGGGATGAAGGGTTTTATTTTGTTGAGTAGTTTTAGGTTGAGGAAGGCGCTCTTTGCGGTGTTCATGATGTGTTTGGCCATGTCTAGTTTTGGATCCAGAGTGATTCCCAGCGATTTTACAGAATCGGCCAGGGTGAGATTGCAGTTGAGAGCATCAATAGCTTTTAGCCATTCTGTGATTTGGGAACTCTGCTCCTTGTTGGAAATTAGGAGGATTTTTGTCTTGTCTTGGTTGAATTTCAGGTGGTTGAGTGATAGCCAGTGTTGGAATTCTTTTAGAGTGTCGTTTAGTCTCTGAATGTCATCAGTGGAGGAGGTTTCGAGATAGGTCTGGGTATCATCCGCATAAAAGTGGAAGGGGATGTTGTTGTGTTTTTTAGTATGGTGGTGAGGGGTTCCATGTAGATGTTGAAAAGTTGCAGGGAGAGAACTGATCCTTGGGGGACACCCCTGCTGATGGGGAGTAGGTCAGACGTGAAGTTTTTGATTTTTATTCTTTGGGTGCGGTTCTGTAGAAAGGAGGTGAACCACTGTAAGGCCACCTCTTCTGCTCCTACCCTTTCTTAAGTACCTTAATGAGTAGTTTGTGGAAGGCTGCCGATAGGCCCAGGAGTATGAGTAGACAGCATTGATCCGTATCGAGTGATTTCTGGATGTCATCTTTGACATTCGGGATTGCTGTCTCTCGGCTGCAACCTTCTCTGAAACCCAATTGGTGAGGGTCTAGAAGGTTAATGCTGTCCATGTGTTGAGTAAGTTGGAGGAGAGCCCATCTGTCCAGGAATTTAGCTAGGAGAGGGAGATTGGAGACGGGTCTGAAGTTATTAAGATTGTTTGTGTCAGAGCCCGTTTTTTTAGAAATGGCATGACTTGGCCGATTTTGAGACAATCAGGCATGACTCTGGTTCTCAGGGAGCTATTTATAATCTTGGTCCAGAGCGGGCTAGGTTGAGTTTGAGCTTTTTGGCCAGTTGGTCAGGAATGGGGTCCGAGACGTGTGATGAGTGTTTGGAGCTGGAACTCATTTTTTTTATTTTTTTTTTTTAAACCGTTTATTACAGAATCCAAAAAATATACAAAGATGGGCCTACAACCTTCAGGCCGGCCGCTAGCAAACAGAAGGAGCATGTAATACAGACAATAGAACGCACGCTGCGGCAAAAGGGAATTCACAGGAGTTGAAAGAGGCGTTGGCAGCCACACCTTCCGGACCCCACATGACGGTTTCATTTTTATATAAATAACAACAAAAAAAGGAAGTCCACAAGGCAACCCACAGTCGGAAACAACAGCATGTGCTCCCCTGGGGGGGGACCCCACTGATTCATAGGAATATCGAGGGGGGGAATAGGTCAGGACGGGGACTAAGTAAACTCATTGCCCAGAACCGGGAAGACAAACAGGCTAAGGAGACGGGGCCGGTGACGGATCAGGCAGTAGCGGCGGGGTACAGATTCCCCCACGGTAAGCGTTCCGCTGGAACTCATTTTGACGGTCTCTACTTCGGAAATAGGGTTGAAGGAATTCCAGATGTTTGGGGGGTGCTTGGGTGTGATATCTTCAGTCCCTGGGGGCGCGCTTCTGTAGGGGGGACTGCGGTGATCATCCAGGGAGAGCTCAATGTTGGTGATTTTATCATTAAAGAAATTGGCAAAGTTATCACACAGGTCTTTGGAGGCCTGAAATGAGGATGAAGGGGGTTTGGAAGTTTGTTGCCTAATGAGATTGAAGAGTTCTTTGGGCCTGTTTTTTGTTTTGTCTAGAGCATTACAAAAGAAGGACGTTTTTTCATTCTTGATGTGTTTTTTATATTTCCTGCATACTGGTTTGAGTCGATCAGGGAGGATTGTGGATAGGTTGTTTCGCTAGAGTCTTTCTGCAGCTCTTAGTTGTCTTCTTTCGGAGTTTATGTCTGTGTTGAACCAAGAGCTAGAAGGAATGTTCCTGACTCTTTTGTGTTTCAAGGGGGCTATTTGGAAGTCATAGTTGTATTGTTGTGTGAGGTGAGTCCTGTTGTGGAGAGGTCACCTGTGGTGATGGGGAGGAGTGAGCTTACCCTTTCCTCCAGGTCCACAAGTGGAATCTGGCTTAGATTTCTCGCCCAGTGGGGGCGGGGGGTCCTGCTTACGCGGCAGGCATTGGATCGTTTAGTTGATGTGGAATAGAATGACATGGTGGTCGGACCAGTGAACCGGCAAGATGTGGTCAATGGTGACTGTATCAACTTGAGCAATAATGGCATCCAGGATTGAGCCTCTTTTATGGGTTTGCTCTTTGCAGTGTTGGGTAAGGTTGTTGTTGTGTAGAAGTTTGTTCAAGGTTTGGATCAGTGAGTTGTTTTCCTCATTGCAGTGTAGTTTGAGGTCGCCTAGAATTATGTTGTTGGAGTCCCGGAGTGAGCAGTGAGCTATCAAGTCGGAAAGGTGTTCTCCGAATGAGGTGGTGTTGCCCGGTGGATGGTAAAGGAGATGGCATAATAATGTTTTGTTGTCACTCGTCTTAATCGTGGCAGTTAAACATTCGAATGTGTTGTATTTGAAGGAGTCAGTTTCCATTATGGAGATGTTGTTCTTGTGTATGATTGCAATACCCCCTCCTCGCTGTTTTTTTCTGTCTTTATTGATGATTGAGAAGCCCGGGGGCATGAGCATGTCAAAGGTTGGGGAAGAGAACTCATTTAGCCAAGTTTCGGTGATGAACTTGATGTCTATGTCGTGGGTAAGGATGGTTTCTGCCAGTTCAGTTGCATGTTTGGTGGCCGATCTGCAGTTTATGAGCATGCAGTTGGTAGAGGTCCCCTCGTTTTTGAGTTTCTTCTTTAGGGGGGCCCTGGGAATATTAGTGAGGAAGGCTGGAGGTCTTGATAACCTGGATCTTGGAGCTTGGGGTGATAGGAGAGGATGTGTCATACGAGGTGGCAAGATCCATCGCGTCTCTCTTGGACATTGCGGCTCTTGTTCTTTTGGGTCTCTGTGTCTGGTTCAAGAGGGAGGTTGTGTTCCAGCTGTGCCATTGAGCCTTGGGAGGCCTTGAGTGTATAGTGTTGGTAATTGTGGGTGTAGGGTGAGGGTGTTGGCTAGACTCCCGGGGTGTGGTGAGGTTCAGTAAGATTTCATTGAGGCCCAGTATTTCAGTTTGAAGCTGGCTTTCCAGCAGAGCAAGTCTCTGAGTCGTCTCCAAAGAGGAGGGGGAGGTGGGGCTCGGTTCTGGCTGTCCTGGGCGAGGTCGTCCAGGGAAGGAGAGAGTTTGTCATTGAGAGATTGGCTTTTTTTGTTAATGTTTCCTATGTTGTCCCTATGGGTAGCCATGGACACGGGCTGTGGACAATCACGTCGTGATTCAAGTGGCCACCTCTTGTGTGCCGGTAGAGGGAGAGAGTTAGGAGTCATTGACTGAGGATTAGGTTTGCTAGTTGTTTGTTGGGAATAGTAGTTTGGGGCGGGAGGGGGTAGGTGTCGGTTGCCAAGGGGTTGGAGAGTCTCAACTGAGACGTATCTCCGATTTGTTATGGAAGGGAGGTAATGTATTGTGTGCGTCAGGGGAGGGGTAGTAGGAGGAAAGGTTGGTGACCGGGGCGGAAAGGTTGGCGTTGTTGGCATAGGTCTTGTGATTATTTTGTGAGATCTCCAGGAGGGTCAGTCTGGCGGGGATCGGGAGTTGCTCAGGTGTGAGTGGTGTGGGTGAGTAAGGGTGTTGCGCAGCTAGGGGAAGAGGGAGTCAAATGCATCTAGGTTGTCATTGGCTTGGATCATGACTGTGCCGTTGATGTAGATGGTCACAGAGGTGTTGCCACTACGCGTAGGGTGGTTTGGGATTGAGAGCGTCAGTTTGCAGCTGTAGGGAGTGCTAATTGTTTTGGTTATGTGAAGATGTGTTCTGAGAATGGTGTTCCACTTCGCAGGGCTTTCGGTGTGGAAAATGAGATCCACTTTCAACTGGCCTTTACATACACTCAATAAAAAATCTCGCACCAATTTATAAAAATAACGCAAGCTTTCAGATGAATTTAGATGTCAAGATCATCAGAATCAGATGAGTACTTTTCGAGTTATGAATTTTTACAGTTTTCAAAATTGACACTGCAATTTTTGGGAACGGTAATGTTATCCTATGGGAGAAAAACATGTGCTGCATTCAGGCACTTGACAGTGATTTACAAGACTGTTCTTCTGAACTTAAGGTGAGTACGGGGCAAGTTCCAAGGCCAGAACAACAGGTTTCCTTAGGAGGCTCTGGGGCATGTGGGTGCAGAGGTGTGTTATGGTGTTGGTGTCTCATTCACTTCAACAGGAGAACGGTCCGGTCAGAAAGAGGCTGCAAGCTGGGACTGGGGGTCCAGTCTGGGGGATCCCACAGGAGGACTTGACCCTTGAGATACTCAAGCATGTAGGGACACCGTTGGTCCGCTTCTCCTCGGGCTGTGTCCTCCGGGTGCATTGGTGTCTTTTGGCATTGGGTACTGTGCTGGAAGGGGCCTACAGAAAGAAGCTGTAGACTGCGACTGGAAGTCCAGTCTTGGCAAACCCAAGGGAGGGCTTAGCCTTTGAGGGTCTCAGGACCCTGTTGGCACTGTCACCTCCCTCAGACTCGGGTTTTGGGGTGGGTGCAGGAGCACTTTGAGGTGTTGGGTGGTGGCAGTCAGAGGCTCTCTCTTAGTCTTGGTTTCTGCTGCAGAGGGGCAAACATGACAGCTGGGCAACTCACAATGTGGATCTCCTGTCCCTGAAGACCCTTGATGTGCGAGTCGGTTTTCCTTGGCATTGGTGTCCGGTCTGGACACAACAAGCCTTGGTTGCTGTAGGGTGTACCTTGAACCATTACTAAAAACTATGTAAAGCTCAGCACACCGCTCTGTGGATTTTGTGTGAGCTGGGGATGAAATGTCCATAAAGACCAGCGTGCTGTGCCCATGGTGAGCTGTGCATGATTCATGGCTCCTGCCCTGCAGCCCTTCCCTCCCCTCTCCTCGTCTCCTAGCGACATGGCACTGTCTGTAGGAGTAAGGCAGAGCCAGTCCATGTCACTCTGCCTGCAGTTTCTTGTAGAGACGGCAGCCAGGCCCAGGCTGTGTGGTGCTGTGGAGTCACATGGCCTGTTCGGTGGTGAAACCATGCAGCAGACCAATGAGACGGAGCAGGAGAAATTGTGACCGGGATTTGACCAGTACCGGACGGTGCTGTTGCAGTTCTTCTGCCAGCATCTGCTGCGACAAGAACCCCAGCATCCGCTGCTCTGCCTGGGGCAGGACACAGTACCAGTGGTCACCGCCCTCTGGCAAGCCTGCAGCTGCCTCCAGCCCCTTGTATTTTGGGACAAACAGCAGGTCCAGTTGCCCCCCGCCCCCACCAGCAGGCCCTGCTCCTGCATCCGCCTCACGAGTAGGGCTCGGTGGCTTGTGGCAATAAGAATGGGCGAGGTCATCCGGCACATTTTAAACGCTGGATGATGTAAGATGGTATGGAGGGAGGGGATGGGCTAACCACATAACAAAGTCTAATTATTATTGTATCCATGATGTTAAATTAAATCTGCATTGGGTAGTGAAATTATAAAAAAAATTGACAGGTGGACCATCTCACAAGTGATTTTATTTTCAGTCAGAATTCAAGTGGTTTCATATCCAGTAGGAATAAGTAACTGAGAACAATGTTTGCTCTGTGATATTTGGTATTTTATGTTTTGATTTGAATAACAAAGATAAAACTACATACACCAGCCTGTAACGAAACACCAACTCTGCTCACACCCCACATGGAACACATAGAGAGTTGCCCTGCTCCTCGTCTTCTTTGATACTATCCACTTAAGAGAGGTAATGCCTGTCCATTCCCCAGTACAAGTACATTTATTCCTGACTCTGAGCTTCAAGGAGCAGTAATGAAATTAACTTTTTACCTTTCCTAGTATCGGTTCTCAAACCCAGGCCCATGGTAGCACAGACACCTTGCTTCCCTCGGTAACTGAGCAGGAATGTGGTCAGGTCAGGGCATGGCTCACCGGTCGCTTGGGGATGTGGAGCACCTCAGGAGCACTTCATCCGGTGCCCGCTCACAAGAGGCACTCCGAGGAAGCAGCAGCACTTCAAGCATGCGATGTCTCGCGGGATATTCAGAGCTGTGCACTCCTTACCTGTGGTCAGCAGCGACTGTATGTCCGGTGTCTGCATCAAAATACTGTGGAGCCTGGGCGCCCTGTGTGTCCGCAAGGGCTGGGAGGCCGCCCTGCACAGGATTAGAAAACTGCTAGGCTGTGTGGATCAAGCAAGGAGGATGGTGCCGCTTCTGGGCAGCTTTTTTTCAAATTTCCTGTATGTAAGGGGAAAAAACAGAAAAGGAAACATCAACTAGCAATGCCAGCTTTGCTGCAATCAATAATTAGGGGTGGGCACGTGCCGGCAAACTCTTCTGTGCCGGCGGTTGGCAGACTTTACTGAAATCCCCGCTCTGAGTGTCAAAACTCTGCCGGCGGAGCAAAGTTCCCAGCCCACCCCTAGAGGTGTCCAGTACCCCAGGTACTGGTGTTGTGTGGCTCCGATCAGTCCTGGCATCCTCACACTTGGAGGGAAGATGGATTTGACCTGTAGGAACACAACTACCTCTTCCTGGGTGGCTGTTGCGTTGGTAGTTCCCATAGGCGGCAGGTCGGTGTACCGGGTGTTGCTTCTTTGGTGCCTGAGGCTGCAGGGAAAAAGTAGCTCCTCTACATAAAGGGAGTTTCTTTGGCGATTGGCGAAGCACTGGCAGCCCTCTGGGTTACTTGGAATCAGCACTGCGACAGGACGAGTCTGAGGGTCGGGTGCAACAGACAGGCTGAAAGGGTTGGCGCCAAGTCTGTCATGCTTCTCGGGTCAACAATCTACTTTTTCCACTCCTTCTTTTATGTTCATAGAAATCTGAAGTCCTGGTATCAGGGGGTCTCCTAATTACTGAATTTAGGGGCATTAAGGGGGTTGAGGGGTAGTAGCCAATTGGCTACTTACCCCTGTAGTCACTATACCCCCTAGATGGCCACTTCCTTTGGGGAGTGGGCATCACCCTGTCCCAGAGTTCCTAATTCCACCACACACAATATGTTGGAATTTCTAAATTTGTGTTCACTTCAGGCTTGTTCACTCTAAAGGTGTGTCCAGCCTGGCAGTGCAACATGTTGGAATTTCTAAATTTGTGTTCACAACTGGCTTGTTCACTCTAGAGGTGTGTCCAGCATGGCAGTACAACACGCCTACTGCATAGCTAATTTTACTGCCTGTCCTGTTGCCTGATGGGCCCAGGGTAGAGAGTGGCATCTCCCATGTCTGAGGAAGCCTTGGGTCACATAGCAAAGGTGGCAGAGGCCTTTGAAGTCTCCTGCCTTGATATGCTGATTTACCAGCCTTCCTGGGGAGGATGTGATAACACTTCTCCAGAGAACAGGTATTTTTTTCTGTCCTTTGAAAGCAGAGCTCTCACATCCTACAGGATCAGAAACTCATCTGTGGTGGCAGGCTGGACTGGACCAGTCAGCCAGCGCATTAGAGGGCTAGTGGGGTTCAGGGGGTACCTCTAAGGTACCCTCTGAGGGCTTGTACTAATAGCTCCATCACTGTCTTAGGGCTGCAAGGGCTGCTGTAGGGGTGACTCGCAAATATTATATGAAATGTTAGAGGACATGGCACACAAATGTGTGCCGTGTCGTGTTTTCACTTTTTAGAGCACCTTGTCACACAGCCTGCAGTGGAAGTGTATGTGAGTTTGGTGCTGGGTCCCTTAGAGTGGCACAAGATATGCTGCAGCTCTTAGGGACCCTTTTAGTACCTATGCCCTAGGTAACAGATGTCCCACTTACCAGGGGCTTACAGAGGTGCTAAAGGCCTGGTCGCTTGGGGATCAAGTGACTAGTTGTCTTGTTTTGGAGAAAGAACACTGGCACTGGGGGACCTGGTTAGCAGGAACCCAGTGCACTTCAGTCAAAGTTGCATAAAATACCAGGCAGAAAATGGGGGGACAACTGCTCATGGTTTGTGAATCAGCAAATTTTGCTCCTGTTTTTGAATACTAAGCACTTTACTTAAGATACAAAGAAACGTATAATGAAACTTGTTGTTTCTTAGATTTGACACTACTAAATTTTCAGGAAAATGACACTTAAGTAAGAAAAAAAGCTGCAACCAATAATTTTACTACCTGAGCACCTTTACAGTCTGGATACAAATGTATTGATACCATTGGTATTAGCAGTCATGACAACCTTATTGTGTTCACTTCTGTACATGCCTTAAAGTGGTCAGGCACCACAAACCCTCAAGGGCCTCATTTATGAGGAACTGGGGTAGTGCAGGATGCAAATCTTCTGCTGCGCTGCCTTACGCTAATGTGAAGGAGCACGAATGCACCTTATTTATGAAATACGGTGCATTCCTGTCCTTCCCGTCTGTGCTGGTTCACAATTTGCTGCCTAGCGCCAACGTAGGCACCCTTGCACCATGCTATCTCTGTTGCAGTCAGGATTGTTTTTGTGCACAAAAACAAGCATGAGAGGCGTTTTTCTCTTTCTTCAGAATGCAGCACACATGGAAAGAGTTACAAACGAGGAGAAATAAAAAGATTTCTCCACATTACGCCTGCTCTGGGGAGGCATAAGGTTTTGGCGCTGCCCCAGGTTTACCTGATAAAGTAAATCTGAGGCAGTTTCAAAATCCATGGGTGCTGCGTGGGAAAACCCACTGCAAAACTCATAGAACGCCTCCTTGACGCAGAGTATGGCACGGCAGGGACTTGTGCTGCCTTGCCATACTCCATTACTATGAGGCCATGCAAAGCCACACAGGGTGGCTTTGCGTTGCCTCATAGATATGATTGATAGGTCTACACCACTGTAGTGTCAAAAAAAGTGACGCTACGGCAGCGCAAGCCTCTCATAAATAAACCCCCAAGATTTTTACTTAATCCAAACGATTTTTAAATAATGTTTACATCCCTAAGGATCTTATCAAATCTAAGAATAAATTAATTGTCCCAACATCAAGTCACAAGATTATTACAGGTAGACTTTATAAAAGTAAATGTTTCATATTCTGTGCTGATCTTGTATTACACTGGAACTAAAAATAATCTCTCCATTGCACCAGACGTCTGCATGCAATATAGACTGTAAGTCTCCGGCACACAGATGACACACTATGTAGCCAGCGGAGAGGTTACGCCGGTGCAATTTAAATAATATATACACATTCTAACTTATGTGTGTAGCTCTAGTACTCTTGTGAATGGCATGGAGTTAGCGTAGCGCACTCTATGATTGTTTGGCAGACACAGATCTATTTGCTCGCATAAAAAGACTGCAAATTTGGCTCTTGGTGCCTCGAAATGAGACTGGGAAAGTGCAGACCAGACAAGACCACCACGCACCAAAGAGCACATGGTGGATCTGAAAGTAGCTACCAAGAGGCCTTTGTTGTCCTGTCCTATCCTGACCACAAACAGTAGATGAGGCAGATGTTGTCTGTGATGGATAAGGCTCCGTGTTACAAAGCTGGAAGTGAGTTGTTGAAAAGTCTCACTGTGGTCCACAGGCCCCTACAGCATCTCTTTCAGTCCACAGGGTGCAAGCCCTTTATTGGAAGGGGGCGCAGTCTGTTTACGAGGCCCGTTGCTGTGCTTTCCATCTCCTAGAGCCTTATTTTTCTCAATATCTAAAGGTGCCAAATGATCTTACATTCAGAGCAAAGAGACAGACAATCATTTTCACAACCAATCAGGGCAAGTGTGGTACAAGGAAACTTGGAAATGTGTTTACACATTACTAGTTAGAAGAAGGAAACAGCAGTGTCTCGAGATGTGAGGTCAAGTGTTCTACAGTCAGTCCTGAATGATCCTCAGAACAGTGGGCGCTTGAAAGAAACTGCCTATTGCTCTCGGTCATGCCAGTCTGAGAGGTAGATATCATTTCTCCCTGCAAAAAAAGAGTAGCAAGAGCCCAGGCACATGAACTCAGAAAACCTCGTGATATCAAGGCCACGGCTTGCTGCACTGCACTGGGTCTCTGGGTCACACATGCGCTGAGCCATGCAGGCAGGGCAAAGGAGACTGGCTTCAAGCAGAGAGCTGTTGGTGGGCTGAAGTCAGACTTTTTCTCACCTTGAGTTGTGGCAAAATAGCTGCTTTTGGAAGTGGGTCTGTGTGCTCAACGTTACTCACAGAGGCTCAACGATTGAGAGGCGGAGCCATGGACATGTGGGTTGAGGGGACTTCTGTCAGAGCTCAGGGAAGCCCTTGTATCAAGCGGAGTAATAACACATTTTCTGGTTTTGGCAGCGGGCCCTTTACTCATCGGTGCCTCAAACACACACTTTATATTTGCAAATGTGTGCAAAACTGAAGGTGTCCCAGACAAACCTGCACAGGGTGCATATGTAATGCTTTGCCAAGCTCCTACTACCAGGCTCAGCAGTAGAGCACACTAGGGCAGTCTTTTGGCACTCTACCCTTCTCCCCATCCTTTGCAGTTAAGAGCTCCATTGCCTCAGTGCTGCACACTTTTGTGAATCTTGGTGGATCACCTGATATACAAATTACAACAGAGTCCCCTCATCCTCAACTCTGCTAACGATTAAGAGAGGTTTGTTCACTGAAGCGCACATAGGTGTAAGGAACCAGAGGCCTCTCTCACAACAAGTCTCAGGAGGCCCTGGATAGCTCAGGCTTACAAGTCTGAAGGAAGGTTTCTATCAGCTGTATGTATTGTACTGTGGCATTCTGGCCTCTGCCCCTCCCTGCTTCTCAACCTGAACTCCTCCCTCATGAAGCTGCTACTCTTAACTTCCAACAGCTGGACCTTATCATCAATATTCTGTTGATATCACAGGAACCCAGCGCTGGGACGCCTAGAATCATCTGGATCGCGGCACTCATATAGGGTACTTGTCATACCAACAACATGCAACAGAAAAACAGGAAAAAAACTGATGTATAACTTTGATTTGGGAAACAATCCAGTGATACTAAAAATTGTGAACAAACTGAAAAACAATGACACACTCTGTGGCCCAGCATTACCCCTGCTATGCCAGTTACCTTCTTGTGCGCTCTAAAACTGTTACCCTTGCATGGGTTACTTTTGTATTTTAGAGCTATTTTTGAGGGTGTCTATTGCTGATGTTATTTCCTTGGATTCAGAGGGTCCCATAGCTACTGCTGTGATTTCATGGCTCATGTGGAGATTGTCCATCTTGATAGCGTGTTTTCACATCATCAAAACCGCTGTCTGGGACACGAGGCAGTTATATTTGGCGATACCTGAGGGATCTATCCACTCTTTGAGCCTGTAAGGTCTCTGTAACCTGAGCAGTAGCACTGCTGTCTGACGGAGAGGGTTTTGTCTGACCTCAGGTACAGCATGAGACTGTGAAGCCTGTGTAATGTTTTGTTTTCCCAACCTAGTGCTTTCAAGTAAATACTTAGGCACCTTGGAGCATATTTACACTAGAATGGAGAAGCGTGGTGTTAAGCAAACATTGCTAACGCCACGCTTCTTCCTTCCGAAAACGCAGGGATGCGCCATATTCACAAGAAAGCTGCTCACCCCTGCGTTTCCCCCAGCACTGGCGCTGAGTTTAGCTGCCTACCGCCAATGCAGGCACCCTTGCACCATAGGGTAAGGGTGTCTGCGTTGGAAGAAATGATTGTTTATGTGCAGGTAGGACTCCCTTCCTGCACATAAACAATAACTCATGACGTTTTGAAATTTCTATGTGTGCTGCTTAATGCAGCACACATAGAAGTTATTGTTTATGTGCAGAAAGGGTCACCTTCCTGTACATACACAATCAATGGCAATTTGCTGTCTCTATGTGTGCTGCACAAGGCAGCACACATGGAAACAGCAAAAACGAGGCGAAATAACACATTTGTTCGTCGTTGCACCGGGGTAAGACCAGGCTTTCCCTGGTCTTAATTTTGACGCTGCCTCCTATTTACGCCACCCTTGTAAATAGGGGGCAGCGTTAAATGGGTGTTGCGGTGGAACGCCCACCGCAACGCCCATTGTCTCCCCCTTTTCACTCTGAGTACAGCATGAAAGGGTGTCTTATTTACAAGGCAGCTTTAAACCACGTTAAGTGACTTAACTCTGCCTAATAAATAAGGTGAAGTGAAAGTGATTTTGTGGTGGCGATAGGGGCTTGTAAATATGCCCTTATGAATTTGTGCCAGCTGCCTCTCATTCATGTCTGAGACCAGCTACGACACAAAAGTATAAAGAATGATAATGTCCTTGGATGAGGTAAGATGGAAATGTAAAAGAAAGTATAAGGAAAGAAGACAATATATATTTTGGCAATTATAGACAATGCCAAACTTTGTACATGAATATTTGTGCTGCCTATAAAACCACTGCCAGTTTTGGTAATATTTTAGAGAAATTCCTGTAATATGCATTTGTTTTCAACTGCTTGCTCGGTACCCCCTGAAAATGTTTGAATGTTTCATGTTCTCTTCAGAACAGCCTTTGAAATACATGACTATAGGGTTCAGGTGTTCCTGTTTCATTGACTCGCTGACTGCAATTCATGGAGGTGATTTGTGGCCCATCGCTTTAATCCCTTGCAGCTAGATGTCCTTACCTGGCAACTTTGTCGTTTTTTCATAAGTTGGTAAATGTTCAATCAAAACCTAAACACAGGCTTCAGTTCAGACGAGTGTAATAATCAACCACGGCCGGCTTCAGGGCGGTCCGACTGGTGCGACCACACTGGGCGCTGACCTGGAAGGGGGCACTGACTTCAGGGGGGTGCTGTGTTTAGCAATAACTTAGGATTTAAAAGCACCTGCTGCAGAGTTCCTTGTGCGTCCAGCTTTCAGGCAGCAGCGATAATGCCTGATAGCTCTTGTCATCCATGTTCCTGCTAGAAAGAAAGATCAGAGTTTTATCATGTGGCAGTTTTGGCTACCAGAAAGTAGCGCAGAGGGTTAATATGCCTGCTGCAAAGAGTAGTAGTAGTAGTATTAGCTTTATTCGATATATAAAAACATCATAAAAGCTGTATAAATTCCAGAAAAGAAGAAAAAAAAAATTCAAATTTATAAAATACGATTAAGTCATGATCTACTACAGTTAGTACAGTACAAATTTTCTGCTGCAAAGAACAGATCTGTATTTTATCTGGTTAGCTGAGTGGCATAGTAAAACCAGCCTTTACCGGCGCTTTAAAACAAATGAAATGTATTTCGGAGAGGAGCTATGGAGATATGAGGGACACTTTTGCCCAGGTGGTATTGAGGGAACCTGAGGATGAGGTCGTGTGGGGGGGGGGGGGGTGAGATGGTCGCACCGGTGCCACCAGTGCTAAAGCCGGAAGTGTAATCAACACTTCACACAGCCCCGATTGTTGAGTCCTGTTTTGGCAAATGCAAGCATTCAGAACCTCATTCCACAGTTGCTCGCAAAGGATCATGGTCTGGTTTTCTGTGCTATCATCAACTTCTTATTTACATTACTGTAGCTCTCAGTGTGTGGGCTCTGCTCCCCTTCATTGAAATGGTAGCCTAGCCACAGTCTTTCCTCCCACTCACTTGGCTCTGGCCAGGAATCCCCCATATGAGATGTAAATGTCTGATTCTCCTCAAAAGAGCCATACATACATAGTAACTTGAGGTACTTCATGGGGTGCTGGGAATTCACTTGGTGGAAAAGCCGGAAGAGTCTTGACAGTGATACAATAAAGTGCATTAAAACAGACTTGGGCGGCCAAGGAAGTGATGTATTGACTACAAGTAGGAATGTTTCCAACTCTGCTAGGAAGCTTGAGATTGAGAGCTGGTATTGCCTTGGAGCTGAGCTGCACATAAAGGTGCACGACTCTTGAATACACAGGAAGCCAGAACTCATTAGACACTGATGGTACCCCCCTCATGTCAGATGAGAGTGAGAAAAGAAAACATTGAATGCAAACTGTGGGGTAAACTTCTTCAAGGCACTTGTTCTTGGCGATGCATTGCATGGACCGAAACTCAGCTAAAAGACCAGTGGTACTGTGGGCCTGTAATGGACTATGATGCGTTACAGGCAGGGCACAAGTCCTAAAAAAAAGAAATGGGGGGACTAACCTAGTTAATCAGAATGCAAGTGGCATCACGGCACGTGACATCACGGCGTGTAACACTGCGGCACGTGACATCACGGCCCGTGACATCACAGCACGTGACATCACAGGAAGTGGCATCATAAGTAGTGACATCAGATCTTAATCCCTTACATATATGTTTAACATGTCTATCATGAGTACATTGGAGCATATTTCGAGTATATAGGGAAACCATCCTGATTTAGGCAGAAGATTCACACTTTTGTAAGCTACTCAAAAAACAATGTTGCCTTTTGTCTGCGTAATCGTCCTCTACCCATAGTGCTTTAAAAGAAAAAATAGTGGTACTTACATTATTTCAACGCCTCCGCAGGTGTAGTAAGCTCTGTATAAATGCTATTTATTTTGTGTAAATACAGGGAAAGACCAATGCATCTGACATTCTTACAGTGAATGGATATCGTATAAACAGGGACTGAAGAAAGTGAAAAGCTGCCTCTGAAGTATGTGTGAAGTGCTAACAAGGTGTGAGCCTTTGTTTTCCCTTTCCTGCATTTGCGTCTAGGTGTGAGGCTCCTGACTGCTACCAGCCAGGAGACTCGAACACATGGAGGCCTGAAGACCCCTCGGATTCGGCCTTTGTCATGGGCCCAGCAGGAGTCTGAACTAAGAAAACCCCCTGCCCTCCTGCACGTTGTTGCCGATCGAAAGCAGACAACAACGTGCAGGCGCTACTGAAAGGGCCCCGGTGTTTGCAAATTACACCGGGACGAATTCAGCATATTTTTTAGTGGGGGCCCAACTTCTTGACAGGGTGGACGGTGTGTGAAAATAGTGGGTGGACGCCGTCCACCCGCGTGTACCCCCGACTCGTGCCCTGGTTACAGGGGAGTGACTGGTAGGGACCAATGGGCCTCTTACTTGTGTGTCTACACCCACTATTATGCTACCCTCCTGTGGGAGGGGGCATAGCCCTAGCCCTGTTTGAATAAATTCCACCATTTTCAAGATGGTGGGCACTGAGAAATGTGCTTCACTTCGCCTTCAGCACTTGAGGGGTGGAGTTGGCGAAGGGGGTGCACCTTTTATTCTTCTGTAGAGAAGGGCGCTGTCTTCACCTCTGGTCCGACCCTCCTTTACATCCACTCCACAAGAACCATGCTGTGCAGAGGCTGCATTGGTTCCTTCACGTTTGTTAATACACTGATTGATTAGGGCTTTTACTGAATTGGTGTAATACATCTGATTGCTCCTAATTCATGGTGTTATGTTCAGCTCTATCCAGGAAAGCACAGAAAATGCTGATTGGCTGTGACTTCAGCTAACGCTCTGGTGTTCCTCTAGCGTTTTCTCAAGTGTTGTGTCTTATTCAAAATGAGGGACTAGGGAAGTAACCACACTTTTTTCTATGTTAGCTTGTATACCAGATTTAAGAAAGACATTTATTAAAATGGCGGTAATATAATGTAAGTAAGAAGCCAAAGGATTATTCAGGTCTCATTTCATGGTGTTGTGCTGGGTCACAGAATCAACTGGGTCATATCAATCACCTGTCATTGTTTCAATAACAGCCAGATAAAGTGGGTGGTGTAGTCTGCACCGCTTATACCTAATCCCTGCTTTTTCACTCACTGCCCCCGCCTACTAGCGGATCTCTCTTCCCTTTTGAAAGTGCAGGCGGGTTGCTGATTGCATAGTGAAACACAGAGC